>NW_026961566.1:1880811-2507749 GCF_963924245.1 Chroicocephalus ridibundus | reverse complement strand
GCACCAGGCCCAAAAATGGCCATATGTCTGGAGACTGGTCCCACGCCCAAAGAGCCAGCAGGGAAAACTATGCCTTGTTCTAAAGCTCTTTGGGAACCGCTTGCGTAGCCCCACACACCTGGGGGTTACAGGCTTTCCTGCTGCCTTCAGCCTCAAAAGCACCCTTTCCCACTTGGCGCCGCACCAGGCACAAAAATGGCCATATGTCTGGAGATTGGTCCCTTTCCCAAAGAGCCAGCAGGGAAAACTATGCCTTGTTCTAAAGCTCTTGGGGAACCGCTTGCGTAGCCCCACACACCTGGGGGCTGCAGGCTTTTCTCGCGCTTTCAGCCTCAGAAGAACCCTTTCGCACTTGGCGCCGCGCCAGGCCCAAAAATGGCCATATGTCTGGAGACTGGTCCCACGCCCAAAGAGCCAGCAGGGAAAACTATGCCTTGTTCTAAAGCTCTTTGGGAACCGCTTGCGTAGCCCCACACACCTGGGGGCTGCAGGCTTTCCTGCTGCCTAAAGCCTCAAAAGCACCCTTTCCCACTTGGCGCCGCGCCAGGCCCAAAAATAGCCATATGGCTGGAGACTGGTCCCACGTCCAAAGAGCCAGCACGGAAAATTATGCCTTGTTCTAAAGCTCTTTGGGAACCGCTTGCGTAGCCCCACACACCTGGGGGCTACAGGCTTTCCTGCTGCCTTCAGCCTCAAAACCACCCTTTCCCACTTGGCGCCGCACCAGGCCCAAAAATGGCCATATGTCTGGAGACTGGTCCCACGCCCAAAGAGCCAGCAGGGAAAACTATGCCTTGTTCTAAAGCTCTTTGGGAACCGCTTGCGTAGCCCCACAGACCTGGGGGCTGCAGGCTTTCCTGCTGCCTTCAGTCTCAAAAGCACCCTTTCCCACTTGGCGCCGCGCCAGGCCCAAAAATATCCATATGGCTGGAGACTGGTCCCACGCCCAAAGAGCCAGCAGGGAAAACTATGCCTTGTTCTAAAGCTCTTTGGGAACCACTAGCGTAGCCCTACAGACCTGGGGGCTGCAGGCTTTCCTGCTGCCTTCAGCCTCAAAACCATCCTTTCCCACATGGCGTCACGCCAGGCCCAAAAATGGCCATATGTCTGGAGACTGGTCCCACGCCCAAAGAGCCAGCAGGGAAAACTATGCCTTGTTCTAAAGCTCTTTGGGAACCGCTTGCGTAGCCCCACACACCTGGGGGCTGCAGGCTTTCCTCCTCTCTTCAGCCTCAAAAGCACGCTTTCCCACTTGGCGCCGCGCCAGGCACAAAAATGGCCATATGTCTGGAGATTGGTTCCACGCCCAAAGAGCCAGCAGGGAAAACTATGCCTTGTTCTAAAGCTCTTTGGGAACCGCTTGCGTAGCCCCACACACATGGGGGCTGCAGGCTTTCCTGCTGCCTTCAGCCTCAAAACCACCCTTTCCCACTTGGCGCCGCGCCAGGCCCAAAAATGGCCATATGTCTGGAGACTGGTCCCACGCCCAAAGAGCCAGCAGGGAAAACTATGCCTTGTTCTAAAGCTCTTTGGGAACCGCTTGCGTAGCCCCACACACCTGGGGGTTACAGGTTTTCCTGCTCTCTTCAGCCTCAGAAGAACCCTTTCGCACTTGGCGCCACGCCAGGCCCAAAAATGGCCATATGTCTGGAGATTGGTCCCACGCCCAAAGAGCCAGCAGGGAAAACTATGCCTTGTTCTAAAGCTCTTTGGGAACCGCTTGCGTAGCCCCACACACCTGGGGGCTACAGGCTTTCCTGCTGCCTTCAGCCTCAAAACCACCCTTTCCCACTTGGCGCCGCACCAGGCCCAAAAATGGCCATATGTCTGGAGACTGGTCCCACGCCCAAAGAGCCAGCAGGGAAAACTATGCCTTGTTCTAAAGCTCTTTGGGAACCGCTTGCGTAGCCCCACACACCTGGGGTCTGCTGGCTTTCCTGCTGCCTTCAGTCTCAAAAGCACCCTTTGCCACTTGGCGCCGCGCCAGGCCCAAAAATAGCCATATGGCTGGAGACTGGTCCCACGCCCAAAGAGCCAGCAGGGAAAACTATGCCTTGTTCTAAAGCTCTTTGGGAACCACTTGCGTAGCCCTACAGACCTGGGGGCTGCAGGCTTTCCTGCTGCCTTCAGCCTCAAAACCATCCTTTCCCACATGGCGTCACGCCAGGCCCAAAAATGGCCATATGTCTGGAGATTGGTCCCACGCCCAAAGAGCCAGCAGGGAAAACTATGCCTTGTTCTAAAGCTTTTGGGGAACCGCTTGCGTAGCCCCACACACCTGGGGGCTGCAGGCTTTCCTGCTCTCTTCAGCCTCATAAGAACCCTTTCGCACTTGGCGCCACGCCAGGCACAAAAATGGCCATATGTCTGGAGACTGGTGCCACGCCCAAAGAGCCAGCAGGGAAAACTATGCCTTGTTCTAAAGCTCTTGGGGAACCGCTTGCGTAGCCCCACACACCTGGGGGCTGCAGGCTTTCCTGCTCTCTTCAGCCTCAAAAGCACGCTTTCCCACTTGGCGCCGCGCCAGGCACAAAAATGGCCATATGTCTGGAGATGGTTCCACGCCCAAAGAGCCAGCAGGGAAAACTATGCCTTGTTCTAAAGCTCTTTGGGAACCGCTTGCGTAGCCCCACAGACCTGGGGGCTGCAGGCTTTCCTGCTGCCTTCAGCCTCAAAACCACCCTTTCCCACTTGGCGCCGCGCCAGGCCCAAAAATGGCCATATGTCTGGAGACTGGTCCCACGCCCAAAGAGCCAGCAGGGAAAACTATGCCTTGTTCTAAAGCTCTTTGGGAACCGCTTGCGTAGCCCCACACAAACTGGGGGCTGCAGGCTTTTCTCGCGCTTTCAGCGTCAGAAGAACGCTTTCGCAATTGGCGCCGCGCCAGGCCCAAAAATGGCCATATGTCTGGAGACTGGTCCCACGCCCAAAGAGCCAGCAGGGAAAACTATGCCTTGTTCTAAAGCTCTTTGGGAACCGCTTGCGTAGCCCCACACACCTGGGGTCTGCTGGCTTTCCTGCTGCCTTCAGTCTCAAAAGCACCCTTTGCCACTTGGCGCCGCGCCAGGCCCAAAAATAGCCATATGGCTGGAGACTGGTCCCACGCCCAAAGAGCCAGCAGGGAAAACTATGCCTTGTTCTAAAGCTCTTTGGGAACCACTTGCGTAGCCCTACAGACCTGGGGGCTGCAGGCTTTCCTGCTGCCTTCAGCCTCAAAACCATCCTTTCCCACATGGCGTCACGCCAGGCCCAAAAATGGCCATATGTCTGGAGATTGGTCCCACGCCCAAAGAGCCAGCAGGGAAAACTATGCCTTGTTCTAAAGCTTTTGGGGAACCGCTTGCGTAGCCCCACACACCTGGGGGCTGCAGGCTTTCCTGCTCTCTTCAGCCTCATAAGAACCCTTTCGCACTTGGCGCCACGCCAGGCACAAAAATGGCCATATGTCTGGAGACTGGTGCCACGCCCAAAGAGCCAGCAGGGAAAACTATGCCTTGTTCTAAAGCTCTTGGGGAACCGCTTGCGTAGCCCCACACACCTGGGGGCTGCAGGCTTTCCTGCTCTCTTCAGCCTCAAAAGCACGCTTTCCCACTTGGCGCCGCGCCAGGCACAAAAATGGCCATATGTCTGGAGATGGTTCCACGCCCAAAGAGCCAGCAGGGAAAACTATGCCTTGTTCTAAAGCTCTTTGGGAACCGCTTGCGTAGCCCCACAGACCTGGGGGCTGCAGGCTTTCCTGCTGCCTTCAGCCTCAAAACCACCCTTTCCCACTTGGCGCCGCGCCAGGCCCAAAAATGGCCATATGTCTGGAGACTGGTCCCACGCCCAAAGAGCCAGCAGGGAAAACTATGCCTTGTTCTAAAGCTCTTTGGGAACCGCTTGCGTAGCCCCACACAAACTGGGGGCTGCAGGCTTTTCTCGCGCTTTCAGCGTCAGAAGAACGCTTTCGCAATTGGCGCCGCGCCAGGCCCAAAAATGGCCATATGTCTGGAGACTGGTGCCACGCCCAAAGAGCCAGCAGGGAAAACTATGCCTTGTTCTAAAGCTCTTTGGGAACCACTTGCGTAGCCCCACACACCTGGGGGCTGCAGGCTTTCCTGCTGCCTTCAGCCTCAAAACCACCCTTTCCCACATGGCGTCACGCCAGGCCCAAAAATGGCCATATGTCTGGAGATTGGTCCCTTTCCCAAAGAGCCAGCAGGGAAAACTATGCCTTGTTCTAAAGCTCTTTGGGAACCGCTTGCGTAGCCCCACACACATGGGGGCTGCAGGCTTTCCTCGCGCTTTCAGCCTCAGAAGAACCCTTTCGCACTTGGCGCCGCGCCAGGCCCAAAAATGGCCATATGTCTGGAGGTTGGTCCCACGCCCAAAGAGCCAGCAGGGAAAACTATGCCTTGTTCTAAAGCTCTTTGGGAACCGTTTGCGTAGCCCCACACACCTGGGGGCTGCAGGCTTTCCTGCTCTCTTCAGCCTCAAAACCACCCTTTCCCACATGGCGTCACGCCAGGCACAAAAATGGCCATATGTCTGGAGACTGGTGCCACGCCCAAAGAGCCAGCAGGGAAAACTATGCCTTGTTCTAAAGCTCTTTGGGAACCACTTGCGTAGCCCCACACACCTGGGGGCTGCAGGCTTTCCTGCTGCCTTCAGCCTCAAAACCACCCTTTCCCACATGGCGTCACGCCAGGCCCAAAAATGGCCATATGTCTGGATATTGGTCCCACGCCCAAAGAGCCAGCAGGGAAAACTATGCCTTGTTCTAAAGCTCTTTGGGAACCGCTTGCGTAGCCCCACACACCTGGGGGCTGCAGGCTTTTCTCGCGCTTTCAGCCTCAGAAGAACCCTTTCGCACTTGGCGCCGCGCCAGGCACAAAAATGGCCATATGTCTGGAGACTGGTCCCACGCCCAAAGAGCCAGCAGGGAAAACTATGCCTTGTTCTAAAGCTCTTTGGGAACCGCTTGCGTAGCCCCACACACCTGGGGGCTGCAGGCTTTCCTGCTGCCTTCAGCCTCAAAAGCACCCTTTCCCACTTGGCGCCGCGCCAGGCCCAAAAATAGCCATATGGCTGGAGACTGGTCCCACGCCCAAAGAGCCAGCACGGAAAATTATGCCTTGTTCTAAAGCTCTTTGGGAACCGCTTGCGTAGCCCCACACACCTGGGGGCTACAGGCTTTCCTGCTGCCTTCAGCCTCAAAACCACCCTTTCCCACTTGGCGCCGCACCAGGCCCAAAAATGGCCATATGTCTGGAGACTGGTCCCACGCCCAAAGAGCCAGCAGGGAAAACTATGCCTTGTTCTAAAGCTCTTTGGGAACCGCTTGCGTAGCCCCACACACCTGGGGGTTACAGGCTTTCCTGCTGCCTTCAGCCTCAAAAGCACCCTTTCCCACTTGGCGCCGCACCAGGCACAAAAATGGCCATATGTCTGGAGATTGGTCCCTTTCCCAAAGAGCCAGCAGGGAAAACTATGCCTTGTTCTAAAGCTCTTGGGGAACCGCTTGCGTAGCCCCACACACCTGGGGGCTGCAGGCTTTTCTCGCGCTTTCAGCCTCAGAAGAACCCTTTCGCACTTGGCGCCGCGCCAGGCCCAAAAATGGCCATATGTCTGGAGACTGGTCCCACGCCCAAAGAGCCAGCAGGGAAAACTATGCCTTGTTCTAAAGCTCTTTGGGAACCGCTTGCGTAGCCCCACACACCTGGGGGCTGCAGGCTTTCCTGCTGCCTAAAGCCTCAAAAGCACCCTTTCCCACTTGGCGCCGCGCCAGGCCCAAAAATAGCCATATGGCTGGAGACTGGTCCCACGTCCAAAGAGCCAGCACGGAAAATTATGCCTTGTTCTAAAGCTCTTTGGGAACCGCTTGCGTAGCCCCACACACCTGGGGGCTACAGGCTTTCCTGCTGCCTTCAGCCTCAAAACCACCCTTTCCCACTTGGCGCCGCACCAGGCCCAAAAATGGCCATATGTCTGGAGACTGGTCCCACGCCCAAAGAGCCAGCAGGGAAAACTATGCCTTGTTCTAAAGCTCTTTGGGAACCGCTTGCGTAGCCCCACAGACCTGGGGGCTGCAGGCTTTCCTGCTGCCTTCAGTCTCAAAAGCACCCTTTCCCACTTGGCGCCGCGCCAGGCCCAAAAATATCCATATGGCTGGAGACTGGTCCCACGCCCAAAGAGCCAGCAGGGAAAACTATGCCTTGTTCTAAAGCTCTTTGGGAACCACTAGCGTAGCCCTACAGACCTGGGGGCTGCAGGCTTTCCTGCTGCCTTCAGCCTCAAAACCATCCTTTCCCACATGGCGTCACGCCAGGCCCAAAAATGGCCATATGTCTGGAGACTGGTCCCACGCCCAAAGAGCCAGCAGGGAAAACTATGCCTTGTTCTAAAGCTCTTTGGGAACCGCTTGCGTAGCCCCACACACCTGGGGGCTGCAGGCTTTCCTCCTCTCTTCAGCCTCAAAAGCACGCTTTCCCACTTGGCGCCGCGCCAGGCACAAAAATGGCCATATGTCTGGAGATTGGTTCCACGCCCAAAGAGCCAGCAGGGAAAACTATGCCTTGTTCTAAAGCTCTTTGGGAACCGCTTGCGTAGCCCCACACACATGGGGGCTGCAGGCTTTCCTGCTGCCTTCAGCCTCAAAACCACCCTTTCCCACTTGGCGCCGCGCCAGGCCCAAAAATGGCCATATGTCTGGAGACTGGTCCCACGCCCAAAGAGCCAGCAGGGAAAACTATGCCTTGTTCTAAAGCTCTTTGGGAACCGCTTGCGTAGCCCCACACACCTGGGGGTTACAGGTTTTCCTGCTCTCTTCAGCCTCAGAAGAACCCTTTCGCACTTGGCGCCACGCCAGGCCCAAAAATGGCCATATGTCTGGAGATTGGTCCCACGCCCAAAGAGCCAGCAGGGAAAACTATGCCTTGTTCTAAAGCTCTTTGGGAACCGCTTGCGTAGCCCCACACACCTGGGGGCTACAGGCTTTCCTGCTGCCTTCAGCCTCAAAACCACCCTTTCCCACTTGGCGCCGCACCAGGCCCAAAAATGGCCATATGTCTGGAGACTGGTCCCACGCCCAAAGAGCCAGCAGGGAAAACTATGCCTTGTTCTAAAGCTCTTTGGGAACCGCTTGCGTAGCCCCACACACCTGGGGTCTGCTGGCTTTCCTGCTGCCTTCAGTCTCAAAAGCACCCTTTGCCACTTGGCGCCGCGCCAGGCCCAAAAATAGCCATATGGCTGGAGACTGGTCCCACGCCCAAAGAGCCAGCAGGGAAAACTATGCCTTGTTCTAAAGCTCTTTGGGAACCACTTGCGTAGCCCTACAGACCTGGGGGCTGCAGGCTTTCCTGCTGCCTTCAGCCTCAAAACCATCCTTTCCCACATGGCGTCACGCCAGGCCCAAAAATGGCCATATGTCTGGAGATTGGTCCCACGCCCAAAGAGCCAGCAGGGAAAACTATGCCTTGTTCTAAAGCTTTTGGGGAACCGCTTGCGTAGCCCCACACACCTGGGGGCTGCAGGCTTTCCTGCTCTCTTCAGCCTCATAAGAACCCTTTCGCACTTGGCGCCACGCCAGGCACAAAAATGGCCATATGTCTGGAGACTGGTGCCACGCCCAAAGAGCCAGCAGGGAAAACTATGCCTTGTTCTAAAGCTCTTGGGGAACCGCTTGCGTAGCCCCACACACCTGGGGGCTGCAGGCTTTCCTGCTCTCTTCAGCCTCAAAAGCACGCTTTCCCACTTGGCGCCGCGCCAGGCACAAAAATGGCCATATGTCTGGAGATGGTTCCACGCCCAAAGAGCCAGCAGGGAAAACTATGCCTTGTTCTAAAGCTCTTTGGGAACCGCTTGCGTAGCCCCACAGACCTGGGGGCTGCAGGCTTTCCTGCTGCCTTCAGCCTCAAAACCACCCTTTCCCACTTGGCGCCGCGCCAGGCCCAAAAATGGCCATATGTCTGGAGACTGGTCCCACGCCCAAAGAGCCAGCAGGGAAAACTATGCCTTGTTCTAAAGCTCTTTGGGAACCGCTTGCGTAGCCCCACACAAACTGGGGGCTGCAGGCTTTTCTCGCGCTTTCAGCGTCAGAAGAACGCTTTCGCAATTGGCGCCGCGCCAGGCCCAAAAATGGCCATATGTCTGGAGACTGGTGCCACGCCCAAAGAGCCAGCAGGGAAAACTATGCCTTGTTCTAAAGCTCTTTGGGAACCACTTGCGTAGCCCCACACACCTGGGGGCTGCAGGCTTTCCTGCTGCCTTCAGCCTCAAAACCACCCTTTCCCACATGGCGTCACGCCAGGCCCAAAAATGGCCATATGTCTGGAGATTGGTCCCTTTCCCAAAGAGCCAGCAGGGAAAACTATGCCTTGTTCTAAAGCTCTTTGGGAACCGCTTGCGTAGCCCCACACACATGGGGGCTGCAGGCTTTCCTCGCGCTTTCAGCGTCAGAAGAACCCTTTCGCACTTGGCGCCGCGCCAGGCCCAAAAATGGCCATATGTCTGGAGGTTGGTCCCACGCCCAAAGAGCCAGCAGGGAAAACTATGCCTTGTTCTAAAGCTCTTTGGGAACCGTTTGCGTAGCCCCACACACCTGGGGGCTGCAGGCTTTCCTGCTCTCTTCAGCCTCAAAACCACCCTTTCCCACATGGCGTCACGCCAGGCACAAAAATGGCCATATGTCTGGAGACTGGTGCCACGCCCAAAGAGCCAGCAGGGAAAACTATGCCTTGTTCTAAAGCTCTTTGGGAACCACTTGCGTAGCCCCACACACCTGGGGGCTGCAGGCTTTCCTGCTGCCTTCAGCCTCAAAACCACCCTTTCCCACATGGCGTCACGCCAGGCCCAAAAATGGCCATATGTCTGGATATTGGTCCCACGCCCAAAGAGCCAGCAGGGAAAACTATGCCTTGTTCTAAAGCTCTTTGGGAACCGCTTGCGTAGCCCCACACACCTGGGGGCTGCAGGCTTTCCTCGCGCTTTCAGCCTCAGAAGAACCCTTTCGCACTTGGCGCCGCACCAGGCCCAAAAATGGCCATATGTCTGGAGACTGGTCCCACGCCCAAAGAGCCAGCAGGGAAAACTATGCCTTGTTCTAAAGCTCTTTGGGAACCGCTTGCGTAGCCCCACAGACCTGGGGGCTGCAGGCTTTCCTGCTGCCTTCAGTCTCAAAAGCACCCTTTCCCACTTGGCGCCGCGCCAGGCCCAAAAATATCCATATGGCTGGAGACTGGTCCCACGCCCAAAGAGCCAGCAGGGAAAACTATGCCTTGTTCTAAAGCTCTTTGGGAACCACTTGCGTAGCCCTACAGACCTGGGGGCTGCAGGCTTTCCTGCTGCCTTCAGCCTCAAAACCATCCTTTCCCACATGGCGTCACGCCAGGCCCAAAAATGGCCATATGTCTGGAGACTGGTCCCACGCCCAAAGAGCCAGCAGGGAAAACTATGCCTTGTTCTAAAGCTCTTTGGGAACCGCTTGCGTAGCCCCACACACCTGGGGGCTGCAGGCTTTCCTCCTCTCTTCAGCCTCAAAAGCACGCTTTCCCACTTGGCGCCGCGCCAGGCACAAAAATGGCCATATGTCTGGAGATTGGTTCCACGCCCAAAGAGCCAGCAGGGAAAACTATGCCTTGTTCTAAAGCTCTTTGGGAACCGCTTGCGTAGCCCCACACACCTGGGGGCTGCAGGCTTTCCTGCTGCCTTCAGCCTCAAAACCACCCTTTCCCACTTGGCGCCGCGCCAGGCCCAAAAATGGCCATATGTCTGGAGACTGGTCCCACGCCCAAAGAGCCAGCAGGGAAAACTATGCCTTGTTCTAAAGCTCTTTGGGAACCGCTTGCGTAGCCCCACACACCTGGGGGTTACAGGTTTTCCTGCTCTCTTCAGCCTCAGAAGAACCCTTTCGCACTTGGCGCCACGCCAGGCCCAAAAATGGCCATATGTCTGGAGATTGGTCCCACGCCCAAAGAGCCAGCAGGGAAAACTATGCCTTGTTCTAAAGCTCTTTGGGAACCGCTTGCGTAGCCCCACACACCTGGGGGCTACAGGCTTTCCTGCTGCCTTCAGCCTCAAAACCACCCTTTCCCACTTGGCGCCGAACCAGGCCCAAAAATGGCCATATGTCTGGAGGCTGGTCCCACGCCCAAAGAGCCAGCAGGGAAAACTATGCCTTGTTCTAAAGCTCTTTGGGAACCGCTTGCGTAGCCCCACACACCTGGGGTCTGCTGGCTTTCCTGCTGCCTTCAGTCTCAAAAGCACCCTTTGCCACTTGGCGCCGCGCCAGGCCCAAAAATAGCCATATGGCTGGAGACTGGTCCCACGCCCAAAGAGCCAGCAGGGAAAACTATGCCTTGTTCTAAAGCTCTTTGGGAACCACTTGCGTAGCCCTACAGACCTGGGGGCTGCAGGCTTTCCTGCTGCCTTCAGCCTCAAAACCATCCTTTCCCACATGGCGTCACGCCAGGCCCAAAAATGGCCATATGTCTGGAGACTGGTCCCACGCCCAAAGAGCCAGCAGGGAAAACTATGCCTTGTTCTAAAGCTTTTGGGGAACCGCTTGCGTAGCCCCACACACCTGGGGGCTGCAGGCTTTCCTGCTCTCTTCAGCCTCATAAGCACCCTTTCGCACTTGGCGCCACGCCAGGCACAAAAATGGCCATATGTCTGGAGACTGGTGCCACGCCCAAAGAGCCAGCAGGGAAAACTATGCCTTGTTCTAAAGCTCTTTGGGAACCGCTTGCGTAGCCCCACACACGTGGGGGCTGCAGGCTTTCCTGCTCTCTTCAGCCTCAAAAGCACGCTTTCCCACTTGGCGCCGCGCCAGGCACAAAAATGGCCATATGTCTGGAGATGGTTCCACGCCCAAAGAGCCAGCAGGGAAAACTATGCCTTGTTCTAAAGCTCTTTGGGAACCGCTTGCGTAGCCCCACACACCTGGGGGCTGCAGGCTTTCCTGCTGCCTTCAGCCTCAAAACCACCCTTTCCCACTTGGCGCCGCGCCAGGCCCAAAAATGGCCATATGTCTGGAGACTGGTCCCACGCCCAAAGAGCCAGCAGGGAAAACTATGCCTTGTTCTAAAGCTCTTTGGGAACCGCTTGCGTAGCCCCACACAAACTGGGGGCTGCAGGCTTTTCTCGCGCTTTCAGCGTCAGAAGAACGCTTTCGCAATTGGCGCCGCGCCAGGCACAAAAATGGCCATATGTCTGGAGACTGGTGCCACGCCCAAAGAGCCAGCAGGGAAAACTATGCCTTGTTCTAAAGCTCTTTGGGAACCACTTGCGTAGCCCCACACACCTGGGGGCTGCAGGCTTTCCTGCTGCCTTCAGCCTCAAAACCACCCTTTCCCACATGGCGTCACGCCAGGCCCAAAAATGGCCATATGTCTGGAGATTGGTCCCTTTCCCAAAGAGCCAGCAGGGAAAACTATGCCTTGTTCTAAAGCTCTTTGGGAACCGCTTGCGTAGCCCCACACACATGGGGGCTGCAGGCTTTCCTCGCGCTTTCAGCCTCAGAAGAACCCTTTCGCACTTGGCGCCGCGCCAGGCCCAAAAATGGCCATATGTCTGGAGGTTGGTCCCACGCCCAAAGAGCCAGCAGGGAAAACTATGCCTTGTTCTAAAGCTCTTTGGGAACCGTTTGCGTAGCCCCACACACCTGGGGGCTGCAGGCTTTCCTGCTGCCTTCAGCCTCAAAACCACCCTTTCCCACATGGCGTCACGCCAGGCACAAAAATGGCCATATGTCTGGAGACTGGTGCCACGCCCAAAGAGCCAGCAGGGAAAACTATGCCTTGTTCTAAAGCTCTTTGGGAACCACTTGCGTAGCCCCACACACCTGGGGGCTGCAGGCTTTCCTGCTGCCTTCAGCCTCAAAACCACCCTTTCCCACATGGCGTCACGCCAGGCCCAAAAATGGCCATATGTCTGGAGATTGGTCCCACGCCCAAAGAGCCAGCAGGGAAAACTATGCCTTGTTCTAAAGCTCTTTGGGAACCGCTTGCGTAGCCCCACACACCTGGGGGCTGCAGGCTTTCCTCGCGCTTTCAGCCTCAGAAGAACCCTTTCGCACTTGGCGCCGCGCCAGGCCCAAAAATGGCCATATGTCTGGAGACTGGTCCCACGCCCAAAGAGCCAGCAGGGAAAACTATGCCTTGTTCTAAAGCTCTTTGGGAACCGCTTGCGTAGCCCCACACACCTGGGGGTTACAGGATTTCCTGCTCTCTTCAGCCTCAGAAGAACCCTTTCGCACTTGGCGCCGCGCCAGGCCCAAAAATGGCCATATGTCTGGAGATTGGTCCCACGCCCAAAGAGCCAGCAGGGAAAACTATGCCTTGTTCTAAAGCTCTTTGGGAACCGCTTGCGTAGCCCCACACACCTGGGGGCTACAGGCTTTCCTGCTGCCTTCAGCCTCAAAACCACCCTTTCCCACTTGGCGCCGCGCCAGGCCCAAAAATGGCCATATGTCTGGAGACTGGTCCCACGCCCAAAGAGCCAGCAGGGAAAACTATGCCTTGTTCTAAAGCTCTTTGGGAACCGCTTGCGTAGCCCCACACACCTGGGGGCTGCAGGCTTTCCTGCTGCCTTCAGTCTCAAAAGCACGCTTTCCCACTTGGCGCCGCGCCAGGCCCAAAAATAGCCATATGGCTGGAGACTGGTCCCTTTCCCAAAGAGCCAGCAGGGAAAACTATGCCTTGTTCTAAAGCTCTTTGGGAACCGCTTGCGTAGCCCCACACACCTGGGGGTTACAGGCTTTCCTGCTCTCTTCAGCCTCAGAAGAACCCTTTCGCACTTGGAGGTGCGCCACGCCCAAAAATGGCCATATGTCTGGAGATTGGTCCTACGCCCAAAGAGCCAGCAGGGAAAACTATGCCTTGTTCTAAAGCTCTTTGGGAACCGCTTGCGTAGCCCCACACACCTGGGGGATACAGGCTTTCCTGCTGCCTTCAGCCTCAAAACCACCCTTTCCCACTTGGCGCCGCACCAGGCCCAAAAATGGCCATATGTCTGGAGACTGGTCCCACGCCCAAAGAGCCAGCAGGGAAAACTATGCCTTGTTCTAAAGCTCTTTGGGAACCGCTTGCGTAGCCCCACAGACCTGGGGGCTGCAGGCTTTCCTGCTGCCTTCAGTCTCAAAAGCACCCTTTGCCACTTGGCGCCGCGCCAGGCCCAAAAATAGCCATATGGCTGGAGACTGGTCCCACGCCCAAAGAGCCAGCAGGGAAAACTATGCCTTGTTCTAAAGCTCTTTGGGAACCACTTGCGTAGCCCTACAGACCTGGGGGCTGCAGGCTTTCCTGCTGCCTTCAGCCTCAAAACCATCCTTTCCCACATGGCGTCACGCCAGGCCCAAAAATGGCCATATGTCTGGAGACTGGTCCCACGCCCAAAGAGCCAGCAGGGAAAACTATGCCTTGTTCTAAAGCTCTTGGGGAACCGCTTGCGTAGCCCCACACACCTGGGGGCTGCAGGCTTTCCTGCTCTCTTCAGCCTCAGAAGAACCCTTTCGCACTTGGCGCCACGCCAGGCACAAAAATGGCCATATGTCTGGAGATTGGTTCCACGCCCAAAGAGCCAGCAGGGAAAACTATGCCTTGTTCTAAAGCTCTTTGGGAACGGCTTGCGTAGCCCCACACACCTGGGGGCTGCAGGCTTTCCTGCTCTCTTAAGCCTCAAAAGCACGCTTTCCCACTTGGCGCCGCGCCAGGCACAAAAATGGCCATATGTCTGGAGATTGGTTCCACGCCCAAAGAGCCAGCAGGGAAAACTATGCCTTGTTCTAAAGCTCTTTGGGAACCGCTTGCGTAGCCCCACACACCTGGGGGCTGCAGGCTTTCCTGCTGCCTTCAGCCTCAAAACCACCCTTTCCCACTTGGCGCCGCGCCAGGCCCAAAAATGGCCATATGTCTGGAGATTGGTCCCACGCCCAAAGAGCCAGCAGGGAAAACTATGCCTTGTTCTAAAGCTCTTTGGGAACCGCTTGCGTAGCCCCACACACCTGGGGGCTACAGGCTTTTCTCGCGCTTTCAGCGTCAGAAGAACCCTTTCGCAATTGGCGCCGCGCCAGGCCCAAAAATGGCCATATGTCTGGAGGTTGGTCCCACGCCCAAAGAGCCAGCAGGGAAAACTATGCCTTGTTCTAAAGCTCTTTGGGAACCGTTTGCGTAGCCCCACACACCTGGGGGCTGCAGGCTTTCCTGCTGCCTTCAGCCTCAAAACCACCCTTTCCCACATGGCGTCACGCCAGGCACAAAAATGGCCATATGTCTGGAGAGTGGTGCCACGCCCAAAGAGCCAGCAGGGAAAACTATGCCTTGTTCTAAAGCTCTTTGGGAACCACTTGCGTAGCCCCACAGACCTGGGGGCTGCAGGCTTTCCTGCTGCCTTCAGCCTCAAAACCACCCTTTCCCACATGGCGTCAAGCCAGGCCCAAAAATGGCCATATGTCTGGAGATTGGTCCCTTTCCCAAAGAGCCAGCAGGGAAAACTATGCCTTGTTCTAAAGCTCTTTGGGAACCGCTTGCGTAGCCCCACACACCTGGGGGCTGCAGGCTTTCCTCGCGCTTTCAGCCTCAGAAGAACCCTTTCGCACTTGGCGCCGCGCCAGGCACAAAAATGGCCATATGTCTGGAGACTGGTCCCACGCCCAAAGAGCCAGCAGGGAAAACTATGCCTTGTTCTAAAGCTCTTTGGGAACCGCTTGCGTAGCCCCACACACCTGGGGGCTGCAGGCTTTCCTGCTGCCTTCAGCCTCAGAAGAACCCTTTCGCACTTGGCGCCGCGCCAGGCCCAAAAATGGCCATATGTCTGGAGATTGGTCCCTTTCCCAAAGAGCCAGCAGGGAAAACTATGCCTTGTTCTAAAGCTCTTTGGGAACCGCTTGCGTAGCCCCACACACCTGGGGGCTGCAGGCTTTCCTGCTCTCTTCAGCCTCAAAAGCACCCTTTCCCACTTGGCGCCGCACCAGGCACAAAAATGGCCATATGTCTGGAGATTGGTCCCGCGCCCAAAGAGCCAGCAGGGAAAACTATGCCTTGTTCTAAAGCTCTTGGGGAACCGCTTGCGTAGCCCCACACACCTGGGGGCTGCAGGCTTTTCTCGCGCTTTCAGCCTCAGAAGAACCCTTTCGCACTTGGCGCCGCGCCAGGCCCAAAAATGGCCATATGTCTGGAGACTGGTCCCACGCCCAAAGAGCCAGCAGGGAAAACTATGCCTTGTTCTAAAGCTCTTTGGGAACCGCTTGCGTAGCCCCACACACCTGGGGGCTGCAGGCTTTCCTGCTGCCTTCAGCCTCAAAACCACCCTTTCCCACTTGGCGACACGCCAGGCCCAAAAATGGCCATATGTCTGGAGACTGGTCCCACGCCCAAAGAGCCAGCAGGGAAAACTATGCCTTGTTCTAAAGCTCTTTGGGAACCGCTTGCGTAGCCACACACCTGGGGGTTGCAGGCTTTCCTGCTGCCTTCAGCCTCAAAACCACCGTTTCCCACATGGCGTCACGCCAGGCACAAAAATGGCCATATGTCTGGACGTTGGTCCCACGCCCAAAGAGCCAGCAGGGAAAACTATGCCTTGTTCTAAAGCTCTTTGGGAACCGCTTGCGTAGCCCCACACACCTGGGGGCTGCAGGCTTTCCTGCTCTCTTCAGCCTCAAAACCACCCTTTCCCACTTGGCGCCGCGCCATGCCCAAAAATGGCCATATGTCTGGAGACTGGTCCCACGCCCAAAGAGCCAGCAGGGAAAACTATGCCTTGTTCTAAAGCTCTTTGGGAACCGCTTGCGTAGCCCCACACACCTGGGGGCTGCAGGCTTTCCTGCTGCCTTCAGGCTCAAAACCACCCTTTCCCACTTGGCGCCGCGCCAGGCCCAAAAATGGCCATATGTCTGGAGATTGGTCCCACGCCCAAAGAGCCAGCAGGGAAAACTATGCCTTGTTCTAAAGCTCTTGGGGAACCGCTTGCGTAGCCCCACACAAACTGGGGGCTGCAGGCTTTTCTCGCGCTTTCAGCCTCAGAAGAACCCTTTCGCACTTGGCGTCACGCCAGGCACAAAAATGGCCATATGTCTGGAGACTGGTCCCACGCCCAAAGAGCCAGCAGGGAAAACTATGCCTTGTTCTAAAGCTCTTTGGGAACCGCTTGCGTAGCCCCACACAAACTGGGGGCTGCAGGCTTTTCTCGCGCTTTCAGCCTCAGAAGAACCCTTTCCCACTTGGTGCCGCGCCAGGCACAAAAATGGCCATATGTCTGGAGATTTGTTCCACGCCCAAAGAGCCAGCAGGGAAAACTATACCTTGTTCTAAAGCTCTTTGGGAACGGCTTGCGTAGCCCCACACACCTGGGGGCTGCAGGCTTTCCTGCTCTCTTCAGCCTCAAAAGCACCCTTTCCCACTTGGTGCCGCGCCAGGCCCAAAAATGGCCATATGGCTGGAGACTGGTCCCACGCCCAAAGAGCCAGCAGGGAAAACTATGCCTTGTTCTAAAGCTCTTTGGGAACCGCTTGCGTAGCCCCACACAAACTGGGGGCTGCAGGCTTTTCTCGCGCTTTCAGCCTCAGAAGAACCCTTTCGCACTTGGCGCCGCGCCAGGCCCAAAAATGGCCATATGTCTGGAGACTGGTCCCACGCCCAAAGAGCCAGCAGGGAAAACTATGCCTTGTTGTAAAGCTCTTTGGGAACCGCTTGCGTAGCCCCACACAAACTGGGGGTGCAGGCTTTTCTCGCGCTTTCAGCCTCAGAAGAACCCTTTCCCACTTGGTGCCGCGCCAGGCACAAAAATGGCCATATGTCTGGAGATTTGTTCCACGCCCAAAGAGCCAGCAGGGAAAACTATGCCTTGTTCTAAAGCTCTTTGGGAACGGCTTGCGTAGCCCCACACACCTGGGGGCTGCAGGCTTTCCTGCTCTCTTCAGCCTCAAAAGCACCCTTTCCCACTTGGCGCCGCGCGAGGCCCAAAAATGGCCATATGGCTGGAGACTGGTCCCACGCCCAAAGAGCCAGCAGGGAAAACTATGCCTTGTTCTAAAGCTCTTTGGGAACCGCTTGCGTAGCCCCACACACCTGGGGGCTGCAGGCTTTCCTGCTGCCTTCAGCCTCAAAACCACCCTTTCACACTTGGTGCCGCGCCAGACCCAAAAATGTCCATATGGCTGGAGACTGGTCCCACGCCCAAAGAGCCAGCAGGGAAAACTATGCCTTGTTCTAAAGCTCTTTGGGAACCGCTTGCGTAGCCCCACACAAACTGGGGGTGCAGGCTTTTCTCGCGCTTTCAGCCTCAGAAGAACCCTTTCCCACTTGGTGCCGCGCCAGGCACAAAAATGGCCATATGTCTGGAGATTTGTTCCACGCCCAAAGAGCCAGCAGGGAAAACTATGCCTTGTTCTAAAGCTCTTTGGGAACCGCTTGCGTAGCCCCACACACCTGGGGGCTGCAGGCTTTCCTGCTCTCTTCAGCCTCAAAACCACCCTTTCCCACATGGCGTCACGCCAGGCCCAAAAATGGCCATATGTCTGGAGACTGGTCCCACGCCCAAAGAGCCAGCAGGGAAAACTATGCCTTGTTCTAAAGCTCTTTGGGAACCGCTTGCGTAGCCCCACACACGTGGGGGCTGCAGGCTTTCCTGCTGTCTTCAGCCTCAAAAGTACGCTTTCCCACTTGGCGCCGCGCCAGGCCCAAAAATGGCCATATGTCTGGAGACTGGTCCCACGCCCAAAGAGCCAGCAGGGAAAACTATGCCTTGTTCTAAAGCTCTTGGGGAACCGCTTGCGTAGCCCCACACACCTGGGGGCTGCAGGCTTTCCTGCTCTCTTCAGCCTCAGAAGAACCCTTTCGCACTTGGCGCCACGCCAGGCACAAAAATGGCCATATGTCTGGAGATTTGTTCCACGCCCAAAGAGCCAGCAGGGAAAACTATGCCTTGTTCTAAAGCTCTTTGGGAACCGCTTGCGTAGCCCCACACACCTGGGGGCTGCAGGCTTTCCTGCTCTCTTCAGCCTCAAAACCACCCTTTCCCACATGGCGTCACGCCAGGCCCAAAAATGGCCATATGTCTGGAGACTGGTCCCACGCCCAAAGAGCCAGCAGGGAAAACTATGCCTTGTTCTAAAGCTCTTGGGGAACCGCTTGCGTAGCCCCACACACCTGGGGGCTGCAGGCTTTCCTGCTCTCTTCAGCCTCAGAAGAACCCTTTCGCACTTGGCGCCACGCCAGGCACAAAAATGGCCATATGTCTGGAGATTTGTTCCACGCCCAAAGAGCCAGCAGGGAAAACTATGCCTTGTTCTAAAGCTCTTTGGGAACGGCTTGCGTAGCCCCACACACCTGGGGGCTGCAGGCTTTCCTGCTCTCTTCAGCCTCAAAAGCACGCTTTCCCACTTGGCGCCGCGCCAGGCACAAAAATGGCCATATGTCTGGAGATTGGTTCCACGCCCAAAGAGCCAGCAGGGAAAACTATGCCTTGTTCTAAAGCTCTTTGGGAACCGCTTGCGTAGCCCCACACACCTGGGGGCTGCAGGCTTTCCTGCTGCCTTCAGCCTCAAAACCACCCTTTCCCACTTGGCACCGCGCCAGGCCCAAAAATGGCCATATGTCTGGAGACTGGTCCCACGCCCAAAGAGCCAGCAGGGAAAACTATGCCTTGTTCTAAAGCTCTTTGGGAACCGCTTGCGTAGCCCCACACAAACTGGGGGCTGCAGTCTTTTCTCGCGCTTTCAGCGTCAGAAGAACCCTTTCGCAATTGGCGCCGCGCCAGGCCCAAAAATGGCCATATGTCTGGAGACTGGTCCCACGCCCAAAGAGCCAGCAGGGAAAACTATGCCTTGTTCTAAAGCTCTTTGGGAACCGTTTGCGTAGCCCCACACACCTGGGGGCTGCAGGCTTTCCTGCTGCCTTCAGCCTCAAAACCCCCCTTTCCCACATGGCGTCACGCCAGGCACAAAAATGGCCATATGTCTGGAGACTGGTGCCACGCCCAAAGAGCCAGCAGGGAAAACTATGCCTTGTTCTAAAGCTCTTTGGGAACCACTTGCGTAGCCCCACACACCTGGGGGCTGCAGGCTTTCCTGCTGCCTTCAGCCTCAAAACCACCCTTTCCCACATGGCGTCAAGCCAGGCCCAAAAATGGCCATATGTCTGGAGATTGGTCCCTTTCCCAAAGAGCCAGCAGGGAAAACTATGCCTTGTTCTAAAGCTCTTGGGGAACCGCTTGCGTAGCCCCACACACCTGGGGGCTGCAGGCTTTCCTCGCGCTTTCAGCCTCAGAAGAACCCTTTCGCACTTGGCGCCGCGCCAGGCACAAAAATGGCCATATGTCTGGAGACTGGTCCCACGCCCAAAGAGCCAGCAGGGAAAACTATGCCTTGTTCTAAAGCTCTTTGGGAACCGCTTGCGTAGCCCCACACACCTGGGGGCTGCAGGCTTTCCTGCTGCCTTCAGCCTCAGAAGAACCCTTTCGCACTTGGCGCCGCGCCAGGCCCAAAAATGGCCATATGTCTGGAGATTGGTCCCTTTCCCAAAGAGCCAGCAGGGAAAACTATGCCTTGTTCTAAAGCTCTTTGGGAACCGCTTGCGTAGCCCCACACACCTGGGGGCTGCAGGCTTTCCTGCTGCCTTCAGCCTCAAAAGCACGCTTTCCCACTTGGTGCCGCGCCAGGCACAAAAATGGCCATATGTCTGGAGATTGGTCCCTTTCCCAAAGAGCCAGCAGGGAAAACTATGCCTTGTTGTAAAGCTCTTTGGGAACCGCTTGCGTAGCCCCACACACCTGGGGGCTGCAGGCTTTCCTGCTCTCTTCATCCTCAGAAGAACCCTTTCGCACTTGGAGGTGCGCCACGCCCAAAAATAGCCATATGTCTGGAGATTGGTTCCACGCCCAAAGAGCCAGCAGGGAAAACTATGCCTTGTTCTAAAGCTCTTTGGGAACCGCTTGCGTAGCCCCACACACCTGGGGGCTGCAGGCTTTCCTGCTCTCTTCAGCCTCAAAAGCACCCTTTCCCACTTGGCGCCGCACCAGGCACAAAAATGGCCATATGTCTGGAGATTGGTCCCGCCCCCAAAGAGCCAGCAGGGAAAACTATGCCTTGTTCTAAAGCTCTTGGGGAACCGCTTGCGTAGCCCCACACACCTGGGGGCTGCAGGCTTTCCTGCTGCCTTCAGCCTCAAAAGCACCCTTTCTCACTTGGCGTCACGCCAGGCACAAAAATGGCCATATGTCTGGAGATTGGTCCCACGCCCAAAGAGCCAGCACGGAAAATTATGCCTTGTTCTAAAGCTCTTTGGGAACCACTTGCGTAGCCCTACAGACCTGGGGGCTGCAGGCTTTCCTGCTGCCTTCAGCCTCAAAACCACCCTTTCCCACATGGCGACACGCCAGGCCCAAAAATTGCCTATGTCTGGAGACTGGTCCCACGCCCAAAGAGCCAGCAGGGAAAACTATGCCTTGTTCTAAAGCTCTTTGGGAACCGATTGCGTAGCCCCACACACCTGGGGGCTGCAGGCTTTCCTGCTCTCTTCAGCCTCAAAACCACCCTTTCGCACTTGGCGCCACGCCAGGCCCAAAAATGGCCATATGTCTGGAGATTTGTTCCACGCCCAAAGAGCCAGCAGGGAAAACTATGCCTTGTTCTAAAGCTCTTTGGGAACGGCTTGCGTAGCCCCACACACCTGGGGGCTGCAGGCTTTCCTGCTCTCTTCAGCCTCAAAAGCACGCTTTCCCACTTGGCGCCGCGCCAGGCACAAAAATGGCCATATGTCTGGAGATTGGTTCCACGCCCAAAGAGCCAGCAGGGAAAACTATGCCTTGTTCTAAAGCTCTTTGGGAACCGCTTGCGTAGCCCCACACACCTGGGGGCTGCAGGCTTTCCTGCTGCCTTCAGCCTCAAAACCACCCTTTCCCACTTGGCACCGCGCCAGGCCCAAAAATGGCCATATGTCTGGAGACTGGTCCCACGCCCAAAGAGCCAGCAGGGAAAACTATGCCTTGTTCTAAAGCTCTTTGGGAACCGCTTGCGTAGCCCCACACAAACTGGGGGCTGCAGTCTTTTCTCGCGCTTTCAGCGTCAGAAGAACCCTTTCGCAATTGGCGCCGCGCCAGGCCCAAAAATGGCCATATGTCTGGAGACTGGTCCCACGCCCAAAGAGCCAGCAGGGAAAACTATGCCTTGTTCTAAAGCTCTTTGGGAACCGTTTGCGTAGCCCCACACACCTGGGGGCTGCAGGCTTTCCTGCTGCCTTCAGCCTCAAAACCCCCCTTTCCCACATGGCGTCACGCCAGGCACAAAAATGGCCATATGTCTGGAGACTGGTGCCACGCCCAAAGAGCCAGCAGGGAAAACTATGCCTTGTTCTAAAGCTCTTTGGGAACCACTTGCGTAGCCCCACACACCTGGGGGCTGCAGGCTTTCCTGCTGCCTTCAGCCTCAAAACCACCCTTTCCCACATGGCGTCAAGCCAGGCCCAAAAATGGCCATATGTCTGGAGATTGGTCCCTTTCCCAAAGAGCCAGCAGGGAAAACTATGCCTTGTTCTAAAGCTCTTGGGGAACCGCTTGCGTAGCCCCACACACCTGGGGGCTGCAGGCTTTCCTCGCGCTTTCAGCCTCAGAAGAACCCTTTCGCACTTGGCGCCGCGCCAGGCACAAAAATGGCCATATGTCTGGAGACTGGTCCCACGCCCAAAGAGCCAGCAGGGAAAACTATGCCTTGTTCTAAAGCTCTTTGGGAACCGCTTGCGTAGCCCCACACACCTGGGGGCTGCAGGCTTTCCTGCTGCCTTCAGCCTCAGAAGAACCCTTTCGCACTTGGCGCCGCGCCAGGCCCAAAAATGGCCATATGTCTGGAGATTGGTCCCTTTCCCAAAGAGCCAGCAGGGAAAACTATGCCTTGTTCTAAAGCTCTTTGGGAACCGCTTGCGTAGCCCCACACACCTGGGGGCTGCAGGCTTTCCTGCTGCCTTCAGCCTCAAAAGCACGCTTTCCCACTTGGTGCCGCGCCAGGCACAAAAATGGCCATATGTCTGGAGATTGGTCCCTTTCCCAAAGAGCCAGCAGGGAAAACTATGCCTTGTTGTAAAGCTCTTTGGGAACCGCTTGCGTAGCCCCACACACCTGGGGGCTGCAGGCTTTCCTGCTCTCTTCATCCTCAGAAGAACCCTTTCGCACTTGGAGGTGCGCCACGCCCAAAAATAGCCATATGTCTGGAGATTGGTTCCACGCCCAAAGAGCCAGCAGGGAAAACTATGCCTTGTTCTAAAGCTCTTTGGGAACCGCTTGCGTAGCCCCACACACCTGGGGGCTGCAGGCTTTCCTGCTCTCTTCAGCCTCAAAAGCACCCTTTCCCACTTGGCGCCGCACCAGGCACAAAAATGGCCATATGTCTGGAGATTGGTCCCGCCCCCAAAGAGCCAGCAGGGAAAACTATGCCTTGTTCTAAAGCTCTTGGGGAACCGCTTGCGTAGCCCCACACACCTGGGGGCTGCAGGCTTTCCTGCTGCCTTCAGCCTCAAAAGCACCCTTTCTCACTTGGCGTCACGCCAGGCACAAAAATGGCCATATGTCTGGAGATTGGTCCCACGCCCAAAGAGCCAGCACGGAAAATTATGCCTTGTTCTAAAGCTCTTTGGGAACCACTTGCGTAGCCCTACAGACCTGGGGGCTGCAGGCTTTCCTGCTGCCTTCAGCCTCAAAACCACCCTTTCCCACATGGCGACACGCCAGGCCCAAAAATTGCCTATGTCTGGAGACTGGTCCCACGCCCAAAGAGCCAGCAGGGAAAACTATGCCTTGTTCTAAAGCTCTTTGGGAACCGATTGCGTAGCCCCACACACCTGGGGGCTGCAGGCTTTCCTGCTCTCTTCAGCCTCAAAACCACCCTTTCGCACTTGGCGCCACGCCAGGCCCAAAAATGGCCATATGTCTGGAGATTTGTTCCACGCCCAAAGAGCCAGCAGGGAAAACTATGCCTTGTTCTAAAGCTCTTTGGGAACGGCTTGCGTAGCCCCACACACCTGGGGGCTGCAGGCTTTCCTGCTGCCTTCAGCCTCAAAACCACCCTTTCCCACTTGGCGCCGCGCCAGGCCCAAAAATGGCCATATGTCTGGAGATTGGTCCCACGCCCAAAGAGCCAGCAGGGAAAACTATGCCTTGTTCTAAAGCTCTTGGGGAACCGCTTGCGTAGCCCCACACAAACTGGGGGCTGCAGGCTTTTCTCGCGCTTTCAGCCTCAGAAGAACCCTTTCGCAATTGGCGCCGCGCCAGGCCCAAAAATGGCCATATGTCTGGAGGTTGGTCCCACGCCCAAAGAGCCAGCAGGGAAAACTATGCCTTGTTCTAAAGCTCTTTGGGAACGGCTTGCGTAGCCCCACACACCTGGGGGCTGCAGGCTTTCCTGCTGCCTTCAGCCTCAAAACCACCCTTTCCCACTTGGCGTCACGCCAGGCACAAAAATGGCCATATGTCTGGAGACTGGTCCCACGCCCAAAGAGCCAGCAGGGAAAACTATGCCTTGTTCTAAAGCTCTTTGGGAACCGCTTGCGTAGCCCCACACACCTGGGGGCTGCAGGCTTTCCTGCTGCCTTCAGCCTCAAAACCACCCTTTCCCACTTGGCGCCGCGCCAGGCCCAAAAATGGCCATATGTCTGGAGACTGGTCCCACGCCCAAAGAGCCAGCAGGGAAAACTATGCCTTGTTCTAAAGCTCTTTGGGAACCGCTTGCGTAGCCCCACACACCTGGGGGCTGCAGGCTTTCCTGCTGCCTTCAGCCTCAAAACCACCCTTTCCCACTTGGCGCCGCGCCAGGCACAAAAATGGCCATATGTCTGGAGATTGGTCCCACGCCCAAAGAGCCAGCAGGGAAAACTATGCCTTGTTCTAAAGCTCTTTGGGAACCGCTTGCGTAGCCCCACACACCTGGGGGCTGCAGGCTTTCCTGCTCTCTTCAGCCTCAGAAGAACCCTTTCGCACTTGGCGCCGCGCCAGGCACAAAAATGGCCATATGTCTGGAGATTTGTTCCACGCCCAAAGAGCCAGCAGGGAAAACTATGCCTTGTTCTAAAGCTCTTTGGGAACCGCTTGCGTAGCCCCACACACCTGGGGGCTGCAGGCTTTCCTGCTGCCTTCAGCCTCAAAACCACCCTTTCCCACTTGGCGCCGCGCCATGCCCAGAAATAGCCATATGGCTGGAGACTGGTCCCACGCCCAAAGAGCCAGCAGGGAAAACTATGCCTTGTTCTAAAGCTCTTTGGGAACCGCTTGCGTAGCCCCACACACCTGGGGGCTGCAGGCTTTCCTGCTGCCTTCAGCCTCAAAACCACCCTTTCCCACTTGGCGTCACGCCAGGCCCAAAAATGGCCATATGTCTGGAGATTGGTCCCTTTCCCAAAGAGCCAGCAGGGAAAACTATGCCTTGTTCTAAAGCTCTTTGGGAACCGCTTGCGTAGCCCCACACACCTGGGGGCTGCAGGCTTTCCTGCTCTCTTCAGCCTCAGAAGAACCCTTTCGCACTTGGCGCCGCGCCAGGCCCAAAAATGGCCATATGTCTGGAGATTGGTCCCACGCCCAAAGAGCCAGCAGGGAAAACTATGCCTTGTTCTAAAGCTCTTTGGGAACCGCTTGCGTAGCCCCACACACCTGGGGTCTACAGGCTTTCCTCGCGCTTTCAGCCTCAGAAGAACCCTTTCGCACTTGGCGTCGCGCCAGGCCCAAAAATGGCCATATGTCTGGAGACTGGTCCCACGCCCAAAGAGCCAGCAGGGAAAACTATGCCTTGTTCTAAAGCTCTTGGGGAACCGCTTGCGTAGCCCCACACACCTGGGGTCTACAGGCTTTCCTGCTCTCTTCAGCCTCAGAAGAACCCTTTCGCACTTGGCGCCGCGCCAGGCCCAAAAATGGCCATATGTCTGGAGATTGGTCCCTTTCCCAAAGAGCCAGCAGGGAAAACTATGCCTTGTTCTAAAGCTCTTTGGGAACCGCTTGCGTAGCCCCACACACCTGGGGGCTGCAGGCTTTCCTGCTGCCTTCAGCCTCAAAAGCACCCTTTCCCACTTGGCGCCGCGCCAGGCCCAAAAATGGCCATATGTCTGGAGATTGGTCCCTTTCCCAAAGAGCCAGCAGGGAAAACTATGCCTTGTTCTAAAGCTCTTTGGGAACCGCTTGCGTAGCCCCACACACCTGGGGGCTGCAGGCTTTCCTGCTCTCTTCAGCCTCAGAAGAACCCTTTCGCACTTGGAGGTGCGCCAGGCCCAAAAATAGCCATATGTCTGGAGATAGGTTCCACGCCCAAAGAGCCAGCAGGGAAAACTATGCCTTGTTCTAAAGCTCTTTGGGAACCGCTTGCGTAGCACCACACACCTGGGGGCTGCAGGCTTTCCTGCTGCCTTCAGCCTCAAAAGCACCCTTTCCCATTTGGCGTCACGCCAGGCACAAAAATGGCCATATGTCTGGAGACTGGTCCCACGCCCAAAGAGCCAGCAGGGAAAACTATGCCTTGTTCTAAAGCTCTTTGGGAACCGCTTGCGTAGCCCCACACACCTGGGGGCTGCAGGCTTTCCTGCTGCCTTCAGCCTCAAAACCACCCTTTCCCACTTGGCGCCGCGCCAGGCCCAAAAATGGCCATATGTCTGGAGATTGGTCCCACGCCCAAAGAGCCAGCAGGGAAAACTATGCCTTGTTCTAAAGCTCTTTGGGAACCGCTTGCGTAGCCCCACACACCTGGGGGCTACAGGCTTTTCTCGCGCTTTCAGCGTCAGAAGAACCCTTTCGCAATTGGCGCCGCGCCAGGCCCAAAAATGGCCATATGTCTGGAGGTTGGTCCCACGCCCAAAGAGCCAGCAGGGAAAACTATGCCTTGTTCTAAAGCTCTTTGGGAACCGTTTGCGTAGCCCCACACACCTGGGGGCTGCAGGCTTTCCTGCTGCCTTCAGCCTCAAAACCACCCTTTCCCACATGGCGTCACGCCAGGCACAAAAATGGCCATATGTCTGGAGAGTGGTGCCACGCCCAAAGAGCCAGCAGGGAAAACTATGCCTTGTTCTAAAGCTCTTTGGGAACCACTTGCGTAGCCCCACACACCTGGGGGCTGCAGGCTTTCCTGCTGCCTTCAGCCTCAAAACCACCCTTTCCCACTTGGCGCCGCGCCAGGCCCAAAAATGGCCATATGTCTGGAGATTGGTCCCTTTCCCAAAGAGCCAGCAGGGAAAACTATGCCTTGTTCTAAAGCTCTTTGGGAACCGCTTGCGTAGCCCCACACACCTGGGGGCTGCAGGCTTTCCTGCTCTCTTCAGCCTCAAAAGCACCCTTTCCCACTTGGCGCCGCACCAGGCACAAAAATGGCCATATGTCTGGAGATTGGTCCCGCGCCCAAAGAGCCAGCAGGGAAAACTATGCCTTGTTCTAAAGCTCTTGGGGAACCGCTTGCGTAGCCCCACACACCTGGGGGCTGCAGGCTTTTCTCGCGCTTTCAGCCTCAGAAGAACCCTTTCGCACTTGGCGCCGCGCCAGGCCCAAAAATGGCCATATGTCTGGAGACTGGTCCCACGCCCAAAGAGCCAGCAGGGAAAACTATGCCTTGTTCTAAAGCTCTTTGGGAACCGCTTGCGTAGCCCCACACACCTGGGGGCTGCAGGCTTTCCTGCTGCCTTCAGCCTCAAAACCACCCTTTCCCACTTGGCGACACGCCAGGCCCAAAAATGGCCATATGTCTGGAGACTGGTCCCACGCCCAAAGAGCCAGCAGGGAAAACTATGCCTTGTTCTAAAGCTCTTTGGGAACCGCTTGCGTAGCCACACACCTGGGGGTTGCAGGCTTTCCTGCTGCCTTCAGCCTCAAAACCACCGTTTCCCACATGGCGTCACGCCAGGCACAAAAATGGCCATATGTCTGGACGTTGGTCCCACGCCCAAAGAGCCAGCAGGGAAAACTATGCCTTGTTCTAAAGCTCTTTGGGAACCGCTTGCGTAGCCCCACACACCTGGGGGCTGCAGGCTTTCCTGCTCTCTTCAGCCTCAAAACCACCCTTTCCCACTTGGCGCCGCGCCATGCCCAAAAATGGCCATATGTCTGGAGACTGGTCCCACGCCCAAAGAGCCAGCAGGGAAAACTATGCCTTGTTCTAAAGCTCTTTGGGAACCGCTTGCGTAGCCCCACACACCTGGGGGCTGCAGGCTTTCCTGCTGCCTTCAGGCTCAAAACCACCCTTTCCCACTTGGCGCCGCGCCAGGCCCAAAAATGGCCATATGTCTGGAGATTGGTCCCACGCCCAAAGAGCCAGCAGGGAAAACTATGCCTTGTTCTAAAGCTCTTGGGGAACCGCTTGCGTAGCCCCACACAAACTGGGGGCTGCAGGCTTTTCTCGCGCTTTCAGCCTCAGAAGAACCCTTTCGCACTTGGCGTCACGCCAGGCACAAAAATGGCCATATGTCTGGAGACTGGTCCCACGCCCAAAGAGCCAGCAGGGAAAACTATGCCTTGTTCTAAAGCTCTTTGGGAACCGCTTGCGTAGCCCCACACAAACTGGGGGCTGCAGGCTTTTCTCGCGCTTTCAGCCTCAGAAGAACCCTTTCCCACTTGGTGCCGCGCCAGGCACAAAAATGGCCATATGTCTGGAGATTTGTTCCACGCCCAAAGAGCCAGCAGGGAAAACTATACCTTGTTCTAAAGCTCTTTGGGAACGGCTTGCGTAGCCCCACACACCTGGGGGCTGCAGGCTTTCCTGCTCTCTTCAGCCTCAAAAGCACCCTTTCCCACTTGGCGCCGCGCCAGGCCCAAAAATGGCCATATGGCTGGAGACTGGTCCCACGCCCAAAGAGCCAGCAGGGAAAACTATGCCTTGTTCTAAAGCTCTTTGGGAACCGCTTGCGTAGCCCCACACAAACTGGGGGCTGCAGGCTTTTCTCGCGCTTTCAGCCTCAGAAGAACCCTTTCGCACTTGGCGCCGCGCCAGGCCCAAAAATGGCCATATGTCTGGAGACTGGTCCCACGCCCAAAGAGCCAGCAGGGAAAACTATGCCTTGTTGTAAAGCTCTTTGGGAACCGCTTGCGTAGCCCCACACAAACTGGGGGTGCAGGCTTTTCTCGCGCTTTCAGCCTCAGAAGAACCCTTTCCCACTTGGTGCCGCGCCAGGCACAAAAATGGCCATATGTCTGGAGATTTGTTCCACGCCCAAAGAGCCAGCAGGGAAAACTATGCCTTGTTCTAAAGCTCTTTGGGAACGGCTTGCGTAGCCCCACACACCTGGGGGCTGCAGGCTTTCCTGCTCTCTTCAGCCTCAAAAGCACCCTTTCCCACTTGGCGCCGCGCGAGGCCCAAAAATGGCCATATGGCTGGAGACTGGTCCCACGCCCAAAGAGCCAGCAGGGAAAACTATGCCTTGTTCTAAAGCTCTTTGGGAACCGCTTGCGTAGCCCCACACACCTGGGGGCTGCAGGCTTTCCTGCTGCCTTCAGCCTCAAAACCACCCTTTCACACTTGGTGCCGCGCCAGACCCAAAAATGTCCATATGGCTGGAGACTGGTCCCACGCCCAAAGAGCCAGCAGGGAAAACTATGCCTTGTTCTAAAGCTCTTTGGGAACCGCTTGCGTAGCCCCACACAAACTGGGGGTGCAGGCTTTTCTCGCGCTTTCAGCCTCAGAAGAACCCTTTCCCACTTGGTGCCGCGCCAGGCACAAAAATGGCCATATGTCTGGAGATTTGTTCCACGCCCAAAGAGCCAGCAGGGAAAACTATGCCTTGTTCTAAAGCTCTTTGGGAACCGCTTGCGTAGCCCCACACACCTGGGGGCTGCAGGCTTTCCTGCTCTCTTCAGCCTCAAAACCACCCTTTCCCACATGGCGTCACGCCAGGCCCAAAAATGGCCATATGTCTGGAGACTGGTCCCACGCCCAAAGAGCCAGCAGGGAAAACTATGCCTTGTTCTAAAGCTCTTTGGGAACCGCTTGCGTAGCCCCACACACGTGGGGGCTGCAGGCTTTCCTGCTGTCTTCAGCCTCAAAAGCACGCTTTCCCACTTGGCGCCGCGCCAGGCCCAAAAATGGCCATATGTCTGGAGACTGGTCCCACGCCCAAAGAGCCAGCAGGGAAAACTATGCCTTGTTCTAAAGCTCTTGGGGAACCGCTTGCGTAGCCCCACACACCTGGGGGCTGCAGGCTTTCCTGCTCTCTTCAGCCTCAGAAGAACCCTTTCGCACTTGGCGCCACGCCAGGCACAAAAATGGCCATATGTCTGGAGATTTGTTCCACGCCCAAAGAGCCAGCAGGGAAAACTATGCCTTGTTCTAAAGCTCTTTGGGAACCGCTTGCGTAGCCCCACACACCTGGGGGCTGCAGGCTTTCCTGCTCTCTTCAGCCTCAAAACCACCCTTTCCCACATGGCGTCACGCCAGGCCCAAAAATGGCCATATGTCTGGAGACTGGTCCCACGCCCAAAGAGCCAGCAGGGAAAACTATGCCTTGTTCTAAAGCTCTTGGGGAACCGCTTGCGTAGCCCCACACACCTGGGGGCTGCAGGCTTTCCTGCTCTCTTCAGCCTCAGAAGAACCCTTTCGCACTTGGCGCCACGCCAGGCACAAAAATGGCCATATGTCTGGAGATTTGTTCCACGCCCAAAGAGCCAGCAGGGAAAACTATGCCTTGTTCTAAAGCTCTTTGGGAACGGCTTGCGTAGCCCCACACACCTGGGGGCTGCAGGCTTTCCTGCTCTCTTCAGCCTCAAAAGCACGCTTTCCCACTTGGCGCCGCGCCAGGCACAAAAATGGCCATATGTCTGGAGATTGGTTCCACGCCCAAAGAGCCAGCAGGGAAAACTATGCCTTGTTCTAAAGCTCTTTGGGAACCGCTTGCGTAGCCCCACACACCTGGGGGCTGCAGGCTTTCCTGCTGCCTTCAGCCTCAAAACCACCCTTTCCCACTTGGCACCGCGCCAGGCCCAAAAATGGCCATATGTCTGGAGACTGGTCCCACGCCCAAAGAGCCAGCAGGGAAAACTATGCCTTGTGCTAAAGCTCTTTGGGAACCGCTTGCGTAGCCCCACACAAACTGGGGGCTGCAGTCTTTTCTCGCGCTTTCAGCGTCAGAAGAACCCTTTCGCAATTGGCGCCGCGCCAGGCCCAAAAATGGCCATATGTCTGGAGACTGGTCCCACGCCCAAAGAGCCAGCAGGGAAAACTATGCCTTGTTCTAAAGCTCTTTGGGAACCGTTTGCGTAGCCCCACACACCTGGGGGCTGCAGGCTTTCCTGCTGCCTTCAGCCTCAAAACCCCCCTTTCCCACATGGCGTCACGCCAGGCACAAAAATGGCCATATGTCTGGAGACTGGTGCCACGCCCAAAGAGCCAGCAGGGAAAACTATGCCTTGTTCTAAAGCTCTTTGGGAACCACTTGCGTAGCCCCACACACCTGGGGGCTGCAGGCTTTCCTGCTGCCTTCAGCCTCAAAACCACCCTTTCCCACATGGCGTCAAGCCAGGCCCAAAAATGGCCATATGTCTGGAGATTGGTCCCTTTCCCAAAGAGCCAGCAGGGAAAACTATGCCTTGTTCTAAAGCTCTTGGGGAACCGCTTGCGTAGCCCCACACACCTGGGGGCTGCAGGCTTTCCTCGCGCTTTCAGCCTCAGAAGAACCCTTTCGCACTTGGCGCCGCGCCAGGCACAAAAATGGCCATATGTCTGGAGACTGGTCCCACGCCCAAAGAGCCAGCAGGGAAAACTATGCCTTGTTCTAAAGCTCTTTGGGAACCGCTTGCGTAGCCCCACACACCTGGGGGCTGCAGGCTTTCCTGCTGCCTTCAGCCTCAGAAGAACCCTTTCGCACTTGGCGCCGCGCCAGGCCCAAAAATGGCCATATGTCTGGAGATTGGTCCCTTTCCCAAAGAGCCAGCAGGGAAAACTATGCCTTGTTCTAAAGCTCTTTGGGAACCGCTTGCGTAGCCCCACACACCTGGGGGCTGCAGGCTTTCCTGCTGCCTTCAGCCTCAAAAGCACGCTTTCCCACTTGGTGCCGCGCCAGGCACAAAAATGGCCATATGTCTGGAGATTGGTCCCTTTCCCAAAGAGCCAGCAGGGAAAACTATGCCTTGTTGTAAAGCTCTTTGGGAACCGCTTGCGTAGCCCCACACACCTGGGGGCTGCAGGCTTTCCTGCTCTCTTCATCCTCAGAAGAACCCTTTCGCACTTGGAGGTGCGCCACGCCCAAAAATAGCCATATGTCTGGAGATTGGTTCCACGCCCAAAGAGCCAGCAGGGAAAACTATGCCTTGTTCTAAAGCTCTTTGGGAACCGCTTGCGTAGCCCCACACACCTGGGGGCTGCAGGCTTTCCTGCTCTCTTCAGCCTCAAAAGCACCCTTTCCCACTTGGCGCCGCACCAGGCACAAAAATGGCCATATGTCTGGAGATTGGTCCCGCCCCCAAAGAGCCAGCAGGGAAAACTATGCCTTGTTCTAAAGCTCTTGGGGAACCGCTTGCGTAGCCCCACACACCTGGGGGCTGCAGGCTTTTCTCGCGCTTTCAGCCTCAGAAGAACCCTTTCGCACTTGGCGCCGCGCCAGGCCCAAAAATGGCCATATGTCTGGAGACTGGTCCCACGCCCAAAGAGCCAGCAGGGAAAACTATGCCTTGTTCTAAAGCTCTTTGGGAACGGCTTGCGTAGCCCCACACACCTGGGGGCTGCAGGCTTTCCTGCTGCCTTCAGCCTCAAAAGCACCCTTTCTCACTTGGCGCCGCGCCAGGCCCAAAAATGGCCATATGTCTGGAGATTGGTCCCACGCCCAAAGAGCCAGCACGGAAAATTATGCCTTGTTCTAAAGCTCTTTGGGAACCACTTGCGTAGCCCTACAGACCTGGGGGCTGCAGGCTTTCCTGCTGCCTTCAGCCTCAAAACCACCCTTTCCCACATGGCGACACGCCAGGCCCAAAAATTGCCTATGTCTGGAGACTGGTCCCACGCCCAAAGAGCCAGCAGGGAAAACTATGCCTTGTTCTAAAGCTCTTTGGGAACCGATTGCGTAGCCCCACACACCTGGGGGCTGCAGGCTTTCCTGCTGCCTTCAGCCTCAAAACCACCCTTTCGCACTTGGCGCCACGCCAGGCCCAAAAATGGCCATATGTCTGGAGATTTGTTCCACGCCCAAAGAGCCAGCAGGGAAAACTATGCCTTGTTCTAAAGCTCTTTGGGAACGGCTTGCGTAGCCCCACACACCTGGGGGCTGCAGGCTTTCCTGCTGCCTTCAGCCTCAAAACCACCCTTTCCCACTTGGCGCCGCGCCAGGCCCAAAAATGGCCATATGTCTGGAGATTGGTCCCACGCCCAAAGAGCCAGCAGGGAAAACTATGCCTTGTTCTAAAGCTCTTGGGGAACCGCTTGCGTAGCCCCACACAAACTGGGGGCTGCAGGCTTTTCTCGCGCTTTCAGCCTCAGAAGAACCCTTTCGCAATTGGCGCCGCGCCAGGCCCAAAAATGGCCATATGTCTGGAGGTTGGTCCCACGCCCAAAGAGCCAGCAGGGAAAACTATGCCTTGTTCTAAAGCTCTTTGGGAACGGCTTGCGTAGCCCCACACACCTGGGGGCTGCAGGCTTTCCTGCTGCCTTCAGCCTCAAAACCACCCTTTCCCACTTGGCGTCACGCCAGGCACAAAAATGGCCATATGTCTGGAGACTGGTCCCACGCCCAAAGAGCCAGCAGGGAAAACTATGCCTTGTTATAAAGCTCTTTGGGAACCGCTTGCGTAGCCCCACACACCTGGGGGCTGCAGGCTTTCCTGCTGCCTTCAGCCTCAAAACCACCCTTTCCCACTTGGCGCCGCGCCAGGCCCAAAAATGGCCATATGTCTGGAGACTGGTCCCACGCCCAAAGAGCCAGCAGGGAAAACTATGCCTTGTTCTAAAGCTCTTTGGGAACCGCTTGCGTAGCCCCACACACCTGGGGGCTGCAGGCTTTCCTGCTGCCTTCAGCCTCAAAACCACCCTTTCCCACTTGGCGCCGCGCCAGGCACAAAAATGGCCATATGTCTGGAGATTGGTCCCACGCCCAAAGAGCCAGCAGGGAAAACTATGCCTTGTTCTAAAGCTCTTTGGGAACCGCTTGCGTAGCCCCACACACCTGGGGGCTGCAGGCTTTCCTGCTCTCTTCAGCCTCAGAAGAACCCTTTCGCACTTGGCGCCGCGCCAGGCACAAAAATGGCCATATGTCTGGAGATTTGTTCCACGCCCAAAGAGCCAGCAGGGAAAACTATGCCTTGTTCTAAAGCTCTTTGGGAACCGCTTGCGTAGCCCCACACACCTGGGGGCTGCAGGCTTTCCTGCTGCCTTCAGCCTCAAAACCACCCTTTCCCACTTGGCGCCGCGCCATGCCCAGAAATAGCCATATGGCTGGAGACTGGTCCCACGCCCAAAGAGCCAGCAGGGAAAACTATGCCTTGTTCTAAAGCTCTTTGGGAACCGCTTGCGTAGCCCCACACACCTGGGGGCTGCAGGCTTTCCTGCTGCCTTCAGCCTCAAAACCACCCTTTCCCACTTGGCGTCACGCCAGGCCCAAAAATGGCCATATGTCTGGAGATTGGTCCCTTTCCCAAAGAGCCAGCAGGGAAAACTATGCCTTGTTCTAAAGCTCTTTGGGAACCGCTTGCGTAGCCCCACACACCTGGGGGCTGCAGGCTTTCCTGCTCTCTTCAGCCTCAGAAGAACCCTTTCGCACTTGACGCCGCGCCAGGCCCAAAAATGGCCATATGTCTGGAGATTGGTCCCACGCCCAAAGAGCCAGCAGGGAAAACTATGCCTTGTTCTAAAGCTCTTTGGGAACCGCTTGCGTAGCCCCACACACCTGGGGGCTGCAGGCTTTCCTCGCGCTTTCAGCCTCAGAAGAACCCTTTCGCACTTGGCGTCGCGCCAGGCCCAAAAATGGCCATATGTCTGGAGACTGGTCCCACGCCCAAAGAGCCAGCAGGGAAAACTATGCCTTGTTCTAAAGCTCTTGGGGAACCGCTTGCGTAGCCCCACACACCTGGGGTCTACAGGCTTTCCTGCTCTCTTCAGCCTCAGAAGAACCCTTTCGCACTTGGCGCCGCGCCAGGCCCAAAAATGGCCATATGTCTGGAGATTGGTCCCTTTCCCAAAGAGCCAGCAGGGAAAACTATGCCTTGTTCTAAAGCTCTTTGGGAACCGCTTGCGTAGCCCCACACACCTGGGGGCTGCAGGCTTTCCTGCTGCCTTCAGCCTCAAAAGCACCCTTTCCCACTTGGCGCCGCGCCAGGCCCAAAAATGGCCATATGTCTGGAGATTGGTCCCTTTCCCAAAGAGCCAGCAGGGAAAACTATGCCTTGTTCTAAAGCTCTTTGGGAACCGCTTGCGTAGCCCCACACACCTGGGGGCTGCAGGCTTTCCTGCTCTCTTCAGCCTCAGAAGAACCCTTTCGCACTTGGAGGTGCGCCAGGCCCAAAAATAGCCATATGTCTGGAGATAGGTTCCACGCCCAAAGAGCCAGCAGGGAAAACTATGCCTTGTTCTAAAGCTCTTTGGGAACCGCTTGCGTAGCACCACACACCTGGGGGCTGCAGGCTTTCCTGCTGCCTTCAGCCTCAAAAGCACCCTTTCCCATTTGGCGTCACGCCAGGCACAAAAATGGCCATATGTCTGGAGACTGGTCCCACGCCCAAAGAGCCAGCAGGGAAAACTATGCCTTGTTCTAAAGCTCTTTGAGAACCGCTTGCGTAGCCCCACACACCTGGGGGCTGCAGGCTTTCCTGCTGCCTTCAGCCTCAAAACCACCCTTTCCCACTTGGCGTCACGCCAGGCACAAAAATGGCCATATGTCTGGAGACTGGTGCCACGCCCAAAGAGCCAGCAGGGAAAACTATGCCTTGTTCTAAAGCTCTTTGGGAACCACTTGCGTAGCCCCACACACCTGGGGGCTGCAGGCTTTCCTGCTGCCTTCAGCCTCAAAACCACCCTTTCCCACATGGCGTCACGCCAGGCCCAAAAATGGCCATATGTCTGGAGACTGGTGCCACGCCCAAAGAGCCAGCAGGGAAAACTATGCCTTGTTCTAAAGCTCTTTGGGAACCACTTGCGTAGCCCCACACACCTGGGGGCTGCAGGCTTTCCTGCTGCCTTCAGCCTCAAAACCACCCTTTCCCACTTGGCGCCGCGCCAGGCCCAAAAATGGCCATATGTCTGGAGATTGGGCCCACGCCCAAAGAGCCAGCAGGGAAAACTATGCCTTGTTCTAAAGCTCTTGGGGAACCGCTTGCGTAGCCCCACACAAACTGGGGGCTGCAGGCTTTTCTCGCGCTTTCAGCCTCAGAAGAACCCTTTCGCAATTGGCGCCGCGCCAGGCCCAAAAATGGCCATATGTCTGGAGATTGGTCCCACGCCCAAAGAGCCAGCAGGGAAAACTATGCCTTGTTCTAAAGCTCTTTGGGAACGGCTTGCGTAGCCCCACACACCTGGGGGCTGCAGGCTTTCCTGCTGCCTTCAGCCTCAAAACCACCCTTTCCCACTTGGCGTCACGCCAGGCACAAAAATGGCCATATGTCTGGAGACTGGTCCCACGCCCAAAGAGCCAGCAGGGAAAACTATGCCTTGTTCTAAAGCTCTTTGGGAACCGCTTGCGTAGCCCCACACACCTGGGGGCTGCAGGCTTTCCTGCTGCCTTCAGCCTCAAAACCACCCTTTCCCACTTGGCGCCGCGCCAGGCCCAAAAATGGCCATATGTCTGGAGACTGGTCCCACGCCCAAAGAGCCAGCAGGGAAAACTATGCCTTGTTCTAAAGCTCTTTGGGAACCGCTTGCGTAGCCCCACACACCTGGGGGCTGCAGGCTTTCCTGCTGCCTTCAGCCTCAAAACCACCCTTTCCCACTTGGCGCCGCGCCAGGCACAAAAATGGCCATATGTCTGGAGATTGGTCCCACGCCCAAAGAGCCAGCAGGGAAAACTATGCCTTGTTCTAAAGCTCTTTGGGAACCGCTTGCGTAGCCCCACACACCTGGGGGCTGCAGGCTTTCCTGCTCTCTTCAGCCTCAGAAGAACCCTTTCGCACTTGGCGCCGCGCCAGGCACAAAAATGGCCATATGTCTGGAGATTTGTTCCACGCCCAAAGAGCCAGCAGGGAAAACTATGCCTTGTTCTAAAGCTCTTTGGGAACCGCTTGCGTAGCCCCACACACCTGGGGGCTGCAGGCTTTCCTGCTGCCTTCAGCCTCAAAACCACCCTTTCCCACTTGGCGCCGCGCCATGCCCAGAAATAGCCATATGGCTGGAGACTGGTCCCACGCCCAAAGAGCCAGCAGGGAAAACTATGCCTTGTTCTAAAGCTCTTTGGGAACCGCTTGCGTAGCCCCACACACCTGGGGGCTGCAGGCTTTCCTGCTGCCTTCAGCCTCAAAACCACCCTTTCCCACTTGGCGTCACGCCAGGCCCAAAAATGGCCATATGTCTGGAGATTGGTCCCTTTCCCAAAGAGCCAGCAGGGAAAACTATGCCTTGTTCTAAAGCTCTTTGGGAACCGCTTGCGTAGCCCCACACACCTGGGGGCTGCAGGCTTTCCTGCTCTCTTCAGCCTCAGAAGAACCCTTTCGCACTTGGCGCCGCGCCAGGCCCAAAAATGGCCATATGTCTGGAGATTGGTCCCACGCCCAAAGAGCCAGCAGGGAAAACTATGCCTTGTTCTAAAGCTCTTTGGGAACCGCTTGCGTAGCCCCACACACCTGGGGGCTGCAGGCTTTCCTCGCGCTTTCAGCCTCAGAAGAACCCTTTCGCACTTGGCGTCGCGCCAGGCCCAAAAATGGCCATATGTCTGGAGACTGGTCCCACGCCCAAAGAGCCAGCAGGGAAAACTATGCCTTGTTCTAAAGCTCTTGGGGAACCGCTTGCGTAGCCCCACACACCTGGGGTCTACAGGCTTTCCTGCTCTCTTCAGCCTCAGAAGAACCCTTTCGCACTTGGCGCCGCGCCAGGCCCAAAAATGGCCATATGTCTGGAGATTGGTCCCTTTCCCAAAGAGCCAGCAGGGAAAACTATGCCTTGTTCTAAAGCTCTTTGGGAACCGCTTGCGTAGCCCCACACACCTGGGGGCTGCAGGCTTTCCTGCTGCCTTCAGCCTCAAAAGCACCCTTTCCCACTTGGCGCCGCGCCAGGCCCAAAAATGGCCATATGTCTGGAGATTGGTCCCTTTCCCAAAGAGCCAGCAGGGAAAACTATGCCTTGTTCTAAAGCTCTTTGGGAACCGCTTGCGTAGCCCCACACACCTGGGGGCTGCAGGCTTTCCTGCTCTCTTCAGCCTCAGAAGAACCCTTTCGCACTTGGAGGTGCGCCAGGCCCAAAAATAGCCATATGTCTGGAGATAGGTTCCACGCCCAAAGAGCCAGCAGGGAAAACTATGCCTTGTTCTAAAGCTCTTTGGGAACCGCTTGCGTAGCACCACACACCTGGGGGCTGCAGGCTTTCCTGCTGCCTTCAGCCTCAAAAGCACCCTTTCCCATTTGGCGTCACGCCAGGCACAAAAATGGCCATATGTCTGGAGACTGGTCCCACGCCCAAAGAGCCAGCAGGGAAAACTATGCCTTGTTCTAAAGCTCTTTGAGAACCGCTTGCGTAGCCCCACACACCTGGGGGCTGCAGGCTTTCCTGCTGCCTTCAGCCTCAAAACCACCCTTTCCCACTTGGCGTCACGCCAGGCACAAAAATGGCCATATGTCTGGAGACTGGTGCCACGCCCAAAGAGCCAGCAGGGAAAACTATGCCTTGTTCTAAAGCTCTTTGGGAACCACTTGCGTAGCCCCACACACCTGGGGGCTGCAGGCTTTCCTGCTGCCTTCAGCCTCAAAACCACCCTTTCCCACATGGCGTCACGCCAGGCCCAAAAATGGCCATATGTCTGGAGATTGGTCCCACGCCCAAAGAGCCAGCAGGGAAAACTATGCCTTGTTCTAAAGCTCTTTGGGAACCGCTTGCGTAGCCCCACACACCTGGGGGCTACAGGCTTTCCTGCTGCCTTCAGCCTCAGAAGAACCCTTTCGCACTTGGCGCCGCGCCAGGCCCAAAAATGGCCATATGTCTGGAGATTGGTCCCTTTCCCAAAGAGCTAGCAGGGAAAACTATGCCTTGTTCTAAAGCTCTTTGGGAACCGCTTGCGTAGCCCCACACACCTGGGGGCTGCAGGCTTTCCTGCTGCCTTCAGCCTCAAAAACACCCTTTCCCACATGGCGTCACGCCAGGCCCAAAAATGGCCATATGTCTGGAGATTGGTCCCTTTCCCAAAGAGCCAGCAGGGAAAACTATGCCTTGTTCTAAAGCTCTTTGGGAACCGCTTGCGTAGCCCCACACACCTGGGGGCTGCAGGCTTTCCTGCTGCCTTCAGCCTCAAAACCACCCTTTCCCACTTGGCGTCACGCCAGGCACAAAAATGGCCATATGTCTGGAGACTGGTCCCACGCCCAAAGAGCCAGCAGGGAAAACTATGCCTTGTTCTAAAGCTCTTTGGGAACCGCTTGCGTAGCCCCACACACCTGGGGGCTGCAGGCTTTCCTGCTGCCTTCAGCCTCAAAACCACCCTTTCCCACATGGCGTCACGCCAGGCCCAAAAATGGCCATATGTCTGGAGATTGGTCCCTTTCCCAAAGAGCCAGCAGGGAAAACTATGCCTTGTTCTAAAGCTCTTTGGGAACCGCTTGCGTAGCCCCACACACCTGGGGGCTACAGGCTTTCCTGCTGCCTTCAGCCTCAGAAGAACCCTTTCGCACTTGGCGCCGCGCCAGGCCCAAAAATGGCCATATGTCTGGAGATTGGTCCCTTTCCCAAAGAGCTAGCAGGGAAAACTATGCCTTGTTCTAAAGCTCTTTGGGAACCGCTTGCGTAGCCCCACACACCTGGGGGCTGCAGGCTTTCCTGCTGCCTTCAGCCTCAAAAACACCCTTTCCCACATGGCGTCACGCTAGGCCCAAAAATGGCCATATGTCTGGAGATTGGTCCCTTTCCCAAAGAGCCAGCAGGGAAAACTATGCCTTGTTCTAAAGCTCTTTGGGAACCGCTTGCGTAGCCCCACACACCTGGGGGCTGCAGGCTTTCCTCGCGCTTTTAGCCTCAGAAGAACCCATTCCCACTTGGCGCTGCGCCAGGCCCAAAAATGGCCATATGGCTGGAGACTGGTCCCACGCCCAAAGAGCCAGCAGGGAAAACTATGCCTTGTTCTAAAGCTCTTTGGGAACCGCTTGTGTAGCCCCACACACCTGGGGGCTACAGGCTTTCCTGCTCTCTTCAGCCTCAGAAGAACCCTTTCGCACTTGGCGCCGCGCCAGGCCCAAAAATGGCCATATGTCTGGAGATTGGTCCCGCGCCCAAAGAGCCAGCAGGGAAAACTATGCCTTGTTCTAAAGCTCTTGGGGAACCACTTGCGTAGCCCCACACACCTGGGGGCTGCAGGCTTTCCTTCTGCCTTCTGCCTCAAAACCACCATTTCCCACTTCGCGCCGCGCCATGCCCAAAAATAGCCATATGGCTGGAGACTGGTCCCACGCCCAAAGAGCCAGCAGGGAAAACTATGCCTTGTTCTAAAGCTCTTTGGGAACCGCTTGCGTAGCCCCACACACCTGGGGGCTGCAGGCTTTCCTGCTGCCTTCAGCCTCAAAAGCACGCTTTCCCACTTGGCGCCGCGCCAGGCCCAAAAATGGCCATATGTCTGGAGACTGGTCCCACGCCCAAAGAGCCAGCAGGGAAAACTATGCCTTGTTCTAAAGCTCTTTGGGAACCGCTTGCGTAGCCCCACACACCTGGGGGCTGCAGGCTTTCCTGCTGCCTTCAGCCTCAAAACCACCCTTTCCCACTTGGCGCCGCGCCAGGCCCAAAAATGGCCATATGGCTGGAGACTGGTCCCACGCCCAAAGAGCCAGCAGGGAAAACTATGCCTTGTTCTAAAGCTCTTTGGGAACTGCTTGCGTAGCCCCACACAAACTGGGGGCTGCAGGCTTTCCTGCTGCCTTCAGCCTCAAAACCACCCTTTCCCACTTCGCGCCGCGCCATGCCCAAAAATAGCCATATGGCTGGAGACTGGTCCCACGCCCAAAGAGCCAGCAGGGAAAACTATGCCTTGTTCTAAAGCTCTTTGGGAACCGCTTGCGTAGCCCCACACACCTGGGGGCTGCAGGCTTTCCTGCTGCCTTCAGCCTCAAAACCACCCTTTCCCACTTGGCGTCACGCCAGGCACAAAAATGGCCATATGTCTGGAGACTGGTCCCACGCCCAAAGAGCCAGCAGAGAAAACTATGCCTTGTTCTAAAGCTCTTTGGGAACCGCTTGCGTAGCCCCACACACCTGGGGGCTGCAGGCTTTCCTGCTGCCTTCAGCCTCAAAACACCCCTTTCCCACTTGGCGCCGCGCCAGGCACAAAAATGGCCATATGTCTGGAGATTGGTCCCACGCCCAAAGAGCCAGCAGGGAAAACTATGACTTGTTCTAAAGCTCTTTGGGAACCGCTTGCGTAGCCCCACACACCTGGGGGCTGCAGGCTTTTCTCGCGCTTTCAGCCTCAGAAGAACCCTTTCGCACTTGGCGCCACGCCAGCCCCAAAAATGGACATATGCCTGGAGACTGGTCCCACGCCCAAAGAGCCAGCAGGGAAAACTATGCCTTGTTCTAAAGCTCTTTGGGAACCGCTTGCGTAGCCCCACAGAACCGGGGGCTGCAGGCTTTCCTGCTGCCTTCTGCCTCAAAACCACCATTTCCCACTTCGCGCCGCGCCATGCCCAAAAATAGCCATATGGCTGGAGACTGGTCCCACGCCCAAAGAGCCAGCAGGAAAAACTATGCCTTGTTCTAAAGCTCTTTGGGAACCGCTTGCGTAGCCCCACACACCTGGGGGCTGCAGGCTTTCCTGCTGCCTTCAGCCTCACAACCACCCTTTCCCACTTGGCGCCGCGCCAGGCCCAAAAATGGCCATATGTCTGGAGATTGGTCCTACGGCCAAAGAGCCAGCAGGGAAAACTATGCCTTGTTCTAAAGCTCTTGGGGAACCGCTTGCGTAGCCCCACACACCTGGGGGCTGCAGGCTTTCCTGCTGCCTTCAGCCTCAAAACCACCCTTTCCCACTTGGCGCCGCGCCAGGCCCAAAAATGGCCATATGTCTGGAGACTGGTCCCACGCCCAAAGAGCCAGCAGGGAAAACTATGCCTTGTTCTAAAGCTCTTTGGGAACGGCTTGCGTAGCCCCACACACCTGGGGGCTGCAGGCTTTCCTGCTCTCTTCAGCCTCAAAAGCACGCTTTCCCATTTGGCGCCGCGCCAGGCCCAAAAATGGCCATATGGCTGGAGACTGGTCCCACGCCCAAAGAGCCAGCAGGGAAAACTATGCCTTGTTCTAAAGCTCTTTGGGAACCGCTTGCGTAGCCCCACACAAACTGGGGGCTGCAGGCTTTTCTCGCGCTTTCAGCCTCAGAAGAACCCTTTCCCACTTGGCGCCGCGCCAGGCCCAAAAATGGCCATATGTCTGGAGACTGGTCCCACGCCCAAAGAGCCAGCAGGGAAAACTATGCCTTGTTCTAAAGCTCTTTGGGAACCGCTTGCGTAGCCCCACACAAACTGGGGGCTGCAGGCTTTTCTCGCGCTTTCAGCCTCAGAAGAACCCTTTCGCACTTGGTGCCGCGCCAGGCACAAAAATGGCCATATGTCTGGAGACTGGTCCCACGCCCAAAGAGCCAGCAGGGAAAACTATGCCTTGTTCTAAAGCTCTTTGGGAACCGCTTGCGTAGCCCCACACACCTGGGGGCTGCAGGCTTTCCTGCTGCCTTCAGCCTCAAAAGCACCCTTTCCCACTTGGCGCCGCGCCAGGCACAAAAATAGCCATATGTCTGGAGACTGGTCCCACGCCCAAAGAGCCAGCAGGGAAAACTATGCCTTGTTCTAAAGCTCTTTGGGAACCACTTGCGTAGCCCTACAGACCTGGGGGCTGCAGGATTTCCTGCTGCCTTCAGCCTCAAAACCACCCTTTCCCACTTGGCGCCGCACCAGGCCCAAAAATGGCCATATGTCTGGAGACTGGTCCCACGCCCAAAGAGCCAGCAGGGAAAACTATGCCTTGTTCTAAAGCTCTTTGGGAACCGCTTGCGTAGCCCCACACACCTGGGGGCTGCAGGCTTTCCTGCTCTCTTCAGCCTCAGAAGAACCCTTTCGCACTTGGCGCCACGCCAGGCACAAAAATGGCCATATGTCTGGAGATTGGTCCCACGCCCAAAGAGCCAGCAGGGAAAACTATGCCTTGTTCTAAAGCTCTTGGGGAACCGCTTGCGTAGCCCCACACAAACTGGGGGCTGCAGGCTTTTCTCGCGCTTTCAGCCTCAAAAGAACCCTTTCGCAATTGGCGCCGCGCCAGGCCCAAAAATGGCCATATGTCTGGAGGTTGGTCCCACGCCCAAAGAGCCAGCAGGGAAAACTATGCCTTGTTCTAAAGCTCTTTGGGAACCGCTTGCGTAGCCCCACACACCTGGGGGCTACAGGCTTTCCTGCTCTCTTCAGCCTCAAAACCACCCTTTCCCACTTGGCGCCGCGCCAGGCCCAAAAATGGCCATATGTCTGGAGACTGGTCCCACGCCCAAAGAGCCAGCAGGGAAAACTATGCCTTGTTCTAAAGCTCTTTGGGAACCACTTGCGTAGCCCTACAGACCTGGGGGCTGCAGGCTTTCCTGCTGCCTTCAGCCTCAAAACCACCCTTTCCCACATGGCATCACGCCAGGCACAAAAATTTCCATATGTCTGGAGACTGGTCCCACGCCCAGAGAGCCAGCAGGGAAAACTATGCCTTGTTCTAAAGCTCTTTGGGAACCGATTGCGTAGCCCCACACACCTGGGGGCTGCAGGCTTTCCTGCTGCCTTCTGCCTCAAAACCACCATTTCCCACTTCGCGCCGCGCCATGCCCAAAAATAGCCATATGGCTGGAGACTGGTCCCACGCCCAAAGAGCCAGCAGGGAAAACTATGCCTTGTTCTAAAGCTCTTTGGGAACCGCTTGCGTAGCCCCACACACCTGGGGGCTGCAGGCTTTCCTGCTGCCTTCAGCCTCAAAACCACCCTTTCCCACTTAGCGTCACGCCAGGCCCAAAAATGGCCATATGTCTGGAGACTGCTCCCACGCCCAAAGAGCCAGCAGGGAAAACTATGCCTTGTTCTAAAGCTCTTTGGGAACCGCTTGCGTAGCCCCACACACCTGGGGGCTGCAGGCTTTCCTGCTCTCTTCAGCCTCAAAAGCACCCTTTCCCACTTGGCGCCGCGCTAGGCCCAAAAATGGACATATGTCTGGATATTGGTCCCGCGCCCAAAGAGCCAGCAGGGAAAACTATGCCTTGTTCTAAAGCTCTTTGGGAACCGCTTGCGTAGCCCCACACAAACTGGGGGCTGCAGGCTTTTCTCGCGCTTTCAGCCTCAGAAGAACCCTTTCGCAATTGGCGCCGCACCAGGCCCAAAAATGGCCATATGTCTGGAGGTTGGTCCCACGCCCAAAGAGCCAGCAGGGAAAACTATGCCTTGTTCTAAAGCTCTTTGGGAACCGCTTGCGTAGCCCCACACACCTGGGGGCTGCAGGCTTTCCTGCTGCCTTCAGCCTCAAAACCACCCTTTCCCACTTGGCGTCACACCAGGCACAAAAATGGCCATATGTCTGGAGACTGGTCCCACGCCCAAAGAGCCAGCAGGGAAAACTATGCCTTGTTGTAAAGATCTTTGGGAACCGCTTGCGTAGCCCCACACACCTGGGGGCTGCAGGCTTTCCTGCTGCCTTCAGCCTCAAAAGCACGCTTTCCCACTTGGCACCGCGCCAGGCACAAAAATGGCCATATGTCTGGAGATTGGTCCCTTTCCGAAAGAGCCAGCAGGGAAAACTATGCCTTGTTCTAAAGCTCTTTGGGAACCGCTTGCGTAGCCCCACACACCTGGGGGCTGCAGGCTTTCCTGCTCTCTTCAGCCTCAGAAGAACCCTTTCGCACTTGGAGGTGCGCCACGCCCAAAAATAGCCATATGTCTGGAGATTGGTCCCGCGCCCAAAGAGTCAGCAGGGAAAACTATGCCTTGTTCTAAAGCTCTTGGGGAACCGCTTGCGTAGCCCCACACACCTGGGGGCTGCAGGCTTTTCTCGCGCTTTCAGCCTCAGAAGAACCCTTTCGCAATTGGCGCCGCGCCAGGCCCAAAAATGGCCATATGTCTGGAGATTGGTCCCTTTCCCAAAGAGCCAGCAGGGAAAACTATGCCTTGTTCTAAAGCTCTTTGGGAACCGCTTGCGTAGCCCCACACACCTGGGGGCTGCAGGCTTTCCTGCTGCCTTCAGCCTCAAAACCACCCTTTCCCACTTGGCGTCACGCCAGGCCCAAAAATGGCCATACGTCTGGAGACTGGTCCCACGCCCAAAGAGCCAGCAGGGAAAACTATGCCTTGTTCTAAAGCTCTTTGGGAACCGCTTGCGTAGCCCCACACACCTGGGGGCTGCAGTCTTTCCTGCTGCCTTCAGCCTCATAACCACCCTTTCCCACTTGGCGTCACGCCAGGCCCAAAAATGGCCATATGTCTGGAGACTGGTCCCACGCCCAAAGAGCCAGCAGGGAAAACTATGCCTTGTTCTAAAGCTCTTTGGGAACCGCTTGCGTAGCCCCACACACCTGGGGGCTGCAGGCTTTCCTGCTCTCTTCAGCCTCAAAACCACCCTTTCGCACTTGGCGCCGCGCCAGGCCCAAAAATGGCCATATGTCTGGAGACTGGTCCCACGCCCAAAGAGCCAGCAGGGAAAACTATGCCTTGTTCTAAAGCTCTTTGGGAACCGCTTGCGTAGCCCCACACACCTGGGGGCTGCAGGCTTTCCTGCTGCCTTCAGCCTCAAAACCACCCTTTCGCACTTGGCGCCGCGCCAGGCCCAAAAATGGCCATATGTCTGGAGACTGGTCCCACGCCCAAAGAGCCAGCAGGGAAAACTATGCCTTGTTCTAAAGCTCTTTGGGAACCGCTTGCGTAGCCCCACACACCTGGGGGCTGCAGGCTTTCCTCGCGCTTTCAGCTTCAGAAGAACCCTTTCGCACTTGGCGCCGCGCCAGGCCCAAAAATGGCCATATGTCTGGAGACTGGTCCCACGCCCAAAGAGCCAGCAGGGAAAACTATGCCTTGTTCTAAAGCTCTTTGGGAACCGCTTGCGTAGCCCCACACACCTGGGGTTTACAGGCTTTCCTGCTCTCTTCAGCCTCAGAAGAACCCTTTCGCACTTGGCGCCGCGCCAGGCCCAAAAATGGCCATATGTCTGGAGATTGGTCCCACGCCCAAAGAGCCAGCAGGGAAAACTATGCCTTGTTCTAAAGCTCTTTGGGAACCGCTTGCGTAGCCCCACACACCTGGGGGCTGCAGGCTTTCCTGCTGCCTTCAGCCTCAAAAGCACGCTTTCCCACTTGGCACCGCGCCAGGCACAAAAATGGCCATATGTCTGGAGATTGGTCCCTTTCCGAAAGAGCCAGCAGGGAAAACTATGCCTTGTTCTAAAGCTCTTTGGGAACCGCTTGCGTAGCCCCACACACCTGGGGGCTGCAGGCTTTCCTGCTCTCTTCAGCCTCAGAAGAACCCTTTCGCACTTGGAGGTGCGCCACGCCCAAAAATAGCCATATGTCTGGAGATTGGTCCCGCGCCCAAAGAGTCAGCAGGGAAAACTATGCCTTGTTCTAAAGCTCTTGGGGAACCGCTTGCGTAGCCCCACACACCTGGGGGCTGCAGGCTTTTCTCGCGCTTTCAGCCTCAGAAGAACCCTTTCGCAATTGGCGCCGCGCCAGGCCCAAAAATGGCCATATGTCTGGAGGTTGGTCCCACGCCCAAAGAGCCAGCAGGGAAAACTATGCCTTGTTCTAAAGCTCTTTGGGAACCGCTTGCGTAGCCCCACACACCTGGGGGCTGCAGGCTTTCCTGCTGCCTTCAGCCTCAAAACCACCCTTTCCCACTTGGCGTCACGCCAGGCCCAAAAATGGCCATACGTCTGGAGACTGGTCCCACGCCCAAAGAGCCAGCAGGGAAAACTATGCCTTGTTCTAAAGCTCTTTGGGAACCGCTTGCGTAGCCCCACACACCTGGGGGCTGCAGTCTTTCCTGCTGCCTTCAGCCTCATAACCACCCTTTCCCACTTGGCGTCACGCCAGGCCCAAAAATGGCCATATGTCTGGAGACTGGTCCCACGCCCAAAGAGCCAGCAGGGAAAACTATGCCTTGTTCTAAAGCTCTTTGGGAACCGCTTGCGTAGCCCCACACACCTGGGGGCTGCAGGCTTTCCTGCTCTCTTCAGCCTCAAAACCACCCTTTCGCACTTGGCGCCGCGCCAGGCCCAAAAATGGCCATATGTCTGGAGACTGGTCCCACGCCCAAAGAGCCAGCAGGGAAAACTATGCCTTGTTCTAAAGCTCTTTGGGAACCGCTTGCGTAGCCCCACACACCTGGGGGCTGCAGGCTTTCCTGCTGCCTTCAGCCTCAAAACCACCCTTTCGCACTTGGCGCCGCGCCAGGCCCAAAAATGGCCATATGTCTGGAGACTGGTCCCACGCCCAAAGAGCCAGCAGGGAAAACTATGCCTTGTTCTAAAGCTCTTTGGGAACCGCTTGCGTAGCCCCACACAAACTGGGGGCTGCAGGCTTTTCTCGCGCTTTCAGCGTCAGAAGAACCCTTTCGCAATTGGCGCCGCGCCAGGCCCAAAAATGGCCATATGTCTGGAGGTTGGTCCCACGCCCAAAGAGCCAGCAGGGAAAACTATGCCTTGTTCTAAAGCTCTTTGGGAACCGCTTGCGTAGCCCCACACACCTGGGGGCTGCAGGCTTTCCTGCTGCCTTCAGCCTCAAAACCACCCTTTCCCACATGGCGTCACGCCAGGCACAAAAATGGCCATATGTCTGGAGACTGGTGCCACGCCCAAAGAGCCAGCAGGGAAAACTATGCCTTGTTCTAAAGCTCTTTGGGAACCACTTGCGTAGCCCCACACACCTGGGGGCTGCAGGCTTTCCTGCTGCCTTCAGCCTCAAAACCATCCTTTCCCACATGGCGTCACGCCAGGCCCAAAAATGGCCATATGTCTGGAGACTGGTCCCACGCCCAAAGAGCCAGCAGGGAAAACTATGCCTTGTTCTAAAGCTCTTTGGGAACCACTTGCGTAGCCCCACACACCTGGGGGCTGCAGGCTTTCCTGCTGCCTTCAGCCTCAAAACCACCCTTTCCCACATGGCGTCACGCCAGGCCCAAAAATGGCCATATGTCTGGAGATTGGTCCCTTTCCCAAAGAGCCAGCAGGGAAAACTATGCCTTGTTCTAAAGCTCTTTGGGAACCGCTTGCGTAGCCCCACACACCTGGGGGCTGCAGGCTTTCCTCGCGCTTTCAGCCTCAGAAGAACCCTTTCGCACTTGGCGCCGCGCCAGGCCCAAAAATGGCCATATGTCTGGAGACTGGTCCCACGCCCAAAGAGCCAGCAGGGAAAACTATGCCTTGTTCTAAAGCTCTTTGGGAACCGCTTGCGTAGCCCCACACACCTGGGGTTTACAGGCTTTCCTGCTCTCTTCAGCCTCAGAAGAACCCTTTCCCACTTGGCGTCCCGCCAGGCCCAAAAATGGCCATATGTCTGGAGATTGGTCCCACGCCCAAAGAGCCAGCAGGGAAAACTATGCCTTGTTCTAAAGCTCTTTGGGAACCGCTTGCGTAGCCCCACACACCTGGGGGCTGCAGGCTTTCCTGCTGCCTTCAGCCTCAAAAGCACGCTTTCCCACTTGGCGCCGCGCCAGGCCCAAAAATGGCCATATGTCTGGAGATTGGTCCCTTTCCCAAAGAGCCAGCAGGGAAAACTATGCCTTGTTCTAAAGCTCTTTGGGAACCGCTTGCGTAGCCCCACACACCTGGGGGCTGCAGGCTTTCCTGCTCTCTTCATCCTCAGAAGAACCCTTTCGCACTTGGAGGTGCGCCACGCCCAAAAATAGCCATATGTCTGGAGATTGGTTCCACGCCCAAAGAGCCAGCAGGGAAAACTATGCCTTGTTCTAAAGCTCTTTGGGAACCGCTTGCGTAGCCCCACACACCTGGGGGCTGCAGGCTTTCCTGCTCTCTTCAGCCTCAAAAGCACCCTTTCCCACTTGGCGCCGCACCAGGCACAAAAATAGCCATATGGCTGGAGACTGGTCCCACGCCCAAAGAGCCAGCAGGGAAAATTATGCCTTGTTCTAAAGCTCTTTGGGAACCGCTTGCGTAGCCCCACACACCTGGGGGCTGCAGGCTTTCCTGCTGCCTTCAGCCTCAAAATCACCCTTTCCCACTTGGCGCCGCGCCAGGCACAAAAATGGCCATATGTCTGGAGATTGGTCCCACGCCCAAAGAGCCAGCAGGGAAAACTATGCCTTGTTCTAAAGCTCTTTGGGAACCGCTTGCGTAGCCCCACACAAACTGGGGGCTGCAGGCTTTTCTCGCGCTTTCAGCCTCAGAAGAACCCTTTCGCAATTGGCGCCGCGCCAGGCCCAAAAATGGCCATATGTCTGGAGGTTGGTCCCACGCCCAAAGAGCCAGCAGGGAAAACTATGCCTTGTTCTAAAGCTCTTTGGGAACCGCTTGCGTAGCCCCACACACCTGGGGGCTGCAGGCTTTCCTGCTGCCTTCAGCCTCAAAACCACCCTTTCCCACTTGGCGTCACACCAGGCACAAAAATGGCCATATGTCTGGAGACTGGTCCCACGCCCAAAGAGCCAGCAGGGAAAACTATGCCTTGTTCTAAAGCTCTTTGGGAACCGCTTGCGTAGCCCCACACACCTGGGGGCTGCAGGCTTTCCTGCTGCCTTCAGCCTCAAAACCACCCTTTCCCACTTGGCGTCACGCCAGGCACAAAAATGGCCATATGTCTGGAGACTGGTCCCACGCCCAAAGAGCCAGCAGGGAAAACTATGCCTTGTTCTAAAGCTCTTTGGGAACCGCTTGCGTAGCCCCACACACCTGGGCGCTACAGGCTTTCCTGCTGCCTTCAGCCTCAAAACCACCCTTTCCCACTTGTCGCCGCGCCAGGCACAAAAATGGCCATATGTCTGGAGATTGGTCCCACGCCCAAAGAGCCAGCAGGGAAAACTATGCCTTGTTCTAAAGCTCTTTGGGAACCGCTTGCGTAGCCCCACACACCTGGGGGCTGCAGGCTTTTCTCGCGCTTTCAGCCTCAGAAGAACCCTTTCGCACTTGGCGCCGCGCCAGGCCCAAAAATGGCCATATGTCTGGAGATTGGTCCCACGCCCAAAGAGCCAGCAGGGAAAACTATGCCTTGTTCTAAAGCTCTTTGGGAACCGCTTGCGTAGCCCCACACACCTGGGGGCTGCATGCTTTCCTGCTGCCTTCTGCCTCAAAACCACCATTTCCCACTTCGCGCCGCGCCATGCCCAGAAATAGCCATATGTCTGGAGACTGGTCCCACGCCCAAAGAGCCAGCAGGGAAAACTATGCCTTGTTCTAAAGCTCTTTGGGAACCGCTTGCGTAGCCCCACACACCTGGGGGCTGCAGGCTTTCCTGCTGCCTTCAGCCTCAAAACCACCCTTTCCCACTTGGCATCACGCCAGGCACAAAAATGGCCATATGTCTGGAGATTGGTCCCACGCCCAAAGAGCCAGCAGGGAAAACTATGCCTTGTTCTAAAGCTCTTTGGGAACCGCTTGCGTAGCCCCACACACCTGGGGGCTGCAGGCTTTCCTGCTGCCTTCAGCCTCAAAACCACCCTTTCCCACATGGCGTCACGCCAGGCCCAAAAATGGCCATATGTCTGGAGATTGGTCCCACGCCCAAAGAGCCAGCAGGGAAAACTATGCCTTGTTCTAAAGCTCTTTGGGAACCGCTTGCGTAGCCCCACACACCTGGGGGCTGCAGGCTTTTCTCGCGCTTTCAGCCTCAGAAGAACCCTTTCGCACTTGGCGCCGCGCCAGGCCCAAAAATGGCCATATGTCTGGAGACTGGTCCCACGCCCAAAGAGCCAGCAGGGAAAACTATGCCTTGTTCTAAAGCTCTTTGGGAACCGCTTGCGTAGCCCCACACACCTGGGGGCTGCAGGCTTTCCTGCTCTCTTCAGCCTCAGAAGAACCCTTTCGCACTTGGCGCCACGCCAGGCACAAAAATGGCCATATGTCTGGAGATTTGTTCCACGCCCAAAGAGCCAGCAGGGAAAACTATGCCTTGTTCTAAAGCTCTTTGGGAACCGCTTGCGTAGCCCCACACACCTGGGGGCTGCAGGCTTTCCTGCTGCCTTCAGCCTCAAAACCACCCTTTCCCACTTGGCGCCGCGCCAGGCCCAAAAATGGCCATATGGCTGGAGACTGGTCCCACGCCCAAAGAGCCAGCAGGGAAAATTATGCCTTGTTCTAAAGCTCTTTGGGAACGGCTTGCGTAGCCCCACACACCTGGGGGCTGCAGGCTTTCCTGCTGCCTTCTGCCTCAAAACCACCATTTCCCACTTCGCGCCGCGCCATGCCCAGAAATAGCCATATGTCTGGAGACTGGTCCCACGCCCAAAGAGCCAGCAGGGAAAACTATGCATTGTTCTAAAGCTCTTTGGGAACCGCTTGCGTAGCCCCACACACCTGGGGGCTGCAGGCTTTCCTGCTGCCTTCAGCCTCAAAACCACCCTTTCCCACTCGGCGCCGCGCCAGGCACAAAAATGGCCATATGTCTGGAGATTGGTCCCACGCCCAAAGAGCCAGCAGGGAAAACTATGCCTTGTTCTAAAGCTCTTTGGGAACCACTTGCGTAGCCCCACACACCTGGGGGCTGCAGGCTTTCCTGCTGCCTTCAGCCTCAAAACCACCCTTTCCCACATGGCGTCACGCCAGGCCCAAAAATGGCCATATGTCTGGAGATTGGTCCCTTTCCCAAAGAGCCAGCAGGGAAAACTATGCCTTGTTCTAAAGCTCTTTGGGAACCGCTTGCGTAGCCCCACACACCTGGGGGCTACAGGCTTTCCTGCTCTCTTCAGCCTCAGAAGAACCCTTTCGCACTTGGCGCCGCGCCAGGCACAAAAATGGCCATATGTCTGGAGATTGGTCCCACGCCCAAAGAGCCAGCAGGGAAAACTATGCCTTGTTCTAAAGCTCTTTGGGAACCGCTTGCGTAGCCCCACACACCTGGGGGCTGCAGGCTTTCCTGCTGCCTTCAGCCTCAAAAGCACGCTTTCCCACTTGGCGCCGCGCCAGGCCCAAAAATGGCCATATGTCTGGAGATTGGTCCCTTTCCCAAAGAGCCAGCAGGGAAAACTATGCCTTGTTCTAAAGCTCTTTGGGAACCGCTTGCGTAGCCCCACACACCTGGGGGCTGCAGGCTTTCCTGCTCTCTTCATCCTCAGAAGAACCCTTTCGCACTTGGAGGTGCGCCACGCCCAAAAATAGCCATATGTCTGGAGATTGGTTCCACGCCCAAAGAGCCAGCAGGGAAAACTATGCCTTGTTCTAAAGCTCTTTGGGAACCGCTTGCGTAGCCCCACACACCTGGGGGCTGCAGGCTTTCCTGCTGCCTTCAGCCTCAAAAGCACCCTTTCCCACTTGGCGCCGCACCAGGCACAAAAATAGCCATATGGCTGGAGACTGGTCCCACGCCCAAAGAGCCAGCACGGAAAATTATGCCTTGTTCTAAAGCTCTTTGGGAACCGCTTGCGTAGCCCCACACACCTGGGGGCTGCAGGCTTTCCTGCTGCCTTCAGCCTCAAAATCACCCTTTCCCACTTGGCGCCGCGCCAGGCACAAAAATGGCCATATGTCTGGAGATTGGTCCCACGCCCAAAGAGCCAGCAGGGAAAACTATGCCTTGTTCTAAAGCTCTTTGGGAACCGCTTGCGTAGCCCCACACAAACTGGGGGCTGCAGGCTTTTCTCGCGCTTTCAGCCTCAGAAGAACCCTTTCGCAATTGGCGCCGCGCCAGGCCCAAAAATGGCCATATGTCTGGAGATTGGTCCCACGCCCAAAGAGCCAGCAGGGAAAACTATGCCTTGTTCTAAAGCTCTTTGGGAACCGCTTGCGTAGCCCCACACACCTGGGGGCTGCATGCTTTCCTGCTGCCTTCTGCCTCAAAACCACCATTTCCCACTTCGCGCCGCGCCATGCCCAGAAATAGCCATATGTCTGGAGACTGGTCCCACGCCCAAAGAGCCAGCAGGGAAAACTATGCCTTGTTCTAAAGCTCTTTGGGAACCGCTTGCGTAGCCCCACACACCTGGGGGCTGCAGGCTTTCCTGCTGCCTTCAGCCTCAAAACCACCCTTTCCCACTTGGCATCACGCCAGGCACAAAAATGGCCATATGTCTGGAGATTGGTCCCACGCCCAAAGAGCCAGCAGGGAAAACTATGCCTTGTTCTAAAGCTCTTTGGGAACCGCTTGCGTAGCCCCACACACCTGGGGGCTGCAGGCTTTCCTGCTGCCTTCAGCCTCAAAACCACCCTTTCCCACATGGCGTCACGCCAGGCCCAAAAATGGCCATATGTCTGGAGATTGGTCCCACGCCCAAAGAGCCAGCAGGGAAAACTATGCCTTGTTCTAAAGCTCTTTGGGAACCGCTTGCGTAGCCCCACACACCTGGGGGCTGCAGGCTTTTCTCGCGCTTTCAGCCTCAGAAGAACCCTTTCGCACTTGGCGCCGCGCCAGGCCCAAAAATGGCCATATGTCTGGAGACTGGTCCCACGCCCAAAGAGCCAGCAGGGAAAACTATGCCTTGTTCTAAAGCTCTTTGGGAACCGCTTGCGTAGCCCCACACACCTGGGGGCTGCAGGCTTTCCTGCTCTCTTCAGCCTCAGAAGAACCCTTTCGCACTTGGCGCCATGCCAGGCACAAAAATGGCCATATGTCTGGAGATTTGTTCCACGCCCAAAGAGCCAGCAGGGAAAACTATGCCTTGTTCTAAAGCTCTTTGGGAACCGCTTGCGTAGCCCCACACACCTGGGGGCTGCAGGCTTTCCTGCTGCCTTCAGCCTCAAAACCACCCTTTCCCACTTGGCGCCGCGCCAGGCCCAAAAATGGCCATATGGCTGGAGACTGGTCCCACGCCCAAAGAGCCAGCAGGGAAAATTATGCCTTGTTCTAAAGCTCTTTGGGAACGGCTTGCGTAGCCCCACACACCTGGGGGCTGCAGGCTTTCCTGCTGCCTTCAGCCTCAAAACCACCATTTCCCACTTCGCGCCGCGCCATGCCCAGAAATAGCCATATGTCTGGAGACTGGTCCCACGCCCAAAGAGCCAGCAGGGAAAACTATGCATTGTTCTAAAGCTCTTTGGGAACCGCTTGCGTAGCCCCACACACCTGGGGGCTGCAGGCTTTCCTGCTGCCTTCAGCCTCAAAACCACCCTTTCCCACTCGGCGCCGCGCCAGGCACAAAAATGGCCATATGTCTGGAGATTGGTCCCACGCCCAAAGAGCCAGCAGGGAAAACTATGCCTTGTTCTAAAGCTCTTTGGGAACCACTTGCGTAGCCCCACACACCTGGGGGCTGCAGGCTTTCCTGCTGCCTTCAGCCTCAAAACCACCCTTTCCCACATGGCGTCACGCCAGGCCCAAAAATGGCCATATGTCTGGAGATTGGTCCCTTTCCCAAAGAGCCAGCAGGGAAAACTATGCCTTGTTCTAAAGCTCTTTGGGAACCGCTTGCGTAGCCCCACACACCTGGGGGCTACAGGCTTTCCTGCTCTCTTCAGCCTCAGAAGAACCCTTTCGCACTTGGCGCCGCGCCAGGCCCAAAAATGGCCATATGTCTGGAGATTGGTCCCACGCCCAAAGAGCCAGCAGGGAAAACTATGCCTTGTTCTAAAGCTCTTTGGGAACCGCTTGCGTAGCCCCACACACCTGGGGGCTGCAGGCTTTCCTGCTGCCTTCAGCCTCAAAACCACCCTTTCCCACATGGCGTCACGCCAGGCCCAAAAATGGCCATATGTCTGGAGATTGGTCCCACGCCCAAAGAGCCAGCAGGGAAAACTATGCCTTGTTCTAAAGCTCTTTGGGAACCGCTTGCGTAGCCCCACACACCTGGGGGCTGCAGGCTTTCCTCGCGCTTTCAGCCTCAGAAGAACCCTTTCGCACTTGGCGCCGCGCCAGGCCCAAAAATGGCCATATGTCTGGAGACTGGTCCCACGCCCAAAGAGCCAGCAGGGAAAACTATGCCTTGTTCTAAAGCTCTTTGGGAACCGCTTGCGTAGCCCCACACACCTGGGGGCTACAGGCTTTCCTGCTCTCTTCAGCCTCAGAAGAACCCTTTCGCACTTGGTGCCGCGCCAGGCCCAAAAATGGCCATATGTCTGGAGATTGGTCCCACGCCCAAAGAGCCAGCACGGAAAATTATGCCTTGTTCTAAAGCTCTTTGGGAACCACTTGCGTAGCCCTACAGACCTGGGGGCTGCAGGCTTTCCTGCTGCCTTCAGCCTCAAAACCACCCTTTCCCACATGGCGTCACGCCAGGCCCAAAAATGGCCATATGTCTGGAGACTGGTCCCACGCCCAAAGAGCCAGCAGGGAAAACTATGCCTTGTTCTAAAGCTCTTTGGGAACCGCTTGCGTAGCCCCACACACCTGGGGGCTGCAGGCTTTCCTGCTCTCTTCAGCCTCAGAAGAACCCTTTCGCACTTGGAGGTGCGCCACGCCCAAAAATAGCCATATGTCTGGAGATTGCTTCCACGCCCAAAGAGCCAGCAGGGAAAACTATGCCTTGTTCTAAAGCTCTTTGGGAACCGCTTGCGTAGCCCCACACACCTGGGGGCTGCAGGCTTTCCTGCTCTCTTCAGCCTCAAAAGCACCCTTTCCCACTTGGCGCCGCACCAGGCACAAAAATGGCCATATGTCTGGAGATTGGTCCCGCGCCCAAAGAGCCAGCAGGGAAAACTATGCCTTGTTCTAAAGCTCTTGGGGAACCGCTTGCGTAGCCCCACAGACCTGGGGGCTGCAGGCTTTCCTCCTGCCTTCAGTCTCAAAAGCACCCTTTCCCACCTGGCGCCGCGCCAGGCCCAAAAATAGCCATATGGCTGGAGACTGGTCCCACGCCCAAAGAGCCAGCAGGGAAAACTATGCCTTGTTCTAAAGCTCTTTGGGAACCACTTGCGTAGCCCTACAGACCTGGGGGCTGCAGGCTTTCCTGCTGCCTTCAGCCTCAAAACCATCCTTTCCCACATGGCGTCACGCCAGGCCCAAAAATGGCCATATGTCTGGAGATTGGTCCCTTTCCCAAAGAGCCAGCAGGGAAAACTATGCCTTGTTCTAAAGCTCTTTGGGAACCGCTTGCGTAGCCCCACACACCTGGGGGCTGCAGGCTTTCCTCGCGCTTTCAGCCTCAGAAGAGCCCTTTCGCACTTGGCGTCACGCCAGGCCCAAAAATGGCCATATGTCTGGAGACTGGTCCCACGCCCAAAGAGCCAGCAGGGAAAACTATGCCTTGTTCTAAAGCTCTTTGGGAACCGCTTGCGTAGCCCCACACACCTGGGGGTTACAGGCTTTCCTGCTCTCTTCAGCCTCAGAAGAACCCTTTCGCACTTGGCGCCGCGCCAGGCCCAAAAATGGCCATATGTCTGGAGATTGGTCCCACGCCCAAAGAGCCAGCAGGGAAAACTATGCCTTGTTCTAAAGCTCTTTGGGAACCGCTTGCGTAGCCCCACACACCTGGGGGCTGCAGGCTTTCCTGCTGCCTTCAGCCTCAAAAGCACGCTTTCCCACTTGGCGCCGCGCCAGGCCCAAAAATGGCCATATGTCTGGAGATTGGTCCCTTTCCCAAAGAGCCAGCAGGGAAAACTATGCCTTGTTCTAAAGCTCTTGGGGAACCACTTGCGTAGCCCTACAGACCTGGGGGCTGCAGGCTTTCCTGCTGCCTTCAGCCTCAAAACCATCCTTTCCCACATGGCGTCACGCCAGGCCCAAAAATGGCCATATGTCTGGAGACTGGTCCCACGCCCAAAGAGCCAGCAGGGAAAACTATGCCTTGTTCTAAAGCTCTTGGGAAACCGCTTGCGTAGCCCCACACACCTGGGGGCTGCAGGCTTTCCTGCTGTCTTCAGCCTCAGAAGAACCCTTTCGCACTTGGCGCCACGCCAGGCACAAAAATGGCCATATGTCTGGAGACTGGTGCCACGCCCAAAGAGCCAGCAGGGAAAACTATGCCTTGTTCTAAAGCTCTTTGGGAACGGCTTGCGTAGCCCCACACACCTGGGGGCTGCAGGCTTTCCTGCTCTTTTCAGCCTCAAAAGCACGCTTTCCCACTTGGCGCCGCGCCAGGCCCAAAAATGGCCATATGTCTGGAGATTGGTTCCACGCCCAAAGAGCCAGCAGGGAAAACTATGCCTTGTTCTAAAGCTCTTTGGGAACCGCTTGCGTAGCCCCACACACCTGGGGGCTGCAGGCTTTCCTGCTGCCGTCAGCCTCAAAACCACCCTTTCCCACTTGGCGCCGCGCCAGGCCCAAAAATGGCCATATGTCTGGAGACTGGTCCCACGCCCAAAGAGCCAGCAGGGAAAACTATGCCTTGTTCTAAAGCTCTTTGGGAACCGCTTGCGTAGCCCCACACAAACTGGGGGCTGCAGTCTTTTCTCGCGCTTTCAGCGTCAGAAGAACCCTTTCGCAATTGGCGCCGCGCCAGGCCCAAAAATGGCCATATGTCTGGAGGTTGGTCCCACGCCCAAAGAGCCAGCAGGGAAAACTATGCCTTGTTCTAAAGCTCTTTGGGAACCGCTTGCGTAGCCCCACACACCTGGGGGCTACAGGCTTTCCTGCTCTCTTCAGCCTCAGAAGAACCCTTTCGCACTTGGTGCCGCGCCAGGCCCAAAAATGGCCATATGTCTGGAGATTGGTCCCACGCCCAAAGAGCCAGCACGGAAAATTATGCCTTGTTCTAAAGCTCTTTGGGAACCACTTGCGTAGCCCTACAGACCTGGGGGCTGCAGGCTTTCCTGCTGCCTTCAGCCTCAAAACCACCCTTTCCCACATGGCGTCACGCCAGGCCCAAAAATGGCCATATGTCTGGAGACTGGTCCCACGCCCAAAGAGCCAGCAGGGAAAACTATGCCTTGTTCTAAAGCTCTTTGGGAACCGCTTGCGTAGCCCCACACACCTGGGGGCTGCAGGCTTTCCTGCTCTCTTCAGCCTCAGAAGAACCCTTTCGCACTTGGAGCCGCGCCAGGCCCAAAAATAGCCATATGTCTGGAGATTGCTTCCACGCCCAAAGAGACAGCAGGGAAAACTATGCCTTGTTCTAAAGCTCTTTGGGAACCGCTTGCGTAGCCCCACACACCTGGGGGCTGCAGGCTTTCCTGCTCTCTTCAGCCTCAAAAGCACCCTTTCCCACTTGGCGCCGCACCAGGCACAAAAATGGCCATATGTCTGGAGATTGGTCCCGCGCCCAAAGAGCCAGCAGGGAAAACTATGCCTTGTTCTAAAGCTCTTGGGGAACCGCTTGCGTAGCCCCACAGACCTGGGGGCTGCAGGCTTTCCTGCTGCCTTCAGTCTCAAAAGCACCCTTTCCCACCTGGCGCCGCGCCAGTCCCAAAAATAGCCATATGGCTGGAGACTGGTCCCACGCCCAAAGAGCCAGCAGGGAAAACTATGCCTTGTTCTAAAGCTCTTTGGGAACCACTTGCGTAGCCCTACAGACCTGGGGGCTGCAGGCTTTCCTGCTGCCTTCAGCCTCAAAACCATCCTTTCCCACATGGCGTCACGCCAGGCCCAAAAATGGCCATATGTCTGGAGATTGGTCCCTTTCCCAAAGAGCCAGCAGGGAAAACTATGCCTTGTTCTAAAGCTCTTTGGGAACCGCTTGCGTAGCCCCACACACCTGGGGGCTGCAGGCTTTCCTCGAGCTTTCAGCCTCAGAAGAACCCTTTCGCACTTGGCGTCACGCCAGGCCCAAAAATGGCCATATGTCTGGAGACTGGTCCCACGCCCAAAGAGCCAGCAGGGAAAACTATGCCTTGTTCTAAAGCTCTTTGGGAACCGCTTGCGTAGCCCCACACACCTGGGGGTTACAGGCTTTCCTGCTCTCTTCAGCCTCAGAAGAACCCTTTCGCACTTGGCGCCGCGCCAGGCCCAAAAATGGCCATATGTCTGGAGATTGGTCCCACGCCCAAAGAGCCAGCAGGGAAAACTATGCCTTGTTCTAAAGCTCTTTGGGAACCGCTTGCGTAGCCCCACACACCTGGGGGCTGCAGGCTTTCCTGCTGCCTTCAGCCTCAAAAGCACGCTTTCCCACTTGGCGCCGCGCCAGGCCCAAAAATGGCCATATGTCTGGAGATTGGTCCCTTTCCCAAAGAGCCAGCAGGGAAAACTATGCCTTGTTCTAAAGCTCTTGGGGAACCACTTGCGTAGCCCTACAGACCTGGGGGCTGCAGGCTTTCCTGCTGCCTTCAGCCTCAAAACCATCCTTTCCCACATGGCGTCACGCCAGGCCCAAAAATGGCCATATGTCTGGAGACTGGTCCCACGCCCAAAGAGCCAGCAGGGAAAACTATGCCTTGTTCTAAAGCTCTTGGGAAACCGCTTGCGTAGCCCCACACACCTGGGGGCTGCAGGCTTTCCTGCTGTCTTCAGCCTCAGAAGAACCCTTTCGCACTTGGCGCCACGCCAGGCACAAAAATGGCCATATGTCTGGAGACTGGTGCCACGCCCAAAGAGCCAGCAGGGAAAACTATGCCTTGTTCTAAAGCTCTTTGGGAACGGCTTGCGTAGCCCCACACACCTGGGGGCTGCAGGCTTTCCTGCTCTTTTCAGCCTCAAAAGCACGCTTTCCCACTTGGCGCCGCGCCAGGCCCAAAAATGGCCATATGTCTGGAGATTGCTTCCACGCCCAAAGAGACAGCAGGGAAAACTATGCCTTGTTCTAAAGCTCTTTGGGAACCGCTTGCGTAGCCCCACACACCTGGGGGCTGCAGGCTTTCCTGCTCTCTTCAGCCTCAAAAGCACCCTTTCCCACTTGGCGCCGCACCAGGCACAAAAATGGCCATATGTCTGGAGATTGGTCCCGCGCCCAAAGAGCCAGCAGGGAAAACTATGCCTTGTTCTAAAGCTCTTGGGGAACCGCTTGCGTAGCCCCACAGACCTGGGGGCTGCAGGCTTTCCTGCTGCCTTCAGTCTCAAAAGCACCCTTTCCCACCTGGCGCCGCGCCAGTCCCAAAAATAGCCATATGGCTGGAGACTGGTCCCACGCCCAAAGAGCCAGCAGGGAAAACTATGCCTTGTTCTAAAGCTCTTTGGGAACCACTTGCGTAGCCCTACAGACCTGGGGGCTGCAGGCTTTCCTGCTGCCTTCAGCCTCAAAACCATCCTTTCCCACATGGCGTCACGCCAGGCCCAAAAATGGCCATATGTCTGGAGATTGGTCCCTTTCCCAAAGAGCCAGCAGGGAAAACTATGCCTTGTTCTAAAGCTCTTTGGGAACCGCTTGCGTAGCCCCACACACCTGGGGGCTGCAGGCTTTCCTCGAGCTTTCAGCCTCAGAAGAACCCTTTCGCACTTGGCGTCACGCCAGGCCCAAAAATGGCCATATGTCTGGAGACTGGTCCCACGCCCAAAGAGCCAGCAGGGAAAACTATGCCTTGTTCTAAAGCTCTTTGGGAACCGCTTGCGTAGCCCCACACACCTGGGGGTTACAGGCTTTCCTGCTCTCTTCAGCCTCAGAAGAACCCTTTCGCACTTGGCGCCGCGCCAGGCCCAAAAATGGCCATATGTCTGGAGATTGGTCCCACGCCCAAAGAGCCAGCAGGGAAAACTATGCCTTGTTCTAAAGCTCTTTGGGAACCGCTTGCGTAGCCCCACACACCTGGGGGCTGCAGGCTTTCCTGCTGCCTTCAGCCTCAAAAGCACGCTTTCCCACTTGGCGCCGCGCCAGGCCCAAAAATGGCCATATGTCTGGAGACTGGTCCCACGCCCAAAGAGCCAGCAGGGAAAACTATGCCTTGTTCTAAAGCTCTTTGGGAACCGCTTGCGTAGCCCCACACACCTGGGGGCTGCAGGCTTTCCTGCTCTCTTCAGCCTCAGAAGAACCCTTTCGCACTTGGAGGTGCGCCACGCCCAAAAATAGCCATATGTCTGGAGATTGCTTCCACGCCCAAAGAGCCAGCAGGGAAAACTATGCCTTGTTCTAAAGCTCTTTGGGAACCGCTTGCGTAGCCCCACACACCTGGGGGCTGCAGGCTTTCCTGCTCTCTTCAGCCTCAAAAGCACCCTTTCCCACTTGGCGCCGCACCAGGCACAAAAATGGCCATATGTCTGGAGATTGGTCCCGCGCCCAAAGAGCCAGCAGGGAAAACTATGCCTTGTTCTAAAGCTCTTGGGGAACCGCTTGCGTAGCCCCACAGACCTGGGGGCTGCAGGCTTTCCTCCTGCCTTCAGTCTCAAAAGCACCCTTTCCCACCTGGCGCCGCGCCAGGCCCAAAAATAGCCATATGGCTGGAGACTGGTCCCACGCCCAAAGAGCCAGCAGGGAAAACTATGCCTTGTTCTAAAGCTCTTTGGGAACCACTTGCGTAGCCCTACAGACCTGGGGGCTGCAGGCTTTCCTGCTGCCTTCAGCCTCAAAACCATCCTTTCCCACATGGCGTCACGCCAGGCCCAAAAATGGCCATATGTCTGGAGATTGGTCCCTTTCCCAAAGAGCCAGCAGGGAAAACTATGCCTTGTTCTAAAGCTCTTTGGGAACCGCTTGCGTAGCCCCACACACCTGGGGGCTGCAGGCTTTCCTCGCGCTTTCAGCCTCAGAAGAGCCCTTTCGCACTTGGCGTCACGCCAGGCCCAAAAATGGCCATATGTCTGGAGACTGGTCCCACGCCCAAAGAGCCAGCAGGGAAAACTATGCCTTGTTCTAAAGCTCTTTGGGAACCGCTTGCGTAGCCCCACACACCTGGGGGTTACAGGCTTTCCTGCTCTCTTCAGCCTCAGAAGAACCCTTTCGCACTTGGCGCCGCGCCAGGCCCAAAAATGGCCATATGTCTGGAGATTGGTCCCACGCCCAAAGAGCCAGCAGGGAAAACTATGCCTTGTTCTAAAGCTCTTTGGGAACCGCTTGCGTAGCCCCACACACCTGGGGGCTGCAGGCTTTCCTGCTGCCTTCAGCCTCAAAAGCACGCTTTCCCACTTGGCGCCGCGCCAGGCCCAAAAATGGCCATATGTCTGGAGATTGGTCCCTTTCCCAAAGAGCCAGCAGGGAAAACTATGCCTTGTTCTAAAGCTCTTGGGGAACCACTTGCGTAGCCCTACAGACCTGGGGGCTGCAGGCTTTCCTGCTGCCTTCAGCCTCAAAACCATCCTTTCCCACATGGCGTCACGCCAGGCCCAAAAATGGCCATATGTCTGGAGACTGGTCCCACGCCCAAAGAGCCAGCAGGGAAAACTATGCCTTGTTCTAAAGCTCTTGGGAAACCGCTTGCGTAGCCCCACACACCTGGGGGCTGCAGGCTTTCCTGCTGTCTTCAGCCTCAGAAGAACCCTTTCGCACTTGGCGCCACGCCAGGCACAAAAATGGCCATATGTCTGGAGACTGGTGCCACGCCCAAAGAGCCAGCAGGGAAAACTATGCCTTGTTCTAAAGCTCTTTGGGAACGGCTTGCGTAGCCCCACACACCTGGGGGCTGCAGGCTTTCCTGCTCTTTTCAGCCTCAAAAGCACGCTTTCCCACTTGGCGCCGCGCCAGGCCCAAAAATGGCCATATGTCTGGAGATTGGTTCCACGCCCAAAGAGCCAGCAGGGAAAACTATGCCTTGTTCTAAAGCTCTTTGGGAACCGCTTGCGTAGCCCCACACACCTGGGGGCTGCAGGCTTTCCTGCTGCCGTCAGCCTCAAAACCACCCTTTCCCACTTGGCGCCGCGCCAGGCCCAAAAATGGCCATATGTCTGGAGACTGGTCCCACGCCCAAAGAGCCAGCAGGGAAAACTATGCCTTGTTCTAAAGCTCTTTGGGAACCGCTTGCGTAGCCCCACACAAACTGGGGGCTGCAGTCTTTTCTCGCGCTTTCAGCGTCAGAAGAACCCTTTCGCAATTGGCGCCGCGCCAGGCCCAAAAATGGCCATATGTCTGGAGGTTGGTCCCACGCCCAAAGAGCCAGCAGGGAAAACTATGCCTTGTTCTAAAGCTCTTTGGGAACCGCTTGCGTAGCCCCACACACCTGGGGGCTACAGGCTTTCCTGCTCTCTTCAGCCTCAGAAGAACCCTTTCGCACTTGGTGCCGCGCCAGGCCCAAAAATGGCCATATGTCTGGAGATTGGTCCCACGCCCAAAGAGCCAGCACGGAAAATTATGCCTTGTTCTAAAGCTCTTTGGGAACCACTTGCGTAGCCCTACAGACCTGGGGGCTGCAGGCTTTCCTGCTGCCTTCAGCCTCAAAACCACCCTTTCCCACATGGCGTCACGCCAGGCCCAAAAATGGCCATATGTCTGGAGACTGGTCCCACGCCCAAAGAGCCAGCAGGGAAAACTATGCCTTGTTCTAAAGCTCTTTGGGAACCGCTTGCGTAGCCCCACACACCTGGGGGCTGCAGGCTTTCCTGCTCTCTTCAGCCTCAGAAGAACCCTTTCGCACTTGGAGGTGCGCCACGCCCAAAAATAGCCATATGTCTGGAGATTGCTTCCACGCCCAAAGAGACAGCAGGGAAAACTATGCCTTGTTCTAAAGCTCTTTGGGAACCGCTTGCGTAGCCCCACACACCTGGGGGCTGCAGGCTTTCCTGCTCTCTTCAGCCTCAAAAGCACCCTTTCCCACTTGGCGCCGCACCAGGCACAAAAATGGCCATATGTCTGGAGATTGGTCCCGCGCCCAAAGAGCCAGCAGGGAAAACTATGCCTTGTTCTAAAGCTCTTGGGGAACCGCTTGCGTAGCCCCACAGACCTGGGGGCTGCAGGCTTTCCTGCTGCCTTCAGTCTCAAAAGCACCCTTTCCCACCTGGCGCCGCGCCAGTCCCAAAAATAGCCATATGGCTGGAGACTGGTCCCACGCCCAAAGAGCCAGCAGGGAAAACTATGCCTTGTTCTAAAGCTCTTTGGGAACCACTTGCGTAGCCCTACAGACCTGGGGGCTGCAGGCTTTCCTGCTGCCTTCAGCCTCAAAACCATCCTTTCCCACATGGCGTCACGCCAGGCCCAAAAATGGCCATATGTCTGGAGATTGGTCCCTTTCCCAAAGAGCCAGCAGGGAAAACTATGCCTTGTTCTAAAGCTCTTTGGGAACCGCTTGCGTAGCCCCACACACCTGGGGGCTGCAGGCTTTCCTCGAGCTTTCAGCCTCAGAAGAACCCTTTCGCACTTGGCGTCACGCCAGGCCCAAAAATGGCCATATGTCTGGAGACTGGTCCCACGCCCAAAGAGCCAGCAGGGAAAACTATGCCTTGTTCTAAAGCTCTTTGGGAACCGCTTGCGTAGCCCCACACACCTGGGGGTTACAGGCTTTCCTGCTCTCTTCAGCCTCAGAAGAACCCTTTCGCACTTGGCGCCGCGCCAGGCCCAAAAATGGCCATATGTCTGGAGATTGGTCCCACGCCCAAAGAGCCAGCAGGGAAAACTATGCCTTGTTCTAAAGCTCTTTGGGAACCGCTTGCGTAGCCCCACACACCTGGGGGCTGCAGGCTTTCCTGCTGCCTTCAGCCTCAAAAGCACGCTTTCCCACTTGGCGCCGCGCCAGGCCCAAAAATGGCCATATGTCTGGAGATTGGTCCCTTTCCCAAAGAGCCAGCAGGGAAAACTATGCCTTGTTCTAAAGCTCTTGGGGAACCACTTGCGTAGCCCTACAGACCTGGGGGCTGCAGGCTTTCCTGCTGCCTTCAGCCTCAAAACCATCCTTTCCCACATGGCGTCACGCCAGGCCCAAAAATGGCCATATGTCTGGAGACTGGTCCCACGCCCAAAGAGCCAGCAGGGAAAACTATGCCTTGTTCTAAAGCTCTTGGGAAACCGCTTGCGTAGCCCCACACACCTGGGGGCTGCAGGCTTTCCTGCTGTCTTCAGCCTCAGAAGAACCCTTTCGCACTTGGCGCCACGCCAGGCACAAAAATGGCCATATGTCTGGAGACTGGTGCCACGCCCAAAGAGCCAGCAGGGAAAACTATGCCTTGTTCTAAAGCTCTTTGGGAACGGCTTGCGTAGCCCCACACACCTGGGGGCTGCAGGCTTTCCTGCTCTTTTCAGCCTCAAAAGCACGCTTTCCCACTTGGCGCCGCGCCAGGCCCAAAAATGGCCATATGTCTGGAGATTGCTTCCACGCCCAAAGAGACAGCAGGGAAAACTATGCCTTGTTCTAAAGCTCTTTGGGAACCGCTTGCGTAGCCCCACACACCTGGGGGCTGCAGGCTTTCCTGCTCTCTTCAGCCTCAAAAGCACCCTTTCCCACTTGGCGCCGCACCAGGCACAAAAATGGCCATATGTCTGGAGATTGGTCCCGCGCCCAAAGAGCCAGCAGGGAAAACTATGCCTTGTTCTAAAGCTCTTGGGGAACCGCTTGCGTAGCCCCACAGACCTGGGGGCTGCAGGCTTTCCTGCTGCCTTCAGTCTCAAAAGCACCCTTTCCCACCTGGCGCCGCGCCAGTCCCAAAAATAGCCATATGGCTGGAGACTGGTCCCACGCCCAAAGAGCCAGCAGGGAAAACTATGCCTTGTTCTAAAGCTCTTTGGGAACCACTTGCGTAGCCCTACAGACCTGGGGGCTGCAGGCTTTCCTGCTGCCTTCAGCCTCAAAACCATCCTTTCCCACATGGCGTCACGCCAGGCCCAAAAATGGCCATATGTCTGGAGATTGGTCCCTTTCCCAAAGAGCCAGCAGGGAAAACTATGCCTTGTTCTAAAGCTCTTTGGGAACCGCTTGCGTAGCCCCACACACCTGGGGGCTGCAGGCTTTCCTCGAGCTTTCAGCCTCAGAAGAACCCTTTCGCACTTGGCGTCACGCCAGGCCCAAAAATGGCCATATGTCTGGAGACTGGTCCCACGCCCAAAGAGCCAGCAGGGAAAACTATGCCTTGTTCTAAAGCTCTTTGGGAACCGCTTGCGTAGCCCCACACACCTGGGGGTTACAGGCTTTCCTGCTCTCTTCAGCCTCAGAAGAACCCTTTCGCACTTGGCGCCGCGCCAGGCCCAAAAATGGCCATATGTCTGGAGATTGGTCCCACGCCCAAAGAGCCAGCAGGGAAAACTATGCCTTGTTCTAAAGCTCTTTGGGAACCGCTTGCGTAGCCCCACACACCTGGGGGCTGCAGGCTTTCCTGCTGCCTTCAGCCTCAAAAGCACGCTTTCCCACTTGGCGCCGCGCCAGGCCCAAAAATGGCCATATGTCTGGAGATTGGTCCCTTTCCCAAAGAGCCAGCAGGGAAAACTATGCCTTGTTCTAAAGCTCTTGGGGAACCACTTGCGTAGCCCTACAGACCTGGGGGCTGCAGGCTTTCCTGCTGCCTTCAGCCTCAAAACCATCCTTTCCCACATGGCGTCACGCCAGGCCCAAAAATGGCCATATGTCTGGAGACTGGTCCCACGCCCAAAGAGCCAGCAGGGAAAACTATGCCTTGTTCTAAAGCTCTTGGGAAACCGCTTGCGTAGCCCCACACACCTGGGGGCTGCAGGCTTTCCTGCTGTCTTCAGCCTCAGAAGAACCCTTTCGCACTTGGCGCCACGCCAGGCACAAAAATGGCCATATGTCTGGAGACTGGTGCCACGCCCAAAGAGCCAGCAGGGAAAACTATGCCTTGTTCTAAAGCTCTTTGGGAACGGCTTGCGTAGCCCCACACACCTGGGGGCTGCAGGCTTTCCTGCTCTTTTCAGCCTCAAAAGCACGCTTTCCCACTTGGCGCCGCGCCAGGCCCAAAAATGGCCATATGTCTGGAGATTGGTTCCACGCCCAAAGAGCCAGCAGGGAAAACTATGCCTTGTTCTAAAGCTCTTTGGGAACCGCTTGCGTAGCCCCACAGACCTGGGGGCTGCAGGCTTTCCTGCTGCCGTCAGCCTCAAAACCACCCTTTCCCACTTGGCGCCGCGCCAGGCCCAAAAATGGCCATATGTCTGGAGACTGGTCCCACGCCCAAAGAGCCAGCAGGGAAAACTATGCCTTGTTCTAAAGCTCTTTGGGAACCGCTTGCGTAGCCCCACACAAACTGGGGGCTGCAGGCTTTTCTCGCGCTTTCAGCGTCAGAAGAACCCTTTCGCAATTGGCGCCGCGCCAGGCCCAAAAATGGCCATATGTCTGGAGGTTGGTCCCACGCCCAAAGAGCCAGCAGGGAAAACTATGCCTTGTTCTAAAGCTCTTTGGGAACCGCTTGCGTAGCCCCACACACCTGGGGGCTGCAGGCTTTCCTCGCGCTTTCAGCCTCAGAAGAACCCTTTCCCACTTGGCGCCGCGCCAGGCCCAAAAATGGCCATATGTCTGGAGACTGGTCCCACGCCCAAAGAGCCAGCAGGGAAAACTATGCCTTGTTCTAAAGCTCTTTGGGAACCGCTTGCGTAGCCCCACACACCTGGGGGTTACAGGCTTTCCTGCTCTCTTCAGCCTCAGAAGAAACCTTTCGCACTTGGCGCCGCGCCAGGCCCAAAAATGGCCATATGTCTGGAGATTGGTCCCACGCCCAAAGAGCCAGCAGGGAAAACTATGCCTTGTTCTAAAGCTCTTTGGGAACGGCTTGCGTAGCCCCACACACCTGGGGGCTGCAGGCTTTCCTGCTGCCTTCAGCCTCAAAAGCACGCTTTCCCACTTGGCGCCGCGCCAGGCCCAAAAATGGCCATATGTCTGGAGATTGGTCCCTTTCCCAAAGAGCCAGCAGGGAAAACTATGCCTTGTTCTAAAGCTCTTTGGGAACCGCTTGCGTAGCCCCACACACCTGGGGGCTGCAGGCTTTCCTGCTCCCTTCATCCTCAGAAGAACCCTTTCGCACTTGGAGGTGCGCCACGCCCAAAAATAGCCATATGTCTGGAGATTGGTCCCTTTCCCAAAGAGCCAGCAGGGAAAACTATGCCTTGTTCTAAAGCTCTTTGGGAACCGCTTGCGTAGCCCCACACACCTGGGGGCTGCAGGCTTTCCTGCTCTCTTCAGCCTCAAAAGCACCCTTTCCCACTTGGCGCCGCACCAGGCACAAAAATGGCCATATGTCTGGAGATTGGTCCCGCGCCCAAAGAGCCAGCAGGGAAAACTATGCCTTGTTCTAAAGCTCTTGGGGAACCGCTTGCGTAGCCCCACACACCTGGGGGCTGCAGGCTTTTCTCGCGCTTTCAGCCTCAGAAGAACCCTTTCGCACTTGGCGCCGCGCCAGGCACAAAAATGGCCATATGTCTGGAGATTTGTTCCACGCCCAAAGAGCCAGCAGGGAAAACTATGCCTTGTTCTAAAGCTCTTTGGGAACCGCTTGCGTAGCCCCACACACCTGGGGGCTGCAGGCTTTCCTGCTCTCTTCAGCCTCAAAAGCACGCTTTCCCACTTGGCGCCGCGCCAGGCACAAAAATGGCCATATGTCTGGAGATTGGTTCCACGCCCAAAGAGCCAGCAGGGAAAACTATGCCTTGTTCTAAAGCTCTTTGGGAACCGCTTGCGTAGCCCCACACACCTGGGGGCTGCAGGCTTTCCTGCTGCCTTCAGCCTCAAAACCACCCTTTCCCACTTGGCGCCGCGCCAGGCCCAAAAATGGCCATATGTCTGGAGACTGGTCCCACGCCCAAAGAGCCAGCAGGGAAAACTATGCCTTGTTCTAAAGCTCTTTGGGAACCGCTTGCGTAGCCCCACAAAAACTGGGGGCTGCAGGCTTTTCTCGCGCTTTCAGCGTCAGAAGAACCCTTTCCCACTTGGCGCCGCGCCAGGCCCAACAATGGCCATATGGCTGGAGACTGGTCCCACGCCCAAAGAGCCAGCACGGAAAATTATGCCTTGTTCTAAAGCTCTTTGGGAACCGCTTGCGTAGCCCCACACACCTGGGGGCTACAGGCTTTCCTGCTGCCTTCAGCCTCAAAACCACCCTTTCCCACTTGGCGCCGCACCAGGCCCAAAAATGGCCATATGGCTGGAGACTGGTCCCACGCCCAAAGAGCCAGCAGGGAAAACTATGCCTTGTTCTAAAGCTCTTTGGGAACCGCTTGCGTAGCCCCACAGACCTGGGGGCTGCAGGCTTTCCTGCTGCCTTCAGCCTCAAAAGCACCCTTTCCCACTTGGCGCCGCGCCAGGCCCAAAAATGGCCATATGTCTGGAGACTGGTCCCACGCCCAAAGAGCCAGCAGGGAAAACTATGCCTTGTTCTAAAGCTCTTTGGGAACCACTTGCGTAGCCCTACAGACCTGGGGGCTGCAGGCTTTCCTGCTGCCTTCAGCCTCAAAACCATCCTTTCCCACATGGCGTCACGCCAGGCCCAAAAATGGCCATATGTCTGGAGACTGGTCCCACGCCCAAAGAGCCAGCAGGGAAAACTATGCCTTGTTCTAAAGCTCTTGGGGAACCGCTTGCGTAGCCCCACACACCTGGGGGCTGCAGGCTTTCCTGCTCTCTTCAGCCTCAGAAGAACCCTTTCGCACTTGGCGCCACGCCAGGCACAAAAATGGCCATATGTCTGGAGATTTGTTCCACGCCCAAAGAGCCAGCAGGGAAAACTATGCCTTGTTCTAAAGCTCTTTGGGAACGGCTTGCGTAGCCCCACACACCTGGGGGCTGCAGGCTTTCCTGCTCTCTTCAGCCTCAAAAGCACGCTTTCCCACTTGGCGCCGCGCCAGGCACAAAAATGGCCATATGTCTGGAGACTGGTGCCACGCCCAAAGAGCCAGCAGGGAAAACTATGCCTTGTTCTAAAGCTCTTTGGGAACCGCTTGCGTAGCCCCACACACCTGGGGGCTGCAGGCTTTCCTGCTGCCTTCAGCCTCAAAACCACCCTTTCCCACTTGGCGCCGCGCCAGGCCCAAAAATGGCCATATGTCTGGAGACTGGTCCCACGCCCAAAGAGCCAGCAGGGAAAACTATGCCTTGTTCTAAAGCTCTTTGGGAACCGCTTGCGTAGCCCCACACAAACTGGGGGCTGCAGGCTTTTCTCGCGCTTTCAGCGTCAGAAGAACCCTTTCGCAATTGGCGCCGCGCCAGGCCCAACAATGGCCATATGTCTGGAGGTTGGTCCCACGCCCAAAGAGCCAGCAGGGAAAACTATGCCTTGTTCTAAAGCTCTTTGGGAACCGTTTGCGTAGCCCCACACACCTGGGGGCTGCAGGCTTTCCTGCTGCCTTCAGCCTCAAAACCACCCTTTCCCACATGGCGTCACGCCAGGCACAAAAATGGCCATATGTCTGGAGACTGGTGCCACGCCCAAAGAGCCAGCAGGGAAAACTATGCCTTGTTCTAAAGCTCTTTGGGAACCACTTGCGTAGCCCCACACACCTGGGGGCTGCAGGCTTTCCTGCTGCCTTCAGCCTCAAAACCACCCTTTCCCACATGGCGTCACGCCAGGCCCAAAAATGGCCATATGTCTGGAGACTGGTCCCACGCCCAAAGAGCCAGCAGGGAAAACTATGCCTTGTTCTAAAGCTCTTTGGGAACCGCTTGCGTAGCCCCACACACCTGGGGGCTGCAGGCTTTCCTCGCGCTTTCAGCCTCAGAAGAACCCTTTCGCACTTGGCGCCGCGACAGGCCCAAAAATGGCCATATGTCTGGAGACTCGTCCCACGCCCAAAGAGCCAGCAGGGAAAACTATGCCTTGTTCTAAAGCTCTTTGGGAACCACTTGCGTAGCCCCACACACCTGGGGGCTGCAGGCTTTCCTGCTGCCTTCAGCCTCAAAACCACCCTTTCCCACATGGCGTCACGCCAGGCACAAAAATGGCCATATGTCTGGAGATTGGTCCCTTTCCCAAAGAGCCAGCAGGGAAAACTATGCCTTGTTCTAAAGCTCTTTGGGAACCGCTTGCGTAGCCCCACACACCTGGGGGCTGCAGGCTTTCCTGCTGCCTTCAGCCTCAAAAGCACGCTTTCCCACTTGGCGCCGCGCCAGGCCCAAAAATGGCCATATGTCTGGAGACTGGTCCCACGCCCAAAGAGCCAGCAGGGAAAAATATGCCTTGTTCTAAAGCTCTTTGGGAACCGCTTGCGTAGCCCCACACACCTGGGGGCTGCAGGCTTTCCTGCTCTCTTCAGCCTCAGAAGAACCCTTTCGCACTTGGCGCCACGCCAGGCACAAAAATGGCCATATGTCTGGAGATTTGTTCCACGCCCAAAGAGCCAGCAGGGAAAACTATGCCTTGTTCTAAAGCTCTTTGGGAACGGCTTGCGTAGCCCCACACACCTGGGGGCTGCAGGCTTTCCTGCTGCCTTCAGCCTCAAAACCACCCTTTCCCACTTGGCGCCGCGCCAGGCACAAAAATGGCCATATGTCTGGAGATTGGTCCCACGCCCAAAGAGCCAGCAGGGAAAACTATGCCTTGTTCTAAAGCTCTTGGGGAACCGCTTGCGTAGCCCCACACAAACTGGGGGCTGCAGGCTTTTCTCGCGCTTTCATCCTCAGAAGAACCCTTTCGCAATTGGCGCCGCGCCAGGCCCAAAAATGGCCATATGTCTGGAGGTTGGTCCCACGCCCAAAGAGCCAGCAGGGAAAACTATGCCTTGTTCTAAAGCTCTTTGGGAACCGCTTGCGTAGCCCCACACACCTGGGGGCTGCAGGCTTTCCTCGCGCTTTCAGCCTCAGAAGAACCCTTTCGCAATTGGCGCCGCGCCAGGCCCAAAAATGGCCATATGTCTGGAGACTGGTCCCACGCCCAAAGAGCCAGCAGGGAAAACTATGCCTTGTTCTAAAGCTCTTTGGGAACCGCTTGCGTAGCCCCACAAAAACTGGGGGCTGCAGGCTTTTCTCGCGCTTTCAGCGTCAGAAGAACCCTTTCCCACTTGGCGCCGCGCCAGGCCCAACAATGGCCATATGGCTGGAGACTGGTCCCACGCCCAAAGAGCCAGCACGGAAAATTATGCCTTGTTCTAAAGCTCTTTGGGAACCGCTTGCGTAGCCCCACACACCTGGGGGCTACAGGCTTTCCTGCTGCCTTCAGCCTCAAAACCACCCTTTCCCACTTGGCGCCGCACCAGGCCCAAAAATGGCCATATGTCTGGAGACTGGTCCCACGCCCAAAGAGCCAGCAGGGAAAACTATGCCTTGTTCTAAAGCTCTTTGGGAACCGCTTGCGTAGCCCCACACACCTGGGGGCTGCAGGCTTTCCTGCTGCCTTCAGCCTCAAAAGCACCCTTTCCCACTTGGCGCCGCGCCAGGCCCAAAAATGGCCATATGTCTGGAGACTGGTCCCACGCCCAAAGAGCCAGCAGGGAAAACTATGCCTTGTTCTAAAGCTCTTTGGGAACCACTTGCGTAGCCCTACAGACCTGGGGGCTGCAGGCTTTCCTGCTGCCTTCAGCCTCAAAACCATCCTTTCCCACATGGCGTCACGCCAGGCCCAAAAATGGCCATATGTCTGGAGACTGGTCCCACGCCCAAAGAGCCAGCAGGGAAAACTATGCCTTGTTCTAAAGCTCTTTGGGAACCGCTTGCGTAGCCCCACACACCTGGGGGCTGCAGGCTTTCCTGCTGCCTTCAGCCTCAAAACCACCCTTTCCCACTTGGCGCCGCGCCAGGCCCAAAAATGGCCATATGTCTGGAGACTGGTCCCACGCCCAAAGAGCCAGCAGGGAAAACTATGCCTTGTTCTAAAGCTCTTTGGGAACCGCTTGCGTAGCCCCACACAAACTGGGGGCTGCAGGCTTTTCTCGCGCTTTCAGCGTCAGAAGAACCCTTTCGCAATTGGCGCCGCGCCAGGCCCAACAATGGCCATATGTCTGGAGGTTGGTCCCACGCCCAAAGAGCCAGCAGGGAAAACTATGCCTTGTTCTAAAGCTCTTTGGGAACCGTTTGCGTAGCCCCACACACCTGGGGGCTGCAGGCTTTCCTGCTGCCTTCAGCCTCAAAACCACCCTTTCCCACATGGCGTCACGCCAGGCACAAAAATGGCCATATGTCTGGAGACTGGTGCCACGCCCAAAGAGCCAGCAGGGAAAACTATGCCTTGTTCTAAAGCTCTTTGGGAACCACTTGCGTAGCCCCACACACCTGGGGGCTGCAGGCTTTCCTGCTGCCTTCAGCCTCAAAACCACCCTTTCCCACATGGCGTCACGCCAGGCCCAAAAATGGCCATATGTCTGGAGACTGGTCCCACGCCCAAAGAGCCAGCAGGGAAAACTATGCCTTGTTCTAAAGCTCTTTGGGAACCGCTTGCGTAGCCCCACACACCTGGGGGCTGCAGGCTTTCCTCGCGCTTTCAGCCTCAGAAGAACCCTTTCGAACTTGGCGCCGCGACAGGCCCAAAAATGGCCATATGTCTGGAGACTCGTCCCACGCCCAAAGAGCCAGCAGGGAAAACTATGCCTTGTTCTAAAGCTCTTTGGGAACCACCTCCGTAGCCCCACACACCTGGGGGCTGCAGGCTTTCCTGCTGCCTTCAGCCTCAAAACCACCCTTTCCCACATGGCGTCACGCCAGGCCCAAAAATGGCCATATGTCTGGAGATTGGTCCCTTTCCCAAAGAGCCAGCAGGGAAAACTATGCCTTGTTCTAAAGCTCTTTGGGAACCGCTTGCGTAGCCCCACACACCTGGGGGCTGCAGGCTTTCCTGCTGCCTTCAGCCTCAAAAGCACGCTTTCCCACTTGGCGCCGCGCCAGGCCCAAAAATGGCCATATGTCTGGAGACTGGTCCCACGCCCAAAGAGCCAGCAGGGAAAAATATGCCTTGTTCTAAAGCTCTTTGGGAACCGCTTGCGTAGCCCCACACACCTGGGGGCTGCAGGCTTTCCTGCTCTCTTCAGCCTCAGAAGAACCCTTTCGCACTTGGCGCCACGCCAGGCACAAAAATGGCCATATGTCTGGAGATTTGTTCCACGCCCAAAGAGCCAGCAGGGAAAACTATGCCTTGTTCTAAAGCTCTTTGGGAACGGCTTGCGTAGCCCCACACACCTGGGGGCTGCAGGCTTTCCTGCTGCCTTCAGCCTCAAAACCACCCTTTCCCACTTGGCGCCGCGCCAGGCACAAAAATGGCCATATGTCTGGAGATTGGTCCCACGCCCAAAGAGCCAGCAGGGAAAACTATGCCTTGTTCTAAAGCTCTTGGGGAACCGCTTGCGTAGCCCCACACAAACTGGGGGCTGCAGGCTTTTCTCGCGCTTTCATCCTCAGAAGAACCCTTTCGCAATTGGCGCTGCGCCAGGCCCAAAAATGGCCATATGTCTGGAGGTTGGTCCCACGCCCAAAGAGCCAGCAGGGAAAACTATGCCTTGTTCTAAAGCTCTTTGGGAACCGCTTGCGTAGCCCCACACACCTGGGGGCTGCAGGCTTTCCTCGCGCTTTCAGCCTCAGAAGAACCCTTTCGCAATTGGCGCCGCGCCAGGCCCAAAAATGGCCATATGTCTGGAGACTGGTCCCACGCCCAAAGAGCCAGCAGGGAAAACTATGCCTTGTTCTAAAGCTCTTTGGGAACCGCTTGCGTAGCCCCACACACCTGGGGGTTACAGGCTTTCCTGCTCTCTTCAGCCTCAGAAGAACCCTTTCGCACTTGGCGCCGCGCCAGGCCCAAAAATGGCCATATGTCTGGAGATTGGTCCCACGCCCAAAGAGCCAGCAGGGAAAACTATGCCTTGTTCTAAAGCTCTTTGGGAACCGCTTGCGTAGCCCCACACACCTGGGGGCTGCAGGCTTTCCTGCTGCCTTCAGCCTCAAAAGCACGCTTTCCCACTTGGCGCCGCGCCAGGCCCAAAAATGGCCATATGTCTGGAGATTGGTCCCTTTCCCAAAGAGCCAGCAGGGAAAACTATGCCTTGTTCTAAAGCTCTTTGGGAACCGCTTGCGTAGCCCCACACACCTGGGGGCTGCAGGCTTTCCTGCTCCCTTCATCCTCAGGAGAACCCTTTCGCACTTGGAGGTGCGCCACGCCCAAAAATAGCCATATGTCTGCAGATTGGTTCCACGCCCAAAGAGCCAGCAGGGAAAACTATGCCTTGTTCTAAAGCTCTTTGGGAACCGCTTGCGTAGCCCCACACACCTGGGGGCTGCAGGCTTTCCTGCTCTCTTCAGCCTCAAAAGCACCCTTTCCCACTTGGCGCCGCACCAGGCACAAAAATGGCCATATGTCTGGAGATTGGTCCCGCGCCCAAAGAGCCAGCAGGGAAAACTATGCCTTGTTCTAAAGCTCTTGGGGAACCGCTTGCGTAGCCCCACACACCTGGGGGCTGCAGGCTTTTCTCGCGCTTTCAGCCTCAGAAGAACCCTTTCGCACTTGGCGCCGCGCCAGGCCCAAAAATGGCCATATGTCTGGAGACTGGTCCCACGCCCAAAGAGCCAGCAGGGAAAACTATGCCTTGTTCTAAAGCTCTTTGGGAACCGCTTGCGTAGCCCCACAGACCTGGGGGCTGCAGGTTTTCCTGCTGCCTTCAGCCTCAAAAGCACCCTTTCCCACTTGGCGCCGCGCCAGGCCCAAAAATAGCCATATGGCTGGAGACTGGTCCCACGCCCAAAGAGCCAGCAGGGAAAATTATGCCTTGTTCTAAAGCTCTTTGGGAACCGCTTGCGTAGCCCCACAGACCTGGGGGCTGCAGGCTTTCCTGCTGCCTTCAGTCTCAAAACCATCCTTTCCCACATGGCGTCACGCCAGGCCCAAAAATGGCCATTTGTCTGGAGACTGGTCCCACGCCCAAAGAGCCAGCAGGGAAAACTATGCCTTGTTCTAAAGCTCTTGGGGAACGGCTTGCGTAGCCCCACACACCTGGGGGCTGCAGGCTTTCCTGCTCTCTTCAGCCTGAAAAGCACGCTTTCCCACTTGGCGCCGCGCCAGGCACAAAAATGGCCATATGTCTGGAGATTGGTTCCACGCCCAAAGAGCCAGCAGGGAAAACTATGCCTTGTTCTAAAGCTCTTTGGGAACCGCTTGCGTAGCCCCACACACCTGGGGGCTGCAGGCTTTCCTGCTGCCTTCAGCCTCAAAACCACCCTTTCCCACTTGGCGCCGCGCCAGGCCCAAAAATGGCCATATGTCTGGAGACTGGTCCCACGCCCAAAGAGCCAGCAGGGAAAACTATGCCTTGTTCTAAAGCTCTTTGGGAACCGCTTGCGTAGCCCCACACAAACTGGGGGCTGCAGGCTTTTCTCGCGCTTTCAGCGTCAGAAGAACCCTTTCGCAATTGGCGCCGCGCCAGGCCCAACAATGGCCATATGTCTGGAGGTTGGTCCCACGCCCAAAGAGCCAGCAGGGAAAACTATGCCTTGTTCTAAAGCTCTTTGGGAACCGTTTGCGTAGCCCCACACACCTGGGGGCTGCAGGCTTTCCTGCTGCCTTCAGCCTCAAAACCACCCTTTCCCACATGGCGTCACGCCAGGCACAAAAATGGCCATATGTCTGGAGACTGGTGCCACGCCCAAAGAGCCAGCAGGGAAAACTATGCCTTGTTCTAAAGCTCTTTGGGAACCACTTGCGTAGCCCTACAGACCTGGGGGCTGCAGGCTTTCCTGCTGCCTTCAGCCTCAAAACCACCCTTTCCCACATGGCGTCACGCCAGGCCCAAAAATGGCCATATGTCTGGAGATTGGTCCCTTTCCCAAAGAGCCAGCAGGGAAAACTATGCCTTGTTCTAAAGCTCTTTGGGAACCGCTTGCGTAGCCCCACACAAACTGGGGGCTGCAGGCTTTTCTCGCGCTTTCAGCGTCAGAAGAACCCTTTTGCAATTGGAGCCGCGCCAGGCCCAACAATGGCCATATGTCTGGAGGTTGGTCCCACGCCCAAAGAGCCAGCAGGGAAAACTATGCCTTGTTCTAAAGCTCTTTGGGAACCGTTTGCGTAGCCCCACACACCTGGGGGCTGCAGGCTTTCCTGCTGCCTTCAGCCTCAAAACCACCCTTTCCCACATGGCGTCACGCCAGGCACAAAAATGGCCATATGTCTGGAGACTGGTCCCACGCCCAAAGAGCCAGCAGGGAAAACTATGCCTTGTTCTAAAGCTCTTTGGGAGCCACTTGCGTAGCCCCACACACCTGGGGGCTGCAGGCTTTCCTGCTGCCTTCAGCCTCAAAAGCACGCTTTCCCACTTGGCGCCGCGCCAGGCCCAAAAATGGCCATATGTCTGGAGACTGGTCCCACGCCCAAAGAGCCAGCAGGGAAAAATATGCCTTGTTCTAAAGCTCTTTGGGAACCGCTTGCGTAGCCCCACACACCTGGGGGCTGCAGGCTTTCCTGCTCTCTTCAGCCTCAGAAGAACCCTTTCGCACTTGGCGCCACGCCAGGCACAAAAATGGCCATATGTCTGGAGATTTGTTCCACGCCCAAAGAGCCAGCAGGGAAAACTATGCCTTGTTCTAAAGCTCTTTGGGAACGGCTTGCGTAGCCCCACACACCTGGGGGCTGCAGGCTTTCCTGCTGCCTTCAGCCTCAAAACCACCCTTTCCCACTTGGCGCCGCGCCAGGCCCAAAAATGGCCATATGTCTGGAGGTTGGTCCCACGCCCAAAGAGCCAGCAGGGAAAACTATGCCTTGTTCTAAAGCTCTTTGGGAACCGCTTGCGTAGCCCCACACACCTGGGGGCTGCAGGCTTTCCTCGCGCTTTCAGCCTCAGAAGAACCCTTTCGCAATTGGCGCCGCGCCAGGCCCAAAAATGGCCATATGTCTGGAGACTGGTCCCACGCCCAAAGAGCCAGCAGGGAAAACTATGCCTTGTTCTAAAGCTCTTTGGGAACCGCTTGCGTAGCCCCACACACCTGGGGGCTGCAGGCTTTCCTGCTGCCTTCAGCCTCAAAAGCACGCTTTCCCACTTGGCGCCGCGCCAGGCCCAAAAATGGCCATATGTCTGGAGATTGGTCCCTTTCCCAAAGAGCCAGCAGGGAAAACTATGCCTTGTTCTAAAGCTCTTTGGGAACCGCTTGCGTAGCCCCACACACCTGGGGGCTGCAGGCTTTCCTGCTCCCTTCATCCTCAGAAGAACCCTTTCGCACTTGGAGGTGCGCCACGCCCAAAAATGGCCATATGTCTGCAGATTGGTTCCACGCCCAAAGAGCCAGCAGGGAAAACTATGCCTTGTTCTAAAGCTCTTTGGGAACCGCTTGCGTAGCCCCACACACCTGGGGGCTGCAGGCTTTCCTGCTCTCTTCAGCCTCAAAAGCACCCTTTCCCACTTGGCGCCGCACCAGGCACAAAAATGGCCATATGTCTGGAGATTGGTCCCGCGCCCAAAGAGCCAGCAGGGAAAACTATGCCTTGTTCTAAAGCTCTTGGGGAACCGCTTGCGTAGCCCCACACACCTGGGGGCTGCAGGCTTTTCTCGCGCTTTCAGCCTCAGAAGAACCCTTTCGCACTTGGCGCCGCGCCAGGCCCAAAAATGGCCATATGTCTGGAGACTGGTCCCACGCCCAAAGAGCCAGCAGGGAAAACTATGCCTTGTTCTAAAGCTCTTTGGGAGCCACTTGCGTAGCCCCACACACCTGGGGGCTGCAGGCTTTCCTGCTGCCTTCGGCCTCAAAAGCACGCTTTCCCACTTGGCGCCGCGCCAGGCCCAAAAATGGCCATATGTCTGGAGACTGGTCCCACGCCCAAAGAGCCAGCAGGGAAAAATATGCCTTGTTCTAAAGCTCTTTGGGAACCGCTTGCGTAGCCCCACACACCTGGGGGCTGCAGGCTTTCCTGCTCTCTTCAGCCTCAGAAGAACCCTTTCGCACTTGGCGCCACACCAGGCACAAAAATGGCCATATGTCTGGAGATTTGTTCCACGCCCAAAGAGCCAGCAGGGAAAACTATGCCTTGTTCTAAAGCTCTTTGGGAACGGCTTGCGTAGCCCCACACACCTGGGGGCTGCAGGCTTTCCTGCTGCCTTCAGCCTCAAAACCACCCTTTCCCACTTGGCGCCGCGCCAGGCCCAAAAATGGCCATATGTCTGGAGGTTGGTCCCACGCCCAAAGAGCCAGCAGGGAAAACTATGCCTTGTTCTAAAGCTCTTTGGGAACCGCTTGCGTAGCCCCACACACCTGGGGGCTGCAGGCTTTCCTCGCGCTTTCAGCCTCAGAAGAACCCTTTCGCAATTGGCGCCGCGCCAGGCCCAAAAATGGCCATATGTCTGGAGACTGGTCCCACGCCCAAAGAGCCAGCAGGGAAAACTATGCCTTGTTCTAAAGCTCTTTGGGAACCGCTTGCGTAGCCCCACACACCTGGGGGTTACAGGCTTTCCTGCTCTCTTCAGCCTCAGAAGAACCCTTTCGCACTTGGCGCCGCGCCAGGCACAAAAATGGCCATATGTCTGGAGATTGGTCCCACGCCCAAAGAGCCAGCAGGGAAAACTATGCCTTGTTCTAAAGCTCTTTGGGAACCGCTTGCGTAGCCCCACACACCTGGGGGCTGCAGGCTTTCCTGCTGCCTTCAGCCTCAAAAGCACGCTTTCCCACTTGGCGCCGCGCCAGGCCCAAAAATGGCCATATGTCTGGAGATTGGTCCCTTTCCCAAAGAGCCAGCAGGGAAAACTATGCCTTGTTCTAAAGCTCTTTGGGAACCGCTTGCGTAGCCCCACACACCTGGGGGCTGCAGGCTTTCCTGCTCCCTTCATCCTCAGAAGAACCCTTTCGCACTTGGAGGTGCGCCACGCCCAAAAATGGCCATATGTCTGCAGATTGGTTCCACGCCCAAAGAGCCAGCAGGGAAAACTATGCCTTGTTCTAAAGCTCTTTGGGAACCGCTTGCGTAGCCCCACACACCTGGGGGCTGCAGGCTTTCCTGCTCTCTTCAGCCTCAAAAGCACCCTTTCCCACTTGGCGCCGCACCAGGCACAAAAATGGCCATATGTCTGGAGATTGGTCCCGCGCCCAAAGAGCCAGCAGGGAAAACTATGCCTTGTTCTAAAGCTCTTGGGGAACCGCTTGCGTAGCCCCACACACCTGGGGGCTGCAGGCTTTTCTCGCGCTTTCAGCCTCAGAAGAACCCTTTCGCACTTGGCGCCGCGCCAGGCCCAAAAATGGCCATATGTCTGGAGACTGGTCCCACGCCCAAAGAGCCAGCAGGGAAAACTATGCCTTGTTCTAAAGCTCTTTGGGAACCGCTTGCGTAGCCCCACAGACCTGGGGGCTGCAGGCTTTCCTGCTGCCTTCAGCCTCAAAAGCACCCTTTCCCACTTGGCGCCGCGCCAGGCCCAAAAATAGCCATATGGCTGGAGACTGGTCCCACGCCCAAAGAGCCAGCAGGGAAAAATATGCCTTGTTCTAAAGCTCTTTGGGAACCGCTTGCGTAGCCCCACACACCTGGGGGCTGCAGGCTTTCCTGCTGCCTTCGGCCTCAAAAGCACGCTTTCCCACTTGGCGCCGCGCCAGGCCCAAAAATGGCCATATGTCTGGAGACTGGTCCCACGCCCAAAGAGCCAGCAGGGAAAAATATGCCTTGTTCTAAAGCTCTTTGGGAACCGCTTGCGTAGCCCCACACACCTGGGGGCTGCAGGCTTTCCTGCTCTCTTCAGCCTCAGAAGAACCCTTTCGCACTTGGCGCCACACCAGGCACAAAAATGGCCATATGTCTGGAGATTTGTTCCACGCCCAAAGAGCCAGCAGGGAAAACTATGCCTTGTTCTAAAGCTCTTTGGGAACGGCTTGCGTAGCCCCACACACCTGGGGGCTGCAGGCTTTCCTGCTGCCTTCAGCCTCAAAACCACCCTTTCCCACTTGGCGCCGCGCCAGGCCCAAAAATGGCCATATGTCTGGAGGTTGGTCCCACGCCCAAAGAGCCAGCAGGGAAAACTATGCCTTGTTCTAAAGCTCTTTGGGAACCGCTTGCGTAGCCCCACACACCTGGGGGCTGCAGGCTTTCCTCGCGCTTTCAGCCTCAGAAGAACCCTTTCGCAATTGGCGCCGCGCCAGGCCCAAAAATGGCCATATGTCTGGAGACTGGTCCCACGCCCAAAGAGCCAGCAGGGAAAACTATGCCTTGTTCTAAAGCTCTTTGGGAACCGCTTGCGTAGCCCCACACACCTGGGGGTTACAGGCTTTCCTGCTCTCTTCAGCCTCAGAAGAACCCTTTCGCACTTGGCGCCGCGCCAGGCACAAAAATGGCCATATGTCTGGAGATTGGTCCCACGCCCAAAGAGCCAGCAGGGAAAACTATGCCTTGTTCTAAAGCTCTTTGGGAACCGCTTGCGTAGCCCCACACACCTGGGGGCTGCAGGCTTTCCTGCTGCCTTCAGCCTCAAAAGCACGCTTTCCCACTTGGCGCCGCGCCAGGCCCAAAAATGGCCATATGTCTGGAGATTGGTCCCTTTCCCAAAGAGCCAGCAGGGAAAACTATGCCTTGTTCTAAAGCTCTTTGGGAACCGCTTGCGTAGCCCCACACACCTGGGGGCTGCAGGCTTTCCTGCTCCCTTCATCCTCAGAAGAACCCTTTCGCACTTGGAGGTGCGCCACGCCCAAAAATGGCCATATGTCTGCAGATTGGTTCCACGCCCAAAGAGCCAGCAGGGAAAACTATGCCTTGTTCTAAAGCTCTTTGGGAACCGCTTGCGTAGCCCCACACACCTGGGGGCTGCAGGCTTTCCTGCTCTCTTCAGCCTCAAAAGCACCCTTTCCCACTTGGCGCCGCACCAGGCACAAAAATGGCCATATGTCTGGAGATTGGTCCCGCGCCCAAAGAGCCAGCAGGGAAAACTATGCCTTGTTCTAAAGCTCTTGGGGAACCGCTTGCGTAGCCCCACACACCTGGGGGCTGCAGGCTTTTCTCGCGCTTTCAGCCTCAGAAGAACCCTTTCGCACTTGGCGCCGCGCCAGGCCCAAAAATGGCCATATGTCTGGAGACTGGTCCCACGCCCAAAGAGCCAGCAGGGAAAACTATGCCTTGTTCTAAAGCTCTTTGGGAACCGCTTGCGTAGCCCCACAGACCTGGGGGCTGCAGGCTTTCCTGCTGCCTTCAGCCTCAAAAGCACCCTTTCCCACTTGGCGCCGCGCCAGGCCCAAAAATAGCCATATGGCTGGAGACTGGTCCCACGCCCAAAGAGCCAGCAGGGAAAACTATGCCTTGTTCTAAAGCTCTTTGGGAACCGCTTGCGTAGCCCCACACACCTGGGGGCTGCAGGCTTTCCTGCTGCCTTCAGTCTCAAAAGCACCCTTTCCCACTTGGCGCCGCGCCAGGCCCAAAAATGGCCATATGTCTGGAGACTGGTCCCACGCCCAAAGAGCCAGCAGGGAAAACTATGCCTTGTTCTAAAGCTCTTTGGGAACCACTTGCGTAGCCCTACAGACCTGGGGGCTGCAGGCTTTCCTGCTGCCTTCAGCCTCAAAACCATCCTTTCCCACATGGCGTCACGCCAGGCCCAAAAATGGCCATATGTCTGGAGACTGGTCCCACGCCCAAAGAGCCAGCAGGGAAAACTATGCCTTGTTCTAAAGCTCTTGGGGAACCGCTTGCGTAGCCCCACACACCTGGGGGCTGCAGGCTTTCCTGCTCTCTTCAGCCTCAGAAGAACCCTTTCGCACTTGGCGCCACGCCAGGCACAAAAATGGCCATATGTCTGGAGATTTGTTCCACGCCGAAAGAGCCAGCAGGGAAAACTATGCCTTGTTCTAAAGCTCTTTGGGAACGGCTTGCGTAGCCCCACACACCTGGGGGCTGCAGGCTTTCCTGCTCTCTTCAGCCTCAAAAGCACGCTTTCCCACTTGGCGCCGCGCCAGGCACAAAAATGGCCATATGTCTGGAGATTGGTTCCACGCCCAAAGAGCCAGCAGGGAAAACTATGCCTTGTTCTAAAGCTCTTTGGGAACCGCTTGCGTAGCCCCACACACCTGGGGGCTGCAGGCTTTCCTGCTGCCTTCAGCCTCAAAACCACCCTTTCCCACTTGGCGCCGCGCCAGGCCCAAAAATGGCCATATGTCTGGAGACTGGTCCCACGCCCAAAGAGCCAGCAGGGAAAACTATGCCTTGTTCTAAAGCTCTTTGGGAACCGCTTGCGTAGCCCCACACAAACTGGGGGCTGCAGGCTTTTCTCGCGCTTTCAGCGTCAGAAGAACCCTTTTGCAATTGGCGCCGCGCCAGGCCCAACAATGGCCATACGTCTGGAGGTTGGTCCCACGCCCAAAGAGCCAGCAGGGAAAACTATGCCTTGTTCTAAAGCTCTTTGGGAACCGTTTGCGTAGCCCCACACACCTGGGGGCTGCAGGCTTTCCTGCTGCCTTCAGCCTCAAAACCACCCTTTCCCACATGGCGTCACGCCAGGCCCAAAAATGGCCATATGTCTGGAGATTGGTCCCTTTCCCAAAGAGCCAGCAGGGAAAACTATGCCTTGTTCTAAAGCTCTTTGGGAACCGCTTGCGTAGCCCCACACAAACTGGGGGCTGCAGGCTTTTCTCGCGCTTTCAGCGTCAGAAGAACCCTTTTGCAATTGGAGCCGCGCCAGGCCCAACAATGGCCATATGTCTGGAGGTTGGTCCCACGCCCAAAGAGCCAGCAGGGAAAACTATGCCTTGTTCTAAAGCTCTTTGGGAACCGTTTGCGTAGCCCCACACACCTGGGGGCTGCAGGCTTTCCTGCTGCCTTCAGCCTCAAAACCACCCTTTCCCACATGGCGTCACGACAGGCACAAAAATGGCCATATGTCTGGAGACTGGTGCCACGCCCAAAGAGCCAGCAGGGAAAACTATGCCTTGTTCTAAAGCTCTTTGGGAGCCACTTGCGTAGCCCCACACACCTGGGGGCTGCAGGCTTTCCTGCTCCCTTCAGCCTCAAAACCACCCTTTCCCACATGGCGTCACGCCAGGCCCAAAAATGGCCATATGGCTGGAGACTGGTCCCACGCCCAAAGAGCCAGCAGGGAAAACTATGCCTTGTTCTAAAGCTCTTTGGGAACCGCTTGCGTAGCCCCACACACCTGGGGGTTACAGGCTTTCCTGCTCTCTTCAGCCTCAGAAGAACCCTTTCGCAATTGGCGCCGCGCCAGGCCCAAAAATGGCCATATGTCTGGAGGTTGGTCCCACGCCCAAAGAGCCAGCAGGGAAAACTATGCCTTGTTCTAAAGCTCTTTGGGAACCGCTTGCGTAGCCCCACACACCTGGGGGCTGCAGGCTTTCCTGCTGCCTTCAGCCTCAAAAGCACGCTTTCCCACTTGGCGCCGCGCCAGGCCCAAAAATGGCCATATGTCTGGAGACTGGTCCCACGCCCAAAGAGCCAGCAGGGAAAAATATGCCTTGTTCTAAAGCTCTTTGGGAACCGCTTGCGTAGCCCCACACACCTGGGGGCTGCAGGCTTTCCTGCTCTCTTCAGCCTCAGAAGAACCCTTTCGCACTTGGCGCCACGCCAGGCACAAAAATGGCCATATGTCTGGAGATTTGTTCCACGCCCAAAGAGCCAGCAGGGAAAACTATGCCTTGTTCTAAAGCTCTTTGGGAACGGCTTGCGTAGCCCCACACACCTGGGGGCTGCAGGCTTTCCTGCTGCCTTCAGCCTCAAAACCACCCTTTCCCACTTGGCGCCGCGCCAGGCACAAAAATGGCCATATGTCTGGAGATTGGTCCCACGCCCAAAGAGCCAGCAGGGAAAACTATGCCTTGTTCTAAAGCTCTTGGGGAACCGCTTGCGTAGCCCCACACAAACTGGGGGCTGCAGGCTTTTCTCGCGCTTTCAGCCTCAGAAGAACCCTTTCGCAATTGGCGCCGCGCCAGGCCCAAAAATGGCCATATGTCTGGAGGTTGGTCCCACGCCCAAAGAGCCAGCAGGGAAAACTATGCCTTGTTCTAAAGCTCTTTGGGAACCGCTTGCGTAGCCCCACACACCTGGGGGCTGCAGGCTTTCCTGCTGCCTTCAGCCTCAAAACCACCCTTTCCCACTTGGCGTCACGCCAGGCACAAAAATGGCCATATGTCTGGAGACTGGTCCCACGCCCAAAGAGCCAGCAGGGAAAACTATGCCTTGTTCTAAAGCTCTTTGGGAACCGCTTGCGTAGCCCCACACACCTGGGGGCTGCAGGCTTTCCTGCTGCCTTCAGCCTCAAAACCACCCTTTCCCACTTGGCGTCACGCCAGGCACAAAAATGGCCATATGTCTGGAGACTGGTCCCACGCCCAAAGAGCCAGCAGGGAAAACTATGCCTTGTTCTAAAGCTCTTTGGGAACCGCTTGCGTAGCCCCACACACCTGGGGGCTGCAGGCTTTCCTGCTGCCTTCAGCCTCAAAACCACCCTTTCCCACTTGGCGCCGCGCCAGGCACAAAAATGGCCATATGTCTGGAGATTGGTCCCACGCCCAAAGAGCCAGCAGGGAAAACTATGCCTTGTTCTAAAGCTCTTTGGGAACCGCTTGCGTAGCCCCACACACCTGGGGGCTGCAGGCTTTTCTCGCGCTTTCAGCCTCAGAAGAACCCTTTCGCACTTGGCGCCGCGCCAGGCCCAAAAATGGCCATATGTCTGGAGACTGGTCCCACGCCCAAAGAGCCAGCAGGGAAAACTATGCCTTGTTCTAAAGCTCTTTGGGAACCGCTTGCGTAGCCCCACACACCTGGGGGCTGCAGGCTTTCCTGCTCTCTTCAGCCTCAGAAGAACCCTTTCGCACTTGGCGCCACGCCAGGCACAAAAATGGCCATATGTCTGGAGATTTGTTCCACGCCCAAAGAGCCAGCAGGGAAAACTATGCCTTGTTCTAAAGCTCTTGGGGAATCGCTTGCGTAGCCCCACACACCTGGGGGCTGCAGGCTTTTCTCGCGCTTTCAGCCTCAGAAGAACCCTTTCGCACTTGGCGCCGCGCCAGGCACAAAAATGGCCATATGTCTGGAGACTGGTCCCACGCCCAAAGAGCCAGCAGGGAAAACTATGCCTTGTTCTAAAGCTCTTTGGGAACCGCTTGCGTAGCCCCACACACCTGGGGGCTGCAGGCTTTCCTGCTGCCTTCAGCCTCAAAAGCACCCTTTCCCACTTGGCGCCGCGCCAGGCCCAAAAATAGCCATATGGCTGGAGACTGGTCCCACGCCCAAAGAGCCAGCACGGAAAATTATGCCTTGTTCTAAAGCTCTTTGGGAACGGCTTGCGTAGCCCCACACACCTGGGGGCTACAGGCTTTCCTGCTGCCTTCAGCCTCAAAACCACCCTTTCCCACTTGGCGCCGCACCAGGCCCAAAAATGGCCATATGGCTGGAGACTGGTCCCACGCCCAAAGAGCCAGCAGGGAAAACTATGCCTTGTTCTAAAGCTCTTTGGGAACCGCTTGCGTAGCCCCACACACCTGGGGGCTGCAGGCTTTCCTGCTGCCTTCAGTCTCAAAAGCACCCTTTCCCACTTGGCGCCGCGCCAGGCCCAAAAATGGCCATATGTCTGGAGACTGGTCCCACGCCCAAAGAGCCAGCAGGGAAAACTATGCCTTGTTCTAAAGCTCTTTGGGAACCACTTGCGTAGCCCTACAGACCTGGGGGCTGCAGGCTTTCCTGCTGCCTTCAGCCTCAAAACCATCCTTTCCCACATGGCGTCACGCCAGGCCCAAAAATGGCCATATGTCTGGAGACTGGTCCCACGCCCAAAGAGCCAGCAGGGAAAACTATGCCTTGTTCTAAAGCTCTTGGGGAACCGCTTGCGTAGCCCCACACACCTGGGGGCTGCAGGCTTTCCTGCTCTCTTCAGCCTCAGAAGAACCCTTTCGCACTCGGCGCCACGCCAGGCCCAAAAATGGCCATATGTCTGGAGATTTGTTCCACGCCCAAAGAGCCAGCAGGGAAAACTATGCCTTGTTCTAAAGCTCTTTGGGAACGGCTTGCGTAGCCCCACACACCTGGGGGCTGCAGGCTTTCCTGCTCTCTTCAGCCTCAAAAGCACGCTTTCCCACTTGGCGCCGCGCCAGGCACAAAAATGGCCATATGTCTGGAGATTGGTTCCACGCCCAAAGAGCCAGCAGGGAAAACTATGCCTTGTTCTAAAGCTCTTTGGGAACCGCTTGCGTAGCCCCACACACCTGGGGGCTGCAGGCTTTCCTGCTGCCTTCAGCCTCAAAACCACCCTTTCCCACTTGGCGCCGCGCCAGGCCCAAAAATGGCCATATGTCTGGAGACTGGTCCCACGCCCAAAGAGCCAGCAGGGAAAACTATGCCTTGTTCTAAAGCTCTTTGGGAACTGCTTGCGTAGCCCCACACAAACTGGGGGCTGCAGGCTTTTCTCGCGCTTTCAGCGTCAGAAGAACCCTTTCGCAATTGGCGCCGCGCCAGGCCCAACAATGGCCATATGTCTGGAGGTTGGTCCCACGCCCAAAGAGCCAGCAGGGAAAACTATGCCTTGTTCTAAAGCTCTTTGGGAACCGTTTGCGTAGCCCCACACACCTGGGGGCTGCAGGCTTTCCTGCTGCCTTCAGCCTCAAAACCACCCTTTCCCACATGGCGTCACGCCAGGCACAAAAATGGCCATATGTCTGGAGACTGGTGCCACGCCCAAAGAGCCAGCAGGGAAAACTATGCCTTGTTCTAAAGCTCTTTGGGAACCACTTGCGTAGCCCCACACACCTGGGGGCTGCAGGCTTTCCTGCTGCCTTCAGCCTCAAAACCACCCTTTCCCACATGGCGTCACGCCAGGCCCAAAAATGGCCATATGTCTGGAGATTGGTCCCTTTCCCAAAGAGCCAGCAGGGAAAACTATGCCTTGTTCTAAAGCTCTTTGGGAACCGCTTGCGTAGCCCCACACACCTGGGGGCTGCAGGCTTTCCTCGCGCTTTCAGCCTCAGAAGAACCCTTTCGCACTTGGCGCCGCGCCAGGCCCAAAAATGGCCATATGTCTGGAGACTGGTCCCACGCCCAAAGAGCCAGCAGGGAAAACTATGCCTTGTTCTAAAGCTCTTGGGGAACCGCTTGCGTAGCCCCACACACCTGGGGGCTGCAGGCTTTCCTGCTCTCTTCAGCCTCAGAAGAACCCTTTCGCACTCGGCGCCACGCCAGGCCCAAAAATGGCCATATGTCTGGAGATTTGTTCCACGCCCAAAGAGCCAGCAGGGAAAACTATGCCTTGTTCTAAAGCTCTTTGGGAACGGCTTGCGTAGCCCCACACACCTGGGGGCTGCAGGCTTTCCTGCTCTCTTCAGCCTCAAAAGCACGCTTTCCCACTTGGCGCCGCGCCAGGCACAAAAATGGCCATATGTCTGGAGATTGGTTCCACGCCCAAAGAGCCAGCAGGGAAAACTATGCCTTGTTCTAAAGCTCTTTGGGAACCGCTTGCGTAGCCCCACACACCTGGGGGCTGCAGGCTTTCCTGCTGCCTTCAGCCTCAAAACCACCCTTTCCCACTTGGCGCCGCGCCAGGCCCAAAAATGGCCATATGTCTGGAGACTGGTCCCACGCCCAAAGAGCCAGCAGGGAAAACTATGCCTTGTTCTAAAGCTCTTGGGGAACCGCTTGCGTAGCCCCACACAAACTGGGGGCTGCAGGCTTTTCTCGCGCTTTCAGCCTCAGAAGAACCCTTTCGCAATTGGCGCCGCGCCAGGCCCAAAAATGGCCATATGTCTGGAGGTTGGTCCCACGCCCAAAGAGCCAGCAGGGAAAACTATGCCTTGTTCTAAAGCTCTTTGGGAACCGCTTGCGTAGCCCCACACACCTGGGGGCTGCAGGCTTTCCTGCTGCCTTCAGCCTCAAAACCACCCTTTCCCACTTGGCGTCACGCCAGGCACAAAAATGGCCATATGTCTGGAGACTGGTCCCACGCCCAAAGAGCCAGCAGGGAAAACTATGCCTTGTTCTAAAGCTCTTTGGGAACCGCTTGCGTAGCCCCACACACCTGGGGGCTGCAGGCTTTCCTGCTGCCTTCAGCCTCAAAACCACCCTTTCCCACTTGGCGTCACGCCAGGCACAAAAATGGCCATATGTCTGGAGACTGGTCCCACGCCCAAAGAGCCAGCAGGGAAAACTATGCCTTGTTCTAAAGCTCTTTGGGAACCGCTTGCGTAGCCCCACACACCTGGGGGCTGCAGGCTTTCCTGCTGCCTTCAGCCTCAAAACCACCCTTTCCCACTTGGCGCCGCGCCAGGCACAAAAATGGCCATATGTCTGGAGATTGGTCCCACGCCCAAAGAGCCAGCAGGGAAAACTATGCCTTGTTCTAAAGCTCTTTGGGAACCGCTTGCGTAGCCCCACACACCTGGGGGCTGCAGGCTTTTCTCGCGCTTTCAGCCTCAGAAGAACCCTTTCGCACTTGGCGCCGCGCCAGGCCCAAAAATGGCCATATGTCTGGAGACTGGTCCCACGCCCAAAGAGCCAGCAGGGAAAACTATGCCTTGTTCTAAAGCTCTTTGGGAACCGCTTGCGTAGCCCCACACACCTGGGGGCTGCAGGCTTTCCTGCTCTCTTCAGCCTCAGAAGAACCCTTTCGCACTTGGCGCCACGCCAGGCACAAAAATGGCCATATGTCTGGAGATTTGTTCCACGCCCAAAGAGCCAGCAGGGAAAACTATGCCTTGTTCTAAAGCTCTTGGGGAATCGCTTGCGTAGCCCCACACACCTGGGGGCTGCAGGCTTTTCTCGCGCTTTCAGCCTCAGAAGAACCCTTTCGCACTTGGCGCCGCGCCAGGCACAAAAATGGCCATATGTCTGGAGACTGGTCCCACGCCCAAAGAGCCAGCAGGGAAAACTATGCCTTGTTCTAAAGCTCTTTGGGAACCGCTTGCGTAGCCCCACACACCTGGGGGCTGCAGGCTTTCCTGCTGCCTTCAGCCTCAAAACCACCCTTTCCCACTTGGCGCCGCGCCAGGCCCAAAAATAGCCATATGGCTGGAGACTGGTCCCACGCCCAAAGAGCCAGCACGGAAAATTATGCCTTGTTCTAAAGCTCTTTGGGAACGGCTTGCGTAGCCCCACACACCTGGGGGCTACAGGCTTTCCTGCTGCCTTCAGCCTCAAAACCACCCTTTCCCACTTGGCGCCGCACCAGGCCCAAAAATGGCCATATGGCTGGAGACTGGTCCCACGCCCAAAGAGCCAGCAGGGAAAACTATGCCTTGTTCTAAAGCTCTTTGGGAACCGCTTGCGTAGCCCCACACACCTGGGGGCTGCAGGCTTTCCTGCTGCCTTCAGTCTCAAAAGCACCCTTTCCCACTTGGCGCCGCGCCAGGCCCAAAAATGGCCATATGTCTGGAGACTGGTCCCACGCCCAAAGAGCCAGCAGGGAAAACTATGCCTTGTTCTAAAGCTCTTTGGGAACCACTTGCGTAGCCCTACAGACCTGGGGGCTGCAGGCTTTCCTGCTGCCTTCAGCCTCAAAACCATCCTTTCCCACATGGCGTCACGCCAGGCCCAAAAATGGCCATATGTCTGGAGACTGGTCCCACGCCCAAAGAGCCAGCAGGGAAAACTATGCCTTGTTCTAAAGCTCTTGGGGAACCGCTTGCGTAGCCCCACACACCTGGGGCTGCAGGCTTTCCTGCTCTCTTCAGCCTCAGAAGAACCCTTTCGCACTCGGCGCCACGCCAGGCCCAAAAATGGCCATATGTCTGGAGATTTGTTCCACGCCCAAAGAGCCAGCAGGGAAAACTATGCCTTGTTCTAAAGCTCTTTGGGAACGGCTTGCGTAGCCCCACACACCTGGGGGCTGCAGGCTTTCCTGCTCTCTTCAGCCTCAAAAGCACGCTTTCCCACTTGGCGCCGCGCCAGGCACAAAAATGGCCATATGTCTGGAGATTGGTTCCACGCCCAAAGAGCCAGCAGGGAAAACTATGCCTTGTTCTAAAGCTCTTTGGGAACCGCTTGCGTAGCCCCACACACCTGGGGGCTGCAGGCTTTCCTGCTGCCTTCAGCCTCAAAACCACCCTTTCCCACTTGGCGCCGCGCCAGGCCCAAAAATGGCCATATGTCTGGAGACTGGTCCCACGCCCAAAGAGCCAGCAGGGAAAACTATGCCTTGTTCTAAAGCTCTTTGGGAACCGCTTGCGTAGCCCCACACAAACTGGGGGCTGCAGGCTTTTCTCGCGCTTTCAGCGTCAGAAGAACCCTTTCGCAATTGGCGCCGCGCCAGGCCCAACAATGGCCATATGTCTGGAGGTTGGTCCCACGCCCAAAGAGCCAGCAGGGAAAACTATGCCTTGTTCTAAAGCTCTTTGGGAACCGTTTGCGTAGCCCCACACACCTGGGGGCTGCAGGCTTTCCTGCTGCCTTCAGCCTCAAAACCACCCTTTCCCACATGGCGTCACGCCAGGCACAAAAATGGCCATATGTCTGGAGACTGGTGCCACGCCCAAAGAGCCAGCAGGGAAAACTATGCCTTGTTCTAAAGCTCTTTGGGAACCACTTGCGTAGCCCCACACACCTGGGGGCTGCAGGCTTTCCTGCTGCCTTCAGCCTCAAAACCACCCTTTCCCACATGGCGTCACGCCAGGCCCAAAAATGGCCATATGTCTGGAGATTGGTCCCTTTCCCAAAGAGCCAGCAGGGAAAACTATGCCTTGTTCTAAAGCTCTTTGGGAACCGCTTGCGTAGCCCCACACACCTGGGGGCTGCAGGCTTTCCTCGCGCTTTCAGCCTCAGAAGAACCCTTTCGCACTTGGCGCCGCGCCAGGCCCAAAAATGGCCATATGTCTGGAGACTGGTCCCACGCCCAAAGAGCCAGCAGGGAAAACTATGCCTTGTTCTAAAGCTCTTGGGGAACCGCTTGCGTAGCCCCACACACCTGGGGGCTGCAGGCTTTCCTGCTCTCTTCAGCCTCAGAAGAACCCTTTCGCACTCGGCGCCACGCCAGGCCCAAAAATGGCCATATGTCTGGAGATTTGTTCCACGCCCAAAGAGCCAGCAGGGAAAACTATGCCTTGTTCTAAAGCTCTTTGGGAACGGCTTGCGTAGCCCCACACACCTGGGGGCTGCAGGCTTTCCTGCTCTCTTCAGCCTCAAAAGCACGCTTTCCCACTTGGCGCCGCGCCAGGCACAAAAATGGCCATATGTCTGGAGATTGGTTCCACGCCCAAAGAGCCAGCAGGGAAAACTATGCCTTGTTCTAAAGCTCTTTGGGAACCGCTTGCGTAGCCCCACACACCTGGGGGCTGCAGGCTTTCCTGCTGCCTTCAGCCTCAAAACCACCCTTTCCCACTTGGCGCCGCGCCAGGCCCAAAAATGGCCATATGTCTGGAGACTGGTCCCACGCCCAAAGAGCCAGCAGGGAAAACTATGCCTTGTTCTAAAGCTCTTTGGGAACCGCTTGCGTAGCCCCACACAAACTGGGGGCTGCAGGCTTTTCTCGCGCTTTCAGCGTCAGAAGAACCCTTTCGCAATTGGCGCCGCGCCAGGCCCAACAATGGCCATATGTCTGGAGGTTGGTCCCACGCCCAAAGAGCCAGCAGGGAAAACTATGCCTTGTTCTAAAGCTCTTTGGGAACCGTTTGCGTAGCCCCACACACCTGGGGGCTGCAGGCTTTCCTGCTGCCTTCAGCCTCAAAACCACCCTTTCCCACATGGCGTCACGCCAGGCACAAAAATGGCCATATGTCTGGAGACTGGTGCCACGCCCAAAGAGCCAGCAGGGAAAACTATGCCTTGTTCTAAAGCTCTTTGGGAACCACTTGCGTAGCCCCACACACCTGGGGGCTGCAGGCTTTCCTGCTGCCTTCAGCCTCAAAACCACCCTTTCCCACATGGCGTCACGCCAGGCCCAAAAATGGCCATATGTCTGGAGATTGGTCCCTTTCCCAAAGAGCCAGCAGGGAAAACTATGCCTTGTTCTAAAGCTCTTTGGGAACCGCTTGCGTAGCCCCACACACCTGGGGGCTGCAGGCTTTCCTCGCGCTTTCAGCCTCAGAAGAACCCTTTCGCACTTGGCGCCGCGCCAGGCCCAAAAATGGCCATATGTCTGGAGACTGGTCCCACGCCCAAAGAGCCAGCAGGGAAAACTATGCCTTGTTCTAAAGCTCTTTGGGAACCGCTTGCGTAGCCCCACACACCTGGGGGCTGCAGGCTTTCCTGCTCTCTTCAGCCTCAGAAGAACCCTTTCGCACTTGGCGCCGCGCCAGGCCCAAAAATGGCCATATGTCTGGTGGTTGGTCCCACGCCCAAAGAGCCAGCAGGGAAAACTATGCCTTGTTCTAAAGCTCTTTGGGAACCGCTTGCGTAGCCCCACACACCTGGGGGCTGCAGGCTTTCCTGCTCTCTTCAGCCTCAAAAGCACCCTTTCTCACTTGGCGCCACGCCAGGCACAAAAATGGCCATATGTCTGGAGATTTGTTCCACGCCCAAAGAGCCAGCTGGGAAAACTATGCCTTGTTCTAAAGCTCTTTGGGAACGGCTTGCGTAGCCCCACACACCTGGGGGCTGCAGGCTTTCCTGCTGCCTTCAGCCTCAAAACCACCCTTTCCCACTTGGCGCCGCGCCAGGCACAAAAATGGCCATATGTCTGGAGATTGGTCCCACGCCCAAAGAGCCAGCAGGGAAAACTATGCCTTGTTCTAAAGCTCTTGGGGAACCGCTTGCGTAGCCCCACACAAACTGGGGGCTGCAGGCTTTTCTCGCGCTTTCAGCCTCAGAAGAACCCTTTCGCAATTGGCGCCGCGCCAGGCCCAAAAATGGCCATATGTCTGGAGGTTGGTCCCACGCCCAAAGAGCCAGCAGGGAAAACTATGCCTTGTTCTAAAGCTCTTTGGGAACCGCTTGCGTAGCCCCACACACCTGGGGGCTGCAGGCTTTCCTGCTGCCTTCAGCCTCAAAACCACCCTTTCCCACTTGGCGTCACGCCAGGCACAAAAATGGCCATATGTCTGGAGACTGGTCCCACGCCCAAAGAGCCAGCAGGGAAAACTATGCCTTGTTCTAAAGCTCTTTGGGAACCGCTTGCGTAGCCCCACACACCTGGGGGCTGCAGGCTTTCCTGCTGCCTTCAGCCTCAAAACCACCCTTTCCCACTTGGCGTCACGCCAGGCACAAAAATGGCCATATGTCTGGAGACTGGTCCCACGCCCAAAGAGCCAGCAGGGAAAACTATGCCTTGTTCTAAAGCTCTTTGGGAACCGCTTGCGTAGCCCCACACACCTGGGGGCTGCAGGCTTTCCTGCTGCCTTCAGCCTCAAAACCACCCTTTCCCACTTGGCGCCGCGCCAGGCACAAAAATGGCCATATGTCTGGAGATTGGTCCCACGCCCAAAGAGCCAGCAGGGAAAACTATGCCTTGTTCTAAAGCTCTTTGGGAACCGCTTGCGTAGCCCCACACACCTGGGGGCTGCAGGCTTTTCTCGCGCTTTCAGCCTCAGAAGAACCCTATCGCACTTGGCGCCGCGCCAGGCCCAAAAATGGCCATATGTCTGGAGACTGGTCCCACGCCCAAAGAGCCAGCAGGGAAAACTATGCCTTGTTCTAAAGCTCTTTGGGAACCGCTTGCGTAGCCCCACACACCTGGGGGCTGCAGGCTTTCCTGCTCCCTTCATCCTCAGAAGAACCCTTTCGCACTTGGAGGTGCGCCACGCCCAAAAATAGCCATATGTCTGCAGATTGGTTCCACGCCCAAAGAGCCAGCAGGGAAAACTATGCCTTGTTCTAAAGCTCTTTGGGAACCGCTTGCGTAGCCCCACACACCTGGGGGCTGCAGGCTTTCCTGCTGCCTTCAGCCTCAAAACCACCCTTTCCCACTTGGCGCCGCGCCAGGCCCAAAAATGGCCATATGGCTGGAGACTGGTCCCACGCCCAAAGAGCCAGCAGGGAAAATTATGCCTTGTTCTAAAGCTCTTTGGGAACGGCTTGCGTAGCCCCACACACCTGGGGGCTGCAGGCTTTCCTGCTGCCTTCTGCCTCAAAACCACCATTTCCCACTTCGCGCCGCGCCATGCCCAAAAATAGCCATATGTCTGGAGACTGGTCCCACGCCCAAAGAGCCAGCAGGGAAAACTATGCCTTGTTCTAAAGCTCTTTGGGAACCGCTTGCGTAGCCCCACACACCTGGGGGCTGCAGGCTTTCCTGCTGCCTTCAGCCTCAAAACCACCCTTTCCCACTTGGCGCCGCGCCATGCCCAGAAATAGCCATATGTCTGGAGACTGGTGCCACGCCCAAAGAGCCAGCAGGGAAAACTATGCCTTGTTCTAAAGCTCTTTGGGAACCGCTTGCGTAGCCCCACACACCTGGGGGCTGCAGGCTTTCCTGCTGCCTTCAGCCTCAAAACCACCCTTTCCCACTTGGCGTCACGCCAGGCACAAAAATGGCCATATGTCTGGAGATTGGTCCCACGCCCAAAGAGCCAGCAGGGAAAACTATGCCTTGTTCTAAAGCTCTTTGGGAACCACTTGCGTAGCCCCACACACCTGGGGGCTGCAGGCTTTTCCTGCTGCCTTCAGCCTCAAAACCACCCTTTCCCACATGGCGTCACGCCAGGCCCAAAATGGCCATATGTCTGGAGATTGGTCCCACGCCCAAAGAGCCAGCAGGGAAAACTATGCCTTGTTCTAAAGCTCTTTGGGAACCGCTTGCGTAGCCCCACACACCTGGGGGCTGCAGGCTTTCCTGCTGCCTTCAGCCTCAGAAGAACCCTTTCGCACTTGGCGCGCGCCAGGCCCAAAAAATGGCCATATGGCTGGAGACTGGTCCCACGCCCAAAGAGCCAGCAGGGAAAACTATGCCTTGTTCTAAAGCTCTTTGGGAACCGCTTGCGTAGCCCCACACACCTGGGGGCTGCAGGCTTTCCTGCTCTCTTCAGCCTCAGAAGAACCCTTTCGCACTTGGTGCCACGCCAGGCACAAAAATGGCCATATGTCTGGAGATTTGTTCCACGCCCAAAGAGCCAGCAGGGAAAACTATGCCTTGTTCTAAAGCTCTTTGGGAACCGCTTGCGTAGCCCCACACACCTGGGGGCTGCAGGCTTTCCTGCTGCCTTCAGCCTCAAAACCACCCTTTCCCACTTGGCGTCACGCCAGGCACAAAAATGGCCATATGTCTGGAGACTGGTCCCACGCCCAAAGAGCCAGCAGGGAAAACTATGCCTTGTTCTAAAGCTCTTTGGGAACCGCTTGCGTAGCCCCACACCACCTGGGGGCTGCAGGCTTTCCTGCTGCCTTCAGCCTCAAAACCACCCTTTCCCACTTGGCGTCACGCCAGGCACAAAAATGGCCATATGTCTGGAGACTGGTCCCACGCCCAAAGAGCCAGCAGGGAAAACTATGCCTTGTTCTAAAGCTCTTTGGGAACCGCTTGCGTAGCCCCACACACCTGGGGGCTGCAGGCTTTCCTGCTGCCTTCAGCCTCAAAACCACCCTTTCCCACTTGGCGCCGCGCCAGGCACAAAAATGGCCATATGTCTGGAGATTGGTCCCACGCCCAAAGAGCCAGCAGGGAAAACTATGCCTTGTTCTAAAGCTCATTGGGAACCGCTTGCGTAGCCCCACACACCTGGGGGCTGCAGGCTTTTCTCGCGCTTTCAGCCTCAGAAGAACCCTTTCGCACTTGGCGCCGCGCCAGGCCCAAAAATGGCCATATGTCTGGAGACTGGTCCCACGCCCAAAGAGCCAGCAGGGAAAACTATGCCTTGTTCTAAAGCTCTTTGGGAACCGCTTGCGTAGCCCCACACACCTGGGGCTGCAGGCTTTCCTGCTCTCTTCAGCCTCAGAAGAACCCTTTCGCACTTGGCGCCACGCCAGGCACAAAAATGGCCATATGTCTGGAGATTTGTTCCACGCCCAAAGAGCCAGCAGGGAAAACTATGCCTTGTTCTAAAGCTCTTTGGGAACCGCTTGCGTAGCCCCACACACCTGGGGGCTGCAGGCTTTCCTGCTGCCTTCAGCCTCAAAACCACCCTTTCCCACTTGGCGCCGCGCCAGGCCCAAAAATGGCCATATGGCTGGAGACTGGTCCCACGCCCAAAGAGCCAGCAGGGAAAACTATGCCTTGTTCTAAAGCTCTTTGGGAACCGCTTGCGTAGCCCCACACACCTGGGGGCTGCAGGCTTTCCTGCTCCCTTCATCCTCAGAAGAACCCTTTCGCACTTGGAGGTGCGCCACGCCCAAAAATAGCCATATGTCTGCAGATTGGTTCCACGCCCAAAGAGCCAGCAGGGAAAACTATGCCTTGTTCTAAAGCTCTTTGGGAACCGCTTGCGTAGCCCCACACACCTGGGGGCTGCAGGCTTTCCTGCTCTCTTCAGCCTCAAAAGCACCCTTTCCCACTTGGCGCCGCACCAGGCACAAAAATGGCCATATGTCTGGAGATTGGTCCCTTTCCCAAAGAGCCAGCAGGGAAAACTATGCCTTGTTCTAAAGCTCTTGGGGAACCGCTTGCGTAGCCCCACACACCTGGGGGCTGCAGGCTTTTCTCGCGCTTTCAGCCTCAGAAGAACCCTTTCGCACTTGGCGCCGCGCCAGGCACAAAAATGGCCATATGTCTGGAGACTGGTCCCACGCCCAAAGAGCCAGCAGGGAAAACTATGCCTTGTTCTAAAGCTCTTTGGGAACCGCTTGCGTAGCCCCACACACCTGGGGGCTGCAGGCTTTCCTGCTGCCTTCAGCCTCAAAAGCACCCTTTCCCACTTGGCGCCGCGCCAGGCCCAAAAATAGCCATATGGCTGGAGACTGGTCCCACGCCCAAAGAGCCAGCACGGAAAATTATGCCTTGTTCTAAAGCTCTTTGGGAACCGCTTGCGTAGCCCCACACACCTGGGGGCTACAGGCTTTCCTGCTGCCTTCAGCCTCAAAACCACCCTTTCCCACTTGGCGCCGCACCAGGCCCAAAAATGGCCATATGGCTGGAGACTGGTCCCACGCCCAAAGAGCCAGCAGGGAAAACTATGCCTTGTTCTAAAGCTCTTTGGGAACCGCTTGCGTAGCCCCACACACCTGGGGGCTGCAGGCTTTCCTGCTGCCTTCAGTCTCAAAAGCACCCTTTCCCACTTGGCGCCGCGCCAGGCCCAAAAATGGCCATATGTCTGGAGACTGGTCCCACGCCCAAAGAGCCAGCAGGGAAAACTATGCCTTGTTCTAAAGCTCTTTGGGAACCACTTGCGTAGCCCTACAGACCTGGGGGCTGCAGGCTTTCCTGCTGCCTTCAGCCTCAAAACCATCCTTTCCCACATGGCGTCACGCCAGGCCCAAAAATGGCCATATGTCTGGAGACTGGTCCCACGCCCAAAGAGCCAGCAGGGAAAACTATGCCTTGTTCTAAAGCTCTTGGGGAACCGCTTGCGTAGCCCCACACACCTGGGGGCTGCAGGCTTTCCTGCTCTCTTCAGCCTCAGAAGAACCCTTTCGCACTTGGCGCCACGCCAGGCCCAAAAATGGCCATATGTCTGGAGATTTGTTCCACGCCCAAAGAGCCAGCAGGGAAAACTATGCCTTGTTCTAAAGCTCTTTGGGAACGGCTTGCGTAGCCCCACACACCTGGGGGCTGCAGGCTTTCCTGCTCTCTTCAGCCTCAAAAGCACGCTTTCCCACTTGGCGCCGCGCCAGGCACAAAAATGGCCATATGTCTGGAGATTGGTTCCACGCCCAAAGAGCCAGCAGGGAAAACTATGCCTTGTTCTAAAGCTCTTTGGGAACCGCTTGCGTAGCCCCACACACCTGGGGGCTGCAGGCTTTCCTGCTGCCTTCAGCCTCAAAACCACCCTTTCCCACTTGGCGCCGCGCCAGGCCCAAAAATGGCCATATGTCTGGAGACTGGTCCCACGCCCAAAGAGCCAGCAGGGAAAACTATGCCTTGTTCTAAAGCTCTTTGGGAACCGCTTGCGTAGCCCCACACAAACTGGGGGCTGCAGGCTTTTCTCGCGCTTTCAGCGTCAGAAGAACCCTTTCGCAATTGGCGCCGCGCCAGGCCCAACAATGGCCATATGTCTGGAGGTTGGTCCCACGCCCAAAGAGCCAGCAGGGAAAACTATGCCTTGTTCTAAAGCTCTTTGGGAACCGTTTGCGTAGCCCCACACACCTGGGGGCTGCAGGCTTTCCTGCTGCCTTCAGCCTCAAAACCACCCTTTCCCACATGGCGTCACGCCAGGCACAAAAATGGCCATATGTCTGGAGACTGGTGCCACGCCCAAAGAGCCAGCAGGGAAAACTATGCCTTGTTCTAAAGCTCTTTGGGAACCACTTGCGTAGCCCCACACACCTGGGGGCTGCAGGCTTTCCTGCTGCCTTCAGCCTCAAAACCACCCTTTCCCACATGGCGTCACGCCAGGCCCAAAAATGGCCATATGTCTGGAGATTGGTCCCTTTCCCAAAGAGCCAGCAGGGAAAACTATGCCTTGTTCTAAAGCTCTTTGGGAACCGCTTGCGTAGCCCCACACACCTGGGGGCTGCAGGCTTTCCTCGCGCTTTCAGCCTCAGAAGAACCCTTTCGCACTTGGCTCCGCGCCAGGCCCAAAAATGGCCATATGTCTGGAGACTGGTCCCACGCCCAAAGAGCCAGCAGGGAAAACTATGCCTTGTTCTAAAGCTCTTTGGGAACCGCTTGCGTAGCCCCACACACCTGGGGGTTACAGGCTTTCCTGCTCTCTTCAGCCTCAGAAGAACCCTTTCGCACTTGGCGCCGCGCCAGGCCCAAAAATGGCCATATGTCTGGAGGTTGGTCCCACGCCCAAAGAGCCAGCAGGGAAAACTATGCCTTGTTCTAAAGCTCTTTGGGAACCGCTTGCGTAGCCCCACACACCTGGGGGCTGCAGGCTTTCCTGCTCTCTTCAGCCTCAGAAGAACCCTTTCGCACTTGGCGCCACGCCAGGCACAAAAATGGCCATATGTCTGGAGATTTGTTCCACGCCCAAAGAGCCAGCAGGGAAAACTATGCCTTGTTCTAAAGCTCTTTGGGAACGGCTTGCGTAGCCCCACACACCTGGGGGCTGCAGGCTTTCCTGCTGCCTTCAGCCTCAAAACCACCCTTTCCCACTTGGCGCCGCGCCAGGCACAAAAATGGCCATATGTCTGGAGATTGGTCCCACGCCCAAAGAGCCAGCAGGGAAAACTATGCCTTGTTCTAAAGCTCTTGGGGAACCGCTTGCGTAGCCCCACACAAACTGGGGGCTGCAGGCTTTTCTCGCGCTTTCAGCCTCAGAAGAACCCTTTCGCACTTGGCGCCGCGCCAGGCCCAAAAATGGCCATATGTCTGGAGGTTGGTCCCACGCCCAAAGAGCCAGCAGGGAAAACTATGCCTTGTTCTAAAGCTCTTTGGGAACCGCTTGCGTAGCCCCACACACCTGGGGGCTGCAGGCTTTCCTGCTGCCTTCAGCCTCAAAACCACCCTTTCCCACTTGGCGTCACGCCAGGCACAAAAATGGCCATATGTCTGGAGACTGGTCCCACGCCCAAAGAGCCAGCAGGGAAAACTATGCCTTGTTCTAAAGCTCTTTGGGAACCGCTTGCGTAGCCCCACACACCTGGGGGCTGCAGGCTTTCCTGCTGCCTTCAGCCTCAAAACCACCCTTTCCCACTTGGCGTCACGCCAGGCACAAAAATGGCCATATGTCTGGAGACTGGTCCCACGCCCAAAGAGCCAGCAGGGAAAACTATGCCTTGTTCTAAAGCTCTTTGGGAACCGCTTGCGTAGCCCCACACACCTGGGGGCTGCAGGCTTTCCTGCTGCCTTCAGCCTCAAAACCACCCTTTCCCACTTGGCGCCGCGCCAGGCCCAAAAATGGCCATATGTCTGGAGACTGGTCCCACGCCCAAAGAGCCAGCAGGGAAAACTATGCCTTGTTCTAAAGCTCTTTGGGAACCGCTTGCGTAGCCCCACACACCTGGGGGCTGCAGGCTTTTCTCGCGCTTTCAGCCTCAGAAGAACCCTTTCGCACTTGGCGCCGCGCCAGGCCCAAAAATGGCCATATGTCTGGAGACTGGTCCCACGCCCAAAGAGCCAGCAGGGAAAACTATGCCTTGTTCTAAAGCTCTTTGGGAACCGCTTGCGTAGCCCCACACACCTGGGGGCTGCAGGCTTTCCTGCTCCCTTCATCCTCAGAAGAACCCTTTCGCACTTGGAGGTGCGCCACGCCCAAAAATAGCCATATGTCTGCAGATTGGTTCCACGCCCAAAGAGCCAGCAGGGAAAACTATGCCTTGTTCTAAAGCTCTTTGGGAACCGCTTGCGTAGCCCCACACACCTGGGGGCTGCAGGCTTTCCTGCTGCCTTCAGCCTCAAAACCACCCTTTCCCACTTGGCGCCGCGCCAGGCCCAAAAATGGCCATATGGCTGGAGACTGGTCACACGCCCAAAGAGCCAGCAGGGAAAATTATGCCTTGTTCTAAAGCTCTTTGGGAACGGCTTGCGTAGCCCCACACACCTGGGGGCTGCAGGCTTTCCTGCTGCCTTCTGCCTCAAAACCACCATTTCCCACTTCGCGCCGCGCCATGCCCAAAAATAGCCATATGTCTGGAGACTGGTCCCACGCCCAAAGAGCCAGCAGGGAAAACTATGCCTTGTTCTAAAGCTCTTTGGGAACCGCTTGCGTAGCCCCACACACCTGGGGGCTGCAGGCTTTCCTGCTGCCTTCAGCCTCAAAACCACCCTTTCCCACTTGGCGCCGCGCCATGCCCAGAAATAGCCATATGTCTGGAGACTGGTGCCACGCCCAAAGAGCCAGCAGGGAAAACTATGCCTTGTTCTAAAGCTCTTTGGGAACCGCTTGCGTAGCCCCACACACCTGGGGGCTGCAGGCTTTCCTGCTGCCTTCAGCCTCAAAACCACCCTTTCCCACTTGGCGTCACGCCAGGCACAAAAATGGCCATATGTCTGGAGATTGGTCCCACGCCCAAAGAGCCAGCAGGGAAAACTATGCCTTGTTCTAAAGCTCTTTGGGAACCACTTGCGTAGCCCCACACACCTGGGGGCTGCAGGCTTTCCTGCTGCCTTCAGCCTCAAAACCACCCTTTCCCACATGGCGTCACGCCAGGCCCAAAAATGGCCATATGTCTGGAGATTGGTCCCTTTCCCAAAGAGCCAGCAGGGAAAACTATGCCTTGTTCTAAAGCTCTTTGGGAACCGCTTGCGTAGCCCCACACACCTGGGGGCTGCAGGCTTTCCTCGCGCTTTCAGCCTCAGAAGAACCCTTTCGCACTTGGCGCCGCGCCAGGCCCAAAAATGGCCATATGTCTGGAGACTGGTCCCACGCCCAAAGAGCCAGCAGGGAAAACTATGCCTTGTTCTAAAGCTCTTTGGGAACCGCTTGCGTAGCCCCACACACCTGGGGGCTGCAGGCTTTCCTGCTGCCTTCAGCCTCAGAAGAACCCTTTCGCACTTGGTGCCACGCCAGGCACAAAAATGGCCATATGTCTGGAGATTTGTTCCACGCCCAAAGAGCCAGCAGGGAAAACTATGCCTTGTTCTAAAGCTCTTTGGGAACCGCTTGCGTAGCCCCACACACCTGGGGGCTGCAGGCTTTCCTGCTGCCTTCAGCCTCAAAACCACCCTTTCCCACTTGGCGCCGCGCCAGGCCCAAAAATGGCCATATGGCTGGAGACTGGTCCCACGCCCAAAGAGCCAGCAGGGAAAATTATGCCTTGTTCTAAAGCTCTTTGGGAACGGCTTGCGTAGCCCCACACACCTGGGGGCTGCAGGCTTTCCTGCTGCCTTCTGCCTCAAAACCACCATTTCCCACTTCGCGCCGCGCCATGCCCAGAAATAGCCATATATCTGGAGACTGGTCCCACGCCCAAAGAGCCAGCAGGGAAAACTATGCCTTGTTCTAAAGCTCTTTGGGAACCGCTTGCGTAGCCCCACACACCTGGGGGCTGCAGGCTTTCCTGCTGCCTTCAGCCTCAAAACCACCCTTTCCCACTTGGCGTCACGCCAGGCACAAAAATGGCCATATGTCTGGAGATTGGTCCCACGCCCAAAGAGCCAGCAGGGAAAACTATGCCTTGTTCTAAAGCTCTTTGGGAACCGCTTGCGTAGCCCCACACACCTGGGGGCTGCAGGCTTTCCTGCTGCCTTCAGCCTCAAAACCACCCTTTCCCACTTGGCGCCGCGCCAGGCCCAAAAATGGCCATATGGCTGGAGACTGGTCACACGCCCAAAGAGCCAGCAGGGAAAATTATGCCTTGTTCTAAAGCTCTTTGGGAACGGCTTGCGTAGCCCCACACACCTGGGGGCTGCAGGCTTTCCTGCTGCCTTCTGCCTCAAAACCACCATTTCCCACTTCGCGCCGCGCCATGCCCAAAAATAGCCATATGTCTGGAGACTGGTCCCACGCCCAAAGAGCCAGCAGGGAAAACTATGCCTTGTTCTAAAGCTCTTTGGGAACCGCTTGCGTAGCCCCACACACCTGGGGGCTGCAGGCTTTCCTGCTGCCTTCAGCCTCAAAACCACCCTTTCCCACTTGGCGCCGCGCCATGCCCAGAAATAGCCATATGTCTGGAGACTGGTGCCACGCCCAAAGAGCCAGCAGGGAAAACTATGCCTTGTTCTAAAGCTCTTTGGGAACCGCTTGCGTAGCCCCACACACCTGGGGGCTGCAGGCTTTCCTGCTGCCTTCAGCCTCAAAACCACCCTTTCCCACTTGGCGTCACGCCAGGCACAAAAATGGCCATATGTCTGGAGATTGGTCCCACGCCCAAAGAGCCAGCAGGGAAAACTATGCCTTGTTCTAAAGCTCTTTGGGAACCACTTGCGTAGCCCCACACACCTGGGGGCTGCAGGCTTTCCTGCTGCCTTCAGCCTCAAAACCACCCTTTCCCACATGGCGTCACGCCAGGCCCAAAAATGGCCATATGTCTGGAGATTGGTCCCTTTCCCAAAGAGCCAGCAGGGAAAACTATGCCTTGTTCTAAAGCTCTTTGGGAACCGCTTGCGTAGCCCCACACACCTGGGGGCTGCAGGCTTTCCTCGCGCTTTCAGCCTCAGAAGAACCCTTTCGCACTTGGCGCCGCGCCAGGCCCAAAAATGGCCATATGTCTGGAGACTGGTCCCACGCCCAAAGAGCCAGCAGGGAAAACTATGCCTTGTTCTAAAGCTCTTTGGGAACCGCTTGCGTAGCCCCACACACCTGGGGGCTGCAGGCTTTCCTGCTGCCTTCAGCCTCAGAAGAACCCTTTCGCACTTGGTGCCACGCCAGGCACAAAAATGGCCATATGTCTGGAGATTTGTTCCACGCCCAAAGAGCCAGCAGGGAAAACTATGCCTTGTTCTAAAGCTCTTTGGGAACCGCTTGCGTAGCCCCACACACCTGGGGGCTGCAGGCTTTCCTGCTGCCTTCAGCCTCAAAACCACCCTTTCCCACTTGGCGCCGCGCCAGGCCCAAAAATGGCCATATGGCTGGAGACTGGTCCCACGCCCAAAGAGCCAGCAGGGAAAATTATGCCTTGTTCTAAAGCTCTTTGGGAACGGCTTGCGTAGCCCCACACACCTGGGGGCTGCAGGCTTTCCTGCTGCCTTCTGCCTCAAAACCACCATTTCCCACTTCGCGCCGCGCCATGCCCAGAAATAGCCATATATCTGGAGACTGGTCCCACGCCCAAAGAGCCAGCAGGGAAAACTATGCCTTGTTCTAAAGCTCTTTGGGAACCGCTTGCGTAGCCCCACACACCTGGGGGCTGCAGGCTTTCCTGCTGCCTTCAGCCTCAAAACCACCCTTTCCCACTTGGCGTCACGCCAGGCACAAAAATGGCCATATGTCTGGAGATTGGTCCCACGCCCAAAGAGCCAGCAGGGAAAACTATGCCTTGTTCTAAAGCTCTTTGGGAACCGCTTGCGTAGCCCCACACACCTGGGGGCTGCAGGCTTTCCTGCTGCCTTCAGCCTCAAAACCACCCTTTCCCACATGGCGTCACGCCAGGCCCAAAAATGGCCATATGTCTGGAGATTGGTCCCTTTCCCAAAGAGCCAGCAGGGAAAACTATGCCTTGTTCTAAAGCTCTTTGGGAACCGCTTGCGTAGCCCCACACACCTGGGGGCTACAGGCTTTCCTGCTCTCTTCAGCCTCAGAAGAACCCTTTCGCACTTGGCGCCGCGCCAGGCCCAAAAATGGCCATATGTCTGGAGATTGGTCCCACGCCCAAAGAGCCAGCAGGGAAAACTATGCCTTGTTCTAAAGCTCTTTGGGAACCGCTTGCGTAGCCCCACACACCTGGGGGCTGCAGGCTTTCCTGCTGCCTTCAGCCTCAAAACCACCCTTTCCCACTTGGCGTCACGCCAGGCACAAAAATGGCCATATGTCTGGAGATTGGTCCCACGCCCAAAGAGCCAGCAGGGAAAACTATGCCTTGTTCTAAAGCTCTTTGGGAACCGCTTGCGTAGCCCCACACACCTGGGGGCTACAGGCTTTCCTGCTCTCTTCAGCCTCAGAAGAACCCTTTCGCACTTGGTGCCGCGCCAGGCCCAAAAATGGCCATATGTCTGGAGATTGGTCCCACGCCCAAAGAGCCAGCACGGAAAATTATGCCTTGTTCTAAAGCTCTTTGGGAACCACTTGCGTAGCCCTACAGACCTGGGGGCTGCAGGCTTTCCTGCTCTCTTCAGCCTCAAAACCACCCTTTCCCACATGGCGTCACGCCAGGCCCAAAAATGGCCATATGTCTGGAGACTGGTCCCACGCCCAAAGAGCCAGCAGGGAAAACTATGCCTTGTTCTAAAGCTCTTGGGGAACCGCTTGCGTAGCCCCACACACCTGGGGGCTGCAGGCTTTCCTGCTCTCTTCAGCCTCAGAAGAACCCTTTCGCACTTGGAGGTGCGCCAGGCACAAAAATGGCCATATGTCTGGAGATTTGTTATACGCCCAAAGAGCCAGCAGGGAAAACTATGCCTTGTTCTAAAGCTCTTTGGGAACCGCTTGCGTAGCCCCACACACCTGGGGGCTGCAGGCTTTCCTGCTGCCTTCAGCCTCAAAACCACCCTTTCCCACATGGCGTCACGCCAGGCCCAAAAATGGCCATATGTCTGGAGATTGGTCCCACGCCCAAAGAGCCAGCAGGGAAAACTATGCCTTGTTCTAAAGCTCTTTGGGAACCGCTTGCGTAGCCCCACACACCTGGGGGCTGCAGGCTTTCCTCGCGCTTTCAGCCTCAGAAGAACCCTTTCGCACTTGGCGCCGCGCCAGGCCCAAAAATGGCCATATGTCTGGAGACTGGTCCCACGCCCAAAGAGCCAGCAGGGAAAACTATGCCTTGTTCTAAAGCTCTTTGGGAACCGCTTGCGTAGCCCCACACACCTGGGGGCTTAAGGCTTTCCTGCTCTCTTCAGCCTCAAAACCACCCTTTCCCACATGGCGTCACGCCAGGCCCAAAAATGGCCATATGTCTGGAGACTGGTCCCACGCCCAAAGAGCCAGCAGGGAAAACTATGCCTTGTTCTAAAGCTCTTTGGGAACCGCTTGCGTAGCCCCACACACCTGGGGGCTGCAGGCTTTCCTGCTCTCTTCAGCCTCAGAAGAACCCTTTCGCACTTGGAGGTGCGCCAGGCACAAAAATGGCCATATGTCTGGAGATTCGTTCCACGCCCAAAGAGCCAGCAGGGAAAACTATGCCTTGTTCTAAAGCTCTTTGGGAACGGCTTGCGTAGCCCCACACACCTGGGGGCTGCAGGCTTTCCTGCTGCCTTCAGCCTCAAAACCACCCTTTCCCACTTGGCGCCGCGCCAGGCCCAAAAATGGCCATATGTCTGGAGATTGGTCCCACGCCCAAAGAGCCAGCAGGGAAAACTATGCCTTGTTCTAAAGCTCTTTGGGAACCGCTTGCGTAGCCCCACACAAACTGGGGGCTGCAGGCTTTTCTCGCGCTTTCAGCCTCAGAAGAACCCTTTCGCACTTGGCGCCGCGCCAGGCCCAAAAATGGCCATATGTCTGGAGGTTGGTCCCACGCCCAAAGAGCCAGCAGGGAAAACTATGCCTTGTTCTAAAGCTCTTTGGGAACCGCTTGCGTAGCCCCACACACCTGGGGGCTGCAGGCTTTCCTGCTGCCTTCAGCCTCAAAACCACCCTTTCCCACTTGGCGTCACGCCAGGCACAAAAATGGCCATATGTCTGGAGACTGGTCCCACGCCCAAAGAGCCAGCAGGGAAAACTATGCCTTGTTCTAAAGCTCTTTGGGAACCGCTTGCGTAGCCCCACACACCTGGGGGCTGCAGGCTTTCCTGCTGCCTTCAGCCTCAAAACCACCATTTCCCACTTCGCGCCGCGCCATGCCCAGAAATAGCCATATGGCTGGAGACTGGTCCCACGCCCAAAGAGCCAGCAGGGAAAACTATGCCTTGTTCTAAAGCTCTTTGGGAACCGCTTGCGTAGCCCCACACACCTGGGGGCTGCAGGCTTTCCTGCTGCCTTCAGCCTCAAAACCACCCTTTCCCACTTGGCGTCACGCCAGGCACAAAAATGGCCATATGTCTGGAGACTGGTCCCACGCCCAAAGAGCCAGCAGGGAAAACTATGCCTTGTTCTAAAGCTCTTTGGGAACCACTTGCGTAGCCCCACACACCTGGGGGCTGCAGGCTTTCCTGCTGCCTTCAGCCTCAAAACCACCCTTTCCCACATGGCGTCACGCCAGGCCCAAAAAAGGCCATATGTCTGGAGATTGGTTCCACGCCCAAAGAGCCAGCAGGGAAAACTATGCCTTGTTCTAAAGCTCTTTGGGAACCGCTTGCGTAGCCCCACACACCTGGGGGCTGCAGGCTTTCCTGCTCTCTTCAGCCTCAGAAGAACCCTTTCGCACTTGGCGCCGCGCCAGGCCCAAAAATGGCCATATGTCTGGAGATTGGTCCCACGCCCAAAGAGCCAGCAGGGAAAACTATGCCTTGTTCTAAAGCTCTTTGGGAACCGCTTGCGTAGCCCCACACACCTGGGGGCTGCAGGCTTTCCTGCTGCCTTCAGCCTCAAAACCACCCTTTCCCACATGGCGTCACGCCAGGCCCAAAAAAAGCCATATGTCTGGAGATTGGTCCCACGCCCAAAGAGCCAGCAGGGAAAACTATGCCTTGTTCTAAAGCTCTTTGGGAACCGCTTGCGTAGCCCCACACACCTGGGGGCTGCAGGCTTTCCTCGCGCTTTCAGCCTCAGAAGAACCCTTTCGCACTTGGCGCCGCGCCAGGCCCAAAAATGGCCATATGTCTGGAGACTGGTCCCACGCCCAAAGAGCCAGCAGGGAAAACTATGCCTTGTTCTAAAGCTCTTTGGGAACCGCTTGCGTAGCCCCACACACCTGGGGGCTGCAGGCTTTCCTGCTGCCTTCAGCCTCAAAAGCACGCTTTCCCACTTGGCGCCGCGCCAGGCCCAAAAATGGCCATATGTCTGGAGACTGGTCCCACGCCCAAAGAGCCAGCAGGGAAAACTATGCCTTGTTCTAAAGCTCTTTGGGAACCGCTTGCGTAGCCCCACAGACCTGGGGGCTGCAGGCTTTCTTGCTGTCTTCAGCCTCAAAAGCACCCTTTCCCACTTGGCGCCGTGCCAGGCCCAAAAATAGACATATGGCTGGAGACTGGTCCCACGCCCAAAGAGCCAGCAGGGAAAACTATGCCTTGTTCTAAAGCTCTTTGGGAACCACTTGCGTAGCCCTACAGACCTGGGGGCTGCAGGCTTTCCTGCTGCCTTCAGCCTCAAAAGCACCCTTTCCCACTTGGCGTCGCGCTAGGCCCAAAAATGGCCATATGTCTGGAGACTGGTCCCACGCCCAAAGAGCCAGCAGGGAAAACTATGCCTTGTTCTAAAGCTCTTTGGGAACAACTTGCGTAGCCCCACACACCTGGGGGCTGCAGGCTTTCCTGCTCTCTTCAGCCTCAGAAGAACCCTTTCGCACTTGGCGCCACGCCAGGCACAAAAATGGCCATATGTCTGGAGATTGGTCCCACGCCCAAAGAGCCAGCAGGGAAAACTATGCCTTGTTCTAAACCTCTTTGGGAATGGCTTGCGTAGCCCCACACACCTGGGGGCTGCAGGCTTTCCTGCTGCCTTCAGCCTCAAAACCACCCTTTCCCACTTGGCGCCGCGCCAGGACCAAAAATGGCCATATGTCTGGAGATTGGTCCCACGCCCAAAGAGCCAGCAGGGAAAACTATGCCTTGTTCTAAAGCTCTTTGGGAACCACTTGCGTAGCCCCACACACCTGGGGGCTGCAGGCTTTCCTGCTGCCTTCAGCCTCAAAACCACCCTTTCCCACATGGCGTCACGCCAGGCCCAAAAAAGGCCATATGTCTGGAGATTGGTTCCACGCCCAAAGAGCCAGCAGGGAAAACTATGCCTTGTTCTAAAGCTCTTTGGGAACCGCTTGCGTAGCCCCACACACCTGGGGGCTGCAGGCTTTCCTGCTCTCTTCAGCCTCAGAAGAACCCTTTCGCACTTGGCGCCGCGCCAGGCCCAAAAATGGCCATATGTCTGGAGATTGGTCCCACGCCCAAAGAGCCAGCAGGGAAAACTATGCCTTGTTCTAAAGCTCTTTGGGAACCGCTTGCGTAGCCCCACACACCTGGGGGCTGCAGGCTTTCCTGCTGCCTTCAGCCTCAAAACCACCCTTTCCCACATGGCGTCACGCCAGGCCCAAAAAAAGCCATATGTCTGGAGATTGGTCCCACGCCCAAAGAGCCAGCAGGGAAAACTATGCCTTGTTCTAAAGCTCTTTGGGAACCGCTTGCGTAGCCCCACACACCTGGGGGCTGCAGGCTTTCCTCGCGCTTTCAGCCTCAGAAGAACCCTTTCGCACTTGGCGCCGCGCCAGGCCCAAAAATGGCCATATGTCTGGAGACTGGTCCCACGCCCAAAGAGCCAGCAGGGAAAACTATGCCTTGTTCTAAAGCTCTTTGGGAACCGCTTGCGTAGCCCCACACACCTGGGGGCTGCAGGCTTTCCTGCTGCCTTCAGCCTCAAAAGCACGCTTTCCCACTTGGCGCCGCGCCAGGCCCAAAAATGGCCATATGTCTGGAGACTGGTCCCACGCCCAAAGAGCCAGCAGGGAAAACTATGCCTTGTTCTAAAGCTCTTTGGGAACCGCTTGCGTAGCCCCACAGACCTGGGGGCTGCAGGCTTTCTTGCTGTCTTCAGCCTCAAAAGCACCCTTTCCCACTTGGCGCCGTGCCAGGCCCAAAAATAGCCATATGGCTGGAGACTGGTCCCACGCCCAAAGAGCCAGCAGGGAAAACTATGCCTTGTTCTAAACCTCTTTGGGAATGGCTTGCGTAGCCCCACACACCTGGGGGCTGCAGGCTTTCCTGCTGCCTTCAGCCTCAAAACCACCCTTTCCCACTTGGCGCCGCGCCAGGACCAAAAATGGCCATATGTCTGGAGATTGGTCCCACGCCCAAAGAGCCAGCAGGGAAAACTATGCCTTGTTCTAAAGCTCTTTGGGAACCACTTGCGTAGCCCCACACACCTGGGGGCTGCAGGCTTTCCTGCTGCCTTCAGCCTCAAAACCACCCTTTCCCACATGGCGTCACGCCAGGCCCAAAAAAGGCCATATGTCTGGAGATTGGTTCCACGCCCAAAGAGCCAGCAGGGAAAACTATGCCTTGTTCTAAAGCTCTTTGGGAACCGCTTGCGTAGCCCCACACACCTGGGGGCTGCAGGCTTTCCTGCTCTCTTCAGCCTCAGAAGAACCCTTTCGCACTTGGCGCCGCGCCAGGCCCAAAAATGGCCATATGTCTGGAGATTGGTCCCACGCCCAAAGAGCCAGCAGGGAAAACTATGCCTTGTTCTAAAGCTCTTTGGGAACCGCTTGCGTAGCCCCACACACCTGGGGGCTGCAGGCTTTCCTGCTGCCTTCAGCCTCAAAACCACCCTTTCCCACATGGCGTCACGCCAGGCCCAAAAAAAGCCATATGTCTGGAGATTGGTCCCACGCCCAAAGAGCCAGCAGGGAAAACTATGCCTTGTTCTAAAGCTCTTTGGGAACCGCTTGCGTAGCCCCACACACCTGGGGGCTGCAGGCTTTCCTCGCGCTTTCAGCCTCAGAAGAACCCTTTCGCACTTGGCGCCGCGCCAGGCCCAAAAATGGCCATATGTCTGGAGACTGGTCCCACGCCCAAAGAGCCAGCAGGGAAAACTATGCCTTGTTCTAAAGCTCTTTGGGAACCGCTTGCGTAGCCCCACACACCTGGGGGCTGCAGGCTTTCCTGCTGCCTTCAGCCTCAAAAGCACGCTTTCCCACTTGGCGCCGCGCCAGGCCCAAAAATGGCCATATGTCTGGAGACTGGTCCCACGCCCAAAGAGCCAGCAGGGAAAACTATGCCTTGTTCTAAAGCTCTTTGGGAACCGCTTGCGTAGCCCCACAGACCTGGGGGCTGCAGGCTTTCTTGCTGTCTTCAGCCTCAAAAGCACCCTTTCCCACTTGGCGCCGTGCCAGGCCCAAAAATAGCCATATGGCTGGAGACTGGTCCCACGCCCAAAGAGCCAGCAGGGAAAACTATGCCTTGTTCTAAAGCTCTTTGGGAACCACTTGCGTAGCCCTACAGACCTGGGGGCTGCAGGCTTTCCTGCTGCCTTCAGCCTCAAAAGCACCCTTTCCCACTTGGCGTCGCGCTAGGCCCAAAAATGGCCATATGTCTGGAGACTGGTCCCACGCCCAAAGAGCCAGCAGGGAAAACTATGCCTTGTTCTAAAGCTCTTTGGGAACAACTTGCGTAGCCCCACACACCTGGGGGCTGCAGGCTTTCCTGCTCTCTTCAGCCTCAGAAGAACCCTTTCGCACTTGGCGCCACGCCAGGCACAAAAATGGCCATATGTCTGGAGATTGGTCCCACGCCCAAAGAGCCAGCAGGGAAAACTATGCCTTGTTCTAAACCTCTTTGGGAATGGCTTGCGTAGCCCCACACACCTGGGGGCTGCAGGCTTTCCTGCTGCCTTCAGCCTCAAAACCACCCTTTCCCACTTGGCGCCGCGCCAGGACCAAAAATGGCCATATGTCTGGAGATTGGTCCCACGCCCAAAGAGCCAGCAGGGAAAACTATGCCTTGTTCTAAAGCTCTTGGGGAACCGCTTGCGTAGCCCCACACAAACTGGGGGCTGCAGGCTTTTCTCGCGCTTTCAGCCTCAGAAGAACCCTTTCACAATTGGCGCCGCGCCAGGCCCAAAAATGGCCATATGTCTGGAGGTTGGTCCCACGCCCAAAGAGCCAGCAGGGAAAACTATGCCTTGTTGTAAACTCTTTGGGAACCGCTTGCGTCGCCCCACACACCTGGGGGCTGCAGGCTTTCCTGCTGCCTTCAGCCTCAAAACCACCCTTTCCTACTTGGCGTCCCCCCAGGCCCAAAAATGGCCATATGTCTGGAGACTGGTCCCACGCCCAAAGAGCCAGCAGGGAAAACTATGCCTTGTTCTAAAGCTCTTTGGGAACGGCTTGCGTAGCCCCACACACCTGGGGGCTGCAGGCTTTCCTGCTGCCTTCAGCCTCAAAACCACCCTTTCCCACTTGGCGTCACGCCAGGCACAAAAATGGCCATATGTCTGGAGACTGGTCCCACGCCCAAAGAGCCAGCAGGGAAAACTATGCCTTGTTCTAAAGCTCTTTGGGAACCGCTTGCGTAGCCCCACACACCTGGGGGCTGCAGGCTTTCCTGCTGCCTTCAGCCTCAAAACCACCCTTTCCCACTTGGCGTCACGCCAGGCACAAAAATGGCCATATGTCTGGAGACTGGTCCCACGCCCAAAGAGCCAGCAGGGAAAACTATGCCTTGTTCTAAAGCTCTTTGGGAACCGCTTGCGTAGCCCCACACACCTGGGGGCTGCAGGCTTTTCTCGCGCTTTCAGCCTCAGAAGAACCCTTTCGCACTTGGCGCCGCGCCAGGCCCAAAAATGGCCATATGTCTGGAGACTGGTCCCACGCCCAAAGAGCCAGCAGGGAAAACTATGCCTTGTTCTAAAGCTCTTTGGGAACCGCTTGCGTAGCCCCACACACCTGGGTGCTGCAGGCTTTCCTGCTCTCTTCAGCCTCAGAAGAACCCTTTCGCACTTGGCGCCACGCCAGGCCCAAAAATGGCCATATGTCTGGAGATTTGTTCCACGCCCAAAGAGCCAGCAGGGAAAACTATGCCTTGTTCTAAAGCTCTTTGGGAACGGCTTGCGTAGCCCCACACACCTGGGGGCTGCAGGCTTTCCTGCTCTCTTCAGCCTCAGAAGAACCCTTTCGCACTTGGCGCCGCGCCAGGCCCAAAAATGGCCATATGTCTGGAGATTTGTTCCACGCCCAAAGAGCCAGCAGGGAAAACTATGCCTTCTTCTAAAGCTCTTTGGGAACGGCTTGCGTAGCCCCACACACCTGGGGGCTGCAGGCTCTCCTGCTCTCTTCAGCCTCAAAACCACCATTTCCCACTTCGCTCCGCGCCATGCCCAGAAATAGCCATATGTCTGGAGACTGGTCCCACGCCCAAAGAGCCAGCAGGGAAAACTATGCCTTGTTCTAAAGCTCTTTGGGAACCGCTTGCGTAGCCCCACACACCTGGGGGCTGCAGGCTTTCCTGCTGCCTTCAGCCTCAAAACCACCCTTTCCCACTTGGCGTCACGCCAGGCACAAAAATGGCCATATGTCTGGAGACTGGTGCCACGCCCAAAGAGCCAGCAGGGAAAACTATGCCTTGTTCTAAAGCTCTTTGGGAACCGCTTGCGTAGCCCCACAGACCTGGGGGCTGCAGGTTTTTCCTGCTGCCTTCAGCCTCAAAACCACCCTTTCCCACATGGCGTCACGCCAGGCCGAAAAATGGCCATATGTCTGGAGATTGGTCCCTTTCCCAAAGAGCCAGCAGGGAAAACTATGCCTTGTTCTAAAGCTCTTTGGGAACCGCTTGCGTAGCCCCACACACCTGGGGGCTACAGGCTTTCCTGCTGCCTTCAGCCTCAGAAGAACCCTTTCGCACTTGGCGCCGCGCCAGGCCCAAAAATGGCCATATGTCTGGAGATTGGTCCCACGCCCAAAGAGCCAGCAGGGAAAACTATGCCTTGTTCTAAAGCTCTTTGGGAACCGCTTGCGTAGCCCCACACACCTGGGGGCTGCAGGCTTTCCTGCTGCCTTCAGCCTCAAAACCACCCTTTCCCACATGGCGTCACGCCAGGCCCAAAAATGGCCATATGTCTGGAGATTGGTCCCTTTCCCAAAGAGCCAGCAGGGAAAACTATGCCTTGTTCTAAAGCTCTTTGGGAACCGCTTGCGTAGCCCCACACACCTGGGGGCTACAGGCTTTCCTCGCGCTTTCAGCCTCAGAAGAACCCTTTCGCACTTGGCGCCACGCCAGGCCCAAAAATGGCCATATGTCTGGAGACTGGTCCCACGCCCAAAGAGCCAGCAGGGAAAACTATGCCTTGTTCTAAAGCTCTTTGGGAACCGCTTGTGTAGCCCCACACACCTGGGGGCTACAGGCTTTCCTGCTCTCTTCAGCCTCAGAAGAACCCTTTCGCACTTGGCGCCGCGCCAGGCCCAAAAATGGCCATATGTCTGGAGACTGGTCCCACGCCCAAAGAGCCAGCAGGGAAAACTATGCCTTGTTCTAAAGCTCTTTGGGAACCGCTTGCGTAGCCCCACACACCTGGGGGCTGCAGGCTTTCCTGCTGCCTTCAGCCTCAAAACCACCCTTTCCCAGTTGGCGTCACGCCAGGCCCAAAAATGGCCATATGTCTGGATACTGGTCCCACGCCCAAAGAGCCAGCAGGGAAAACTATGCCTTGTTCTAAAGCTCTTTGGGAACCGCTTGCGTAGCCCCACACACCTGGGGGCTGCAGGCTTTCCTGCTGCCTTCAGCCTCAAAACCACCCTTTCCCACTCGGCGCCGCGCCAGGCACAAAAATGGCCATATGTCTGGAGATTGGTCCCACGCCCAAAGAGCCAGCAGGGAAAACTATGCCTTGTTCTAAAGCTCTTTGGGAACCGCTTGCGTAGCCCCACACACCTGGGGGCTGCAGGCTTTTCTCGCGCTTTCAGCCTCAGAAGAACCCTTTCGCACTTGGCACCGCGCCAGGCCCAAAAATGGCCATATGTCTGGAGACTGGTCCCACGCCCAAAGAGCCAGCAGGGAAAAATATGCCTTGTTCTAAAGCTCTTTGGGAACCGCTTGCGTAGCCCCACACACCTGGGGGCTGCAGGCTTTCCTGCTCTCTTCAGCCTCAGAAGAACCCTTTCGCACTTGGCGCCACGCCAGGCACAAAAATGGGCATATGTCTGGAGATTTGTTCCACGCCCAAAGAGCCAGCAGGGAAAACTATGCCTTGTTCTAAAGCTCTTTGGGAACGGCTTGCGTAGCCCCACACACCTGGGGGCTGCAGGCTTTCCTGCTCTCTTCAGCCTCAAAAGCACCCTTTCCCACTTGGCGCCGCGCCAGGCCCAAAAATGGCCATATGGCTGGAGACTGGTTCCACGCCCAAAGAGCCAGCAGGGAAAACTATGCCTTGTTCTAAAGCTCTTTGGGAACGGCTTGCGTAGCCCCACACACCTGGGGGCTGCAGGCTTTCCTGCTGCCTTCTGCCTCAAAACCACCATTTCCCACTTCGCGCCGCGCCATGCCCAAAAATAGCCATATGGCTGGAGACTGGTCCCACGCCCAAAGAGCCAGCAGGGAAAACTATGCCTTGTTCTAAAGCTCTTTGGGAACCGCTTGCGTAGCCCCACACACCTGGGGGCTGCAGGCTTTCCTGCTGCCTTCAGCCTCAAAACCACCCTTTCCCACATGGCGTCACGCCAGGCCCAAAAATGGCCATATGTCTGGAGACTGGTCCCACGCCCAAAGAGCCAGCAGGGAAAACTATGCCTTGTTCTAAAGCTCTTTGGGAACGGCTTGCGTAGCCCCACACACCTGGGGGCTGCAGGCTTTCCTGCTCTCTTCAGCCTCAAAAGCACGCTTTCCCACTTGGCGCCGCGCCAGGCACAAAAATAGCCATATGTCTGGAGACTGGTCCCACGCCCAAAGAGCCAGCAGGGAAAACTATGCCTTGTTCTAAAGCTCTTTGGGAACGGCTTGCGTAGCCCCACACACCTGGGGGCTGCAGGCTTTCCTGCTGCCTTCAGCCTCAAAACCACCCTTTCCCACTTGGCGCCGCGCCAGGCCCAAAAATGGCCATATGTCTGGAGATTGGTCCCACGCCCAAAGAGCCAGCAGGGAAAACTATGCCTTGTTCTAAAGCTCTTTGGGAACCGCTTGCGTAGCCCCACACACCTGGGGGCTGCAGGCTTTCCTGCTCTCTTCAGCCTCAAAAGCACGCTTTCCGACTTGGCGCCGCGCCAGGCACAAAACTGGACATATGTCTGGAGATTGGTTCCACGCCCAAAGAGCCAGCAGGGAAAACTATGCCTTGTTCTAAAGCTCTTTGGGAACCGCTTGCGTAGCCCCACACACCTGGGGGCTGCAGGCTTTCCTGCTGCCTTCAGCCTCAAAAGCACGCTTTCCCACTTAGCGCCGCGCCAGGCCCAAAAATGGCCATATGTCTGGAGATTGGTCCCTTTCCCAAAGAGCCAGCAGGGAAAACTATGCCTTGTTCTAAAGCTCTTTGGGAACCGCTTGCGTAGCCCCACACACCTGGGGGCTGCAGGCTTTCCTGCTCTCTTCAGCCTCAGAAGAACCCTTTCGCACTTGGAGGTGCGCCACGCCCAAAAATGGCCATATGTCTGGAGATTGGTTCCACGCCCAAAGAGCCAGCAGGGAAAACTATGCCTTGTTCTAAAGCTCTTTGGGAACCGCTTGCGTAGCCCCACACACCTGGGGGCTGCAGGCTTTCCTGCTCTCTTCAGCCTCAAAAGCACGCTTTCCCACTTGGCGCCGCGCGAGGCACAAAAATGGCCATATGTCTGGAGATTGGTCCCGCGCCCAAAGAGCCAGCAGGGAAAACTATGCCTTGTTCTAAAGCTCTTTGGGAACCGCTTGCGTAGCCCCACACACCTGGGGGCTGCAGGCTTTTCTAGCGCTTTCAGCCTCAGAAGAACCCTTTCGCACTTGGCGCCGCGCCAGGCCCAAAAATGGCCATATGTCTGGAGACTGGTGCCACGCCCAAAGAGCCAGCAGGGAAAACTATGCCTTGTTGTAAAGATCTTTGGGAACCGCTTGCGTAGCCCCACACACCTGGGGGTTGCAGGCTTTCCTGCTCTCTTCAGCCTCAGAAGAACCCTTTCGCACTTGGAGGTGCGCCACGCCCAAAAATAGCCATATGTCTGGAGATTGGTTCCACGCCCAAAGAGCCAGCAGGGAAAACTATGCCTTGTTCTAAAGCTCTTTGGGAACCGCTTGCATAGCCCCACACACCTGGGGGCTGCAGGCTTTCCTGCTCTCTTCAGCCTCAAAAGCTCCCTTTCCCACTTGGCGCCGCGCTAGGCCCAAAAATGGCCATATGTCTGGAGATTGGTCCCGCGCCCAAAGAGTCAGCAGGGAAAACTATGCCTTGTTCTAAAGCTCTTTGGGAACCGCTTGCGTAGCCCCACACACCTGGGGGCTGCAGGCTTTTCTCGCGCTTTCAGCCTCAGAAGAACCCTTTCGCAATTGGCGCCGCGCCAGGCACAAAAATGGCCATATGTCTGGAGGTTGGTCCCACGCCCAAAGAGCCAGCAGGGAAAACTATGCCTTGTTCTAAAGCTCTTTGGGAACCGCTTGCGTAGCCCCACACACCTGGGGGCTGCAGGCTTTCCTGCTGCCTTCAGCCTCAAAACCACCCTTTCCCACTTGGCGTCACGCCAGGCACAAAAATGGCCATATGTCTGGAGACTGGTCCCACGCCCAAAGAGCCAGCAGGGAAAACTATGCCTTGTTCTAAAGCTCTTTGGGAACCGCTTGCGTAGCCCCACACACCTGGGGGCTGCAGGCTTTCCTGATGCCTTCAGCCTCAAAACCACCCTTTCCCACTTGGCGTCACGCCAGGCCCAAAAATGGCCATATGTCTGGATACTGGTCCCACGCCCAAAGAGCCAGCAGGGAAAACTATGCCTTGTTCTAAAGCTCTTTGGGAACCGCTTGCGTAGCCCCACACACCTGGGGGCTGCAGGCTTTCCTGCTGCCTTCAGCCTCAAAACCACCCTTTCCCACTTGGCGCCGCGCCAGGCACAAAAATGGCCATATGTCTGGAGATTGGTCCCACGCCCAAAGAGCCAGCAGGGAAAACTATGCCTTGTTCTAAAGCTCTTTGGGAACCGCTTGCGTAGCCCCACACACCTGGGGGCTGCAGGCTTTTCTAGCGCTTTCAGCCTCAGAAGAACCCTTTCGCACTTGGCGCCGCGCCAGGCCCAAAAATGGCCATATGTCTGGAGACTGGTCCCACGCCCAAAGAGCCAGCAGGGAAAACTATGCCTTGTTCTAAAGCTCTTTGGGAACCGCTTGCGTAGCCCCACACACCTGGGGGCTGCAGGCTTTCCTGCTCTCTTCAGCCTCAAAAGCACGCTTTCCGACTTGGCGCCGCGCTAGGCACAAAACTGGACATATGTCTGGAGATTGGTTCCACGCCCAAAGAGCCAGCAGGGAAAACTATGCCTTGTTCTAAAGCTCTTTGGGAACCGCTTGCGTAGCCCCACACATGTGGGGGCTGCAGGCTTTCCTGCTGCCTTCAGCCTCAAAAGCACGCTTTCCCACTTAGCGCCGCGCCAGGCCCAAAAATGGCCATATGTCTGGAGATTGGTCCCTTTCCCAAAGAGCCAGCAGGGAAAACTATGCCTTGTTCTAAAGCTCTTTGGGAACCGCTTGCGTAGCCCCACACACCTGGGGGCTGCAGGCTTTCCTGCTCTCTTCAGCCTCAGAAGAACCCTTTCGCACTTGGAGGTGCGCCACGCCCAAAAATGGCCATATGTCTGGAGATTGGTTCCACGCCCAAAGAGCCAGCAGGGAAAACTATGCCTTGTTCTAAAGCTCTTTGGGAACCGCTTGCGTAGCCCCACACACCTGGGGGCTGCAGGCTTTCCTGCTCTCTTCAGCCTCAAAAGCACCCTTTCCCACTTGGCGCCGCGCTAGGCCCAAAAATGGCCATATGTCTGGAGATTGGTCCCGCGCCCAAAGAGCCAGCAGGGAAAACTATGCCTTGTTCTAAAGCTCTTTGGGAACCGCTTGCGTAGCCCCACACACCTGGGGGCTGCAGGCTTTTCTAGCGCTTTCAGCCTCAGAAGAACCCTTTCGCACTTGGCGCCGCGCCAGGCCCAAAAATGGCCATATGTCTGGAGACTGGTCCCACGCCCAAAGAGCCAGCAGGGAAAACTATGCCTTGTTCTAAAGCTCTTTGGGAACCGCTTGCGTAGCCCCACACACCTGGGGGCTGCAGGCTTTCCTGCTCTCTTCAGCCTCAAAACCACCCTTTCCCACTTGGCGCCGCGCCAGGCCCAAAAATGGCCATATGGCTGGAGACTGGTCCCACGCCCAAAGAGCCAGCAGGGAAAACTATGCCTTGTTCTAAAGCTCTTTGGGAACGGCTTGCGTAGCCCCACACACCTGGGGGCTGCAGGCTTTCCTGCTGCCTTCAGCCTCAAAACCACCCTTTCCCACATGGCGTCACGCCAGGCCCAAAAATGGCCATATGTCTGGAGACTGGTCCCACGCCCAAAGAGCCAGCAGGGAAAACTATGCCTTGTTCTAAAGCTCTTTGGGAACGGCTTGCGTAGCCCCACACACCTGGGGGCTGCAGGCTTTCCTGCTCTCTTCAGCCTCAAAAGCACGCTTTCCCACTTGGCGCCACGCCAGGCCCAAAAATGACCATATGTCTGGAGATTTGTCTGGAGGGAACATTGGGGCTTCTTCTCAGTGTCTCTGATATAGGGTTTCACTGTCCCGGGAACCTCTCTGCTAACACCCTGCACAGCGCTGTGCCCAATATACAGAAATGTCTTGCGGTATCCCCTACAGGGAAAGTGCCAGGAGGGAAAAGTAAGGATTATGCTTAGACTTTCTCGGAACTGCTTCAAATCAACTAGATATCTTTGTGCTGTAAATCTCCCAACAGCCAAATGTAAAAGCAGCAAACATCTCGCTGTATGTCCCACATCCAAAGTGCCAAGAGAGTAATGTAGAGCTTGCTCTCCCTGTCTTTGAGTACTGTTTGCGCTGTCCCGATTACCTCTTTGCTAACATTCTCTTCAGAGCTGCAGTGAAACCAGGAACCACGTGGAGAAGGCACCCACACTGAAAGTGCCTGGAAGGAACGTTGGGGCTTCTTCTCAGTGTCTCTGATATAGGGTTTCACTGTCCCGGGAAACTCTCTGCTAACACCCTGCACAGCGCTGTGCCCAATATACAGAAACGTCTTGCGGTATCCCCTACAGGGAAAGTGCCAGGAGGGAAAAGTGAGGATTATGTTTAGACTTTCTCGGAACTGCTTCAAATCAACTAGATATCTTTGTGCTGTAAATCTCCCAACAGCCAAACGCAAAAGCAGCAAACATCTCGCTGTATGTCCCACATCCAAAGTGCCAAGAGAGAGCTTGCTCTCCCTGTCTTTGAGTACTGTTTGCACTGTCCCGATTACCTCTTTGCTAACATTCTCTTCAGAGCTGCAGTGAAACCAGGAACCACGTGGAGAAGGCACCCACACTGAAAGTGCCTGGAGGGAACATTGGGGCTTCTTCTCAGTGTCTCTGACATAGGGTTTCACTGTCCCGGTAAACTCTCTGCTAACACCCTGCACAGCGCTGTGCCCAATATACAGAAATGTCTTGCGGTATCCCCTACAGGGAAAGTGCCAGGAGGGAAAAGTGAGGATTATGTTTAGACTTTCTCGGAACTGCTTCAAATCAACTAGATATCTTTGTGCTGTAAATCTCCCAACAGCCAAATGTAAAAGCAGCAAACATCTCGCTGTATGTCCCACATCCAAAGTGCCAAGAGAGAGCTTGCTCTCCCTGTCTTTGAGTACTGTTTGCACTGTCCCGATTACCTCTTTGCTAACATTCTCTTCAGAGCTGCAGTGAAACCAGGAACCACGTGGAGAAGGCACCCACACTGAAAGTGCCTGGAGGGAACATTGGGGCTTCTTCTCAGTGTCTCTGATATAGGGTTTCACTGTCCCGGGAAACTCTCTGCTAACACCCTGCACAGCGCTGTGCCCAATATACAGAAACGTCTTGCGGTATCTCCTACAGGGAAAGTGCCAGGAGGGAAAAGTGAGGATTATGTTTAGACTTTCTCGGAACTGCTTCAAATCAACTAGATATCTTTGTGCTGTAAATCTCCCAACAGCCAAATGTAAAAGCAGCAAACATCTCGCTGTATGTCCCACATCCAAAGTGCCAAGAGAGAGCTTGCTCTCCCTGTCTTTGAGTACTGTTTGCACTGTCCCGATTACCTCTTTGCTAACATTCTCTTCAGAGCTGCAGTGAAACCAGGAACCACGTGGAGAAGGCACCCACACTGAAAGTGCCTGGAAGGAACGTTGGGGCTTCTTCTCAGTGTCTCTGATATAGGGTTTCACTGTCCCGGGAAACTCTCTGCTAACACCCTGCAGAGCGCTGTGCCCAATATACAGAAACGTCTTGCGGTATCTCCTACAGGGAAAGTGCCAGGAGGGAAAAGTGAGGATTATGTTTAGACTTTCTCGGAACTGCTTCAAATCAACTAGATATCTTTGTGCTGTAAATCTCCCAACAGCCAAACGCAAAAGCAGCAAACATCTCGCTGTATGTCCCACATCCAAAGTGCCAAGAGAGAGCTTGCTCTCCCTGTCTTTGAGTACTGTTTGCGCTGTCCCGATTACCTCTTTGCTAACATTCTCTTCAGAGCTGCAGTGAAACCAGGAACCACGTGGAGAAGGCACCCACACTGAAAGTGCCTGGAAGGAACGTTGGGGCTTCTTCTCAGTGTCTCTGATATAGGGTTTCACTGTCCCGGGAAACTCTCTGCTAACACCCTGCAGAGCGCTGTGCCCAATATACAGAAACGTCTTGCGGTATCTCCTACAGGGAAAGTGCCAGGAGGGAAAAGTGAGGATTATGTTTAGACTTTCTCGGAACTGCTTCAAATCAACTAGATATCTTTGTGCTGTAAATCTCCCAACAGCCAAATGCAAAAGCAGCAAACATCTCGCTGTATGTCCCACATCCAAAGTGCCAAGAGAGAGCTTGCTCTCCCTGTCTTTGAGTACTGTTTGCACTGTCCCGATTACCTCTTTGCTAACATTCTCTTCAGAGCTGCAGTGAAACCAGGAACCACGTGGAGAAGGCACCCACACTGAAAGTGCCTGGAGGGAATATTGGGGCTTCTTCTCAGTGTCTCTGACATAGGGTTTCACTGTCCCGGGAAAGTCTCTGCTAACACCCTGCAGAGCGCTGTGCCCAATATACAGAAACGTCTTGCGGTATCTCCTACAGGGAAAGTGCCAGGAGGGAAAAGTGAGGATTATGTTTAGACTTTCTCGGAACTGCTTCAAATCAACTAGATATCTTTGTGCTGTAAATCTCCCAACAGCCAAACGCAGAAGCAGCAAACATCTCGCTGTATGTCCCACATCCAAAGTGCCAAGAGAGAGCTTGCTCTCCCTGTCTTTGAGTACTGTTTGCACTGTCCCGATTACCTCTTTGCTAACATTCTCTTCAGAGCTGCAGTGAAACCAGGAACCACGTGGAGAAGGCACCCACACTGAAAGTGCCTGGAAGGAACGTTGGGGCTTCTTCTCAGTGTCTCTGATATAGGGTTTCACTGTCCCGGGAAACTCTCTGCTAACACCCTGCAGAGCGCTGTGCCCAATATACAGAAACGTCTTGCGGTATCTCCTACAGGGAAAGTGCCAGGAGGGAAAAGTGAGGATTATGTTTAGACTTTCTCGGAACTGCTTCAAATCAACTAGATATCTTTGTGCTGTAAATCTCCCAACAGCCAAATGTAAAAGCAGCAAACATCTCGCTGTATGTCCCACATCCAAAGTGCCAAGAGAGAGCTTGCTCTCCCTGTCTTTGAGTACTGTTTGCACTGTCCCGATTACCTCTTTGCTAACATTCTCTTCAGAGCTGCAGTGAAACCAGGAACCACGTGGAGAAGGCACCCACACTGAAAGTGCCTGGAGGGAACATTGGGGCTTCTTCTCAGTGTCTCTGATATAGGGTTTCACTGTCCCGGGAACCTCTCTGCTAACACCCTGCACAGCGCTGTGCCCAATATACAGAAATGTCTTGCGGTATCCCCTACAGGGAAAGTGCCAGGAGGGAAAAGTAAGGATTATGCTTAGACTTTCTCGGAACTGCTTCAAATCAACTAGATATCTTTGTGCTGTAAATCTCCCAACAGCCAAACGCAAAAGCAGCAAACATCTCGCTGTATGTCCCACATCCAAAGTGCCAAGAGAGTAATGTAGAGCTTGCTCTCCCTGTCTTTGAGTACTGTTTGCGCTGTCCCGATTACCTCTTTGCTAACATTCTCTTCAGAGCTGCAGTGAAACCAGGAACCACGTGGAGAAGGCACCCACACTGAAAGTGCCTGGAGGGAACATTGGGGCTTCTTCTCAGTGTCTCTGATATAGGGTTTCACTGTCCCGGGAAACTCTCTGCTAACACCCTGCAGAGCGCTGTGCCCAATATACAGAAACGTCTTGCGGTATCTCCTACAGGGAAAGTGCCAGGAGGGAAAAGTGAGGATTATGTTTAGACTTTCTCGGAACTGCTTCAAATCAACTAGATATCTTTGTGCTGTAAATCTCCCAACAGCCAAATGTAAAAGCAGCAAACATCTCGCTGTATGTCCCACATCCAAAGTGCCAAGAGAGAGCTTGCTCTCCCTGTCTTTGAGTACTGTTTGCACTGTCCCGATTACCTCTTTGCTAACATTCTCTTCAGAGCTGCAGTGAAACCAGGAACCACGTGGAGAAGGCACCCACACTGAAAGTGCCTGGAAGGAACGTTGGGGCTTCTTCTCAGTGTCTCTGATATAGGGTTTCACTGTCCCGGGAAACTCTCTGCTAACACCCTGCAGAGCGCTGTGCCCAATATACAGAAACGTCTTGCGGTATCTCCTACAGGGAAAGTGCCAGGAGGGAAAAGTGAGGATTATGTTTAGACTTTCTCGGAACTGCTTCAAATCAACTAGATATCTTTGTGCTGTAAATCTCCCAACAGCCAAACGCAAAAGCAGCAAACATCTCGCTGTATGTCCCACATCCAAAGTGCCAAGAGAGAGCTTGCTCTCCCTGTCTTTGAGTACTGTTTGCGCTGTCCCGATTACCTCTTTGCTAACATTCTCTTCAGAGCTGCAGTGAAACCAGGAACCACGTGGAGAAGGCACCCACACTGAAAGTGCCTGGAAGGAACGTTGGGGCTTCTTCTCAGTGTCTCTGATATAGGGTTTCACTGTCCCGGGAAACTCTCTGCTAACACCCTGCAGAGCGCTGTGCCCAATATACAGAAACGTCTTGCGGTATCTCCTACAGGGAAAGTGCCAGGAGGGAAAAGTGAGGATTATGTTTAGACTTTCTCGGAACTGCTTCAAATCAACTAGATATCTTTGTGCTGTAAATCTCCCAACAGCCAAATGCAAAAGCAGCAAACATCTCGCTGTATGTCCCACATCCAAAGTGCCAAGAGAGAGCTTGCTCTCCCTGTCTTTGAGTACTGTTTGCACTGTCCCGATTACCTCTTTGCTAACATTCTCTTCAGAGCTGCAGTGAAACCAGGAACCACGTGGAGAAGGCACCCACACTGAAAGTGCCTGGAGGGAATATTGGGGCTTCTTCTCAGTGTCTCTGACATAGGGTTTCACTGTCCCGGGAAAGTCTCTGCTAACACCCTGCAGAGCGCTGTGCCCAATATACAGAAACGTCTTGCGGTATCTCCTACAGGGAAAGTGCCAGGAGGGAAAAGTGAGGATTATGTTTAGACTTTCTCGGAACTGCTTCAAATCAACTAGATATCTTTGTGCTGTAAATCTCCCAACAGCCAAACGCAAAAGCAGCAAACATCTCGCTGTATGTCCCACATCCAAAGTGCCAAGAGAGAGCTTGCTCTCCCTGTCTTTGAGTACTGTTTGCGCTGTCCCGATTACCTCTTTGCTAACATTCTCTTCAGAGCTGCAGTGAAACCAGGAACCACGTGGAGAAGGCACCCACACTGAAAGTGCCTGGAAGGAACGTTGGGGCTTCTTCTCAGTGTCTCTGATATAGGGTTTCACTGTCCCGGGAAACTCTCTGCTAACACCCTGCAGAGCGCTGTGCCCAATATACAGAAACGTCTTGCGGTATCTCCTACAGGGAAAGTGCCAGGAGGGAAAAGTGAGGATTATGTTTAGACTTTCTCGGAACTGCTTCAAATCAACTAGATATCTTTGTGCTGTAAATCTCCCAACAGCCAAATGCAAAAGCAGCAAACATCTCGCTGTATGTCCCACATCCAAAGTGCCAAGAGAGAGCTTGCTCTCCCTGTCTTTGAGTACTGTTTGCACTGTCCCGATTACCTCTTTGCTAACATTCTCTTCAGAGCTGCAGTGAAACCAGGAACCACGTGGAGAAGGCACCCACACTGAAAGTGCCTGGAGGGAATATTGGGGCTTCTTCTCAGTGTCTCTGACATAGGGTTTCACTGTCCCGGGAAAGTCTCTGCTAACACCCTGCAGAGCGCTGTGCCCAATATACAGAAACGTCTTGCGGTATCTCCTACAGGGAAAGTGCCAGGAGGGAAAAGTGAGGATTATGTTTAGACTTTCTCGGAACTGCTTCAAATCAACTAGATATCTTTGTGCTGTAAATCTCCCAACAGCCAAACGCAGAAGCAGCAAACATCTCGCTGTATGTCCCACATCCAAAGTGCCAAGAGAGAGCTTGCTCTCCCTGTCTTTGAGTACTGTTTGCACTGTCCCGATTACCTCTTTGCTAACATTCTCTTCAGAGCTGCAGTGAAACCAGGAACCACGTGGAGAAGGCACCCACACTGAAAGTGCCTGGAAGGAACGTTGGGGCTTCTTCTCAGTGTCTCTGATATAGGGTTTCACTGTCCCGGGAAACTCTCTGCTAACACCCTGCAGAGCGCTGTGCCCAATATACAGAAACGTCTTGCGGTATCTCCTACAGGGAAAGTGCCAGGAGGGAAAAGTGAGGATTATGTTTAGACTTTCTCGGAACTGCTTCAAATCAACTAGATATCTTTGTGCTGTAAATCTCCCAACAGCCAAATGTAAAAGCAGCAAACATCTCGCTGTATGTCCCACATCCAAAGTGCCAAGAGAGAGCTTGCTCTCCCTGTCTTTGAGTACTGTTTGCACTGTCCCGATTACCTCTTTGCTAACATTCTCTTCAGAGCTGCAGTGAAACCAGGAACCACGTGGAGAAGGCACCCACACTGAAAGTGCCTGGAGGGAACATTGGGGCTTCTTCTCAGTGTCTCTGATATAGGGTTTCACTGTCCCGGGAACCTCTCTGCTAACACCCTGCACAGCGCTGTGCCCAATATACAGAAATGTCTTGCGGTATCCCCTACAGGGAAAGTGCCAGGAGGGAAAAGTAAGGATTATGCTTAGACTTTCTCGGAACTGCTTCAAATCAACTAGATATCTTTGTGCTGTAAATCTCCCAACAGCCAAACGCAAAAGCAGCAAACATCTCGCTGTATGTCCCACATCCAAAGTGCCAAGAGAGAGCTTGCTCTCCCTGTCTTTGAGTACTGTTTGCGCTGTCCCGATTACCTCTTTGCTAACATTCTCTTCAGAGCTGCAGTGAAACCAGGAACCACGTGGAGAAGGCACCCACACTGAAAGTGCCTGGAAGGAACGTTGGGGCTTCTTCTCAGTGTCTCTGATATAGGGTTTCACTGTCCCGGGAAACTCTCTGCTAACACCCTGCACAGCGCTGTGCCCAATATACAGAAACGTCTTGCGGTATCTCCTACAGGGAAAGTGCCAGGAGGGAAAAGTGAGGATTATGTTTAGACTTTCTCGGAACTGCTTCAAATCAACTAGATATCTTTGTGCTGTAAATCTCCCAACAGCCAAACGCAAAAGCAGCAAACATCTCGCTGTATGTCCCACATCCAAAGTGCCAAGAGAGAGCTTGCTCTCCCTGTCTTTGAGTACTGTTTGCACTGTCCCAATTACCTCTTTGCTAACATTCTCTTCAGAGCTGCAGTGAAACCAGGAACCACGTGGAGAAGGCACCCACACTGAAAGTGCCTGGAGGGAACATTGGGGCTTCTTCTCAGTGTCTCTGATATAGGGTTTCACTGTCCCGGGAAACTCTCTGCTAACACCCTGCAGAGCGCTGTGCCCAATATACAGAAACGTCTTGCGGTATCTCCTACAGGGAAAGTGCCAGGAGGGAAAAGTGAGGATTATGTTTAGACTTTCTCGGAACTGCTTCAAATCAACTAGATATCTTTGTGCTGTAAATCTCCCAACAGCCAAATGTAAAAGCAGCAAACATCTCGCTGTATGTCCCACATCCAAAGTGCCAAGAGAGAGCTTGCTCTCCCTGTCTTTGAGTACTGTTTGCACTGTCCCGATTACCTCTTTGCTAACATTCTCTTCAGAGCTGCAGTGAAACCAGGAACCACGTGGAGAAGGCACCCACACTGAAAGTGCCTGGAAGGAACGTTGGGGCTTCTTCTCAGTGTCTCTGATATAGGGTTTCACTGTCCCGGGAAACTCTCTGCTAACACCCTGCAGAGCGCTGTGCCCAATATACAGAAACGTCTTGCGGTATCTCCTACAGGGAAAGTGCCAGGAGGGAAAAGTGAGGATTATGTTTAGACTTTCTCGGAACTGCTTCAAATCAACTAGATATCTTTGTGCTGTAAATCTCCCAACAGCCAAACGCAAAAGCAGCAAACATCTCGCTGTATGTCCCACATCCAAAGTGCCAAGAGAGAGCTTGCTCTCCCTGTCTTTGAGTACTGTTTGCGCTGTCCCGATTACCTCTTTGCTAACATTCTCTTCAGAGCTGCAGTGAAACCAGGAACCACGTGGAGAAGGCACCCACACTGAAAGTGCCTGGAAGGAACGTTGGGGCTTCTTCTCAGTGTCTCTGATATAGGGTTTCACTGTCCCGGGAAACTCTCTGCTAACACCCTGCAGAGCGCTGTGCCCAATATACAGAAACGTCTTGCGGTATCTCCTACAGGGAAAGTGCCAGGAGGGAAAAGTGAGGATTATGTTTAGACTTTCTCGGAACTGCTTCAAATCAACTAGATATCTTTGTGCTGTAAATCTCCCAACAGCCAAATGCAAAAGCAGCAAACATCTCGCTGTATGTCCCACATCCAAAGTGCCAAGAGAGAGCTTGCTCTCCCTGTCTTTGAGTACTGTTTGCACTGTCCCGATTACCTCTTTGCTAACATTCTCTTCAGAGCTGCAGTGAAACCAGGAACCACGTGGAGAAGGCACCCACACTGAAAGTGCCTGGAGGGAATATTGGGGCTTCTTCTCAGTGTCTCTGACATAGGGTTTCACTGTCCCGGGAAAGTCTCTGCTAACACCCTGCAGAGCGCTGTGCCCAATATACAGAAACGTCTTGCGGTATCTCCTACAGGGAAAGTGCCAGGAGGGAAAAGTGAGGATTATGTTTAGACTTTCTCGGAACTGCTTCAAATCAACTAGATATCTTTGTGCTGTAAATCTCCCAACAGCCAAACGCAGAAGCAGCAAACATCTCGCTGTATGTCCCACATCCAAAGTGCCAAGAGAGAGCTTGCTCTCCCTGTCTTTGAGTACTGTTTGCACTGTCCCGATTACCTCTTTGCTAACATTCTCTTCAGAGCTGCAGTGAAACCAGGAACCACGTGGAGAAGGCACCCACACTGAAAGTGCCTGGAAGGAACGTTGGGGCTTCTTCTCAGTGTCTCTGATATAGGGTTTCACTGTCCCGGGAAACTCTCTGCTAACACCCTGCAGAGCGCTGTGCCCAATATACAGAAACGTCTTGCGGTATCTCCTACAGGGAAAGTGCCAGGAGGGAAAAGTGAGGATTATGTTTAGACTTTCTCGGAACTGCTTCAAATCAACTAGATATCTTTGTGCTGTAAATCTCCCAACAGCCAAATGTAAAAGCAGCAAACATCTCGCTGTATGTCCCACATCCAAAGTGCCAAGAGAGAGCTTGCTCTCCCTGTCTTTGAGTACTGTTTGCACTGTCCCGATTACCTCTTTGCTAACATTCTCTTCAGAGCTGCAGTGAAACCAGGAACCACGTGGAGAAGGCACCCACACTGAAAGTGCCTGGAGGGAACATTGGGGCTTCTTCTCAGTGTCTCTGATATAGGGTTTCACTGTCCCGGGAACCTCTCTGCTAACACCCTGCACAGCGCTGTGCCCAATATACAGAAATGTCTTGCGGTATCCCCTACAGGGAAAGTGCCAGGAGGGAAAAGTAAGGATTATGCTTAGACTTTCTCGGAACTGCTTCAAATCAACTAGATATCTTTGTGCTGTAAATCTCCCAACAGCCAAACGCAAAAGCAGCAAACATCTCGCTGTATGTCCCACATCCAAAGTGCCAAGAGAGTAATGTAGAGCTTGCTCTCCCTGTCTTTGAGTACTGTTTGCGCTGTCCCGATTACCTCTTTGCTAGCATTCTCTTCAGAGCTGCAGTGAAACCAGGAACCACGTGGAGAAGGCACCCACACTGAAAGTGCCTGGAGGGAACATTGGGGCTTCTTCTCAGTGTCTCTGATATAGGGTTTCACTGTCCCGGGAAACTCTCTGCTAACACCCTGCAGAGCGCTGTGCCCAATATACAGAAACGTCTTGCGGTATCCCCTACAGGGAAAGTGCCAGGAGGGAAAAGTGAGGATTATGTTTAGACTTTCTCGGAACTGCTTCAAATCAACTAGATATCATTGTGCTGTAAATCTCCCAACAGCCAAATGCAAAAGCAGCAAACATCTCGCTGTATGTCCCACATCCAAAGTGCCAAGAGAGAGCTTGCTCTCCCTGTCTTTGAGTACTGTTTGCACTGTCCCGATTACCTCTTTGCTAACATTCTCTTCAGAGCTGCAGTGAAACCAGGAACCACGTGGAGAAGGCACCCACACTGAAAGTGCCTGGAGGGAATATTGGGGCTTCTTCTCAGGTTCTCTGACATAGGGTTTCACTGTCCCGGGAAACTCTCTGCTAACACCCTGCACAGCGCTGTGCCCAATATACAGAAACGTCTTGCGGTATCTCCTACAGGGAAAGTGCCAGGAGGGAAAAGTGAGGATTATGTTTAGACTTTCTCGGAACTGCTTCAAATCAACTAGATATCTTTGTGCTGTAAATCTCCCAACAGCCAAATGTAAAAGCAGCAAACATCTCGCTGTATGTCCCACATCCAAAGTGCCAAGAGAGAGCTTGCTCTCCCTGTCTTTGAGTACTGTTTGCACTGTCCCGATTACCTCTTTGCTAACATTCTCTTCAGAGCTGCAGTGAAACCAGGAACCACGTGGAGAAGGCACCCACACTGAAAGTGCCTGGAAGGAACGTTGGGGCTTCTTCTCAGTGTCTCTGATATAGGGTTTCACTGTCCCGGGAAACTCTCTGCTAACACCCTGCAGAGCGCTGTGCCCAATATACAGAAACGTCTTGCGGTATCTCCTACAGGGAAAGTGCCAGGAGGGAAAAGTAAGGATTATGCTTAGACTTTCTCGGAACTGCTTCAAATCAACTAGATATCTTTGTGCTGTAAATCTCCCAACAGCCAAATGTAAAAGCAGCAAACATCTCGCTGTATGTCCCACATCCAAAGTGCCAAGAGAGAGCTTGCTCTCCCTGTCTTTGAGTACTGTTTGCGCTGTCCCGATTACCTCTTTGCTAACATTCTCTTCAGAGCTGCAGTGAAACCAGGAACCACGTGGAGAAGGCACCCACACTGAAAGTGCCTGGAAGGAACGTTGGGGCTTCTTCTCAGTGTCTCTGATATAGGGTTTCACTGTCCCGGGAAACTCTCTGCTAACACCCTGCAGAGCGCTGTGCCCAATATACAGAAACGTCTTGCGGTATCTCCTACAGGGAAAGTGCCAGGAGGGAAAAGTGAGGATTATGTTTAGACTTTCTCGGAACTGCTTCAAATCAACTAGATATCTTTGTGCTGTAAATCTCCCAACAGCCAAACGCAAAAGCAGCAAACATCTCGCTGTATGTCCCACATCCAAAGTGCCAAGAGAGTAATGTAGAGCTTGCTCTCCCTGTCTTTGAGTACTGTTTGCGCTGTCCCGATTACCTCTTTGCTAACATTCTCTTCAGAGCTGCAGTGAAACCAGGAACCACGTGGAGAAGGCACCCACACTGAAAGTGCCTGGAGGGAACGTTGGGGCTTCTTCTCAGTGTCTCTGATATAGGGTTTCACTGTCCCGGGAAACTCTCTGCTAACACCCTGCAGAGCGCTGTGCCCAATATACAGAAACGTCTTGCGGTATCTCCTACAGGGAAAGTGCCAGGAGGGAAAAGTGAGGATTATGTTTAGACTTTCTCGGAACTGCTTCAAATCAACTAGATATCTTTGTGCTGTAAATCTCCCAACAGCCAAACGCAAAAGCAGCAAACATCTCGCTGTATGTCCCACATCCAAAGTGCCAAGAGAGAGCTTGCTCTCCCTGTCTTTGAGTACTGTTTGCACTGTCCCGATTACCTCTTTGCTAACATTCTCTTCAGAGCTGCAGTGAAACCAGGAACCACGTGGAGAAGGCACCCACACTGAAAGTGCCTGGAAGGAACGTTGGGGCTTCTTCTCAGTGTCTCTGATATAGGGTTTCACTGTCCCGGGAAACTCTCTGCTAACACCCTGCAGAGCGCTGTGCCCAATATACAGAAACGTCTTGCGGTATCTCCTACAGAGAAAGTGCCAGGAGGGAAAAGTGAGGATTATGCTTAGACTTTCTCGGAACTGCTTCAAATCAACTAGATATCTTTGTGCTGTAAATCTCCCAACAGCCAAATGTAAAAGCAGCAAACATCTCGCTGTATGTCCCACATCCAAAGTGCCAAGAGAGAGCTTGCTCTCCCTGTCTTTGAGTACTGTTTGCACTGTCCCGATTACCTCTTTGCTAACATTCTCTTCAGAGCTGCAGTGAAACCAGGAACCACGTGGAGAAGGCACCCACAGTGAAAGTGCCTGGAGGGAATATTGGGGCTTCTTCTCAGTGTCTCTGACATAGGGTTTCACTGTCCCGGGAAACTCTCTGCTAACACCCTGCACAGCGCTGTGCCCAATATACAGAAACGTCTTGCGGTATCTCCTACAGGGAAAGTGCCAGGAGGGAAAAGTGAGGATTATGTTTAGACTTTCTCGGAACTGCTTCAAATCAACTAGATATCTTTGTGCTGTAAATCTCCCAACAGCCAAATGTAAAAGCAGCAAACATCTCGCTGTATGTCCCACATCCAAAGTGCCAAGAGAGAGCTTGCTCTCCCTGTCTTTGAGTACTGTTTGCACTGTCCCGATTACCTCTTTGCTAACATTCTCTTCAGAGCTGCAGTGAAACCAGGAACCACGTGGAGAAGGCACCCACACTGAAAGTGCCTGGAAGGAACGTTGGGGCTTCTTCTCAGTGTCTCTGATATAGGGTTTCACTGTCCCGGGAAACTCTCTGCTAACACCCTGCAGAGCGCTGTGCCCAATATACAGAAACGTCTTGCGGTATCTCCTACAGGGAAAGTGCCAGGAGGGAAAAGTGAGGATTATGTTTAGACTTTCTCGGAACTGCTTCAAATCAACTAGATATCTTTGTGCTGTAAATCTCCCAACAGCCAAATGTAAAAGCAGCAAACATCTCGCTGTATGTCCCACATCCAAAGTGCCAAGAGAGAGCTTGCTCTCCCTGTCTTTGAGTACTGTTTGCGCTGTCCCGATTACCTCTTTGCTAACATTCTCTTCAGAGCTGCAGTGAAACCAGGAACCACGTGGAGAAGGCACCCACACTGAAAGTGCCTGGAGGGAACATTGGGGCTTCTTCTCAGTGTCTCTGATATAGGGTTTCACTGTCCCGGGAACCTCTCTGCTAACACCCTGCACAGCGCTGTGCCCAATATACAGAAATGTCTTGCGGTATCCCCTACAGGGAAAGTGCCAGGAGGGAAAAGTAAGGATTATGCTTAGACTTTCTCGGAACTGCTTCAAATCAACTAGATATCTTTGTGCTGTAAATCTCCCAACAGCCAAACGCAAAAGCAGCAAACATCTCGCTGTATGTCCCACATCCAAAGTGCCAAGAGAGTAATGTAGAGCTTGCTCTCCCTGTCTTTGAGTACTGTTTGCGCTGTCCCGATTACCTCTTTGCTAACATTCTCTTCAGAGCTGCAGTGAAACCAGGAACCACGTGGAGAAGGCACCCACACTGAAAGTGCCTGGAAGGAACGTTGGGGCTTCTTCTCAGTGTCTCTGATATAGGGTTTCACTGTCCCGGGAAACTCTCTGCTAACACCCTGCAGAGCGCTGTGCCCAATATACAGAAACGTCTTGCGGTATCTCCTACAGGGAAAGTGCCAGGAGGGAAAAGTGAGGATTATGTTTAGACTTTCTCGGAACTGCTTCAAATCAACTAGATATCTTTGTGCTGTAAATCTCCCAACAGCCAAACGCAAAAGCAGCAAACATCTCGCTGTATGTCCCACATCCAAAGTGCCAAGAGAGAGCTTGCTCTCCCTGTCTTTGAGTACTGTTTGCACTGTCCCGATTACCTCTTTGCTAACATTCTCTTCAGAGCTGCAGTGAAACCAGGAACCACGTGGAGAAGGCACCCACACTGAAAGTGCCTGGAAGGAACGTTGGGGCTTCTTCTCAGTGTCTCTGATATAGGGTTTCACTGTCCCGGGAAACTCTCTGCTAACACCCTGCAGAGCGCTGTGCCCAATATACAGAAACGTCTTGCGGTATCTCCTACAGGGAAAGTGCCAGGAGGGAAAAGTGAGGATTATGTTTAGACTTTCTCGGAACTGCTTCAAATCAACTAGATATCTTTGTGCTGTAAATCTCCCAACAGCCAAACGCAAAAGCAGCAAACATCTCGCTGTATGTCCCACATCCAAAGTGCCAAGAGAGTAATGTAGAGCTTGCTCTCCCTGTCTTTGAGTACTGTTTGCGCTGTCCCGATTACCTCTTTGCTAACATTCTCTTCAGAGCTGCAGTGAAACCAGGAACCACGTGGAGAAGGCACCCACACTGAAAGTGCCTGGAGGGAACATTGGGGCTTCTTCTCAGTGTCTCTGACATAGGGTTTCACTGTCCCGGGAAACTCTCTGCTAACACCCTGCACAGCGCTGTGCCCAATATACAGAAATGTCTTGCGGTATCCCCTACAGGGAAAGTGCCAGGAGGGAAAAGTGAGGATTATGCTTAGACTTTCTCGGAACTGCTTCAAATCAACTAGATATCTTTGTGCTGTAAATCTCCCAACAGCCAAACGCAAAAGCAGCAAACATCTCGCTGTATGTCCCACATCCAAAGTGCCAAGAGAGTAATGTAGAGCTTGCTCTCCCTGTCTTTGAGTACTGTTTGCACTGTCCCGATTACCTCTTTGCTAACATTCTCTTCAGAGCTGCAGTGAAACCAGGAACCACGTGGAGCAGGCACCCACACTGAAAGTGCCTGGAGGGAACGTTGGGGCTTCTTCTCAGTGTCTCTGATATAGGGTTTCACTCTCCCGGGAAACTCTCTGCTAACACCCTGCAGAGCGCTGTGCCCAATATACAGAAACGTCTTGCGGTATCTCCTACAGGGAAAGTGCCAGGAGGGAAAAGTGAGGATTATGTTTAGACTTTCTCGGAACTGCTTCAAATCAACTAGATATCTTTGTGCTGTAAATCTCCCAACAGCCAAACGCAAAAGCAGCAAACATCTCGCTGTATGTCCCACATCCAAAGTGCCAAGAGAGAGCTTGCTCTCCCTGTCTTTGAGTACTCTTTGCGCTGTCCCGATTACCTCTTTGCTAACATTCTCTTCAGAGCTGCAGTGAAACCAGGAACCACGTGGAGAAGGCACCCACACTGAAAGTGCCTGGAAGGAACGTTGGGGCTTCTTCTCAGTGTCTCTGATATAGGGTTTCACTGTCCCGGGAAACTCTCTGCTAACACCCTGCAGAACGCTGTGCCCAATATACAGAAACGTCTTGCGGTATCTCCTACAGGGAAAGTGCCAGGAGGGAAAAGTGAGGATTATGCTTAGACTTTCTCGGAACTGCTTCAAATCAACTAGATATCTTTGTGCTGTAAATCTCCCAACAGCCAAATGTAAAAGCAGCAAACATCTCGCTGTATGTCCCACATCCAAAGTGCCAAGAGAGAGCTTGCTCTCCCTGTCTTTGAGTACTGTTTGCGCTGTCCCGATTACCTCTTTGCTAACATTCTCTTCAGAGCTGCAGTGAAACCAGGAACCAAGTGGAGAAGGCACCCACACTGAAAGTGCCTGGAGGGAACATTGGGGCTTCTTCTCAGTGTCTCTGACATAGGGTTTCACTGTCCCGGGAAAGTCTCTGCTAACACCCTGCACAGCGCTGTGCCCAATATACAGAAATGTCTTGCGGTATCCCCTACAGGGAAAGTGCCAGGAGGGAAAAGTGAGGATTATGCTTAGACTTTCTCGGAACTGCTTCAAATCAACTAGATATCTTTGTGCTGTAAATCTCCCAACAGCCAAACGCAAAAGCAGCAAACATCTCGCTGTATGTCCCACATCCAAAGTGCCAAGAGAGTAATGTAGAGCTTGCTCTCCCTGTCTTTGAGTACTGTTTGCGCTGTCCCGATTACCTCTTTGCTAACATTCTCTTCAGAGCTGCAGTGAAACCAGGAACCACGTGGAGAAGGCACCCACACTGAAAGTGCCTGGAGGGAACGTTGGGGCTTCTTCTCAGTGTCTCTGATATAGGGTTTCACTGTCCCGGGAAACTCTCTGCTAACACCCTGCAGAGCGCTGTGCCCAATATACAGAAACGTCTTGCGGTATCTCCTACAGGGAAAGTGCCAGGAGGGAAAAGTGAGGATTATGCTTAGACTTTCTCGGAACTGCTTCAAATCAACTAGATATCTTTGTGCTGTAAATCTCCCAACAGCCAAATGTAAAAGCAGCAAACATCTCGCTGTATGTCCCACATCCAAAGTGCCAAGAGAGAGCTTGCTCTCCCTGTCTTTGAGTACTGTTTGCACTGTCCCGATTACCTCTTTGCTAACATTCTCTTCAGAGCTGCAGTGAAACCAGGAACCACGTGGAGAAGGCACCCACACTGAAAGTGCCTGGAGGGAACATTGGGGCTTCTTCTCAGTGTCTCTGACATAGGGTTTCACTGTCCCGGGAAACTCTCTGCTAACACCCTGCACAGCGCTGTGCCCAATATACAGAAATGTCTTGCAATATCCCCTACAGGGAAAGTGCCAGGAGGGAAAAGTGAGGATTATGCTTAGACTTTCTCGGAACTGCTTCAAATCAACTAGATATCTTTGTGCTGTAAATCTCCCAACAGCCAAATGTAAAAGCAGCAAACATCTCGCTGTATGTCCCACATCCAAAGTGCCAAGAGAGAGCTTGCTCTCCCTGTCTTTGAGTACTGTTTGCACTGTCCCGATTACCTCTTTGCTAACAGTCTCTTCAGAGCTGCAGTGAAACCAGGAACCACGTGGAGAAGGCACCCACACTGAAAGTGCCTGGAAGGAACGTTGGGGCTTCATCTCAGTGTCTCTGATATAGGGTTTCACTGTCCCGGGAAACTCTCTGCTAACACCCTGCACAGCGCTGTGCCCAATATACAGAAACGTCTTGCGGTATCTCCTACAGGGAAAGTGCCAGGAGGGAAAAGTGAGGATTATGTTTAGACTTTCTCGGAACTGCTTCAAATCAACTAGATATCTTTGTGCTGTAAATCTCCCAACAGCCAAACGTAAAAGCAGCAAACATCTCGCTGTATGTCCCACATCCAAAGTGCCAAGAGAGAGCTTGCTCTCCCTGTCTTTGAGTACTGTTTGCACTGTCCCGATTACCTCTTTGCTAACATTCTCTTCAGAGCTGCAGTGAAACCAGGAACCACGTGGAGAAGGCACCCACACTGAAAGTGCCTGGAGGGAACGTTGGGGCTTCTTCTCAGTGTCTCTGATATAGGGTTTCACTGTCCCGGGAAACTCTCTGCTAACACCCTGCACAGCGCTGTGCCCAATATACAGAAACGTCTTGCGGTATCTCCTACAGGGAAAGTGCCAGGAGGGAAAAGTGAGGATTATGTTTAGACTTTCTCGGAACTGCTTCAAATCAACTAGATATCTTTGTGCTGTAAATCTCCCAACAGCCAAACGCAAAAGCAGCAAACATCTCGCTGTATGTCCCACATACAAAATGCCAAGAGAGAGCTTGCTCTCCCTGTCTTTGAGTACTGTTTGCACTGTCCCGATTACCTCTTTGCTAACATTCTCTTCAGAGCTGCAGTTTTGTTCTTTTGGCGGTTCCTTTGGGAACCGCTTGCGTAGCCCCACACACCTGGGGGCTGCAGGCTTTCCTGCTGCCTTCAGCCTCAAAAGCACCCTTTCCCACTTGGCGCCGCGCCAGGCCCAAAAATGGCCATATGTCTGGAGACTGGTCCCACGCCCAAAGAGCCAGCAGGAAAAACTATGCCTTGTTTTAAAGCTCTTTGGGAACCACTTGCGTAGCCCCACAGACCTGGGGGCTGCAGGCTTTCCTGCTGCCTTCTGCCTCAAAACCACCATTTCCCACTTCGCGCCGCGCCATGCCCAAAAATAGCCATATGGCTGGAGACTGGTCCCACGCCCAAAGAGCCAGCAGGGAAAACTATGCCTTGTTCTAAAGCTCTTTGGGAACCGCTTGCGTAGCCCCACAGACCTGGGGGCTGCAGGCTTTCCTGCTGTCTTCAGCCTCAAAACCACCCTTTCCCACTTAGCGTCACGCCAGGCACAAAAATGGCCATATGTCTGGAGATTTGTTCCACGCCCAAAGAGCCAGCAGGGAAAACTATGCCTTGTTCTAAAGCTCTTTGGGAACCGCTTGCGTAGCCCCACACACCTGGGGGCTGCAGGCTTTCCTGCTCTCTTCAGCCTCAAAAGCACCCTTTCCCACTTGGCGCCGCGCCAGGCCCAAAAATGGCCATATGGCTGGAGACTGGTCCCACGCCCAAAGAGCCAGCAGGGAAAACTATGCCTTGTTCTAAAGCTCTTTGGGAACCGCTTGCGTAGCCCCACACACCTGGGGGCTGCAGGCTTTCCTGCTGCCTTCAGCCTCAAAACCACCCTTTCCCACTTGGCGCCGCGCCAGGCACAAAAATGGCCATATGTCTGGAGATTGGTCCCACGCCCAAAGAGCCAGCAGGGAAAACTATGCCTTGTTCTAAAGCTCTTTGGGAACCGCTTGCGTAGCCCCACAGACCTGGGGGCTGCAGGCTTTCCTGCTGCCTTCAGCCTCAAAAGCACCCTTTCCCACTTGGCGCCGCGCCAGGCCCAAAAATGGCCATATGGCTGGAGATTGGTCCCACGCCCAAAGATCAAGCAGGGAAAACTATGCCTTGTTCTAAAGCTCTTGGGGAACCGCTTGCGTGGCCCCACACAAACTGGGGGCTGCAGGCTTTTCTCGCACTTTCAGCCTCAGAAGAACCCTTTCGCAATTGGCGCCGCGCCAGGCCCAAAAATGGCCATATGTCTGGAGGTTGGTCCCACGCCCAAAGAGCCAGCAGGGAAAACTATGCCTTGTTCTAAAGCTCTTTGGGAACCGCTTGCGTAGCCCCACACACCTGGGGGCTGCAGGCTTTCCTGCTGCCTTCAGCCTCAAAACCACCCTTTCCCACTTGGCGTCACGCCAGTCACAAAAATGGCCATATGTCTGGAGACTGGTCCCACGCCCAAAGAGCCAGCAGGGAAAACTATGCCTTGTTCTAAATCTCTTTGGGAACCGCTTGCGTAGCCCCACACACCTGGGGGCTGCAGGCTTTCCTGCTGCCTTCAGCCTCAAAACCACCCTTTCCCACTTAGCGTCACGCCAGGCACAAAAATGGCCATATGTCTGGAGATTTGTTCCACGCCCAAAGAGCCAGCAGGGAAAACTATGCCTTGTTCTAAAGCTCTTTGGGAACCGCTTGCGTAGCCCCACACACCTGGGGGCTACAGGCTTTCCTGCTGCCTTCAGCCTCAAAACCACCCTTTCCCACTTGGCGCCGCGTCAGGCACAAAAATGGCCATATATCTGGAGACTGGTCCCACGGCCAAAGAGCCAGCAGGGAAAACTATGCCTTGTTCTAAAGCTCTTTGGGAACGGCTTGCGTAGCCCCACACACCTGGGGGCTGCAGGCTTTCCTGCTCTCTTCAACCTCAGAAGAACCCTTTTGCACTTGGCGCCACGCCAGGCACAAAAATGGCCATATGTCTGGAGATTTGTTCCACGCCCAAAGAGCCAGCAGGGAAAACTATGCCTTGTTCTAAAGCTCTTTGGGAACGGCTTGCGTAGCCCCACACACCTGGGGGCTGCAGGCTTTCCTGCTGCCTTCAGCCTCAAAAGCACGCTTTCCCACTTGGCGCCGCGCCAGGCACAAAAATGGCCATATGGCTGGAGATTGGTCCCACGCCCAAAGAGCCAGCAGGGAAAACTATGCCTTGTTCTAAAGCTCTTTGGGAACCGCTTGCGTAGCCCCACACACCTGGGGGCTGCAGGCTTTCCTGCTGCCTTCAGCCTCAAAAGCACGCTTTCCCACTTGGCCCCGCGCCAGGCACAAAAATGGCCATAAGTCTGGAGATTGGTCCCACGCCCAAAGAGCCAGCAGGGAAAACTATGCCTTGTTCTAAAGCTCTTGGGGAACCGCTTGCGTAGCCCCACACACCTGGGGGCTGCAGGCTTTCCTGCTCTCTTCAGCCTCAAAAGCACGCTTTCCCACTTGGCGCCGCGCCAGGCAGAAAAATGGCCATATGTCTGGAGATTGGTCCCACGCCCAAAGAGCCAGCAGGGAAAACTATGCCTTGTTCTAAAGCTCTTTGGGAACCGCTTGCGTAGCCCCACACACCTGGGGGCTGCAGGCTTTTCTCGCGCTTTCAGCCTCAGAAGAACCCTTTCGCACTTGGCGCCGCGCCAGGCCCAAAAATGGCCATATGTCTGGAGACTGGTCCCACGCCCAAAGAGCCAGCAGGGAAAACTATGCCTTGTTCTAAAGCTCCTTGGGAACCACTTGCGTAGCCCTACAGACCTGGGGGCTGCAGGCTTTCCTGCTGCCTTCAGCCTCAAAACCACCCTTTCCCACATGGCGTCACGCCAGGCCCAAAAATGGCCATATGTCTGGAGACTGGTCCCACGCCCAAAGAGCCAGCAGGGAAAACTATGCCTTGTTCTAAAGCTCTTTGGGAACCGCTTGCGTAGCCCCACAGACCTGGGGGCTGCAGGCTTTCCTGCTGCCTTCAGCCTCAGAAGAACCCTTTCGCACTTGGCGCCACGCCAGGCACAAAAATGGCCATATGTCTGGAGATTTGTTCCACGCCCAAAGAGCCAGCAGGGAAAACTATGCCTTGTTCTAAAGCTCTTTGGGAACTGCTTGCGTAGCCCCACACACCTGGGGGCTGCAGGCTTTCCTGCTGCCTTCAGCCTCAAAACCACCCTTTCCCACTTGGCGCCGCGCCAGGCCCAAAAATGGCCATATGTCTGGAGACTGGTCCCACGCCCAAAGAGCCAGCAGGGAAAACTATGCCTTGTTCTAAAGCTCTTTGGGAACCGCTTGCGTAGCCCCACACAAACTGGGGGCTGCAGGCTTTTCTCGCGCTTTCAGCCTCAGAAGAACCCTTTCGCAATTGGCGCCGCGCCAGGCCCAAAAATGGCCATATGTCTGGAGGTTGGTCCCACGCCCAAAGAGCCAGCAGGGAAAACTATGCCTTGTTCTAAAGCTCTTTGGGAACCGCTTGCGTAGCCCCACACAAACTGGGGGCTGCAGGCTTTCCTGCTGCCTTCTGCCTCAAAACCACCATTTCCCACTTAGCGCCGCGCCATGCCCAAAAATAGCCATATGGCTGGAGACTGGTCCCACGCCCAAAGAGCCAGCAGGGAAAACTATGCCTTGTTCTAAAGCTCTTTGGGAACCGCTTGCGTAGCCCCACACACCTGGGGGCTGCAGGCTTTCCTGCTGCCTTCAGCCTCAAAACCACCCTTTCCCACTTGGTGCCGCGCCAGGCCCAAAAATGGCCATATGTCTGGAGACTGGTCCCACGCCCAAAGAGCCAGCAGGGAAAACTATGCCTTGTTCTAAAGCTCTTTAGGAACTGCTTGCGTAGCCCCACACACCTGGGGGCTGCAGGCTTTCCTGCTGCCTTCCGCCTCAAAACCACCCTTTCCCACATGGCGTCACGCCAGGCACAAAAATGGCCATATGTCTGGAGACTGGTCCCACGCCCAAAGAGCCAGCAGGGAAAACGATGCCTTGTTCTAAAGCTCTTTGGGAACCGTTTGCGTAGCCCCACACACCTCGGGGCTGCAGGCTTTCCTGCTCTCTTCAGCCTCAGAAGAACCCTTTCGCACTTGGCGCCGCGCCAGGCCCAAAAATGGCCATATGTTTGGAGATTGGTCCCACGCCCAAAGAGCCAGCAGGGAAAACTATGCCTTGTTCTAAAGCTCTTTGGGAACCGCTTGCGTAGCCCCACACACCTCGGGGCTGCAGGCTTTCCTGCTGCCTTCAGCCTCAAAACCACCCTTTCCCACTTGGCGCCGCGCCAGGCCCAAAAATGGCCATATGTCTGGAGATTGGTCCCACGCCCAAAGAGCCAGCAGGGAAAACTATGCCTTGTTCTAAAGCTCTTTGGGAACCGCTTGCGTAGCCCCACACACCTGGGGGCTGCAGGCTTTCCTGCTGCCTTCAGCCTCAAAACCACCATTTCCCACATGGCGTCACGCCAGGCACGAAAATGGCCATATATCTGGAGGTTGGTCCCACACCCAAAGAGCCAGCAGGGAAAACTATGCCTTGTTCTAAAGCTCTTTGGGAACCGCTTGCGTAGCCCCACACACCTGGGGGCTGCAGGCTTTCCTGCTGCCTTCAGCCTCAGAAGAACCCTTTCGCACTTGGCGCCGCGCCAGGCCCAAAAATGGCCATATGTCTGGAGATTGGTCCCACGCCCAAAGAGCCAGCAGGGAAAACTATGCCTTGTTCTAAAGCTCCTTGGGAACCACTTGCGTAGCCCTACAGACCTGGGGGCTGCAGGCTTTCCTGCTGCCTTCAGCCTCAAAACCACCCTTTCCCACATGGCGTCACGCCAGGCCCAAAAATGGCCATATGTCTGGAGACTGGTCCCACGCCCAAAGAGCCAGCAGGGAAAACTATGCCTTGTTCTAAAGCTCTTTGGGAACCGCTTGCGTAGCCCCACAGACCTGGGGGCTGCAGGCTTTCCTGCTGCCTTCAGCCTCAGAAGAACCCTTTCGCACTTGGCGCCACGCCAGGCACAAAAATGGCCATATGTCTGGAGATTTGTTCCACGCCCAAAGAGCCAGCAGGGAAAACTATGCCTTGTTCTAAAGCTCTTTGGGAACTGCTTGCGTAGCCCCACACACCTGGGGGCTGCAGGCTTTCCTGCTGCCTTCAGCCTCAAAACCACCCTTTCCCACTTGGCGCCGCGCCAGGCCCAAAAATGGCCATATGTCTGGAGACTGGTCCCACGCCCAAAGAGCCAGCAGGGAAAACTATGCCTTGTTCTAAAGCTCTTTGGGAACCGCTTGCGTAGCCCCACACAAACTGGGGGCTGCAGGCTTTTCTCGCGCTTTCAGCCTCAGAAGAACCCTTTCGCAATTGGCGCCGCGCCAGGCCCAAAAATGGCCATATGTCTGGAGGTTGGTCCCACGCCCAAAGAGCCAGCAGGGAAAACTATGCCTTGTTCTAAAGCTCTTTGGGAACCTCTTGCGTAGCCCCACAGACCTGGGGGCTGCAGGCTTTCCTGCTGCCTTCAGCCTCAAAACCACACTTTCCCACTTGGCGCCGCGCCAGGCCCAAAAGTGGCCATATGGCTGGAGACTGGTCCCACGCCCAAAGAGCCAGCAGGGAAAACTATGCCTTGTTCTAAAGCTCTTTGGGAACCGCTTGCGTAGCCCCACAGACCTGGGGGCTGCAGGCTTTCCTGCTGCCTTCAGCCTCAAAACCACCCTTTCCCACTTGGCGTCACGCCAGGCACAAAAATGGCCATATGTTTGGAGGTTGGTCCCACGCCCAAAGAGCCAGCAGGGAAAACTATGCCTTGTTCTAAAGCTCTTTGGGAACCGCTTGCGTAGCCCCACACACCTGGGGGATGCAGGCTTTTCTCGCTCTTTCAGCCTCAGAAGAACCCTTTCGCACTTGGCGCCGCGCCAGGCCCAAAAATGGCGATATGTCTGGAGACTGGTCCCACGCCCAAAGAGCCAGCAGGGAAAACTATGCCTTGTTCTAAAGCTCTTTGGGAACGGCTTGCGTAGCCCCACACACCTGGGGGCTGCAGGCTTTCCTGCTCTCTTCAGCCTCAGAAGAACCCTTTCGCACTTGGCGCCACGCCAGGCCCAAAAATGGCCATATGTCTGGAGATTTGTTCCACGCTCAAAGAGCCAGCAGGGAAAACTATGCCTTGTTCTAAAGCTCTTTGGGAACCGCTTGCGTAGCCACACACACCTGGGGGCTGCAGGCTTTCCTGCTCTCTTCAGCCTCAAAAGCACCCTTTCCCACTTGGCGCCGCGCCAGGCCCAAAAATGGCCATATGTCTGGAGACTGGTCCCACGCCCAAAGAGCCAGCAGGGAAAACTATGCCTTGTTCTAAAGCTCTTTGGGAACCGCTTGCGTAGCCCCACACACCTGGGGGCTGCAGGCTTTCCTGCTCTCTTCAGCCTCAGAAGAACCCTTTCCCACTTGGCGCCGCGCCAGGCCCAAAAATGGCCATATGTCTGGAGATTGGTCCCACGCCCAAAGAGCCAGCAGGGAAAACTATGCCTTGTTCTAAAGCTCTTTGGGAACCGCTTGCGTAGCCACACACACCTGGGGGCTGCAGGCTTTCCTGCTCTCTTCAGCCTCAAAAGCACGCTTCCCCACTTGGCGCTGCGCCAGGCACAAAAATGGCCATATGTCTGGAGATTGGTCCCACGCCCAAAGAGCCAGCAGGGAAAACTATGCCTTGTTCTAAAGCTCTTTGGGAACCGCTTGCGTAGCCCCACACACCTGGGGGCTGCAGGCTTTCCTGCTGCCTTCAGCCTCAAAACCACCCTTTCCCACTTGGCGCCGCGCCAGGCCCAAAAATGGCCATATGTCTGGAGATTGGTCCCACGCCCAAAGAGCCAGCAGGGAAAACTATGCCTTGTTCTAAAGCTCTTGGGGAACCGCTTGCGTAGCCCCACACAAACTGGGGGCTGCAGGCTTTTCTCGCGCTTTCAGCCTCAGAAGAACCCTTTCGCAATTGGCGCCGCGCCAGGCCCAAAAATGGCCATATGTCTGGAGACTGGTCCCACGCCCAAAGAGCCAGCAGGGAAAACTATGCCTTGTTCTAAAGCTCTTGGGGAACCGCTTGCGTAGCCCCACACACCTGGGGGCTACAGGCTTTCCTGCTGCCTTCAGCCTCAAAACCACCCTTTCCCACTTGGCGCCGCACCAGGCCCAAAAATAGCCATATTTCTGGAGACTGGTCCCACGCCCAAAGAGCCAGCAGGGAAAACTATGCCTTGTTCTAAAGCTCTTTGGGAACCTCTTGCGTAGCCCCACAGACCTGGGGGCTGCAGGCTTTCCTGCTGCCTTCAGCCTCAAAACCACACTTTCCCACTTGGCGCCGCGCCAGGCCCAAAAGTGGCCATATGGCTGGAGACTGGTCCCACGCCCAAAGAGCCAGCAGGGAAAACTATGCCTTGTTCTAAAGCTCTTTGGGAACCGCTTGCGTAGCCCCACACAAAATGGGGGCTGCAGGCTTTCCTGCTGCCTTCTGCCTCAAAACCACCATTTCCCAGTCGGCGCCGCGCCAGGCACAAAAATAGCCATATGGCTGGAGACTGGTCCCACGCCCAAAGAGCCAGCAGGGAAAACTATGCCTTGTTCTACAGCTCTTTGGGAACCGCTTGCGTAGCCCCACAGACCTGGGGGCTGCAGGCTTTCCTGCTGCCTTCAGCCTCAAAACCACCCTTTCCCACTTGACGTCACGCCAGGCACAAAAATGGCCATATGTCTGGAGGTTGGTCCCACGCCCAAAGAGCCAGCAGGGAAAACTATGCCTTGTTCTAAAGCTCTTTGGGAACCGCTTGCGTAGCCCCACACACCTGGGGGCTGCAGGCTTTCCTGCTGCCTTCAGCCTCAAAACACCCCTTTCCCACTTGGCGCCGCGCCAGGCACAAAAATGGCCATATGTCTGGAGATTGGTTCCACGCCCAAAGAGCCAGCAGGGAAAACTATGCCTTGTTCTAAAGCTCTTTGGGAACCGCTTGCGTAGCCCCACACACCTGGGGGCTGCAGGCTTTTCTCGCGCTTTCAGCCTCAGAAGAACCCTTTCGCACTTGGCGCCGCGCCAGGCCCAAAAATGGCCATATGTCTGGAGACTGGTCCCACGCCCAAAGAGCCAGCAGGGAAAACTATGCCTTGTTCTAAAGCTCTTTGGGAACCGCTTGCGTAGCCCCACACACCTGGGGGCTGCAGGCTTTCCTGCTCTCTTCAGCCTCAGAAGAACCCTTTCGCACTTGGCGCCACGCCAGGCCCAAAAATGGCCATATGTCTGGAGATTTGTTCCACGCCCAAAGAGCCAGCAGGGAAAACTATGCCTTGTTCTAAAGCTCTTTGGGAACCGCTTGCGTAGCCCCACACACCTGGGGGCTGCAGGCTTTCCTGCTGCCTTCAGCCTCAAAACCACCCTTTCCCACTTGGCGCCGCGCCAGGCCCAAAAATGGCCATATGTCTGGAGATTGGTCCCACGCCCAAAGAGCCAGCAGGGAAAACTATGCCTTGTTCTAAAGCTCTTTGGGAACCGCTTGCGTAGCCCCACACACCTGGGGGCTGCAGGCTTTTCTCGCGCTTTCAGCCTCAGAAGAACCCTTTCGCACTTGGCGCCGCGCCAGGCCCAAAAATGGCCATATGTCTGGAGAATGGTCCCACGCCCAAAGAGCCAGCAGGGAAAACTATGCCTTGTTCTAAAGCTCTTTGGGAACCGCTTGCGTAGCCCCACAGACCTGGGGGCTGCAGGCTTTCCTGCTGCCTTCAGCCTCAAAAGCACGCTTTCCCAATTATCGCCGCGCCAGGCCCAAAAATGGCCATATGTCTGGAGATTGGTCCCACGCCCAAAGAGCCAGCAGGGAAAACTATGCCTTGTTCTAAAGCTCTTTGGGAACGGCTTGCGTAGCCCCACACACCTGGGGGCTGCAGGCTTTCCTGCTGCCTTCCGCCTCAAAACCACCCTTTCCCACATGGCGTCACGCCAGGCACAAAAATGGCCATATGTCTGGAGACTGGTCCCACGCCCAAAGAGCCAGCAGGGAAAACGATGCCTTGTTCTAAAGCTCTTTGGGAACCGTTTGCGTAGCCCCACACACCTGGGGGCTGCAGGCTTTCCTGCTCTCTTCAGCCTCAGAAGAACCCTTTCGCACTTGGCGCCGCGCCAGGCCCAAAAATGGCCATATGTTTGGAGATTGGTCCCAAGCCCAACGAGCCAGCAGGGAAAACTATGCCTTGTTCTAAAGCTCTTTGGGAACCGCTTGCGTAGCCCCACACACCTGGGGGCTGCAGGCTTTCCTGCTGCCTTCAGCCTCAAAACCACCCTTTCCCACTTGGCGCCGCGCCAGGCACAAAAATGGCCATATGTCTGGAGATTGGTCCCACGCCCAAAGAGCCAGCAGGGAAAACTATGCCTTGTTCTAAAGCTCTTTGGGAACCGCTTGCGTAGCCCCACACAAACTGGGGGCTGCAGGCTTTTCTTGCGCTTTCAGCCTCAGAAGAACCCTTTCGCAATTGGCGCCGCGCCAGGCCCAAAAATGGCCATATGGCTGGAGATTGGTCCCACGCCCAAAGAGCCAGCAGGGAAAACTATGCCTTGTTCTAAAGCTCTTTGGGAATGGCTTGCGTAGCCCCACACACCTGGGGGCTGCAGGCTTTCCTGCTCTCTTCAGCCTCAAAACCACACTTTCCCACTTGGCGCCGCGCCAGGCCCAAAAATGGCCATATGTTTGGAGATTGGTCCCACGCCCAAAGAGCCAGCAGGGAAAACTATGCCTTGTTCTAAAGCTCTTTGGGAACCGCTTGCGTAGCCCCACACAAACTGGGGGCTGCAGGCTTTCCTGCTGCCTTCTGCCTCAAAACCACCATTTCCCAGTTGGCGCCGCGCCAGGCACAAAAATAGCCATATGGCTGGAGACTGGTCCCACGCCCAAAGAGCCAGCAGGGAAAACTATGCCTTCTTCTAAAGCTCTTTGGGAACCGCTTGCGTAGCCCCACAGACCTGGGGGCTGCAGGCTTTCCTGCTGCCTTCAGCCTCAAAACACCCCTTTCCCACTTGGCGCCGCGCCAGGCACAAAAATGGCCATATGTCTGGAGATTGGTTCCACGCCCAAAGAGCCAGCAGGGAAAACTATGCCTTGTTCTAAAGCTCTTTGGGAACCGCTTGCGTAGCCCCACACACCTGGGGGCTGCAGGCTTTTCTCGCGCTTTCAGCCTCAGAAGAACCCTTTCGCACTTGGCGCCGCGCCAGGCACAAAAATGGCCATATGTCTGGAGACTGGTCCCACGCCCAAAGAGCCAGCAGGGAAAACTATGCCTTGTTCTAAAGCTCTTGGGGAACCGCTTGCGTAGCCTCACACACCTGGGGGCTGCAGCCTTTTCTCGCGCTTTCAGCCTCAGAAGAACCCTTTCGCACTTGGCGCCGCGCCAGGCCCAAAAATGGCCATATGTCTGGAGACTGGTCCCACGCCCAAAGAGCCAGCAGGGAAAACTATGCCTTGTTCTAAAGCTCTTTGGGAACCGCTTGCGTAGCCCCACACACCTGGGGGCTGCAGGCTTTCCTGCTCTCTTCAGCCTCAGAAGAACCCTTTCGCACTTGGCGCCACGCCAGGCCCAAAAATGGCCATATGTCTGGAGATTTGTTCCATGCCCAAAGAGCCAGCAGGGAAAACTATGCCTTGTTCTAAAGCTCTTTGGGAACGGCTTGCGTAGCCCCACACACCTGGGGGCTGCAGGCTTTCCTGCTCTCTTCAGCCTCAAAAGCACGCTTTCCCACTTGGCGCCGCGCCAGGCACAAAAATGGCCATATGTCTGGAGATTGGTCCCACGCCCAAAGAGCCAGCAGGGAAAACTATGCCTTGTTCTAAAGCTCTTTGGGAACCGCTTGCGTAGCCCCACACACCTGGGGGCTGCAGGCTTTCCTGCTGCCTTCAGCCTCAAAACCACCCTTTCCCACTTGGCGCCGCGCCAGGCCCAAAAATGGCCATATGTCTGGAGATTGGTCCCACGCCCAAAGAGCCAGCAGGGAAAACTATGCCTTGTTCTAAAGCTCTTTGGGAAGCGCTTGCGTAGCCCCAAACAAACTGGGGGCTGCAGGCTTTCCTGCTGCCTTCTGCCTCAAAACCACCATTTCCCAGTTGGCGCCGCGCCAGGCACAAAAATAGCCATATGGCTGGAGACTGGTCCCACGCCCAAAGAGCCAGCAGGGAAAACTATGCCTTGTTCTAAAGCTCTTTGGGAACCGCTTGCGTAGCCCCACACATCTGGGGGCTGCAGGCTTTTCTCGCGCTTTCAGCCTCAGAAGAACCCTTTCGCACTTGGCGCCGCGCCAGGCCCAAAAATAGCCATATGTCTGGAGAATGGTCCCACGCCCAAAGAGCCAGCAGGGAAAACTATGCCTTGTTCTAAAGCTCTTTGGGAACCGCTTGCGTAGCCCCACACACCTGGGGGCTGCAGGCTTTCCTGCTGCCTTCAGCCTCAAAACCACCCTTTCCCACTTGGCGTCACGCCAGGCACAAAAATGGCCATATGTCTGGAGGTTGGTCCCACACCCAAAGAGCCAGCAGGGAAAACTATGCCTTGTTCTAAAGCTCTTTGGGAACCGCTTGCGTAGCCCCACACACCTGGGGGCTGCAGGCTTTCCTGCTGCCTTCAGCCTCAAAACCACCCTTTCCCACTTGGCGCCGCGCCAGGCCCAAAAATGGCCATATGTCTGGAGATTGGTCCCACGCCCAAAGAGCCAGCAGGGAAAACTATGCCTTGTTCTAAAGCTCTTTGGGAACTGCTTGCGTAGCCCCACACACCTGGGGGCTGCAGGCTTTCCTGCTGCCTTCCGCCTCAAAACCACCCTTTCCCACATGGCGTCACGCCAGGCACAAAAATGGCCATATGTTTGGAGATTGGTCCCACGCCCAAAGAGCCAGCAGGGAAAACTATGCCTTGTTCTAAAGCTCTTTGGGAACCGCTTGCGTAGCCCCACAGACCTGGGGGCTGCAGGCTTTCCTGCTGCCTTCAGCCTCAAAACCACCCTTTCCCACTTGGCGCCGCGCCAGGCCCAAAAATGGCCATATGTCTGGAGATTGGTCCCACGCCCAAAGAGCCAGCAGGGAAAACTATGCCTTGTTCTAAAGCTCTTTGGGAACCGCTTGCGTAGCCCCACACAAACTGGGGGCTGCAGGCTTTTCTCGCGCTTTCAGCCTCAGAACAACCCTTTCGCAATTGGCGTAACGCCAGGCACAAAAATGGCCATATGTCTGGAGGTTGGTCCCACGCCCAAAGAGCCAGCAGGGAAAACTATGCCTTGTTCTAAAGCTCTTTGGGAACCGCTTGCGTAGCCCCACACACCTGGGGGCTGCAGGCTTTCCTGCTGCCTTCAGCCTCAGAAGAACCCTTTCGCACTTGGCGCCGCGCCAGGCCCAAAAATGGCCATATGGCTGGAGATTGGTCCCACGCCCAAAGAGCCAGCAGGGAAAACTATGCCTTGTTCTAAAGCTCTTTGGGAACGGCTTGCGTAGCCCCACACACCTGGGGGCTGCAGGCTTTCCTGCTCTCTTCAGCCTCAAAACCACACTTTCCCACTTGGCGCCGCGCCAGGCCCAAAAATGGCCATATGGCTGGAGACTGGTCCCACGCCCAAAGAGCCAGCAGGGAAAACGATGCCTTGTTCTAAAGCTCTTTGGGAACCGCTTGCGTAGCCCCACACAAACTGGGGGCTGCAGGCTTTCCTGCTGCCTTCAGCCTCAAAAGCACGCTTTCCCAATTGGCGCCGCGCCAGGCCCAAAAATGGCCATATGTCTGGAGATTGGTCCCACGCCCAAAGAGCCAGCAGGGAAAACTATGCCTTGTTCTAAAGCTCTTTGGGAACTGCTTGCGTAGCCCCACACACCTGGGGGCTGCAGGCTTTCCTGCTGCCTTCCGCCTCAAAACCACCCTTTCCCACATGGCGTCACGCCAGGCACAAAAATGGCCATATGTTTGGAGATTGGTCCCACGCCCAAAGAGCCAGCAGGGAAAACTATGCCTTGTTCTAAAGCTCTTTGGGAACCGCTTGCGTAGCCCCACACACCTGGGGGCTGCAGGCTTTCCTGCTGCCTTCAGCCTCAAAACCACCCTTTCCCACTTGGCGCCGCGCCAGGCCCAAAAATGGCCATATGTCTGGAGATTGGTCCCACGCCCAAAGAGCCAGCAGGGAAAACTATGCCTTGTTCTAAAGCTCTTTGGGAACCGCTTGCGTAGCCCCACACAAACTGGGGGCTGCAGGCTTTTCTCGCGCTTTCAGCCTCAGAAGAACCCTTTCGCAATTGGCGTAACGCCAGGCACAAAAATGGCCATATGTCTGGAGGTTGGTCCCACGCCCAAAGAGCCAGCAGGGAAAACTATGCCTTGTTCTAAAGCTCTTTGGGAACCGCTTGCGTAGCCCCACAGACCTGGGGGCTGCAGGCTTTCCTGCTGCCTTCAGCCTCAGAAGAACCCTTTCGCACTTGGCGCCGCGCCAGGCCCAAAAATGGCCATATGGCTGGAGATTGGTCCCACGCCCAAAGAGCCAGCAGGGAAAACTATGCCTTGTTCTAAAGCTCTTTGGGAACGGCTTGCGTAGCCCCACACACCTGGGGGCTGCAGGCTTTCCTGCTCTCTTCAGCCTCAAAACCACACTTTCCCACTTGGCGCCGCGCCAGGCCCAAAAATGGCCATATGGCTGGAGACTGGTCCCACGCCCAAAGAGCCAGCAGGGAAAACGATGCCTTGTTCTAAAGCTCTTTGGGAACCGCTTGCGTAGCCCCACACAAACTGGGGGCTGCAGGCTTTCCTGCTGCCTTCTGCCTCAAAACCACCATTTCCCAGTTGGCGCCGCGCCAGGCACAAAAATAGCCATATGGCTGGAGACTGGTCCCACGCCCAAAGAGCCAGCAGGGAAAACTATGCCTTGTTCTAAAGCTCTTTGGGAACCGCTTGCGTAGCCCCACAGACCTGGGGGCTGCAGGCTTTCCTGCTGCCTTCAGCCTCAAAACCACCCTTTCCCACTTGGCGTAACGCCAGGCACAAAAATGGCCATATGTCTGGAGACTGGTCCCACGCCCAAAGAGCCAGCAGGGAAAACTATGCCTTGTTCTAAAGCTCTTTGGGAACCGCTTGCGTAGCCCCACACACCTGGGGGCTGCAGGCTTTCCTGCTGCCTTCAGCCTCAAAACACCCCTTTCCCACTTGGCGCCGCGCCAGGCACAAAAATGGCCATATGTCTGGAGATTGGTTCCACGCCCAAAGAGCCAGCAGGGAAAACTATGCCTTGTTCTAAAGCTCTTTGGGAACCGCTTGCGTAGCCCCACACACCTGGGGGCTGCAGGCTTTTCTCGCGCTTTCAGCCTCAGAAGAACCCTTTCGCACTTGGCGCCGCGCCAGGCCCAAAAATGGCCATATGTCTGGAGTCTGGTCCCACGCCCAAAGAGCCAGCAGGGAAAACTATGCCTTGTTCTAAAGCTCTTGGGGAACCGCTTGCGTAGCCTCACACACCTGGGGGCTGCAGGCTTTTCTCGCGCTTTCAGCCTCAGAAGAACCCTTTCGCACTTGGCGCCACGCCAGGCCCAAAAATGGCCATATGTCTGGAGATTTGTTCCACGCCCAAAGAGCCAGCAGGGAAAACTATGCCTTGTTCTAAAGCTCTTTGGGAACGGCTTGCGTAGCCCCACACACCTGGGGGCTGCAGGCTTTCCTGCTCTCTTCAGCCTCAGAAGAACCCTTTCGCACTTGGCGCCACGCCAGGCCCAAAAATGGCCATATGTCTGGAGATTGGTCCCACGCCCAAAGAGCCAGCAGGGAAAACTATGCCTTGTTCTAAAGCTCTTTGGGAACCGCTTGCGTAGCCCCACACACCTGGGGGCTGCAGGCTTTCCTGCTGCCTTCAGCCTCAAAACCACCCTTTCCCTCTTGGCGCCGCGCCAGGCCCAAAAATGGCCATATGTCTGGAGATTGGTCCCACGCCCAAAGAGCCAGCAGGGAAAACTATGCCTTGTTCTAAAGCTCTTTGGGAACCGCTTGCGTAGCCCCACACACCTGGGGGCTGCAGGCTTTCCTGCTGCCTTCCGCCTCAAAACCACCCTTTCCCACATGGCGTCACGCCAGGCACAAAAATGGCCATATGTCTGGAGACTGGTCCCACGCCCAAAGAGCCAGCAGGGAAAACGATGCCTTGTTCTAAAGCTCTTTGGGAACCGTTTGCGTAGCCCCACACACCTCGGGGCTGCAGGCTTTCCTGCTCTCTTCAGCCTCAGAAGAACCCTTTCGCACTTGGCGCCGCGCCAGGCCCAAAAATGGCCATATGTCTGGAGATTGGTCCCACGCCCAAAGAGCCAGCAGGGAAAACTATGCCTTGTTCTAAAGCTCTTTGGGAACCGCTTGCGTAGCCTCACACACCTGGGGGCTGCAGGCTTTCCTGCTGCCTTCAGCCTCAAAACCACCCTTTCCCACTTGGCGCCGCGCCAGGCCCAAAAATGGCCATATGTCTGGAGATTGGTCCCACGCCCAAAGTGCCAGCAGGGAAAACTATGCCTTGTTCTAAAGCTCTTTGGGAACCGCTTGCGTAGCCCCACACAAACTGGGGGCTGCAGGCTTTTCTCGCGCTTTCAGCCTCAGAAGAACCCTTTCGCAATTGGCGCCGCGCCAGGCCCAAAAATGGCCATATGTCTGGAGGTTGGTCCCACGCCCAAAGAGCCAGCAGGGAAAACTATGCCTTGTTCTAAAGCTCTTTGGGAACCGCTTGCGTAGCCCCACAGACCTGGGGGCTGCAGGCTTTCCTGCTCTCTTCAGCCTCAAAAGCACACTTTCCCACTTGGCGCCGTGCCAGGCCCAAAAATGGCCATATATCTGGAGATTGGTCCCGCGCCCAAAGAGCCAGCAGGGAAAACTATGCCTTGTTCTAAAGCTCTTGGGGAACCGCTTGCGTAGCCCCACACACCTGGGGGCTGCAGGCTTTCCTGCTGCCTTCAGCCTCAAAACCACCATTTCCCACATGGCGTCACGCCAGGCACAAAAATGGCCATATGTCTGGAGGTTGGTCCCTTTCCCAAAGAGCCAGCAGGGAAAACTATGCCTTGTTCTAAAGCTCTTTGGGAACCGCTTGCGTAGCCCCACACACCTGGGGGCTGCAGGCTTTCCTGCTGCCTTCAGCCTCAGAAGAACCCTTTCGCACTTGGCGCCGCGCCAGGCCCAAAAATGGCCATATGGCTGGAGATTGGTCCCACGCCCAAAGAGCCAGCAGGGAAAACTATGCCTTGTTCTAAAGCTCTTTGGGAACGGCTTGCGTAGCCCCACACACCTGGGGGCTGCAGGCTTTCCTGCTCTCTTCAGCCTCAAAAGCACGCTTTCCCACTTGGCGCCGCGCCAGGCAGAAAAATGGCCATATGTCTGGAGATTGGTCCCACGCCCAAAGAGCCAGCAGGGAAAACTATGCCTTGTTCTAAAGCTCTTTGGGAACCGCTTGCGTAGCCCCACACACCTGGGGGCTGCAGGCTTTTCTCGCGCTTTCAGCCTCAGAAGAACCCTTTCGCACTTGGCGCCGCACCAGGCCCAAAAATGGCCATATGTCTGGAGACTGGTCCCACGCCCAAAGAGCCAGCAGGGAAAACTATGCCTTGTTCTAAAGCTCCTTGGGAACCGCTTGCGTAGCCCCACACAAACTGGGTGCTGCAGGCTTTCCTGCTGCCTTCTGCCTCAAAACCACCATTTCCCACTTAGCGCCGCACCATTCCCAAAAATGGCCATATGTCTGGAGACTGGTCCCACGCCCAAAGAGCCAGCAGGGAAAACTATGCCTTGTTCTAAAGCTCTTTGGGAACCGCTTGCGTAGCCCCACAGACCTGGGGGCTGCAGGCTTTCCTGCTGCCTTCACCCTCAAAACCACCCTTTCCCACTTGGCGTCACGCCAGGCACAAAAATGGCCATATGTTTGGAGGTTGGTCCCACGCCCAAAGAGCCAGCAGGGAGAACTATGCCTTGTTCTAAAGCTCTTTGGGAACCGCTTGCGTAGCCCCACACAAACTGGGGGCTGCAGGCTTTCCTGCTGCCTTCAGCCTCAAAACCACCCTTTCCCACTTGGCGCTGCGCCAGGCACAATAATGGCCATATGTCTGGAGATTGGTCCCACGCCCAAAGAGCCAGCAGGGAAAACTATGCCTTGTTCTAAAGCTCTTTGGGAACCGCTTGCGTAGCCCCACACACCTGGGGGCTGCAGGCTTTTCTCGTGCTTTCAGCCTCAGAAGAACCCTTTCGCACTTGGCGCCGCGCCAGGCCCAAAAATGGCCATATGTCTGGAGACTGGTCCCACGCCCAAAGAGCCAGCAGGGAAAACTATGCCTTGTTCTAAAGCTCTTTGGGAACCGCTTGCGTAGCCCCACACACCTGGGGGCTGCAGGCTTTCCTGCTCTCTTCAGCCTCAGAAGAACCCTTTCGCACTTGGCGCCACGCCAGGCACAAAAATGGCCATATGTCTGGAGATTTGTTCCACGCCCAAAGAGCCAGCAGGGAATACTATGCCTTGTTCTAAAGCTCTTTGGGAACGGCTTGCGTAGCCCCACACACCTGGGGGCTGCAGACTTTCCTGCTCTCTTCAGCCTCAAAAGCACGCTTTCCCACTTGGCGCCGCGCCAGGCACAAAAATGGCCATATGTCTGGAGATTGGTCCCACGCCCAAAGAGCCAGCAGGGAAAACTATGCCTTGTTCTAAAGCTCTTTGGGAACCGCTTGCGTAGCCCCACACATCTGGGGGCTGCAGGCTTTCCTGCTGCCTTCTGCCTCAAAACCACCATTTCCCACTTCGCGCCACGCCAGGCCCAAAAATGGCCATATGTCTGGAGATTTGTTCCACGCTCAAAGAGCCAGCAGGGAAAACTATGCCTTGTTCTAAAGCTCTTTGGGAACCGCTTGCGTAGCCACACACACCTGGGGGCTGCAGGCTTTCCTGCTCTCTTCAGCCTCAAAAGCACCCTTTCCCACTTGGCGCCGCGCCAGGCCCAAAAATGGCCATATGTCTGGAGACTGGTCCCACGCCCAAAGAGCCAGCAGGGAAAACTATGCCTTGTTCTAAAGCTCTTTGGGAACCGCTTGCGTAGCCCCACACACCTGGGGGCTGCAGGCTTTCCTGCTCTCTTCAGCCTCAGAAGAACCCTTTCGCACTTGGCGCCACGCCAGGCAAAAAAATGGCCATATGTCTGGAGATTTGTTCCACGCCCAAAGAGCCAGCAGGGAAAACTATGCCTTGTTCTAAAGCTCTTTGGGAACGGCTTGCGTAGCCCCACACACCTGGGGGCTGCAGGCTTTCCTGCTGCCTTCAGCCTCAAAACCACCCTTTCCCACTTGGCGCCGCGCCAGGCCCAAAAATGGCCATATGTCTGGAGACTGGTCCCACGCCCAAAGAGCCAGCAGGGAAAACTATGCCTTGTTCTAAAGCTCTTTGGGAACCGCTTGCGTAGCCCCACACAAACTGGGGGCTGCAGGCTTTTCTCGCGCTTTCAGCCTCAGAAGAACCCTTTCCCAATTGGCGCCGCGCCAGGCACAAAAATGGCCATATGTCTGGAGGTTGGTCCCACGCCCAAAGAGCCAGCAGGGAAAACTATGCCTTGTTCTAAAGCTCTTGGGGAACCTCTTGCGTAGCCCCACAGACCTGGCGGCTGCAGGCTTTCCTGCTGCCTTCAGCCTCAAAACCACCCTTTCCCACTTGGCGCCGCGCCAGGCCCAAAAATGGCCATATGTCTGGAGACTGGTCCCACGCCCAAAGAGCCAGCAGGGAAAACTATGCCTTGTTCTAAAGCTCTTTGGGAACCGCTTGCGTAGCCCCACACAAACTGGGTGCTGCAGGCTTTCCTGCTGCCTTCTGCCTCAAAACCACCATTTCCCACTTAGCGCCGCACCATTCCCAAAAATAGCTATATGGCTGGAGACTGGTCCCACGCCCAAAGAGCCAGCAGGGAAAACTATGCCTTGTTCTAAAGCTCTTTGGGAACCGCTTGCGTAGCCCCACAGACCTGGGGGCTGCAGCCTTTCCTGCTGCCTTCAGCCTCAAAACCACCCTTTCCCACTTGGCGTCACGCCAGGCACAAAAATGGCCATATGTTTGGAGGTTGGTCCCACGCCCAAAGAGCCAGCAGGGAGAACTATGCCTTGTTCTAAAGCTCTTTGGGAACCGCTTGCGTAGCCCCACACAAACTGGGGGCTGCAGGCTTTCCTGCTGCCTTCAGCCTCAGAAGAACCCTTTCGCACTTGGCGCCACGCCAGGCACAAAAATGGCCATATGTCTGGAGATTTGTTCCACGCCCAAAGAGCCAGCAGGGAAAACTATGCCTTGTTCTAAAGCTCTTTGGGAACGGCTTGCGTAGCCCCACACACCTGGGGGCTGCAGGCTTTCCTGCTGCCTTCAGCCTCAAAACCACCCTTTCCAACTTGGCGCCGCGCCAGGCCCAAAAATGGCCATATGTCTGGAGACTGGTCCCACGCCCAAAGAGCCAGCAGGGAAAACTATGCCTTGTTCTAAAGCTCTTTGGGAACCGCTTGCGTAGCCCCACACAAACTGGGTGCTGCAGGCTTTCCTGCTGCCTTCTGCCTCAAAACCACCATTTCCCACTTAGCGCCGCACCATTCCCAAAAATGGCCATATGTCTGGAGACTGGTCCCACGCCCAAAGAGCCAGCAGGGAAAACTATGCCTTGTTCTAAAGCTCTTTGGGAACCGCTTGCGTAGCCCCACAGACCTGGGGGCTGCAGGCTTTCCTGCTGCCTTCAGCCTCAAAACCACCCTTTCCCACTTGGCGTCACGCCAGGCACAAAAATGGCCATATGTTTGGAGGTTGGTCCCACGCCCAAAGAGCCAGCAGGGAGAACTATGCCTTGTTCTAAAGCTCTTTGGGAACCGCTTGCGTAGCCCCACACAAACTGGGGGCTGCAGGCTTTCCTGCTGCCTTCAGCCTCAAAACCACCCTTTCCCACTTGGCGCCGCGCCAGGCACAATAATGGCCATATGTCTGGAGATTGGTCCCACGCCCAAAGAGCCAGCAGGGAAAACTATGCCTTGTTCTAAAGCTCTTTGGGAACCGCTTGCGTAGCCCCACACACCTGGGGGCTGCAGGCTTTTCTCGCGCTTTCAGCCTCAGAAGAACCCTTTCGCACTTGGCGCCGCGCCAGGCCCAAAAATGGCCATATGTCTGGAGACTGGTCCCACGCCCAAAGAGCCAGCAGGGAAAACTATGCCTTGTTCTAAAGCTCTTTGGGAACCGCTTGCGTAGCCCCACACACCTGGGGGCTGCAGGCTTTCCTGCTCTCTTCAGCCTCAGAAGAACCCTTTCGCACTTGGCGCCACGCCAGGCACAAAAATGGCCATATGTCTGGAGATTTGTTCCACGCCCAAAGAGCCAGCAGGGAATACTATGCCTTGTTCTAAAGTTCTTTGGGAACGGCTTGCGTAGCCCCACACACCTGGGGGCTGCAGACTTTCCTGCTCTCTTCAGCCTCAAAAGCACGCTTTCCCACTTGGCGCCGCGCCAGGCACAAAAATGGCCATATGTCTGGAGATTGGTCCCACGCCCAAAGAGCCAGCAGGGAAAACTATGCCTTGTTCTAAAGCTCTTTGGGAACCGCTTGCGTAGCCCCACACATCTGGGGGCTGCAGGCTTTCCTGCTGCCTTCTGCCTCAAAACCACCATTTCCCACTTCGCGCCACGCCAGGCCCAAAAATGGCCATATGTCTGGAGATTTGTTCCACGCTCAAAGAGCCAGCAGGGAAAACTATGCCTTGTTCTAAAGCTCTTTGGGAACCGCTTGCGTAGCCACACACACCTGGGGGCTGCAGGCTTTCCTGCTCTCTTCAGCCTCAAAAGCACCCTTTCCCACTTGGCGCCGCGCCAGGCCCAAAAATGGCCATATGTCTGGAGACTGGTCCCACGCCCAAAGAGCCAGCAGGGAAAACTATGCCTTGTTCTAAAGCTCTTTGGGAACCGCTTGCGTAGCCCCACACACCTGGGGGCTGCAGGCTTTCCTGCTGCCTTCAGCCTCAAAACCACCCTTTCCCACTTGGCGCCGCGCCAGGCCCAAAAATGGCCATATGTCTGGAGACTGGTCCCACGCCCAAAGAGCCAGCAGGGAAAACTATGCCTTGTTCTAAAGCTCTTTGGGAACCGCTTGCGTAGCCCCACACAAACTGGGGGCTGCAGGCTTTTCTCGCGCTTTCAGCCTCAGAAGAACCCTTTCCCAATTGGCGCCGCGCCAGGCCCAAAAATGGCCATATGTCTGGAGGTTGGTCCCACGCCCAAAGAGCCAGCAGGGAAAACTATGCCTTGTTCTAAAGCTCTTTGGGAACCGCTTGCGTAGCCCCACACACCTGGGGGCTGCAGGCTTTCCTGCTGCCTTCAGCCTCAAAACCACCCTTTCCCACTTGGCGCCGCGCCAGGCCCAAAAATGGCCATATGTCTGGAGACTGGTCCCACGCCCAAAGAGCCAGCAGGGAAAACTATGCCTTGTTCTAAAGCTCTTTGGGAACCGCTTGCGTAGCCCCACACAAACTGGGGGCTGCAGGCTTTTCTCGCGCTTTCAGCCTCAGAAGAACCCTTTCCCAATTGGCGCCGCGCCAGGCACAAAAATGGCCATATGTCTGGAGGTTGGTCCCACGCCCAAAGAGCCAGCAGGGAAAACTATGCCTTGTTCTAAAGCTCTTGGGGAACCTCTTGCGTAGCCCCACAGACCTGGCGGCTGCAGGCTTTCCTGCTGCCTTCAGCCTCAAAACCACCCTTTCCCACTTGGCGCCGCGCCAGGCCCAAAAATGGCCATATGTCTGGAGACTGGTCCCACGCCCAAAGAGCCAGCAGGGAAAACTATGCCTTGTTCTAAAGCTCTTTGGGAACCGCTTGCGTAGCCCCACACAAACTGGGTGCTGCCGGCTTTCCTGCTGCCTTCTGCCTCAAAACCACCATTTCCCACTTAGCGCCGCACCATTCCCAAAAATAGCCATATGGCTGGAGACTGGTCCCACGCCCAAAGAGCCAGCAGGGAAAACTATGCCTTGTTCTAAAGCTCTTTGGGAACCGCTTGCGTAGCCCCACACACCTGGGGGCTGCAGGCTTTCCTGCTGCCTTGAGCCTCAAAACCACCCTTTCCCACTTGGTGTCACGCCAGGCACAAAAATGGCCATATGTTTGGAGGTTGGTCCCACGCCCAAAGAGCCAGCAGGGAGAACTATGCCTTGTTCTAAAGCTCTTTGGGAACCGCTTGCGTAGCCCCACACAAACTGGGGGCTGCAGGCTTTCCTGCTGCCTTCAGCCTCAAAACCACCCTTTCCCACTTGGCGCCGCGCCAGGCACAAAAATGGCCATATGTCTGGAGATTGGTCCCACGCCCAAAGAGCCAGCAGGGAAAACTATGCCTTGTTCTAAAGCTCTTTGGGAACCGCTTGCGTAGCCTCACACACCTGGGGGCTGCAGGCTTTTCTCGCGCTTTCAGCCTCAGAAGAACCCTTTCGCACTTGGCGCCGCGCCAGGCCCAAAAATGGCGATATGTCTGGAGACTGGTCCCACGCCCAAAGAGCCAGCAGGGAAAACTATGCCTTGTTCTAAAGCTCTTTGGGAACCGCTTGCGTAGCCCCACACACCTGGGGGCTGCAGGCTTTCCTGCTCTCTTCAGCCTCAGAAGAACCCTTTCGCACTTGGCGCCACGCCAGGCACAAAAATGGCCATATGTCTGGAGATTTGTTCCACGCCCAAAGAGCCAGCAGGGAATACTATGCCTTGTTCTAAAGCTCCTTGGGAACGGCTTGCGTAGCCCCACACACCTGGGGGCTGCAGACTTTCCTGCTCTCTTCAGCCTCAAAAGCACGCTTTCCCACTTGGCGCCGCGCCAGGCACAAAAATGGCCATATGTCTGGAGATTGGTCCCACGCCCAAAGAGCCAGCAGGGAAAACTATGCCTTGTTCTAAAGCTCTTTGGGAACCGCTTGCGTAGCCCCACACACCTGGGGGCTGCAGGCTTTCCTGCTGCCTTCAGCCTCAAAACCACCCTTTCCCACTTGGCGTCACGCCAGGCACAAAAATTGCCATATGTCTGGAGACTGGTCCCACGCCCAAAGAGCCAGCAGGGAAAACTATGCCTTGTTCTAAAGCTCTTTGGGAACCGCTTGCGTAGCCCCACACACCTGGGGGCTGCAGGCTTTCCTGCTCTCTTCAGCCTCAGAAGAACCCTTTCGCACTTGGCGCCACGCCAGGCCCAAAAATGGCCATATGTCTGGAGATTTGTTCCATGCTCAAAGAGCCAGCAGGGAAAACTATGCCTTGTTCTAAAGCTCTTTGGGAACCGCTTGCGTAGCCACACACACCTGGGGGCTGCAGGCTTTCCTGCTCTCTTCAGCCTCAAAAGCACCCTTTCCCACTTGGCGCCGCGCCAGGCCCAAAAATGGCCATATGTCTGGAGACTGGTCCCACGCCCAAAGAGCCAGCAGGGAAAACTATGCCTTGTTCTAAAGCTCTTTGGGAACCGCTTGCGTAGCCCCACACACCTGGGGGCTGCAGGCTTTCCTGCTCTCTTCAGCCTCAGAAGAACCCTTTCGCACTTGGCGCCACGCCAGGCAAAAAAATGGCCATATGTCTGGACATTTGTTCCACGCCCAAAGAGCCAGCAGGGAAAACTATGCCTTGTTCTAAAGCTCTTTGGGAACGGCTTGCGTAGCCCCACACACCTGGGGGCTGCAGGCTTTCCTGCTCTCTTCAGCCTCAGAAGAACCCTTTCGCACTTGGCGCCACGCCAGGCCCAAAAATGGCCATATGTCTGGAGATTTGTTCCATGCTCAAAGAGCCAGCAGGGAAAACTATGCCTTGTTCTAAAGCTCTTTGGGAACCGCTTGCGTAGCCCCACACACCTGGGGGCTGCAGGCTTTCCTGCTCTCTTCAGCCTCAAAAGCACGCTTTCCCACTTGGCGCCGCGCCAGGCACAAAAATGGCCATATGTCTGGAGATTGGTCCCACGCCCAAAGAGCCAGCAGGGAAAACTATGCCTTGTTCTAAAGCTCTTTGGGAACCGCTTGCGTAGCCCCACACACCTGGGGGCTGCAGGCTTTCCTGCTGCCTTCAGCCTCAAAACCACCCTTTCCCACTTGGCGCCGCGCCAGGCCCAAAAATGGCCATATGTCTGGAGATTGGTCCCACGCCCAAAGAGCCAGCAGGGAAAACTATGCCTTGTTCTAAAGCTCTTGGGGAACCGCTTGCGTAGCCCCACACAAACTGGGGGCTGCAGGCTTTTCTCGCGCTATCAGCCTCAGAAGAACCCTTTCGCAATTGGCGCCGCGCCAGGCCCAAAAATGGCCATATGTCTGGAGACTGGTCCCACGCCCAAAGAGCCAGCAGGGAAAACTATGCCTTGTTCTAAAGCTCTTTGGGAAACTCTTGCGTAGCCCCACAGACCTGGCGGCTGCAGGCTTTCCTGCTGCCTTCAGCCTCAAAACCACCCTTTCCCACTTGGTGTCACGCCAGGCCCAAAAATGGCCATATGTCTGGAGACTGGTCCCACGCCCAAAGAGCCAGCAGGGAAAACTATGCCTTGTTCTAAAGCTCTTTGGGAACCGCTTGCGTAGCCCCACACACCTGGGGGCTGCAGGCTTTCCTGCTGCCTTCAGCCTCAAAACACCCCTTTCCCACTTGGCGCCGCGCCAGGCACAAAAATGGCCATATGTCTGGAGACTGGTCCCACGCCCAAAGAGCCAGCAGGGAAAACTATGCCTTGTTCTAAAGCTCTTGGGGAACCGCTTGCGTAGCCCCACACACCTGGGGGCTGCAGGCTTTTCTCGCGCTTTCAGCCTCAGAAGAACCCTTTCGCACTTGGCGCCGCGCCAGGCCCAAAAATGGCCATATGTCTGGAGACTGGTCCCACACCCAAAGAGCCAGCAGGGAAAACTATGCCTTGTTCTAAAGCTCTTTGGGAACCGCTTGCGTAGCCCCACACACCTGGGGGCTACAGGCTTTCCTGCTGCCTTCAGCCTCAAAACCACCCTTTCCCACTTGGCGCCGCACCAGGCCCAAAAATAGCCATATTTCTGGAGATTGGTCCCACGCCCAAAGAGCCAGCAGGGAAAACTATGCCTTGTTCTAAAGCTCTTTGGGAACCGCTTGCGTAGCCCCACACACCTGGGGGCTACAGGCTTTCCTGCTGCCTTCAGCCTCAAAACCACCCTTTCCCACTTGGCGCCGCACCAGGCCCAAAAATAGCCATATTTCTGGAGACTGGTCCCACGCCCAAAGAGCCAGCAGGGAAAACTATGCCTTGTTCTAAAGCTCTTTGGGAACCGCTTGCGTAGCCCCACACACCTGGGGGCTGCAGGCTTTCCTGCTGCCTTCAGCCTCAAAAGCACCCTTTCCCACTTGGCCCCGCGCCAGGCCCAAAAATAGTCATATGGCTGGAGACTGCTCCCACGCCCAAAGAGCCAGCAGGGAAAACTATGCCTTGTTCTAAAGCTCTTTGGGAACCACTTGCGTAGCCCTACAGACCTGGGGACTGCAGGCTTTCCTGCTGCCTTCAGCCTCAAAACCACCCTTTCCCACATGGCGTCACGCCAGGCCCAAAAATGGCCAAATGTCTGGAGACTGGTCCCACGCCCAAAGAGCCAGCAGGGAAAACTATGCCTTGTTCTAAAGCTCTTTGGGAACCGCTTGCGTAGCCCCACAGACCTGGGGGCTGCAGGCTTTCCTGCTGCCTTCTGCCTCAAAACCACCATTTCCCACTTCGCGCCGCGCCATGCCCAAAAATAGCCATATGGCTGGAGACTGGTCCCACGCCCAAAGAGCCAGCAGGGAAAACTATGCCTTGTTCTAAAGCTCTTTGGGAACGGCTTGCGTAGCCCCACACACCTGGGGGCTGCAGGCTTTCCTGCTCTCTTCAGCCTCAGAAGAACCCTTTCGCACTTGGCGCCACGCCAGGCCCAAAAATGGCCATATGTCTGGAGATTTGTTCCACGCTCAAAGAGCCAGCAGGGAAAACTATGCCTTGTTCTAAAGCTCTTTGGGAACCGCTTGCGTAGCCCCACACACCTGGGGGCTGCAGGCTTTCCTGCTCTCTTCAGCCTCAAAAGCACCCTTTCCCACTTGGCGCCGCGCCAGGCACAAAAATGGCCATATGTCTGGAGACTGGTCCCACGCCCAAAGAGCCAGCAGGGAAAACTATGCCTTGTTCTAAAGCTCTTTGGGAACCGCTTGCGTAGCCCCACACACCTGGGGGCTGCAGGCTTTCCTGCTCTCTTCAGCCTCAGAAGAACCCTTTCGCACTTGGCGCCACGCCAGGCAAAAAAATGGCCATATGTCTGGAGATTTGTTCCACGCCCAAAGAGCCAGCAGGGAAAACTATGCCTTGTTCTAAAGCTCTTTGGGAACCGCTTGCGTAGCCCCACACACCTGGGGGCTGCAGGCTTTCCTGCTGCCTTCAGCCTCAAAAGCACCCTTTCCCACTTGGCCCCGCTCCAGGCCCAAAAATAGTCATATTGCTGGAGACTGCTCCCACGCCCAAAGAGCCAGCAGGGAAAACTATGCCTTGTTCTAAAGCTCTTTGGGAACCACTTGCGTAGCCCTACAGACCTGGGGACTGCAGGCTTTCCTGCTGCCTTCAGCCTCAAAACCACCCTTTCCCACATGGCGTCACGCCAGGCCCAAAAATGGCCAAATGTCTGGAGACTGGTCCCACGCCCAAAGAGCCAGCAGGGAAAACTATGCCTTGTTCTAAAGCTCTTTGGGAACCGCTTGCGTAGCCCCACAGACCTGGGGGCTGCAGGCTTTCCTGCTGCCTTCTGCCTCAAAACCACCATTTCCCACTTCGCGCCGCGCCATGCCCAAAAATAGCCATATGGCTGGAGACTGGTCCCACGCCCAAAGAGCCAGCAGGGAAAACTATGCCTTGTTCTAAAGCTCTTTGGGAACGGCTTGCGTAGCCCCACACACCTGGGGGCTGCAGGCTTTCCTGCTCTCTTCAGCCTCAGAAGAACCCTTTCGCACTTGGCGCCACGCCAGGCCCAAAAATGGCCATATGTCTGGAGATTTGTTCCATGCTCAAAGAGCCAGCAGGGAAAACTATGCCTTGTTCTAAAGCTCTTTGGGAACCGCTTGCGTAGCCCCACACACCTGGGGGCTGCAGGCTTTCCTGCTCTCTTCAGCCTCAAAAGCACCCTTTCCCACTTGGCGCCGCGCCAGGCCCAAAAATGGCCATATGTCTGGAGACTGGTCCCACGCCCAAAGAGCCAGCAGGGAAAACTATGCCTTGTTCTAAAGCTCTTTGGGAACCGCTTGCGTAGCCCCACACACCTGGGGGCTGCAGGCTTTCCTGCTCTCTTCAGCCTCAGAAGAACCCTTTCGCACTTGGCGCCACGCCAGGCAAAAAAATGGCCATATGTCTGGAGATTTGTTCCACGCCCAAAGAGCCAGCAGGGAAAACTATGCCTTGTTCTAAAGCTCTTTGGGAACCGCTTGCGTAGCCCCACACACCTGGGGGCTGCAGGCTTTCCTGCTCTCTTCAGCCTCAAAAGCACGCTTTCCCACTTGGCGCTGCGCCAGGCACAAAAATGGCCATATGTCTGGAGATTGGTCCCACGCCCAAAGAGCCAGCAGGGAAAACTATGCCTTGTTCTAAAGCTCTTTGGGAACCGCTTGCGTAGCCCCACACACCTGGGGGCTGCAGGCTTTCCTGCTGCCTTCAGCCTCAAAACCACCCTTTCCCACTTGGCGCCGCGCCAGGCCCAAAAATGGCCATATGGCTGGAGACTGGTCCCACGCCCAAAGAGCCAGCAGGGAAAACTATGCCTTGTTCTAAAGCTCTTGGGGAACCGCTTGCGTAGCCCCACACAAACTGGGGGCTGCAGGCTTTTCTCGCGCTTTCAGCCTCAGAAGAACCCTTTCGCACTTGGCGCCGCGCCAGGCCCAAAAATGGCCATATGTCTGGAGATTGGTCCCACGCCCAAAGAGCGAGCAGGGAAAACTATGCCTTGTTCTAAAGCTCTTTGGGAACCGCTTGCGTAGCCCCACACACCTGGGGGCTGCAGGCTTTCCTGCTCTCTTCAGCCTCAAAACCACACTTTCCCACTTGGCGCCGCGCCAGGCCCAAAAATGGCCATATGTCTGGAGACTGGTCCCACGCCCAAAGAGCCAGCAGGGAAAACTATGCCTTGTTCTAAAGCTCTTTGGGAACGGCTTGCGTAGCCCCACACACCTGGGGGCTGCAGGCTTTCCTGCTCTCTTCAGCCTCAAAAGCACGCTTTCCCACTTGGCGCCGCGCCAGGCACAAAAATGGCCATATGTCTGGAGATTGGTCCCACGCCCAAAGAGCCAGCAGGGAAAACTATGCCTTGTTCTAAAGCTCTTTGGGAACCGCTTGCGTAGCCCCACACACCTGGGGGCTGCAGGCTTTCCTGCTGCCTTCAGCCTCAAAACCACCCTTTCCCACTTGGCGCCGCGCCAGGCACAAAAATGGCCATATGTCTGGAGATTGGTCCCACGCCCAAAGAGCCAGCAGGGAAAACTATGCCTTGTTCTAAAGCTCTTTGGGAACCGCTTGCGTAGCCCCACACACCTGGGGGCTGCAGGCTTTTCTCGCGCTTTCAGCCTCAGAAGAACCCTTTCGCACTTGGCGCCGCGCCAGGCCCAAAAATGGCCATATGTCTGGAGAATGGTCCCACGCCCAAAGAGCCAGCAGGGAAAACTATGCCTTGTTCTAAAGCTCTTTGGGAACCGCTTGCGTAGCCCCACACACCTGGGGGCTGCAGGCTTTCCTGCTGCCTTCAGCCTCAAAAGCACGCTTTCCCAATTGGCGCCGCGCCAGGCCCAAAAATGGCCATATGTCTGGAGATTGGTCCCACGCCCAAAGAGCCAGCAGGGAAAACTATGCCTTGTTCTAAAGCTCTTTGGGAACTGCTTGCGTAGCCCCACACACCTGGGGGCTGCAGGCTTTCCTGCTGCCTTCCGCCTCAAAACCACCCTTTCCCACATGGCGTCACGCCAGGCACAAAAATGGCCATATGTCTGGAGACTGGTCCCACGCCCAAAGAGCCAGCAGGGAAAACGATGCCTTGTTCTAAAGCTCTTTGGGAACCGTTTGCGTAGCCCCACACACCTCGGGGCTGCAGGCTTTCCTGCTCTCTTCAGCCTCAGAAGAACCCTTTCGCACTTGGCGCCGCGCCAGGCCCAAAAATGGCCATATGTTTGGAGATTGGTCCCACGCCCAAAGAGCCAGCAGGGAAAACTATGCCTTGTTCTAAAGGTCTTTGGGAACGGCTTGCGTAGCCCCACATACCTGGGGGCTGCAGGCTTTCCTGCTGCCTTCAGCCTCAAAACCACCCTTTCCCACTTGGCGCCGCGCCAGGCCCAAAAATGGCCATATGTCTGGAGATTGGTCCCACGCCCAAAGAGCCAGCAGGGAAAACTATGCCTTGTTCTAAAGCTCTTTGGGAACCGCTTGCGTAGCCCCACACAAACTGGGGGCTGCAGGCTTTTTTCGCGCTTTCAGCCTCAGAAGAACCCTTTCGCAATTGGCGCCGCGCCAGGCCCAAAAATGGCCATATGTCTGGAGGTTGGTCCCACGCCCAAAGAGCCAGCAGGGAAAACTATGCCTTGTTCTAAAGCTCTTTGGGAACCTCTTGCGTAGCCCCACAGACCTGGGGGCTGCAGGCTTTCCTGCTCTCTTCAGCCTCAAAAGCACCCTTTCCCACTTGGCGCCGTGCCAGGCCCAAAAATGGCCATATGTCTGGAGATTGGTCCCGCGCCCAAAGAGCCAGCAGGGAAAACTATGCCTTGTTCTAAAGCTCTTGGGGAACCGCTTGCGTAGCCACACACACCTGGGGGCTGCAGGCTTTCCTGCTGCCTTCAGCCTCAAAACCACCATTTCCCACATGGCGTCACGCCAGGCACAAAAATGGCCATATGTCTGGAGGTTGGTCCCACACCCAAAGAGCCAGCAGGGAAAACTATGCCTTGTTCTAAAGCTCTTTGGGAACCGCTTGCGTAGCCCCACACACCTGGGGGCTGCAGGCTTTCCTGCTGCCTTCAGCCTCAGAAGAACCCTTTCCCACTTGGCGCCGCGCCAGGCCCAAAAATGGCCATATGGCTGGAGATTGGTCCCACGCCCAAAGAGCCAGCAGGGAAAACTATGCCTTGTTCTAAAGCTCTTTGGGAACGGCTTGCGTAGCCCCACACACCTGGGGGCTGCAGGCTTTCCTGCTCTCTTCAGCCTCAAAAGCACGCTTTCCCACTTGGCGCCGCGCCAGGCAGAAAAATGGCCATATGTCTGGAGATTGGTCCCACGCCCAAAGAGCCAGCAGGGAAAACTATGCCTTGTTCTAAAGCTCTTTGGGAACCGCTTGCGTAGCCCCACACACCTGGGGGCTGCAGGCTTTTCTCGCGCTTTCAGCCTCAGAAGAACCCTTTCGCACTTGGCGCCGCGCCAGGCCCAAAAATGGCCATATGTCTGGAGACTGGTCCCACGCCCAAAGAGCCAGCAGGGAAAACTATGCCTTGTTCTAAAGCTCCTTGGGAACCGCTTGCGTAGCCCTACAGACCTGGGGGCTGCAGGCTTTCCTGCTGCCTTCAGCCTCAAAACCACCCTTTCCCACATGGCGTCACGCCAGGCACAAAAATGGCCATATGTCTGGAGACTGGTCCCACGCCCAAAGAGCCAGCAGGGAAAACTATGCCTTGTTCTAAAGCTCTTTGGGAACCGCTTGCGTAGCCCCACACACCTGGGGGCTGCAGGCTTTCCTGCTCTCTTCAGCCTCAGAAGAACCCTTTCGCACTTGGCGCCACGCCAGGCACAAAAATGGCCATATGTCTGGAGATTTGTTCCACGCCCAAAGAGCCAGCAGGGAAAACTATGCCTTGTTCTAAAGCTCTTTGGGAACCGCTTGCGTAGCCCCACACACCTGGGGGTTGCAGGCTTTCCTGCTGCCTTCAGCCTCAAAACCACCCTTTCCCACTTGGCGCCGCGCCAGGCCCAAAAATGGCCATATGTCTGGAGACTGGTCCCACGCCCAAAGAGCCAGCAGGGAAAACTATGCCTTGTTCTAAAGCTCTTTGGGAACGGCTTGCGTAGCCCCACACAAACTGGGGGCTGCAGGCTTTTCTCGCGCTTTCAGCCTCAGAAGAACCCTTTCCCAATTGGCGCCGCGCCAGGCACAAAAATGGCCATATGTCTGGAGGTTGGTCCCACGCCCAAAGAGCCAGCAGGGAAAACTATGCCTTGTTCTAAAGCTCTTGGGGAACCTCTTGCGTAGCCCCACAGACCTGGCGGCTGCAGGCTTTCCTGCTGCCTTCAGCCTCAAAACCACCCTTTCCCACTTGGCGCCGTGCCAGGCACAAAAATGGCCATATGGCTGGAGACTGGTCCCACGCCCAAAGAGCCAGCAGGGAAAACTATGCCTTGTTCTAAAGCTCTTTGGGAACCGCTTGCGTAGCCCCACACAAACTGGGTGCTGCAGGCTTTCCTGCTGCCTTCTGCCTCAAAACCACCATTTCCCACTTAGCGCCGCACCATTCCCAAAAATAGCCATATGGCTGGAGACTGGTCCCACGCCCAAAGAGCCAGCAGGGAAAACTATGCCTTGTTCTAAAGCTCTTTGGGAACCGCTTGCGTAGCCCCACACACCTGGGGGCTGCAGGCTTTCCTGCTCTCTTCAGCCTCAAAAGCACGCTTTCCCACTTGGCGCCGCGCCAGGCACAAAAATGGCCATATGTCTGGAGATTGGTCCCACGCCCAAAGAGCCAGCAGGGAAAACTATGCCTTGTTCTAAAGCTCTTTGGGAACCGCTTGCGTAGCCCCACACATCTGGGGGCTGCAGGCTTTCCTGCTGCCTTCTGCCTCAAAACCACCATTTCCCACTTCGCGCCGCGCCATGCCCAAAAATAGCCACATGGCTGGAGACTGGTCCCACGCCCAAAGAGCCAGCAGGGAAAACTATGCCTTGTTCTAAAGCTCTTTGGGAACCGCTTGCGTAGCCCCACACACCTGGGGGCTGCAGGCTTTCCTGCTGCCTTCAGCCTCAAAACCACCCTTTCCCACTTGGCGTCACGCCAGGCACAAAAATGGCCATATGTCTGGAGACTGGTCCCATGCCCAAAGAGCCAGCAGGGAAAACTATGCCTTGTTCTAAAGCTGTTTGGGAACGGCTTGCGTAGCCCCACACACCTGGGGGCTGCAGGCTTTCCTGCTCTCTTCAGCCTCAGAAGAACCCTTTCGCACTTGGCGCCACGCCAGGCCCAAAAATGGCCATATGTCTGGAGACTGGTCCCACGCCCAAAGAGCCAGCAGGGAAAACTATGCCTTGTTCTAAAGCTCTTTGGGAACGGCTTGCGTAGCCCCACACACCTGGGGGCTGCAGGCTTTCCTGCTCTCTTCAGCCTCAGAAGAACCCTTTCGCACTTGGCGCCACGCCAGGCCCAAAAATGGCCATATGGCTGGAGACTGGTCCCACGCCCAAAGAGCCAGCAGGGAAAACTATGCCTTGTTCTAAAGCTCTTTGGGAACCGCTTGCGTAGCCCCACACACCTCGGGGCTGCAGGCTTTCCTGCTCTCTTCAGCCTCAAAAGCACGCTTTCCCACTTGGCGCTGCGCCAGGCACAAAAATGGCCATATGTCTGGAGATTGGTCCCACGCCCAAAGAGCCAGCAGGGAAAACTATGCCTTGTTCTAAAGCTCTTTGGGAACCGCTTGCGTAGCCCCACACACCTGGGGGCTGCAGGCTTTCCTGCTGCCTTCAGCCTCAAAACCACCCTTTCCCACTTGGCGTCACGCCAGGCACAAAAATGGCCATATGTCTGGAGACTGGTCCCACGCCCAAAGAGCCAGCAGGGAAAAATATGCCTTGTTCTAAAGCTCTTTGGGAACCGCTTGCGTAGCCCCACACAAACTGGGGGCTGCAGGCTTTTCTCGCGCTTTCAGCCTCAGAAGAACCCTTTCGCAATTGGCGCCGCGCCAGGCCCAAAAATGGCCATATGTCTGGAGACTGGTCCCACGCCCAAAGAGCCAGCAGGGAAAACTATGCCTTGTTCTAAAGCTCTTTGGGAACCTCTTGCGTAGCCCCACACACCTGGGTGCTGCAGGCTTTCCTGCTGCCTTCAGCCTCAAAACCACCCTTTCCCACTTGGCGTCACGCCAGGCACAAAAATGGCCATATGTCTGGAGACTGGTCCCACGCCCAAAGAGCCAGCAGGGAAAACTATGCCTTGTTCTAAAGCTCCTTGGGAACCGCTTGCGTAGCCCCACACACCTGGGGGCTGCAGGCTTTCCTGCTGCCTTCAGCCTCAAAACACCCCTTTCCCACTTGGCGTCACGCCAGGCCCAAAAATGGCCAAATGTCTGGAGACTGGTCCCACGCCCAAAGAGCCAGCAGGGAAAACTATGCCTTGTTCTAAAGCTCTTTGGGAACCGCTTGCGTAGCCCCACACACGTGGGGGCTGCAGGCTTTCCTGCTGCCTTCAGCCCTCAGCCTCAAAACCACCTGCAAAAACCCTGCAGAGCGCTGTGCCCAATATACAGAAACGTCTTGCGGTATCTCCTACAGGGAAAGTGCCAGGAGGGAAAAGTGAGGATTATGTTTAGACTTTCTCGGAACTGCTTCAAATCAACTAGACATCTTTGTGCTGTAAATCTCCCAACAGCCAAATGTAAAAGCAGCAAACATCTCGCTGTATGTCCCACATCCAAAGTGCCAAGAGAGAGCTTGCTCTCCCTGTCTTTGAGTACTGTTTGCGCTGTCCCGATTACCTCTTTGCTAACATTCTCTTCAGAGCTGCAGTGAAACCAGGAACCACGTGGAGAAGGCACCCACACTGAAAGTGCCTGGAAGGAACTTTGGGGCTTCTTCTCAGTGTCTCTGATATAGGGTTTCACTGTCCCGGGAAACTCTCTGCTAACACCCTGCAGAGCGCTGTGCCCAATATACAGAAACGTCTTGCGGTATCTCCTACAGGGAAAGTGCCAGGAGGGAAAAGTGAGGATTATGTTTAGACTTTCTCGGAACTGCTTCAAATCAACTAGATATCTTTGTGCTGTAAATCTCCCAACAGCCAAACGCAAAAGCAGCAAACATCTCGCTGTATGTCCCACATCCAAAGTGCCAAGAGAGTAATGTAGAGCTTGCTCTCCCTGTCTTTGAGTACTGTTTGCGCTGTCCCGATTACCTCTTTGCTAACATTCTCTTCAGAGCTGCAGTGAAACCAGGAACCACGTGGAGAAGGCACCCACACTGAAAGTGCCTGGAAGGAACGTTGGGGCTTCTTCTCAGTGTCTCTGATATAGGGTTTCACTGTCCCGGGAAACTCTCTGCTAACACCCTGCACAGCGCTGTGCCCAATATACAGAAACGTCTTGCGGTATCCCCTACAGGGAAAGTGCCAGGAGGGAAAAGTGAGGATTATGTTTAGACTTTCTCGGAACTGCTTCAAATCAACTAGATATCTTTGTGCTGTAAATCTCCCAACAGCCAAACGCAAAAGCAGCAAACATCTCGCTGTATGTCCCACATCCAAAGTGCCAAGAGAGAGCTTGCTCTCCCTGTCTTTGAGTACTGTTTGCACTGTCCCGATTACCTCTTTGCTAACATTCTCTTCAGAGCTGCAGTGAAACCAGGAACCACGTGGAGAAGGCACCCACACTGAAAGTGCCTGGAGGGAACATTGGGGCTTCTTCTCAGTGTCTCTGATATAGGGTTTCACTGTCCTGGGAAACTCTCTGCTAACACCCTGCAGAGCGCTGTGCCCAATATACAGAAACGTCTTGCGGTATCTCCTACAGGGAAAGTGCCAGGAGGGAAAAGTGAGGATTATGTTTAGACTTTCTCGGAACTGCTTCAAATCAACTAGACATCTTTGTGCTGTAAATCTCCCAACAGCCAAATGTAAAAGCAGCAAACATCTCGCTGTATGTCCCACATCCAAAGTGCCAAGAGAGAGCTTGCTCTCCCTGTCTTTGAGTACTGTTTGCGCTGTCCCGATTACCTCTTTGCTAACATTCTCTTCAGAGCTGCAGTGAAACCAGGAACCACGTGGAGAAGGCACCCACACTGAAAGTGCCTGGAGGGAACATTGGGGCTTCTTCTCAGTGTCTCTGACATAGGGTTTCACTGTCCCGGGAAAGTCTCTGCTAACACCCTGCACAGCGCTGTGCCCAATATACAGAAATGTCTTGCGGTATCCCCTACAGGGAAAGTGCCAGGAGGGAAAAGTGAGGATTATGCTTAGACTTTCTCGGAACTGCTTCAAATCAACTAGATATCTTTGTGCTGTAAATCTCCCAACAGCCAAACGCAAAAGCAGCAAACATCTCGCTGTATGTCCCACATCCAAAGTGCCAAGAGAGTAATGTAGAGCTTGCTCTCCCTGTCTTTGAGTACTGTTTGCGCTGTCCCGATTACCTCTTTGCTAACATTCTCTTCAGAGCTGCAGTGAAACCAGGAACCACGTGGAGAAGGCACCCACACTGAAAGTGCCTGGAAGGAACGTTGGGGCTTCTTCTCAGTGTCTCTGATATAGGGTTTCACTGTCCCGGGAAACTCTTCAAATCAACTAGATATCTTTGTGCTGTAAATCTCCCAACAGCCAAACGCAAAAGCAGCAAACATCTCGCTGTATGTCCCACATCCAAAGTGCCAAGAGAGTAATGTAGAGCTTGCTCTCCCTGTCTTTGAGTACTGTTTGCACTGTCCCGATTACCTCTTTGCTAACATTCTCTTCAGAGCTGCAGTGAAACCAGGAACCACGTGGAGAAGGCACCCACACTGAAAGTGCCTGGAGGGAACATTGGGGCTTCTTCTCAGTGTCTCTGATATAGGGTTTCACCGTCCCGGGAAACTCTCTGCTAACACCCTGCAGAGCGCTGTGCCCAATATACAGAAACGTCTTGCGGTATCTCCTACAGGGAAAGTGCCAGGAGGGAAAAGTGAGGATTATGTTTAGACTTTCTCGGAACTGCTTCAAATCAACTAGATATCTTTGTGCTGTAAATCTCCCAACAGCCAAATGTAAAAGCAGCAAACATCTCGCTGTATGTCCCACATCCAAAGTGCCAAGAGAGAGCTTGCTCTCCCTGTCTTTGAGTACTGTTTGCGCTGTCCCGATTACCTCTTTGCTAACATTCTCTTCAGAGCTGCAGTGAAACCAGGAACCACGTGGAGAAGGCACCCACACTGAAAGTGCCTGGAAGGAACGTTGGGGCTTCTTCTCAGTGTCTCTGATATAGGGTTTCACTGTCCCGGGAAACTCTCTGCTAACACCCTGCAGAGCGCTGTGCCCAATATACAGAAACGTCTTGCGGTATCTCCTACAGGGAAAGTGCCAGGAGGGAAAAGTGAGGATTATGTTTAGACTTTCTCGGAACTGCTTCAAATCAACTAGATATCTTTGTGCTGTAAATCTCCCAACAGCCAAATGTAAAAGCAGCAAACATCTCGCTGTATGTCCCACATCCAAAGTGCCAAGAGAGAGCTTGCTCTCCCTGTCTTTGAGTACTGTTTGCGCTGTCCCGATTACCTCTTTGCTAACATTCTCTTCAGAGCTGCAGTGAAACCAGGAACCACGTGGAGAAGGCACCCACACTGAAAGTGCCTGGAAGGAACGTTGGGGCTTCTTCTCAGTGTCTCTGATATAGGGTTTCACTGTCCCGGGAAACTCTCTGCTAACACCCTGCAGAGCGCTGTGCCCAATATACAGAAACGTCTTGCGGTATCTCCTACAGGGAAAGTGCCAGGAGGGAAAAGTGAGGATTATGTTTAGACTTTCTCGGAACTGCTTCAAATCAACTAGATATCTTTGTGCTGTAAATCTCCCAACAGCCAAACGCAAAAGCAGCAAACATCTCGCTGTATGTCCCACATCCAAAGTGCCAAGAGAGAGCTTGCTCTCCCTGTCTTTGAGTACTGTTTGCACTGTCCCGATTACCTCTTTGCTAACATTCTCTTCAGAGCTGCAGTGAAACCAGGAACCACGTGGAGAAGGCACCCACACTGAAAGTGCCTGGAAGGAACGTTGGGGCTTCTTCTCAGTGTCTCTGATATAGGGTTTCACTGTCCCGGGAAACTCTCTGCTAACACCCTGCAGAGCGCTGTGCCCAATATACAGAAACGTCTTGCGGTATCTCCTACAGGGAAAGTGCCAGGAGGGAAAAGTGAGGATTATGTTTAGACTTTCTCGGAACTGCTTCAAATCAACTAGATATCTTTGTGCTGTAAATCTCCCAACAGCCAAATGTAAAAGCAGCAAACATCTCGCTGTATGTCCCACATCCAAAGTGCCAAGAGAGAGCTTGCTCTCCCTGTCTTTGAGTACTGTTTGCGCTGTCCCGATTACCTCTTTGCTAACATTCTCTTCAGAGCTGCAGTGAAACCAGGAACCACGTGGAGAAGGCACCCACACTGAAAGTGCCTGGAGGGAACATTGGGGCTTCTTCTCAGTGTCTCTGATATAGGGTTTCACTGTCCCGGGAAACTCTCTGCTAACACCCTGCACAGCGCTGTGCCCAATATACAGAAACGTCTTGCGGTATCTCCTACAGGGAAAGTGCCAGGAGGGAAAAGTGAGGATTATGTTTAGACTTTCTCGGAACTGCTTCAAATCAACTAGACATCTTTGTGCTGTAAATCTCCCAACAGCCAAACGCAAAAGCAGCAAACATCTCGCTGTATGTCCCACATCCAAAGTGCCAAGAGAGTAATGTAGAGCTTGCTCTCCCTGTCTTTGAGTACTGTTTGCGCTGTCCCGATTACCTCTTTGCTAACATTCTCTTCAGAGCTGCAGTGAAACCAGGAACCACGTGGAGAAGGCACCCACACTGAAAGTGCCTGGAAGGAACGTTGGGGCTTCTTCTCAGTGTCTCTGATATAGGGTTTCACTGTCCCGGGAAACTCTTCAAATCAACTAGATATCTTTGTGCTGTAAATCTCCCAACAGCCAAACGCAAAAGCAGCAAACATCTCGCTGTATGTCCCACATCCAAAGTGCCAAGAGAGTAATGTAGAGCTTGCTCTCCCTGTCTTTGAGTACTGTTTGCACTGTCCCGATTACCTCTTTGCTAACATTCTCTTCAGAGCTGCAGTGAAACCAGGAACCACGTGGAGAAGGCACCCACACTGAAAGTGCCTGGAGGGAACGTTGGGGCTTCTTCTCAGTGTCTCTGATATAGGGTTTCACTGTCCCGGGAAACTCTCTGCTAACACCCTGCAGAGCGCTGTGCCCAATATACAGAAACGTCTTGCGGTATCTCCTACAGGGAAAGTGCCAGGAGGGAAAAGTGAGGATTATGTTTAGACTTTCTCGGAACTGCTTCAAATCAACTAGATATCTTTGTGCTGTAAATCTCCCAACAGCCAAATGTAAAAGCAGCAAACATCTCGCTGTATGTCCCACATCCAAAGTGCCAAGAGAGAGCTTGCTCTCCCTGTCTTTGAGTACTGTTTGCGCTGTCCCGATTACCTCTTTGCTAACATTCTCTTCAGAGCTGCAGTGAAACCAGGAACCACGTGGAGAAGGCACCCACACTGAAAGTGCCTGGAAGGAACGTTGGGGCTTCTTCTCAGTGTCTCTGATATAGGGTTTCACTGTCCCGGGAAACTCTCTGCTAACACCCTGCAGAGCGCTGTGCCCAATATACAGAAACGTCTTGCGGTATCTCCTACAGGGAAAGTGCCAGGAGGGAAAAGTGAGGATTATGTTTAGACTTTCTCGGAACTGCTTCAAATCAACTAGATATCTTTGTGCTGTAAATCTCCCAACAGCCAAATGTAAAAGCAGCAAACATCTCGCTGTATGTCCCACATCCAAAGTGCCAAGAGAGAGCTTGCTCTCCCTGTCTTTGAGTACTGTTTGCGCTGTCCCGATTACCTCTTTGCTAACATTCTCTTCAGAGCTGCAGTGAAACCAGGAACCACGTGGAGAAGGCACCCACACTGAAAGTGCCTGGAAGGAACGTTGGGGCTTCTTCTCAGTGTCTCTGATATAGGGTTTCACTGTCCCGGGAAACTCTCTGGTAACACCCTGCAGAGCGCTGTGCCCAATATACAGAAACGTCTTGCGGTATCTCCTACAGGGAAAGTGCCAGGAGGGAAAAGTGAGGATTATGCTTAGACTTTCTCGGAACTGCTTCAAATCAACTAGATATCTTTGTGCTGTAAATCTCCCAACAGCCAAATGTAAAAGCAGCAAACATCTCGCTGTATGTCCCACATCCAAAGTGCCAAGAGAGTAATGTAGAGCTTGCTCTCCCTGTCTTTGAGTACTGTTTGCGCTGTCCCGATTACCTCTTTGCTAACATTCTCTTCAGAGCTGCAGTGAAACCAGGAACCACGTGGAGAAGGCACCCACACTGAAAGTGCCTGGAAGGAACGTTGGGGCTTCTTCTCAGTGTCTCTGATATAGGGTTTCACTGTCCCGGGAAACTCTTCAAATCAACTAGATATCTTTGTGCTGTAAATCTCCCAACAGCCAAACGCAAAAGCAGCAAACATCTCGCTGTATGTCCCACATCCAAAGTGCCAAGAGAGTAATGTAGAGCTTGCTCTCCCTGTCTTTGAGTACTGTTTGCACTGTCCCGATTACCTCTTTGCTAACATTCTCTTCAGAGCTGCAGTGAAACCAGGAACCACGTGGAGAAGGCACCCACACTGAAAGTGCCTGGAGGGAACATTGGGGCTTCTTCTCAGTGTCTCTGATATAGGGTTTCACTGTCCCGGGAAACTCTCTGCTAACACCCTGCAGAGCGCTGTGCCCAATATACAGAAACGTCTTGCGGTATCTCCTACAGGGAAAGTGCCAGGAGGGAAAAGTGAGGATTATGTTTAGACTTTCTCGGAACTGCTTCAAATCAACTAGATATCTTTGTGCTGTAAATCTCCCAACAGCCAAATGTAAAAGCAGCAAACATCTCGCTGTATGTCCCACATCCAAAGTGCCAAGAGAGAGCTTGCTCTCCCTGTCTTTGAGTACTGTTTGCGCTGTCCCGATTACCTCTTTGCTAACATTCTCTTCAGAGCTGCAGTGAAACCAGGAACCACGTGGAGAAGGCACCCACACTGAAAGTGCCTGGAAGGAACGTTGGGGCTTCTTCTCAGTGTCTCTGATATAGGGTTTCACTGTCCCGGGAAACTCTCTGGTAACACCCTGCAGAGCGCTGTGCCCAATATACAGAAACGTCTTGCGGTATCTCCTACAGGGAAAGTGCCAGGAGGGAAAAGTGAGGATTATGCTTAGACTTTCTCGGAACTGCTTCAAATCAACTAGATATCTTTGTGCTGTAAATCTCCCAACAGCCAAATGTAAAAGCAGCAAACATCTCGCTGTATGTCCCACATCCAAAGTGCCAAGAGAGAGCTTGCTCTCCCTGTCTTTGAGTACTGTTTGCACTGTCCCGATTACCTCTTTGCTAACATTCTCTTCAGAGCTGCAGTGAAACCAGGAACCACGTGGAGAAGGCACCCACACTGAAAGTGCCTGGAAGGAACGTTGGGGCTTCTTCTCAGTGTCTCTGATATAGGGTTTCACTGTCCCGGGAAACTCTCTGCTAACACCCTGCAGAGCGCTGTGCCCAATATACAGAAACGTCTTGCGGTATCTCCTACAGGGAAAGTGCCAGGAGGGAAAAGTGAGGATTATGTTTAGACTTTCTCGGAACTGCTTCAAATCAACTAGATATCTTTGTGCTGTAAATCTCCCAACAGCCAAATGTAAAAGCAGCAAACATCTCGCTGTATGTCCCACATCCAAAGTGCCAAGAGAGAGCTTGCTCTCCCTGTCTTTGAGTACTGTTTGCGCTGTCCCGATTACCTCTTTGCTAACATTCTCTTCAGAGCTGCAGTGAAACCAGGAACCACGTGGAGAAGGCACCCACACTGAAAGTGCCTGGAAGGAACGTTGGGGCTTCTTCTCAGTGTCTCTGATATAGGGTTTCACTGTCCCGGGAAACTCTCTGCTAACACCCTGCAGAGCGCTGTGCCCAATATACAGAAACGTCTTGCGGTATCTCCTACAGGGAAAGTGCCAGGAGGGAAAAGTGAGGATTATGTTTAGACTTTCTCGGAACTGCTTCAAATCAACTAGATATCTTTGTGCTGTAAATCTCCCAACAGCCAAATGTAAAAGCAGCAAACATCTCGCTGTATGTCCCACATCCAAAGTGCCAAGAGAGAGCTTGCTCTCCCTGTCTTTGAGTACTGTTTGCGCTGTCCCGATTACCTCTTTGCTAACATTCTCTTCAGAGCTGCAGTGAAACCAGGAACCACGTGGAGAAGGCACCCACACTGAAAGTGCCTGGAAGGAACGTTGGGGCTTCTTCTCAGTGTCTCTGATATAGGGTTTCACTGTCCCGGGAAACTCTCTGGTAACACCCTGCAGAGCGCTGTGCCCAATATACAGAAACGTCTTGCGGTATCTCCTACAGGGAAAGTGCCAGGAGGGAAAAGTGAGGATTATGCTTAGACTTTCTCGGAACTGCTTCAAATCAACTAGATATCTTTGTGCTGTAAATCTCCCAACAGCCAAATGTAAAAGCAGCAAACATCTCGCTGTATGTCCCACATCCAAAGTGCCAAGAGAGTAATGTAGAGCTTGCTCTCCCTGTCTTTGAGTACTGTTTGCGCTGTCCCGATTACCTCTTTGCTAACATTCTCTTCAGAGCTGCAGTGAAACCAGGAACCACGTGGAGAAGGCACCCACACTGAAAGTGCCTGGAAGGAACGTTGGGGCTTCTTCTCAGTGTCTCTGATATAGGGTTTCACTGTCCCGGGAAACTCTTCAAATCAACTAGATATCTTTGTGCTGTAAATCTCCCAACAGCCAAACGCAAAAGCAGCAAACATCTCGCTGTATGTCCCACATCCAAAGTGCCAAGAGAGTAATGTAGAGCTTGCTCTCCCTGTCTTTGAGTACTGTTTGCACTGTCCCGATTACCTCTTTGCTAACATTCTCTTCAGAGCTGCAGTGAAACCAGGAACCACGTGGAGAAGGCACCCACACTGAAAGTGCCTGGAGGGAACATTGGGGCTTCTTCTCAGTGTCTCTGATATAGGGTTTCACTGTCCCGGGAAACTCTCTGCTAACACCCTGCAGAGCGCTGTGCCCAATATACAGAAACGTCTTGCGGTATCTCCTACAGGGAAAGTGCCAGGAGGGAAAAGTGAGGATTATGTTTAGACTTTCTCGGAACTGCTTCAAATCAACTAGATATCTTTGTGCTGTAAATCTCCCAACAGCCAAATGTAAAAGCAGCAAACATCTCGCTGTATGTCCCACATCCAAAGTGCCAAGAGAGAGCTTGCTCTCCCTGTCTTTGAGTACTGTTTGCGCTGTCCCGATTACCTCTTTGCTAACATTCTCTTCAGAGCTGCAGTGAAACCAGGAACCACGTGGAGAAGGCACCCACACTGAAAGTGCCTGGAAGGAACGTTGGGGCTTCTTCTCAGTGTCTCTGATATAGGGTTTCACTGTCCCGGGAAACTCTCTGCTAACACCCTGCAGAGCGCTGTGCCCAATATACAGAAACGTCTTGCGGTATCTCCTACAGGGAAAGTGCCAGGAGGGAAAAGTGAGGATTATGCTTAGACTTTCTCGGAACTGCTTCAAATCAACTAGATATCTTTGTGCTGTAAATCTCCCAACAGCCAAATGTAAAAGCAGCAAACATCTCGCTGTATGTCCCACATCCAAAGTGCCAAGAGAGAGCTTGCTCTCCCTGTCTTTGAGTACTGTTTGCACTGTCCCGATTACCTCTTTGCTAACATTCTCTTCAGAGCTGCAGTGAAACCAGGAACCACGTGGAGAAGGCACCCACACTGAAAGTGCCTGGAAGGAACGTTGGGGCTTCTTCTCAGTGTCTCTGATATAGGGTTTCACTGTCCCGGGAAACTCTCTGCTAACACCCTGCAGAGCGCTGTGCCCAATATACAGAAACGTCTTGCGGTATCTCCTACAGGGAAAGTGCCAGGAGGGAAAAGTGAGGATTATGTTTAGACTTTCTCGGAACTGCTTCAAATCAACTAGATATCTTTGTGCTGTAAATCTCCCAACAGCCAAATGTAAAAGCAGCAAACATCTCGCTGTATGTCCCACATCCAAAGTGCCAAGAGAGAGCTTGCTCTCCCTGTCTTTGAGTACTGTTTGCGCTGTCCCGATTACCTCTTTGCTAACATTCTCTTCAGAGCTGCAGTGAAACCAGGAACCACGTGGAGAAGGCACCCACACTGAAAGTGCCTGGAAGGAACGTTGGGGCTTCTTCTCAGTGTCTCTGATATAGGGTTTCACTGTCCCGGGAAACTCTCTGCTAACACCCTGCAGAGCGCTGTGCCCAATATACAGAAACGTCTTGCGGTATCTCCTACAGGGAAAGTGCCAGGAGGGAAAAGTGAGGATTATGTTTAGACTTTCTCGGAACTGCTTCAAATCAACTAGATATCTTTGTGCTGTAAATCTCCCAACAGCCAAATGTAAAAGCAGCAAACATCTCGCTGTATGTCCCACATCCAAAGTGCCAAGAGAGAGCTTGCTCTCCCTGTCTTTGAGTACTGTTTGCGCTGTCCCGATTACCTCTTTGCTAACATTCTCTTCAGAGCTGCAGTGAAACCAGGAACCACGTGGAGAAGGCACCCACACTGAAAGTGCCTGGAAGGAACGTTGGGGCTTCTTCTCAGTGTCTCTGATATAGGGTTTCACTGTCCCGGGAAACTCTCTGCTAACACCCTGCAGAGCGCTGTGCCCAATATACAGAAACGTCTTGCGGTATCTCCTACAGGGAAAGTGCCAGGAGGGAAAAGTGAGGATTATGTTTAGACTTTCTCGGAACTGCTTCAAATCAACTAGATATCTTTGTGCTGTAAATCTCCCAACAGCCAAATGTAAAAGCAGCAAACATCTCGCTGTATGTCCCACATCCAAAGTGCCAAGAGAGTAATGTAGAGCTTGCTCTCCCTGTCTTTGAGTACTGTTTGCACTGTCCCGATTACCTCTTTGCTAACATTCTCTTCAGAGCTGCAGTGAAACCAGGAACCACGTGGAGAAGGCACCCACACTGAAAGTGCCTGGAGGGAACATTGGGGCTTCTTCTCAGTGTCTCTGATATAGGGTTTCACTGTCCCGGGAAACTCTCTGCTAACACCCTGCAGAGCGCTGTGCCCAATATACAGAAACGTCTTGCGGTATCTCCTACAGGGAAAGTGCCAGGAGGGAAAAGTGAGGATTATGTTTAGACTTTCTCGGAACTGCTTCAAATCAACTAGATATCTTTGTGCTGTAAATCTCCCAACAGCCAAATGTAAAAGCAGCAAACATCTCGCTGTATGTCCCACATCCAAAGTGCCAAGAGAGAGCTTGCTCTCCCTGTCTTTGAGTACTGTTTGCGCTGTCCCGATTACCTCTTTGCTAACATTCTCTTCAGAGCTGCAGTGAAACCAGGAACCACGTGGAGAAGGCACCCACACTGAAAGTGCCTGGAAGGAACGTTGGGGCTTCTTCTCAGTGTCTCTGATATAGGGTTTCACTGTCCCGGGAAACTCTCTGGTAACACCCTGCAGAGCGCTGTGCCCAATATACAGAAACGTCTTGCGGTATCTCCTACAGGGAAAGTGCCAGGAGGGAAAAGTGAGGATTATGCTTAGACTTTCTCAGAACTGCTTCAAATCAACTAGATATCTTTGTGCTGTAAATCTCCCAACAGCCAAATGTAAAAGCAGCAAACATCTCGCTGTATGTCCCACATCCAAAGTGCCAAGAGAGAGCTTGCTCTCCCTGTCTTTGAGTACTGTTTGCACTGTCCCGATTACCTCTTTGCTAACATTCTCTTCAGAGCTGCAGTGAAACCAGGAACCACGTGGAGAAGGCACCCACACTGAAAGTGCCTGGAAGGAACGTTGGGGCTTCTTCTCAGTGTCTCTGATATAGGGTTTCACTGTCCCGGGAAACTCTCTGCTAACACCCTGCAGAGCGCTGTGCCCAATATACAGAAACGTCTTGCGGTATCTCCTACAGGGAAAGTGCCAGGAGGGAAAAGTGAGGATTATGCTTAGACTTTCTCGGAACTGCTTCAAATCAACTAGATATCTTTGTGCTGTAAATCTCCCAACAGCCAAATGTAAAAGCAGCAAACATCTCGCTGTATGTCCCACATCCAAAGTGCCAAGAGAGAGCTTGCTCTCCCTGTCTTTGAGTACTGTTTGCACTGTCCCGATTACCTCTTTGCTAACATTCTCTTCAGAGCTGCAGTGAAACCAGGAACCACGTGGAGAAGGCACCCACACTGAAAGTGCCTGGAGGGAACATTGGGGCTTCTTCTCAGTGTCTCTGATATAGGGTTTCACCGTCCCGGGAAACTCTCTGCTAACACCCTGCAGAGCGCTGTGCCCAATATACAGAAACGTCTTGCGGTATCTCCTACAGGGAAAGTGCCAGGAGGGAAAAGTGAGGATTATGCTTAGACTTTCTCGGAACTGCTTCAAATCAACTAGATATCTTTGTGCTGTAAATCTCCCAACAGCCAAATGTAAAAGCAGCAAACATCTCGCTGTATGTCCCACATCCAAAGTGCCAAGAGAGAGCTTGCTCTCCCTGTCTTTGAGTACTGTTTGCACTGTCCCGATTACCTCTTTGCTAACATTCTCTTCAGAGCTGCAGTGAAACCAGGAACCACGTGGAGAAGGCACCCACACTGAAAGTGCCTGGAGGGAACATTGGGGCTTCTTCTCAGTGTCTCTGATATAGGGTTTCACCGTCCCGGGAAACTCTCTGCTAACACCCTGCAGAGCGCTGTGCCCAATATACAGAAACGTCTTGCGGTATCTCCTACAGGGAAAGTGCCAGGAGGGAAAAGTGAGGATTATGTTTAGACTTTCTCGGAACTGCTTCAAATCAACTAGATATCTTTGTGCTGTAAATCTCCCAACAGCCAAATGTAAAAGCAGCAAACATCTCGCTGTATGTCCCACATCCAAAGTGCCAAGAGAGAGCTTGCTCTCCCTGTCTTTGAGTACTGTTTGCGCTGTCCCGATTACCTCTTTGCTAACATTCTCTTCAGAGCTGCAGTGAAACCAGGAACCACGTGGAGAAGGCACCCACACTGAAAGTGCCTGGAAGGAACGTTGGGGCTTCTTCTCAGTGTCTCTGATATAGGGTTTCACTGTCCCGGGAAACTCTCTGCTAACACCCTGCAGAGCGCTGTGCCCAATATACAGAAACGTCTTGCGGTATCTCCTACAGGGAAAGTGCCAGGAGGGAAAAGTGAGGATTATGTTTAGACTTTCTCGGAACTGCTTCAAATCAACTAGATATCTTTGTGCTGTAAATCTCCCAACAGCCAAATGTAAAAGCAGCAAACATCTCGCTGTATGTCCCACATCCAAAGTGCCAAGAGAGAGCTTGCTCTCCCTGTCTTTGAGTACTGTTTGCGCTGTCCCGATTACCTCTTTGCTAACATTCTCTTCAGAGCTGCAGTGAAACCAGGAACCACGTGGAGAAGGCACCCACACTGAAAGTGCCTGGAAGGAACGTTGGGGCTTCTTCTCAGTGTCTCTGATATAGGGTTTCACTGTCCCGGGAAACTCTCTGCTAACACCCTGCAGAGCGCTGTGCCCAATATACAGAAACGTCTTGCGGTATCTCCTACAGGGAAAGTGCCAGGAGGGAAAAGTGAGGATTATGTTTAGACTTTCTCGGAACTGCTTCAAATCAACTAGATATCTTTGTGCTGTAAATCTCCCAACAGCCAAACGCAAAAGCAGCAAACATCTCGCTGTATGTTCCACATCCAAAGTGCCAAGAGAGAGCTTGCTCTCCCTGTCTTTGAGTACTGTTTGCACTGTCCCGATTACCTCTTTGCTAACATTCTCTTCAGAGCTGCAGTGAAACCAGGAACCACGTGGAGAAGGCACCCACACTGAAAGTGCCTGGAAGGAACGTTGGGGCTTCTTCTCAGTGTCTCTGATATAGGGTTTCACTGTCCCGGGAAACTCTCTGCTAACACCCTGCAGAGCGCTGTGCCCAATATACAGAAACGTCTTGCGGTATCTCCTACAGGGAAAGTGCCAGGAGGGAAAAGTGAGGATTATGTTTAGACTTTCTCGGAACTGCTTCAAATCAACTAGATATCTTTGTGCTGTAAATCTCCCAACAGCCAAATGTAAAAGCAGCAAACATCTCGCTGTATGTCCCACATCCAAAGTGCCAAGAGAGAGCTTGCTCTCCCTGTCTTTGAGTACTGTTTGCACTGTCCCGATTACCTCTTTGCTAACATTCTCTTCAGAGCTGCAGTGAAACCAGGAACCACGTGGAGAAGGCACCCACACTGAAAGTGCCTGGAGGGAACATTGGGGCTTCTTCTCAGTGTCTCTGACATAGGGTTTCACTGTCCCGGTAAACTCTCTGCTAACACCCTGCACAGCGCTGTGCCCAATATACAGAAATGTCTTGCAGTATCCCCTACAGGGAAAGTGCCAGGAGGGAAAAGTGAGGATTATGCTTAGACTTTCTCGGAACTGCTTCAAATCAACTAGATATCTTTGTGCTGTAAATCTCCCAACAGCCAAACGCAAAAGCAGCAAACATCTCGCTGTATGTCCCACATCCAAAGTGCCAAGAGAGTAATGTAGAGCTTGCTCTCCCTGTCTTTGAGTACTGTTTGCGCTGTCCCAATTACCTCTTTGCTAACATTCTCTTCAGAGCTGCAGTGAAACCAGGAACCACGTGGAGAAGGCACCCACACTGAAAGTGCCTGGAAGGAACGTTGGGGCTTCTTCTCAGTGTCTCTGATATAGGGTTTCACTGTCCCGGGAAACTCTTCAAATCAACTAGATATCTTTGTGCTGTAAATCTCCCAACAGCCAAACGCAAAAGCAGCAAACATCTCGCTGTATGTCCCACATCCAAAGTGCCAAGAGAGTAATGTAGAGCTTGCTCTCCCTGTCTTTGAGTACTGTTTGCACTGTCCCGATTACCTCTTTGCTAACATTCTCTTCAGAGCTGCAGTGAAACCAGGAACCACGTGGAGAAGGCACCCACACTGAAAGTGCCTGGAGGGAACATTGGGGCTTCTTCTCAGTGTCTCTGATATAGGGTTTCACTGTCCCGGGAAACTCTCTGCTAACACCCTGCAGAGCGCTGTGCCCAATATACAGAAACGTCTTGCGGTATCTCCTACAGGGAAAGTGCCAGGAGGGAAAAGTGAGGATTATGTTTAGACTTTCTCGGAACTGCTTCAAATCAACTAGATATCTTTGTGCTGTAAATCTCCCAACAGCCAAATGTAAAAGCAGCAAACATCTCGCTGTATGTCCCACATCCAAAGTGCCAAGAGAGAGCTTGCTCTCCCTGTCTTTGAGTACTGTTTGCGCTGTCCCGATTACCTCTTTGCTAACATTCTCTTCAGAGCTGCAGTGAAACCAGGAACCACGTGGAGAAGGCACCCACACTGAAAGTGCCTGGAAGGAACGTTGGGGCTTCTTCTCAGTGTCTCTGATATAGGGTTTCACTGTCCCGGGAAACTCTCTGCTAACACCCTGCAGAGCGCTGTGCCCAATATACAGAAACGTCTTGCGGTATCTCCTACAGGGAAAGTGCCAGGAGGGAAAAGTGAGGATTATGTTTAGACTTTCTCGGAACTGCTTCAAATCAACTAGATATCTTTGTGCTGTAAATCTCCCAACAGCCAAATGTAAAAGCAGCAAACATCTCGCTGTATGTCCCACATCCAAAGTGCCAAGAGAGAGCTTGCTCTCCCTGTCTTTGAGTACTGTTTGCGCTGTCCCGATTACCTCTTTGCTAACATTCTCTTCAGAGCTGCAGTGAAACCAGGAACCACGTGGAGAAGGCACCCACACTGAAAGTGCCTGGAAGGAACGTTGGGGCTTCTTCTCAGTGTCTCTGATATAGGGTTTCACTGTCCCGGGAAACTCTCTGCTAACACCCTGCAGAGCGCTGTGCCCAATATACAGAAACGTCTTGCGGTATCTCCTACAGGGAAAGTGCCAGGAGGGAAAAGTGAGGATTATGTTTAGACTTTCTCGGAACTGCTTCAAATCAACTAGATATCTTTGTGCTGTAAATCTCCCAACAGCCAAATGTAAAAGCAGCAAACATCTCGCTGTATGTCCCACATCCAAAGTGCCAAGAGAGAGCTTGCTCTCCCTGTCTTTGAGTACTGTTTGCACTGTCCCGATTACCTCTTTGCTAACATTCTCTTCAGAGCTGCAGTGAAACCAGGAACCACGTGGAGAAGGCACCCACACTGAAAGTGCCTGGAAGGAACGTTGGGGCTTCTTCTCAGTGTCTCTGATATAGGGTTTCACTGTCCCGGGAAACTCTCTGCTAACACCCTGCAGAGCGCTGTGCCCAATATACAGAAACGTCTTGCGGTATCTCCTACAGGGAAAGTGCCAGGAGGGAAAAGTGAGGATTATGCTTAGACTTTCTCGGAACTGCTTCAAATCAACTAGATATCTTTGTGCTGTAAATCTCCCAACAGCCAAACGCAAAAGCAGCAAACATCTCGCTGTATGTCCCACATCCAAAGTGCCAAGAGAGTAATGTAGAGCTTGCTCTCCCTGTCTTTGAGTACTGTTTGCACTGTCCCGATTACCTCTTTGCTAACATTCTCTTCAGAGCTGCAGTGAAACCAGGAACCACGTGGAGAAGGCACCCACACTGAAAGTGCCTGGAAGGAACGTTGGGGCTTCTTCTCAGTGTCTCTGATATAGGGTTTCACTGTCCCGGGAAACTCTCTGCTAACACCCTGCACAGCGCTGTGCCCAATATACAGAAACGTCTTGCGGTATCCCCTACAGGGAAAGTGCCAGGAGGGAAAAGTGAGGATTATGTTTAGACTTTCTCGGAACTGCTTCAAATCAACTAGATATCTTTGTGCTGTAAATCTCCCAACAGCCAAACGCAAAAGCAGCAAACATCTCGCTGTATGTCCCACATCCAAAGTGCCAAGAGAGAGCTTGCTCTCCCTGTCTTTGAGTACTGTTTGCACTGTCCCGATTACCTCTTTGCTAACATTCTCTTCAGAGCTGCAGTGAAACCAGGAACCACGTGGAGAAGGCACCCACACTGAAAGTGCCTGGAGGGAACATTGGGGCTTCTTCTCAGTGTCTCTGATATAGGGTTTCACTGTCCTGGGAAACTCTCTGCTAACACCCTGCAGAGCGCTGTGCCCAATATACAGAAACGTCTTGCGGTATCTCCTACAGGGAAAGTGCCAGGAGGGAAAAGTGAGGATTATGCTTAGACTTTCTCGGAACTGCTTCAAATCAACTAGATATCTTTGTGCTGTAAATCTCCCAACAGCCAAACGCAAAAGCAGCAAACATCTCGCTGTATGTCCCACATCCAAAGTGCCAAGAGAGTAATGTAGAGCTTGCTCTCCCTGTCTTTGAGTACTGTTTGCGCTGTCCCGATTACCTCTTTGCTAACATTCTCTTCAGAGCTGCAGTGAAACCAGGAACCACGTGGAGAAGGCACCCACACTGAAAGTGCCTGGAAGGAACGTTGGGGCTTCTTCTCAGTGTCTCTGATATAGGGTTTCACTGTCCCGGGAAACTCTCTGCTAACACCCTGCACAGCGCTGTGCCCAATATACAGAAACGTCTTGCGGTATCCCCTACAGGGAAAGTGCCAGGAGGGAAAAGTGAGGATTATGTTTAGACTTTCTCGGAACTGCTTCAAATCAACTAGATATCTTTGTGCTGTAAATCTCCCAACAGCCAAACGCAAAAGCAGCAAACATCTCGCTGTATGTCCCACATCCAAAGTGCCAAGAGAGAGCTTGCTCTCCCTGTCTTTGAGTACTGTTTGCGCTGTCCCGATTACCTCTTTGCTAACATTCTCTTCAGAGCTGCAGTGAAACCAGGAACCAAGTGGAGAAGGCACCCACACTGAAAGTGCCTGGAAGGAACGTTGGGGCTTCTTCTCAATGTCTCTGATATAGGGTTTCACTGTCCCGGGAAACTCTCTGCTAACACCCTGCAGAGCGCTGTGCCCAATATACAGAAACGTCTTGCGGTATCTCCTACAGGGAAAGTGCCAGGAGGGAAAAGTGAGGATTATGTTTAGACTTTCTCGGAACTGCTTCAAATCAACTAGATATCTTTGTGCTGTAAATCTCCCAACAGCCAAATGTAAAAGCAGCAAACATCTCGCTGTATGTCCCACATCCAAAGTGCCAAGAGAGAGCTTGCTCTCCCTGTCTTTGAGTACTGTTTGCGCTGTCCCGATTACCTCTTTGCTAACATTCTCTTCAGAGCTGCAGTGAAACCAGGAACCACGTGGAGAAGGCACCCACACTGAAAGTGCCTGGAGGGAACATTGGGGCTTCTTCTCAGTGTCTCTGATATAGGGTTTCACTGTCCCGGGAAACTCTCTGCTAACACCCTGCAGAGCGCTGTGCCCAATATACAGAAACGTCTTGCGGTATCTCCTACAGGGAAAGTGCCAGGAGGGAAAAGTGAGGATTATGTTTAGACTTTCTCGGAACTGCTTCAAATCAACTAGATATCTTTGTGCTGTAAATCTCCCAACAGCCAAACGCAAAAGCAGCAAACATCTCGCTGTATGTCCCACATCCAAAGTGCCAAGAGAGAGCTTGCTCTCCCTGTCTTTGAGTACTGTTTGCACTGTCCCGATTACCTCTTTGCTAACATTCTCTTCAGAGCTGCAGTGAAACCAGGAACCACGTGGAGAAGGCACCCACACTGAAAGTGCCTGGAAGGAACGTTGGGGCTTCTTCTCAGTGTCTCTGATATAGGGTTTCACTGTCCCGGGAAACTCTCTGCTAACACCCTGCAGAGCGCTGTGCCCAATATACAGAAACGTCTTGCGGTATCTCCTACAGGGAAAGTGCCAGGAGGGAAAAGTGAGGATTATGTTTAGACTTTCTCGGAACTGCTTCAAATCAACTAGATATCTTTGTGCTGTAAATCTCCCAACAGCCAAACGCAAAAGCAGCAAACATCTTGCTGTAAGTCCCACATCCAAAGTGCCAAGAGAGAGCTTGCTCTCCCTGTCTTTGAGTACTGTTTGCGCTGTCCCGATTACCTCTTTGCTAACATTCTCTTCAGAGCTGCAGTGAAACCAGGAACCACGTGGAGAAGGCACCCACACTGAAAGTGCCTGGAGGGAACATTGGGGCTTCTTCTCAGTGTCTCTGATATAGGGTTTCACTGTCCCGGGAAACTCTCTGCTAACACCCTGCAGAGCGCTGTGCCCAATATACAGAAACGTCTTGCGGTATCTCCTACAGGGAAAGTGCCAGGAGGGAAAAGTGAGGATTATGTTTAGACTTTCTCGGAACTGCTTCAAATCAACTAGATATCTTTGTGCTGTAAATCTCCCAACAGCCAAACGCAAAAGCAGCAAACATCTCGCTGTATGTCCCACATCCAAAGTGCCAAGAGAGAGCTTGCTCTCCCTGTCTTTGAGTACTGTTTGCACTGTCCCGATTACCTCTTTGCTAACATTCTCTTCAGAGCTGCAGTGAAACCAGGAACCACGTGGAGAAGGCACCCACACTGAAAGTGCCTGGAAGGAACGTTGGGGCTTCTTCTCAGTGTCTCTGATATAGGGTTTCACTGTCCTGGGAAACTCTCTGCTAACACCCTGCAGAGCGCTGTGCCCAATATACAGAAACGTCTTGCGGTATCTCCTACAGGGAAAGTGCCAGGAGGGAAAAGTGAGGATTATGTTTAGACTTTCTCGGAACTGCTTCAAATCAACTAGATATCTTTGTGCTGTAAATCTCCCAACAGCCAAATGTAAAAGCAGCAAACATCTCGCTGTATGTCCCACATCCAAAGTGCCAAGAGAGAGCTTGCTCTCCCTGTCTTTGAGTACTGTTTGCACTGTCGTCCCGATTACCTCTTTGCTAACATTCTCTTCAGAGCTGCTGTGAAACCAGGAACCACGTGGAGAAGGCACCCACACTGAAAGTGCCTGGAAGGAACGTTGGGGCTTCTTCTCAGTGTCTCTGATATAGGGTTTCACTGTCCCGGGAAACTCTCTGCTAACACCCTGCAGAGCGCTGTGCCCAATATACAGAAACGTCTTGCGGTATCTCCTACAGGGAAAGTGCCAGGAGGGAAAAGTGAGGATTATGTTTAGACTTTCTCGGAACTGCTTCAAATCAACTAGATATCTTTGTGCTGTAAATCTCCCAACAGCCAAACGCAAAAGCAGCAAACATCTCGCTGTATGTCCCACATCCAAAGTGCCAAGAGAGAGCTTGCTCTCCCTGTCTTTGAGTACTGTTTGCACTGTCCCGATTACCTCTTTGCTAACATTCTCTTCAGAGCTGCAGTGAAACCAGGAACCATGTGGAGAAGGCACCCACACTGAAAGTGCCTGGAAGGAACGTTGGGGCTTCTTCTCAGTGTCTCTGATATAGGGTTTCACTGTCCCGGGAAACTCTCTGCTAACACCCTGCAGAGCGCTGTGCCCAATATACAGAAACGTCTTGCGGTATCTCCTACAGGGAAAGTGCCAGGAGGGAAAAGTGAGGATTATGTTTAGACTTTCTCGGAACTGCTTCAAATCAACTAGATATCTTTGTGCTGTAAATCTCCCAACAGCCAAATGTAAAAGCAGCAAACATCTCGCTGTATGTCCCACATCCAAAGTGCCAAGAGAGAGCTTGCTCTCCCTGTCTTTGAGTACTGTTTGCACTGTCGTCCCGATTACCTCTTTGCTAACATTCTCTTCAGAGCTGCTGTGAAACCAGGAACCACGTCGAGAAGGCACCCACACTGAAAGTGCCTGGAAGGAACGTTGGGGCTTCTTCTCAGTGTCTCTGATATAGGGTTTCACTGTCCCGGGAAACTCTCTGCTAACACCCTGCAGAGCGCTGTGCCCAATATACAGAAACGTCTTGCGGTATCTCCTACAGGGAAAGTGCCAGGAGGGAAAAGTGAGGATTATGTTTAGACTTTCTCGGAACTGCTTCAAATCAACTAGATATCTTTGTGCTGTAAATCTCCCAACAGCCAAATGTAAAAGCAGCAAACATCTCGCTGTATGTCCCACATCCAAAGTGCCAAGAGAGAGCTTGCTCTCCCTGTCTTTGAGTACTGTTTGCACTGTCGTCCCGATTACCTCTTTGCTAACATTCTCTTCAGAGCTGCTGTGAAACCAGGAACCACGTGGAGAAGGCACCCACACTGAAAGTGCCTGGAAGGAACGTTGGGGCTTCTTCTCAGTGTCTCTGATATAGGGTTTCACTGTCCCGGGAAACTCTCTGCTAACACCCTGCAGAGCGCTGTGCCCAATATACAGAAACGTCTTGCGGTATCTCCTACAGGGAAAGTGCCAGGAGGGAAAAGTGAGGATTATGTTTAGACTTTCTCGGAACTGCTTCAAATCAACTAGATATCTTTGTGCTGTAAATCTCCCAACAGCCAAATGTAAAAGCAGGAAACATCTCGCTGTATGTCCCACATCCAAAGTGCCAAGAGAGAGCTTGCTCTCCCTGTCTTTGAGTACTGTTTGCACTGTCCCGATTACCTCTTTGCTAACATTCTCTTCAGAGCTGCAGTGAAACCAGGAACCACGTGGAGAAGGCACCCACACTGAAAGTGCCTGGAGGGAACATTGGGGCTTCTTCTCAGTGTCTCTGACATAGGGTTTCACTGTCCCGGTAAACTCTCTGCTAACACCCTGCACAGCGCTGTGCCCAATATACAGAAATGTCTTGCAGTATCCCCTACAGGGAAAGTGCCAGGAGGGAAAAGTGAGGATTATGCTTAGACTTTCTCGGAACTGCTTCAAATCAACTAGATATCTTTGTGCTGTAAATCTCCCAACAGCCAAACGCAAAAGCAGCAAACATCTCGCTGTATGTCCCACATCCAAAGTGCCAAGAGAGTAATGTAGAGCTTGCTCTCCCTGTCTTTGAGTACTGTTTGCGCTGTCCCAATTACCTCTTTGCTAACATTCTCTTCAGAGCTGCAGTGAAACCAGGAACCACGTGGAGAAGGCACCCACACTGAAAGTGCCTGGAAGGAACGTTGGGGCTTCTTCTCAGTGTCTCTGATATAGGGTTTCACTGTCCCGGGAAACTCTTCAAATCAACTAGATATCTTTGTGCTGTAAATCTCCCAACAGCCAAACGCAAAAGCAGCAAACATCTCGCTGTATGTCCCACATCCAAAGTGCCAAGAGAGTAATGTAGAGCTTGCTCTCCCTGTCTTTGAGTACTGTTTGCACTGTCCCGATTACCTCTTTGCTAACATTCTCTTCAGAGCTGCAGTGAAACCAGGAACCACGTGGAGAAGGCACCCACACTGAAAGTGCCTGGAGGGAACATTGGGGCTTCTTCTCAGTGTCTCTGATATAGGGTTTCACCGTCCCGGGAAACTCTCTGCTAACACCCTGCAGAGCGCTGTGCCCAATATACAGAAACGTCTTGCGGTATCTCCTACAGGGAAAGTGCCAGGAGGGAAAAGTGAGGATTATGTTTAGACTTTCTCGGAACTGCTTCAAATCAACTAGATATCTTTGTGCTGTAAATCTCCCAACAGCCAAATGTAAAAGCAGCAAACATCTCGCTGTATGTCCCACATCCAAAGTGCCAAGAGAGAGCTTGCTCTCCCTGTCTTTGAGTACTGTTTGCGCTGTCCCGATTACCTCTTTGCTAACATTCTCTTCAGAGCTGCAGTGAAACCAGGAACCACGTGGAGAAGGCACCCACACTGAAAGTGCCTGGAGGGAACATTGGGGCTTCTTCTCAGTGTCTCTGATATAGGGTTTCACTGTCCCGGGAAACTCTCTGCTAACACCCTGCAGAGCGCTGTGCCCAATATACAGAAACGTCTTGCGGTATCTCCTACAGGGAAAGTGCCAGGAGGGAAAAGTGAGGATTATGTTTAGACTTTCTCGGAACTGCTTCAAATCAACTAGATATCTTTGTGCTGTAAATCTCCCAACAGCCAAACGCAAAAGCAGCAAACATCTCGCTGTATGTCCCACATCCAAAGTGCCAAGAGAGAGCTTGCTCTCCCTGTCTTTGAGTACTGTTTGCACTGTCCCGATTACCTCTTTGCTAACATTCTCTTCAGAGCTGCAGTGAAACCAGGAACCACGTGGAGAAGGCACCCACACTGAAAGTGCCTGGAAGGAACGTTGGGGCTTCTTCTCAGTGTCTCTGATATAGGGTTTCACTGTCCCGGGAAACTCTCTGCTAACACCCTGCAGAGCGCTGTGCCCAATATACAGAAACGTCTTGCGGTATCTCCTACAGGGAAAGTGCCAGGAGGGAAAAGTGAGGATTATGTTTAGACTTTCTCGGAACTGCTTCAAATCAACTAGATATCTTTGTGCTGTAAATCTCCCAACAGCCAAACGCAAAAGCAGCAAACATCTTGCTGTAAGTCCCACATCCAAAGTGCCAAGAGAGAGCTTGCTCTCCCTGTCTTTGAGTACTGTTTGCGCTGTCCCGATTACCTCTTTGCTAACATTCTCTTCAGAGCTGCAGTGAAACCAGGAACCACGTGGAGAAGGCACCCACACTGAAAGTGCCTGGAGGGAACATTGGGGCTTCTTCTCAGTGTCTCTGATATAGGGTTTCACTGTCCCGGGAAACTCTCTGCTAACACCCTGCAGAGCGCTGTGCCCAATATACAGAAACGTCTTGCGGTATCTCCTACAGGGAAAGTGCCAGGAGGGAAAAGTGAGGATTATGTTTAGACTTTCTCGGAACTGCTTCAAATCAACTAGATATCTTTGTGCTGTAAATCTCCCAACAGCCAAACGCAAAAGCAGCAAACATCTCGCTGTATGTCCCACATCCAAAGTGCCAAGAGAGAGCTTGCTCTCCCTGTCTTTGAGTACTGTTTGCACTGTCCCGATTACCTCTTTGCTAACATTCTCTTCAGAGCTGCAGTGAAACCAGGAACCACGTGGAGAAGGCACCCACACTGAAAGTGCCTGGAAGGAACGTTGGGGCTTCTTCTCAGTGTCTCTGATATAGGGTTTCACTGTCCTGGGAAACTCTCTGCTAACACCCTGCAGAGCGCTGTGCCCAATATACAGAAACGTCTTGCGGTATCTCCTACAGGGAAAGTGCCAGGAGGGAAAAGTGAGGATTATGTTTAGACTTTCTCGGAACTGCTTCAAATCAACTAGATATCTTTGTGCTGTAAATCTCCCAACAGCCAAACGCAAAAGCAGCAAACATCTCGCTGTATGTCCCACATCCAAAGTGCCAAGAGAGAGCTTGCTCTCCCTGTCTTTGAGTACTGTTTGCACTGTCGTCCCGATTACCTCTTTGCTAACATTCTCTTCAGAGCTGCTGTGAAACCAGGAACCACGTGGAGAAGGCACCCACACTGAAAGTGCCTGGAAGGAACGTTGGGGCTTCTTCTCAGTGTCTCTGATATAGGGTTTCACTGTCCCGGGAAACTCTCTGCTAACACCCTGCAGAGCGCTGTGCCCAATATACAGAAACGTCTTGCGGTATCTCCTACAGGGAAAGTGCCAGGAGGGAAAAGTGAGGATTATGTTTAGACTTTCTCGGAACTGCTTCAAATCAACTAGATATCTTTGTGCTGTAAATCTCCCAACAGCCAAATGTAAAAGCAGGAAACATCTCGCTGTATGTCCCACATCCAAAGTGCCAAGAGAGAGCTTGCTCTCCCTGTCTTTGAGTACTGTTTGCACTGTCCCGATTACCTCTTTGCTAACATTCTCTTCAGAGCTGCAGTGAAACCAGGAACCACGTGGAGAAGGCACCCACACTGAAAGTGCCTGGAGGGAACATTGGGGCTTCTTCTCAGTGTCTCTGACATAGGGTTTCACTGTCCCGGTAAACTCTCTGCTAACACCCTGCACAGCGCTGTGCCCAATATACAGAAATGTCTTGCAGTATCCCCTACAGGGAAAGTGCCAGGAGGGAAAAGTGAGGATTATGCTTAGACTTTCTCGGAACTGCTTCAAATCAACTAGATATCTTTGTGCTGTAAATCTCCCAACAGCCAAACGCAAAAGCAGCAAACATCTCGCTGTATGTCCCACATCCAAAGTGCCAAGAGAGTAATGTAGAGCTTGCTCTCCCTGTCTTTGAGTACTGTTTGCGCTGTCCCAATTACCTCTTTGCTAACATTCTCTTCAGAGCTGCAGTGAAACCAGGAACCACGTGGAGAAGGCACCCACACTGAAAGTGCCTGGAAGGAACGTTGGGGCTTCTTCTCAGTGTCTCTGATATAGGGTTTCACTGTCCCGGGAAACTCTTCAAATCAACTAGATATCTTTGTGCTGTAAATCTCCCAACAGCCAAACGCAAAAGCAGCAAACATCTCGCTGTATGTCCCACATCCAAAGTGCCAAGAGAGTAATGTAGAGCTTGCTCTCCCTGTCTTTGAGTACTGTTTGCACTGTCCCGATTACCTCTTTGCTAACATTCTCTTCAGAGCTGCAGTGAAACCAGGAACCACGTGGAGAAGGCACCCACACTGAAAGTGCCTGGAGGGAACATTGGGGCTTCTTCTCAGTGTCTCTGATATAGGGTTTCACCGTCCCGGGAAACTCTCTGCTAACACCCTGCAGAGCGCTGTGCCCAATATACAGAAACGTCTTGCGGTATCTCCTACAGGGAAAGTGCCAGGAGGGAAAAGTGAGGATTATGTTTAGACTTTCTCGGAACTGCTTCAAATCAACTAGATATCTTTGTGCTGTAAATCTCCCAACAGCCAAATGTAAAAGCAGCAAACATCTCGCTGTATGTCCCACATCCAAAGTGCCAAGAGAGAGCTTGCTCTCCCTGTCTTTGAGTACTGTTTGCGCTGTCCCGATTACCTCTTTGCTAACATTCTCTTCAGAGCTGCAGTGAAACCAGGAACCACGTGGAGAAGGCACCCACACTGAAAGTGCCTGGAAGGAACGTTGGGGCTTCTTCTCAGTGTCTCTGATATAGGGTTTCACTGTCCCGGGAAACTCTCTGCTAACACCCTGCAGAGCGCTGTGCCCAATATACAGAAACGTCTTGCGGTATCTCCTACAGGGAAAGTGCCAGGAGGGAAAAGTGAGGATTATGTTTAGACTTTCTCGGAACTGCTTCAAATCAACTAGATATCTTTGTGCTGTAAATCTCCCAACAGCCAAATGTAAAAGCAGCAAACATCTCGCTGTATGTCCCACATCCAAAGTGCCAAGAGAGAGCTTGCTCTCCCTGTCTTTGAGTACTGTTTGCGCTGTCCCGATTACCTCTTTGCTAACATTCTCTTCAGAGCTGCAGTGAAACCAGGAACCACGTGGAGAAGGCACCCACACTGAAAGTGCCTGGAAGGAACGTTGGGGCTTCTTCTCAGTGTCTCTGATATAGGGTTTCACTGTCCCGGGAAACTCTCTGCTAACACCCTGCAGAGCGCTGTGCCCAATATACAGAAACGTCTTGCGGTATCTCCTACAGGGAAAGTGCCAGGAGGGAAAAGTGAGGATTATGTTTAGACTTTCTCGGAACTGCTTCAAATCAACTAGATATCTTTGTGCTGTAAATCTCCCAACAGCCAAATGTAAAAGCAGCAAACATCTCGCTGTATGTCCCACATCCAAAGTGCCAAGAGAGAGCTTGCTCTCCCTGTCTTTGAGTACTGTTTGCACTGTCCCGATTACCTCTTTGCTAACATTCTCTTCAGAGCTGCAGTGAAACCAGGAACCACGTGGAGAAGGCACCCACACTGAAAGTGCCTGGAAGGAACGTTGGGGCTTCTTCTCAGTGTCTCTGATATAGGGTTTCACTGTCCCGGGAAACTCTCTGCTAACACCCTGCAGAGCGCTGTGCCCAATATACAGAAACGTCTTGCGGTATCTCCTACAGGGAAAGTGCCAGGAGGGAAAAGTGAGGATTATGCTTAGACTTTCTCGGAACTGCTTCAAATCAACTAGATATCTTTGTGCTGTAAATCTCCCAACAGCCAAACGCAAAAGCAGCAAACATCTCGCTGTATGTCCCACATCCAAAGTGCCAAGAGAGTAATGTAGAGCTTGCTCTCCCTGTCTTTGAGTACTGTTTGCGCTGTCCCGATTACCTCTTTGCTAACATTCTCTTCAGAGCTGCAGTGAAACCAGGAACCACGTGGAGAAGGCACCCACACTGAAAGTGCCTGGAAGGAACGTTGGGGCTTCTTCTCAGTGTCTCTGATATAGGGTTTCACTGTCCCGGGAAACTCTCTGCTAACACCCTGCACAGCGCTGTGCCCAATATACAGAAACGTCTTGCGGTATCCCCTACAGGGAAAGTGCCAGGAGGGAAAAGTGAGGATTATGTTTAGACTTTCTCGGAACTGCTTCAAATCAACTAGATATCTTTGTGCTGTAAATCTCCCAACAGCCAAATGTAAAAGCAGCAAACATCTCGCTGTATGTCCCACATCCAAAGTGCCAAGAGAGAGCTTGCTCTCCCTGTCTTTGAGTACTGTTTGCGCTGTCCTGATTACCTCTTTGCTAACATTCTCTTCAGAGCTGCAGTGAAACCAGGAACCACGTGGAGAAGGCACCCACACTGAAAGTGCCTGGAGGGAACATTGGGGCTTCTTCTCAGTGTCTCTGATATAGGGTTTCACTGTCCCGGGAAACTCTCTGCTAACACCCTGCAGAGCGCTGTGCCCAATATACAGAAACGTCTTGCGGTATCTCCTACAGGGAAAGTGCCAGGAGGGAAAAGTGAGGATTATGTTTAGACTTTCTCGGAACTGCTTCAAATCAACTAGATATCTTTGTGCTGTAAATCTCCCAACAGCCAAATGTAAAAGCAGCAAACATCTCGCTGTATGTCCCACATCCAAAGTGCCAAGAGAGAGCTTGCTCTCCCTGTCTTTGAGTACTGTTTGCACTGTCGTCCCGATTACCTCTTTGCTAACATTCTCTTCAGAGCTGCTGTGAAACCAGGAACCATGTGGAGAAGGCACCCACACTGAAAGTGCCTGGAAGGAACGTTGGGGCTTCTTCTCAGTGTCTCTGATATAGGGTTTCACTGTCCCGGGAAACTCTCTGCTAACACCCTGCAGAGCGCTGTGCCCAATATACAGAAACGTCTTGCGGTATCTCCTACAGGGAAAGTGCCAGGAGGGAAAAGTGAGGATTATGTTTAGACTTTCTCGGAACTGCTTCAAATCAACTAGATATCTTTGTGCTGTAAATCTCCCAACAGCCAAACGCAAAAGCAGCAAACATCTCGCTGTATGTCCCACATCCAAAGTGCCAAGAGAGAGCTTGCTCTCCCTGTCTTTGAGTACTGTTTGCGCTGTCCCGATTACCTCTTTGCTAACATTCTCTTCAGAGCTGCAGTGAAACCAGGAACCACGTGGAGAAGGCACCCACACTGAAAGTGCCTGGAAGGAACGTTGGGGCTTCTTCTCAATGTCTCTGATATAGGGTTTCACTGTCCCGGGAAACTCTCTGCTAACACCCTGCAGAGCGCTGTGCCCAATATACAGAAACGTCTTGCGGTATCTCCTACAGGGAAAGTGCCAGGAGGGAAAAGTGAGGATTATGTTTAGACTTTCTCGGAACTGCTTCAAATCAACTAGATATCTTTGTGCTGTAAATCTCCCAACAGCCAAATGTAAAAGCAGCAAACATCTCGCTGTATGTCCCACATCCAAAGTGCCAAGAGAGAGCTTGCTCTCCCTGTCTTTGAGTACTGTTTGCGCTGTCCCGATTACCTCTTTGCTAACATTCTCTTTAGAGCTGCAGTGAAACCAGGAACCACGTGGAGAAGGCACCCACACTGAAAGTGCCTGGAGGGAACATTGGGGCTTCTTCTCAGTGTCTCTGATATAGGGTTTCACTGTCCCGGGAAACTCTCTGCTAACGCCCTGCAGAGCGCTGTGCCCAATATACAGAAACGTCTTGCGGTGTCTCCTACAGGGAAAGTGGCAGGAGGGAAAAGTGAGGATTATGTTTAGACTTTCTCGGAACTGCTTCAAATCAACTAGATATCTTTGTGCTGTAAATCTCCCAACAGCCAAACGCAAAAGCAGCAAACATCTCGCTGTATGTCCCACATCCAAAGTGCCAAGAGAGAGCTTGCTCTCCCTGTCTTTGAGTACTGTTTGCACTGTCCCGATTCCCTCTTTGCTAACATTCTCTTCAGAGCTGCAGTGAAACCAGGAACCACGTCGAGAAGGCACCCACACTGAAAGTGCCTGGAAGGAACGTTGGGGCTTCTTCTCAATGTCTCTGATATAGGGTTTCACTGTCCCGGGAAACTCTCTGCTAACACCCTGCAGAGCGCTGTGCCCAATATACAGAAACGTCTTGCGGTATCTCCTACAGGGAAAGTGCCAGGAGGGAAAAGTGAGGATTATGTTTAGACTTTCTCGGAACTGCTTCAAATCAACTAGATATCTTTGTGCTGTAAATCTCCCAACAGCCAAATGTAAAAGCAGCAAACATCTCGCTGTATGTCCCACATCCAAAGTGCCAAGAGAGAGCTTGCTCTCCCTGTCTTTGAGTACTGTTTGCGCTGTCCCGATTACCTCTTTGCTAACATTCTCTTCAGAGCTGCAGTGAAACCAGGAACCACGTGGAGAAGGCACCCACACTGAAAGTGCCTGGAGGGAACATTGGGGCTTCTTCTCAGTGTCTCTGATATAGGGTTTCACTGTGCCGGGAAACTCTCTGCTAACACCCTGCAGAGCGCTGTGCCCAATATACAGAAACGTCTTGCGGTATCTCCTACAGGGAAAGTGCCAGGAGGGAAAAGTGAGGATTATGTTTAGACTTTCTCGGAACTGCTTCAAATCAACTAGATATCTTTGTGCTGTAAATCTCCCAACAGCCAAATGTAAAAGCAGCAAACATCTCGCTGTATGTCCCACATCCAAAGTGCCAAGAGAGAGCTTGCTCTCCCTGTCTTTGAGTACTGTTTGCACTGTCGTCCCGATTACCTCTTTGCTAACATTCTCTTCAGAGCTGCTGTGAAACCAGGAACCACGTGGAGAAGGCACCCACACTGAAAGTGCCTGGAAGGAACGTTGGGGCTTCTTCTCAGTGTCTCTGATATAGGGTTTCACTGTCCCGGGAAACTCTCTGCTAACACCCTGCAGAGCGCTGTGCCCAATAGACAGAAACGTCTTGCGGTATCTCCTACAGGGAAAGTGCCAGGAGGGAAAAGTGAGGATTATGTTTAGACTTTCTCGGAACTGCTTCAAATCAACTAGATATCTTTGTGCTGTAAATCTCCCAACAGCCAAACGCAAAAGCAGCAAACATCTTGCTGTATGTCCCACATCCAAAGTGCCAAGAGAGAGCTTGCTCTCCCTGTCTTTGAGTACTGTTTGCGCTGTCCCGATTACCTCTTTGCTAACATTCTCTTCAGAGCTGCAGTGAAACCAGGAACCACGTGGAGAAGGCACCCACACTGAAAGTGCCTGGAGGGAACATTGGGTCTTCTTCTCAGTGTCTCTGATATAGGGTTTCACTGTCCCGGGAAACTCTCTGCTAACACCCTGCAGAGCGCTGTGCCCAATATACAGAAACGTCTTGCGGTATCTCCTACAGGGAAAGTGCCAGGAGGGAAAAGTGAGGATTATGTTTAGACTTTCTCGGAACTGCTTCAAATCAACTAGATATCTTTGTGCTGTAAATCTCCCAACAGCCAAACGCAAAAGCAGCAAACATCTCGCTGTATGTCCCACATCCAAAGTGCCAAGAGAGAGCTTGCTCTCCCTGTCTTTGAGTACTGTTTGCACTGTCCCGATTACCTCTTTGCTAACATTCTCTTCAGAGCTGCAGTGAAACCAGGAACCACGTGGAGAAGGCACCCACACTGAAAGTGCCTGGAAGGAACGTTGGGGCTTCTTCTCAGTGTCTCTGATATAGGGTTTCACTGTCCCGGGAAACTCTCTGCTAACACCCTGCAGAGCGCTGTGCCCAATATACAGAAACGTCTTGCGGTATCTCCTACAGGGAAAGTGCCAGGAGGGAAAAGTGAGGATTATGTTTAGACTTTCTCGGAACTGCTTCAAATCAACTAGATATCTTTGTGCTGTAAATCTCCCAACAGCCAAATGTAAAAGCAGCAAACATCTCGCTGTATGTCCCACATCCAAAGTGCCAAGAGAGAGCTTGCTCTCGCTGTCTTTGAGTACTGTTTGCACTGTCGTCCCGATTACCTCTTTGCTAACATTCTCTTCAGAGCTGCTGTGAAACCAGGAACCACGTGGAGAAGGCACCCACACTGAAAGTGCCTGGAAGGAACGTTGGGGCTTCTTCTCAGTGTCTCTGATATAGGGTTTCACTGTCCCGGGAAACTCTCTGCTAACACCCTGCAGAGCGCTGTGCCCAATATACAGAAACGTCTTGCGGTATCTCCTACAGGGAAAGTGCCAGGAGGGAAAAGTGAGGATTATGTTTAGACTTTCTCGGAACTGCTTCAAATCAACTAGATATCTTTGTGCTGTAAATCTCCCAACAGCCAAACGCAAAAGCAGCAAACATCTCGCTGTATGTCCCACATCCAAAGTGCCAAGAGAGAGCTTGCTCTCCCTGTCTTTGAGTACTGTTTGCACTGTCCCGATTACCTCTTTGCTAACATTCTCTTCAGAGCTGCAGTGAAACCAGGAACCATGTGGAGAAGGCACCCACACTGAAAGTGCCTGGAAGGAACGTTGGGGCTTCTTCTCAGTGTCTCTGATATAGGGTTTCACTGTCCCGGGAAACTCTCTGCTAACACCCTGCAGAGCGCTGTGCCCAATATACAGAAACGTCTTGCGGTATCTCCTACAGGGAAAGTGCCAGGAGGGAAAAGTGAGGATTATGTTTAGACTTTCTCGGAACTGCTTCAAATCAACTAGATATCTTTGTGCTGTAAATCTCCCAACAGCCAAATGTAAAAGCAGCAAACATCTCGCTGTATGTCCCACATCCAAAGTGCCAAGAGAGAGCTTGCTCTCCCTGTCTTTGAGTACTGTTTGCACTGTCGTCCCGATTACCTCTTTGCTAACATTCTCTTCAGAGCTGCTGTGAAACCAGGAACCACGTCGAGAAGGCACCCACACTGAAAGTGCCTGGAAGGAACGTTGGGGCTTCTTCTCAGTGTCTCTGATATAGGGTTTCACTGTCCCGGGAAACTCTCTGCTAACACCCTGCAGAGCGCTGTGCCCAATATACAGAAACGTCTTGCGGTATCTCCTACAGGGAAAGTGCCAGGAGGGAAAAGTGAGGATTATGTTTAGACTTTCTCGGAACTGCTTCAAATCAACTAGATATCTTTGTGCTGTAAATCTCCCAACAGCCAAATGTAAAAGCAGCAAACATCTCGCTGTATGTCCCACATCCAAAGTGCCAAGAGAGAGCTTGCTCTCCCTGTCTTTGAGTACTGTTTGCGCTGTCCCGATTACCTCTTTGCTAACATTCTCTTCAGAGCTGCAGTGAAACCAGGAACCACGTGGAGAAGGCACCCACACTGAAAGTGCCTGGAGGGAACATTGGGGCTTCTTCTCAGTGTCTCTGATATAGGGTTTCACTGTGCCGGGAAACTCTCTGCTAACACCCTGCAGAGCGCTGTGCCCAATATACAGAAACGTCTTGCGGTATCTCCTACAGGGAAAGTGCCAGGAGGGAAAAGTGAGGATTATGTTTAGACTTTCTCGGAACTGCTTCAAATCAACTAGATATCTTTGTGCTGTAAATCTCCCAACAGCCAAATGTAAAAGCAGCAAACATCTCGCTGTATGTCCCACATCCAAAGTGCCAAGAGAGAGCTTGCTCTCCCTGTCTTTGAGTACTGTTTGCACTGTCGTCCCGATTACCTCTTTGCTAACATTCTCTTCAGAGCTGCTGTGAAACCAGGAACCACGTGGAGAAGGCACCCACACTGAAAGTGCCTGGAAGGAACGTTGGGGCTTCTTCTCAGTGTCTCTGATATAGGGTTTCACTGTCCCGGGAAACTCTCTGCTAACACCCTGCAGAGCGCTGTGCCCAATATACAGAAACGTCTTGCGGTATCTCCTACAGGGAAAGTGCCAGGAGGGAAAAGTGAGGATTATGTTTAGACTTTCTCGGAACTGCTTCAAATCAACTAGATATCTTTGTGCTGTAAATCTCCCAACAGCCAAACGCAAAAGCAGCAAACATCTTGCTGTATGTCCCACATCCAAAGTGCCAAGAGAGAGCTTGCTCTCCCTGTCTTTGAGTACTGTTTGCGCTGTCCCGATTACCTCTTTGCTAACATTCTCTTCAGAGCTGCAGTGAAACCAGGAACCACGTGGAGAAGGCACCCACACTGAAAGTGCCTGGAGGGAACATTGGGGCTTCTTCTCAGTGTCTCTGATATAGGGTTTCACTGTCCCGGGAAACTCTCTGCTAACACCCTGCAGAGCGCTGTGCCCAATATACAGAAACGTCTTGCGGTATCTCCTACAGGGAAAGTGCCAGGAGGGAAAAGTGAGGATTATGTTTAGACTTTCTCGGAACTGCTTCAAATCAACTAGATATCTTTGTGCTGTAAATCTCCCAACAGCCAAACGCAAAAGCAGCAAACATCTCGCTGTATGTCCCACATCCAAAGTGCCAAGAGAGAGCTTGCTCTCCCTGTCTTTGAGTACTGTTTGCACTGTCCCGATTACCTCTTTGCTAACATTCTCTTCAGAGCTGCAGTGAAACCAGGAACCACGTGGAGAAGGCACCCACACTGAAAGTGCCTGGAAGGAACGTTGGGGCTTCTTCTCAGTGTCTCTGATATAGGGTTTCACTGTCCCGGGAAACTCTCTGCTAACACCCTGCAGAGCGCTGTGCCCAATATACAGAAACGTCTTGCGGTATCTCCTACAGGGAAAGTGCCAGGAGGGAAAAGTGAGGATTATGTTTAGACTTTCTCGGAACTGCTTCAAATCAACTAGATATCTTTGTGCTGTAAATCTCCCAACAGCCAAATGTAAAAGCAGCAAACATCTCGCTGTATGTCCCACATCCAAAGTGCCAAGAGAGAGCTTGCTCTCCCTGTCTTTGAGTACTGTTTGCACTGTCGTCCCGATTACCTCTTTGCTAACATTCTCTTCAGAGCTGCTGTGAAACCAGGAACCACGTGGAGAAGGCACCCACACTGAAAGTGCCTGGAAGGAACGTTGGGGCTTCTTCTCAGTGTCTCTGATATAGGGTTTCACTGTCCCGGGAAACTCTCTGCTAACACCCTGCAGAGCGCTGTGCCCAATATACAGAAACGTCTTGCGGTATCTCCTACAGGGAAAGTGCCAGGAGGGAAAAGTGAGGATTATGTTTAGACTTTCTCGGAACTGCTTCAAATCAACTAGATATCTTTGTGCTGTAAATCTCCCAACAGCCAAACGCAAAAGCAGCAAACATCTCGCTGTATGTCCCACATCCAAAGTGCCAAGAGAGAGCTTGCTCTCCCTGTCTTTGAGTACTGTTTGCACTGTCGTCCCGATTACCTCTTTGCTAACATTCTCTTCAGAGCTGCTGTGAAACCAGGAACCACGTGGAGAAGGCACCCACACTGAAAGTGCCTGGAAGGAACGTTGGGGCTTCTTCTCAGTGTCTCTGATATAGGGTTTCACTGTCCCGGGAAACTCTCTGCTAACACCCTGCAGAGCGCTGTGCCCAATATACAGAAACGTCTTGCGGTATCTCCTACAGGGAAAGTGCCAGGAGGGAAAAGTGAGGATTATGTTTAGACTTTCTCGGAACTGCTTCAAATCAACTAGATATCTTTGTGCTGTAAATCTCCCAACAGCCAAACGCAAAAGCAGCAAACATCTCGCTGTATGTCCCACATCCAAAGTGCCAAGAGAGAGCTTGCTCTCCCTGTCTTTGAGTACTGTTTGCACTGTCCCGATTACCTCTTTGCTAACATTCTCTTCAGAGCTGCAGTGAAACCAGGAACCATGTGGAGAAGGCACCCACACTGAAAGTGCCTGGAAGGAACGTTGGGGCTTCTTCTCAGTGTCTCTGATATAGGGTTTCACTGTCCCGGGAAACTCTCTGCTAACACCCTGCAGAGCGCTGTGCCCAATATACAGAAACGTCTTGCGGTATCTCCTACAGGGAAAGTGCCAGGAGGGAAAAGTGAGGATTATGTTTAGACTTTCTCGGAACTGCTTCAAATCAACTAGATATCTTTGTGCTGTAAATCTCCCAACAGCCAAATGTAAAAGCAGCAAACATCTCGCTGTATGTCCCACATCCAAAGTGCCAAGAGAGAGCTTGCTCTCCCTGTCTTTGAGTACTGTTTGCACTGTCGTCCCGATTACCTCTTTGCTAACATTCTCTTCAGAGCTGCTGTGAAACCAGGAACCACGTCGAGAAGGCACCCACACTGAAAGTGCCTGGAAGGAACGTTGGGGCTTCTTCTCAGTGTCTCTGATATAGGGTTTCACTGTCCCGGGAAACTCTCTGCTAACACCCTGCAGAGCGCTGTGCCCAATATACAGAAACGTCTTGCGGTATCTCCTACAGGGAAAGTGCCAGGAGGGAAAAGTGAGGATTATGTTTAGACTTTCTCGGAACTGCTTCAAATCAACTAGATATCTTTGTGCTGTAAATCTCCCAACAGCCAAACGCAAAAGCAGCAAACATCTCGCTGTATGTCCCACATCCAAAGTGCCAAGAGAGAGCTTGCTCTCCCTGTCTTTGAGTACTGTTTGCACTGTCCCGATTACCTCTTTGCTAACATTCTCTTCAGAGCTGCAGTGAAACCAGGAACCACGTGGAGAAGGCACCCACACTGAAAGTGCCTGGAAGGAACGTTGGGGCTTCTTCTCAGTGTCTCTGATATAGGGTTTCACTGTCCCGGGAAACTCTCTGCTAACACCCTGCAGAGCGCTGTGCCCAATATACAGAAACGTCTTGCGGTATCTCCTACAGGGAAAGTGCCAGGAGGGAAAAGTGAGGATTATGTTTAGACTTTCTCGGAACTGCTTCAAATCAACTAGATATCTTTGTGCTGTAAATCTCCCAACAGCCAAACGCAAAAGCAGCAAACATCTCGCTGTATGTCCCACATCCAAAGTGCCAAGAGAGAGCTTGCTCTCCCTGTCTTTGAGTACTGTTTGCACTGTCCCGATTACCTCTTTGCTAACATTCTCTTCAGAGCTGCAGTGAAACCAGGAACCATGTGGAGAAGGCACCCACACTGAAAGTGCCTGGAAGGAACGTTGGGGCTTCTTCTCAGTGTCTCTGATATAGGGTTTCACTGTCCCGGGAAACTCTCTGCTAACACCCTGCAGAGCGCTGTGCCCAATATACAGAAACGTCTTGCGGTATCTCCTACAGGGAAAGTGCCAGGAGGGAAAAGTGAGGATTATGTTTAGACTTTCTCGGAACTGCTTCAAATCAACTAGATATCTTTGTGCTGTAAATCTCCCAACAGCCAAATGTAAAAGCAGCAAACATCTCGCTGTATGTCCCACATCCAAAGTGCCAAGAGAGAGCTTGCTCTCCCTGTCTTTGAGTACTGTTTGCACTGTCGTCCCGATTACCTCTTTGCTAACATTCTCTTCAGAGCTGCTGTGAAACCAGGAACCACGTGGAGAAGGCACCCACACTGAAAGTGCCTGGAAGGAACGTTGGGGCTTCTTCTCAGTGTCTCTGATATAGGGTTTCACTGTCCCGGGAAACTCTCTGCTAACACCCTGCAGAGCGCTGTGCCCAATATACAGAAACGTCTTGCGGTATCTCCTACAGGGAAAGTGCCAGGAGGGAAAAGTGAGGATTATGTTTAGACTTTCTCGGAACTGCTTCAAATCAACTAGATATCTTTGTGCTGTAAATCTCCCAACAGCCAAACGCAAAAGCAGCAAACATCTCGCTGTATGTCCCACATCCAAAGTGCCAAGAGAGAGCTTGCTCTCCCTGTCTTTGAGTACTGTTTGCACTGTCCCGATTACCTCTTTGCTAACATTCTCTTCAGAGCTGCAGTGAAACCAGGAACCATGTGGAGAAGGCACTCACACTGAAAGTGCCTGGAAGGAACGTTGGGGCTTCTTCTCAGTGTCTCTGATATAGGGTTTCACTGTCCCGGGAAACTCTCTGCTAACACCCTGCAGAGCGCTGTGCCCAATATACAGAAACGTCTTGCGGTATCTCCTACAGGGAAAGTGCCAGGAGGGAAAAGTGAGGATTATGTTTAGACTTTCTCGGAACTGCTTCAAATCAACTAGATATCTTTGTGCTGTAAATCTCCCAACAGCCAAATGTAAAAGCAGCAAACATCTCGCTGTATGTCCCACATCCAAAGTGCCAAGAGAGAGCTTGCTCTCCCTGTCTTTGAGTACTGTTTGCACTGTCGTCCCGATTACCTCTTTGCTAACATTCTCTTCAGAGCTGCTGTGAAACCAGGAACCACGTGGAGAAGGCACCCACACTGAAAGTGCCTGGAAGGAACGTTGGGGCTTCTTCTCAGTGTCTCTGATATAGGGTTTCACTGTCCCGGGAAACTCTCTGCTAACACCCTGCAGAGCGCTGTGCCCAATATACAGAAACGTCTTGCGGTATCTCCTACAGGGAAAGTGCCAGGAGGGAAAAGTGAGGATTATGTTTAGACTTTCTCGGAACTGCTTCAAATCAACTAGATATCTTTGTGCTGTAAATCTCCCAACAGCCAAACGCAAAAGCAGCAAACATCTCGCTGTATGTCCCACATCCAAAGTGCCAAGAGAGAGCTTGCTCTCCCTGTCTTTGAGTACTGTTTGCACTGTCCCGATTACCTCTTTGCTAACATTCTCTTCAGAGCTGCAGTGAAACCAGGAACCACGTGGAGAAGGCACCCACACTGAAAGTGCCTGGAAGGAACGTTGGGGCTTCTTCTCAGTGTCTCTGATATAGGGTTTCACTGTCCCGGGAAACTCTCTGCTAACACCCTGCAGAGCGCTGTGCCCAATATACAGAAACGTCTTGCGGTATCTCCTACAGGGAAAGTGCCAGGAGGGAAAAGTGAGGATTATGTTTAGACTTTCTCGGAACTGCTTCAAATCAACTAGATATCTTTGTGCTGTAAATCTCCCAACAGCCAAACGCAAAAGCAGCAAACATCTTGCTGTATGTCCCACATCCAAAGTGCCAAGAGAGAGCTTGCTCTCCCTGTCTTTGAGTACTGTTTGCACTGTCCCGATTACCTCTTTGCTAACATTCTCTTCAGAGCTGCAGTGAAACCAGGAACCATGTGGAGAAGGCACCCACACTGAAAGTGCCTGGAAGGAACGTTGGGGCTTCTTCTCAGTGTCTCTGATATAGGGTTTCACTGTCCCGGGAAACTCTCTGCTAACACCCTGCAGAGCGCTGTGCCCAATATACAGAAACGTCTTGCGGTATCTCCTACAGGGAAAGTGCCAGGAGGGAAAAGTGAGGATTATGTTTAGACTTTCTCGGAACTGCTTCAAATCAACTAGATATCTTTGTGCTGTAAATCTCCCAACAGCCAAACGTAAAAGCAGCAAACATCTCGCTGTATGTCCCACATCCAAAGTGCCAAGAGAGAGCTTGCTCTCCCTGTCTTTGAGTACTGTTTGCACTGTCGTCCCGATTACCTCTTTGCTAACATTCTCTTCAGAGCTGCAGTGAAACCAGGAACCACGTGGAGAAGGCACCCACACTGAAAGTGCCTGGAAGGAACGTTGGGGCTTCTTCTCAGTGTCTCTGATATAGGGTTTCACTGTCCCGGGAAACTCTCTGCTAACACCCTGCAGAGCGCTGTGCCCAATATACAGAAACGTCTTGCGGTATCTCCTACAGGGAAAGTGCCAGGAGGGAAAAGTGAGGATTATGTTTAGACTTTCTCGGAACTGCTTCAAATCAACTAGATATCTTTGTGCTGTAAATCTCCCAACAGCCAAATGTAAAAGCAGCAAACATCTCGCTGTATGTCCCACATCCAAAGTGCCAAGAGAGAGCTTGCTCTCCCTGTCTTTGAGTACTGTTTGCACTGTCGTCCCGATTACCTCTTTGCTAACATTCTCTTCAGAGCTGCTGTGAAACCAGGAACCACGTGGAGAAGGCACCCACACTGAAAGTGCCTGGAAGGAACGTTGGGGCTTCTTCTCAGTGTCTCTGATATAGGGTTTCACTGTCCCGGGAAACTCTCTGCTAACACCCTGCAGAGCGCTGTGCCCAATATACAGAAACGTCTTGCGGTATCTCCTACAGGGAAAGTGCCAGGAGGGAAAAGTGAGGATTATGTTTAGACTTTCTCGGAACTGCTTCAAATCAACTAGATATCTTTGTGCTGTAAATCTCCCAACAGCCAAACGCAAAAGCAGCAAACATCTTGCTGTATGTCCCACATCCAAAGTGCCAAGAGAGAGCTTGCTCTCCCTGTCTTTTAGTACTGTTTGCGCTGTCCCGATTACCTCTTTGCTAACATTCTCTTCAGAGCTGCAGTGAAACCAGGAACCACGTGGAGAAGGCACCCACACTGAAAGTGCCTGGAGGGAACATTGGGGCTTCTTCTCAGTGTCTCTGATATAGGGTTTCACTGTCCCGGGAAACTCTCTGCTAACACCCTGCAGAGCGCTGTGCCCAATATACAGAAACGTCTTGCGGTATCTCCTACAGGGAAAGTGCCAGGAGGGAAAAGTGAGGATTATGTTTAGACTTTCTCGGAACTGCTTCAAATCAACTAGATATCTTTGTGCTGTAAATCTCCCAACAGCCAAACGCAAAAGCAGCAAACATCTCGCTGTATGTCCCACATCCAAAGTGCCAAGAGAGAGCTTGCTCTCCCTGTCTTTGAGTACTGTTTGCACTGTCCCGATTACCTCTTTGCTAACATTCTCTTCAGAGCTGCAGTGAAACCAGGAACCACGTGGAGAAGGCACCCACACTGAAAGTGCCTGGAAGGAACGTTGGGGCTTCTTCTCAGTGTCTCTGATATAGGGTTTCACTGTCCCGGGAAACTCTCTGCTAACACCCTGCAGAGCGCTGTGCCCAATATACAGAAACGTCTTGCGGTATCTCCTACAGGGAAAGTGCCAGGAGGGAAAAGTGAGGATTATGTTTAGACTTTCTCGGAACTGCTTCAAATCAACTAGATATCTTTGTGCTGTAAATCTCCCAACAGCCAAATGTAAAAGCAGCAAACATCTCGCTGTATGTCCCACATCCAAAGTGCCAAGAGAGAGCTTGCTCTCCCTGTCTTTGAGTACTGTTTGCACTGTCGTCCCGATTACCTCTTTGCTAACATTCTCTTCAGAGCTGCTGTGAAACCAGGAACCACGTGGAGAAGGCACCCACACTGAAAGTGCCTGGAAGGAACGTTGGGGCTTCTTCTCAGTGTCTCTGATATAGGGTTTCACTGTCCCGGGAAACTCTCTGCTAACACCCTGCAGAGCGCTGTGCCCAATATACAGAAACGTCTTGCGGTATCTCCTACAGGGAAAGTGCCAGGAGGGAAAAGTGAGGATTATGTTTAGACTTTCTCGGAACTGCTTCAAATCAACTAGATATCTTTGTGCTGTAAATCTCCCAACAGCCAAACGCAAAAGCAGCAAACATCTCGCTGTATGTCCCACATCCAAAGTGCCAAGAGAGAGCTTGCTCTCCCTGTCTTTGAGTACTGTTTGCACTGTCGTCCCGATTACCTCTTTGCTAACATTCTCTTCAGAGCTGCTGTGAAACCAGGAACCACGTGGAGAAGGCACCCACACTGAAAGTGCCTGGAAGGAACGTTGGGGCTTCTTCTCAGTGTCTCTGATATAGGGTTTCACTGTCCCGGGAAACTCTCTGCTAACACCCTGCAGAGCGCTGTGCCCAATATACAGAAACGTCTTGCGGTATCTCCTACAGGGAAAGTGCCAGGAGGGAAAAGTGAGGATTATGTTTAGACTTTCTCGGAACTGCTTCAAATCAACTAGATATCTTTGTGCTGTAAATCTCCCAACAGCCAAACGCAAAAGCAGCAAACATCTCGCTGTATGTCCCACATCCAAAGTGCCAAGAGAGAGCTTGCTCTCCCTGTCTTTGAGTACTGTTTGCACTGTCCCGATTACCTCTTTGCTAACATTCTCTTCAGAGCTGCAGTGAAACCAGGAACCATGTGGAGAAGGCACCCACACTGAAAGTGCCTGGAAGGAACGTTGGGGCTTCTTCTCAGTGTCTCTGATATAGGGTTTCACTGTCCCGGGAAACTCTCTGCTAACACCCTGCAGAGCGCTGTGCCCAATATACAGAAACGTCTTGCGGTATCTCCTACAGGGAAAGTGCCAGGAGGGAAAAGTGAGGATTATGTTTAGACTTTCTCGGAACTGCTTCAAATCAACTAGATATCTTTGTGCTGTAAATCTCCCAACAGCCAAATGTAAAAGCAGCAAACATCTCGCTGTATGTCCCACATCCAAAGTGCCAAGAGAGAGCTTGCTCTCCCTGTCTTTGAGTACTGTTTGCACTGTCGTCCCGATTACCTCTTTGCTAACATTCTCTTCAGAGCTGCTGTGAAACCAGGAACCACGTCGAGAAGGCACCCACACTGAAAGTGCCTGGAAGGAACGTTGGGGCTTCTTCTCAGTGTCTCTGATATAGGGTTTCACTGTCCCGGGAAACTCTCTGCTAACACCCTGCAGAGCGCTGTGCCCAATATACAGAAACGTCTTGCGGTATCTCCTACAGGGAAAGTGCCAGGAGGGAAAAGTGAGGATTATGTTTAGACTTTCTCGGAACTGCTTCAAATCAACTAGATATCTTTGTGCTGTAAATCTCCCAACAGCCAAACGCAAAAGCAGCAAACATCTCGCTGTATGTCCCACATCCAAAGTGCCAAGAGAGAGCTTGCTCTCCCTGTCTTTGAGTACTGTTTGCACTGTCCCGATTACCTCTTTGCTAACATTCTCTTCAGAGCTGCAGTGAAACCAGGAACCACGTGGAGAAGGCACCCACACTGAAAGTGCCTGGAAGGAACGTTGGGGCTTCTTCTCAGTGTCTCTGATATAGGGTTTCACTGTCCCGGGAAACTCTCTGCTAACACCCTGCAGAGCGCTGTGCCCAATATACAGAAACGTCTTGCGGTATCTCCTACAGGGAAAGTGCCAGGAGGGAAAAGTGAGGATTATGTTTAGACTTTCTCGGAACTGCTTCAAATCAACTAGATATCTTTGTGCTGTAAATCTCCCAACAGCCAAACGCAAAAGCAGCAAACATCTCGCTGTATGTCCCACATCCAAAGTGCCAAGAGAGAGCTTGCTCTCCCTGTCTTTGAGTACTGTTTGCACTGTCCCGATTACCTCTTTGCTAACATTCTCTTCAGAGCTGCAGTGAAACCAGGAACCATGTGGAGAAGGCACCCACACTGAAAGTGCCTGGAAGGAACGTTGGGGCTTCTTCTCAGTGTCTCTGATATAGGGTTTCACTGTCCCGGGAAACTCTCTGCTAACACCCTGCAGAGCGCTGTGCCCAATATACAGAAACGTCTTGCGGTATCTCCTACAGGGAAAGTGCCAGGAGGGAAAAGTGAGGATTATGTTTAGACTTTCTCGGAACTGCTTCAAATCAACTAGATATCTTTGTGCTGTAAATCTCCCAACAGCCAAATGTAAAAGCAGCAAACATCTCGCTGTATGTCCCACATCCAAAGTGCCAAGAGAGAGCTTGCTCTCCCTGTCTTTGAGTACTGTTTGCACTGTCGTCCCGATTACCTCTTTGCTAACATTCTCTTCAGAGCTGCTGTGAAACCAGGAACCACGTGGAGAAGGCACCCACACTGAAAGTGCCTGGAAGGAACGTTGGGGCTTCTTCTCAGTGTCTCTGATATAGGGTTTCACTGTCCCGGGAAACTCTCTGCTAACACCCTGCAGAGCGCTGTGCCCAATATACAGAAACGTCTTGCGGTATCTCCTACAGGGAAAGTGCCAGGAGGGAAAAGTGAGGATTATGTTTAGACTTTCTCGGAACTGCTTCAAATCAACTAGATATCTTTGTGCTGTAAATCTCCCAACAGCCAAACGCAAAAGCAGCAAACATCTTGCTGTATGTCCCACATCCAAAGTGCCAAGAGAGAGCTTGCTCTCCCTGTCTTTGAGTACTGTTTGCGCTGTCCCGATTACCTCTTTGCTAACATTCTCTTCAGAGCTGCAGTGAAACCAGGAACCACGTGGAGAAGGCACCCACACTGAAAGTGCCTGGAGGGAACATTGGGGCTTCTTCTCAGTGTCTCTGATATAGGGTTTCACTGTCCCGGGAAACTCTCTGCTAACACCCTGCAGAGCGCTGTGCCCAATATACAGAAACGTCTTGCGGTATCTCCTACAGGGAAAGTGCCAGGAGGGAAAAGTGAGGATTATGTTTAGACTTTCTCGGAACTGCTTCAAATCAACTAGATATCTTTGTGCTGTAAATCTCCCAACAGCCAAACGCAAAAGCAGCAAACATCTCGCTGTATGTCCCACATCCAAAGTGCCAAGAGAGAGCTTGCTCTCCCTGTCTTTGAGTACTGTTTGCACTGTCCCGATTACCTCTTTGCTAACATTCTCTTCAGAGCTGCAGTGAAACCAGGAACCATGTGGAGAAGGCACCCACACTGAAAGTGCCTGGAAGGAACGTTGGGGCTTCTTCTCAGTGTCTCTGATATAGGGTTTCACTGTCCCGGGAAACTCTCTGCTAACACCCTGCAGAGCGCTGTGCCCAATATACAGAAACGTCTTGCGGTATCTCCTACAGGGAAAGTGCCAGGAGGGAAAAGTGAGGATTATGTTTAGACTTTCTCGGAACTGCTTCAAATCAACTAGATATCTTTGTGCTGTAAATCTCCCAACAGCCAAATGTAAAAGCAGCAAACATCTCGCTGTATGTCCCACATCCAAAGTGCCAAGAGAGAGCTTGCTCTCCCTGTCTTTGAGTACTGTTTGCACTGTCGTCCCGATTACCTCTTTGCTAACATTCTCTTCAGAGCTGCTGTGAAACCAGGAACCACGTGGAGAAGGCACCCACACTGAAAGTGCCTGGAAGGAACGTTGGGGCTTCTTCTCAGTGTCTCTGATATAGGGTTTCACTGTCCCGGGAAACTCTCTGCTAACACCCTGCAGAGCGCTGTGCCCAATATACAGAAACGTCTTGCGGTATCTCCTACAGGGAAAGTGCCAGGAGGGAAAAGTGAGGATTATGTTTAGACTTTCTCGGAACTGCTTCAAATCAACTAGATATCTTTGTGCTGTAAATCTCCCAACAGCCAAACGCAAAAGCAGCAAACATCTCGCTGTATGTCCCACATCCAAAGTGCCAAGAGAGAGCTTGCTCTCCCTGTCTTTGAGTACTGTTTGCACTGTCGTCCCGATTACCTCTTTGCTAACATTCTCTTCAGAGCTGCTGTGAAACCAGGAACCACGTGGAGAAGGCACCCACACTGAAAGTGCCTGGAAGGAACGTTGGGGCTTCTTCTCAGTGTCTCTGATATAGGGTTTCACTGTCCCGGGAAACTCTCTGCTAACACCCTGCAGAGCGCTGTGCCCAATATACAGAAACGTCTTGCGGTATCTCCTACAGGGAAAGTGCCAGGAGGGAAAAGTGAGGATTATGTTTAGACTTTCTCGGAACTGCTTCAAATCAACTAGATATCTTTGTGCTGTAAATCTCCCAACAGCCAAACGCAAAAGCAGCAAACATCTCGCTGTATGTCCCACATCCAAAGTGCCAAGAGAGAGCTTGCTCTCCCTGTCTTTGAGTACTGTTTGCACTGTCCCGATTACCTCTTTGCTAACATTCTCTTCAGAGCTGCAGTGAAACCAGGAACCATGTGGAGAAGGCACCCACACTGAAAGTGCCTGGAAGGAACGTTGGGGCTTCTTCTCAGTGTCTCTGATATAGGGTTTCACTGTCCCGGGAAACTCTCTGCTAACACCCTGCAGAGCGCTGTGCCCAATATACAGAAACGTCTTGCGGTATCTCCTACAGGGAAAGTGCCAGGAGGGAAAAGTGAGGATTATGTTTAGACTTTCTCGGAACTGCTTCAAATCAACTAGATATCTTTGTGCTGTAAATCTCCCAACAGCCAAATGTAAAAGCAGCAAACATCTCGCTGTATGTCCCACATCCAAAGTGCCAAGAGAGAGCTTGCTCTCCCTGTCTTTGAGTACTGTTTGCACTGTCGTCCCGATTACCTCTTTGCTAACATTCTCTTCAGAGCTGCTGTGAAACCAGGAACCACGTCGAGAAGGCACCCACACTGAAAGTGCCTGGAAGGAACGTTGGGGCTTCTTCTCAGTGTCTCTGATATAGGGTTTCACTGTCCCGGGAAACTCTCTGCTAACACCCTGCAGAGCGCTGTGCCCAATATACAGAAACGTCTTGCGGTATCTCCTACAGGGAAAGTGCCAGGAGGGAAAAGTGAGGATTATGTTTAGACTTTCTCGGAACTGCTTCAAATCAACTAGATATCTTTGTGCTGTAAATCTCCCAACAGCCAAACGCAAAAGCAGCAAACATCTCGCTGTATGTCCCACATCCAAAGTGCCAAGAGAGAGCTTGCTCTCCCTGTCTTTGAGTACTGTTTGCACTGTCCCGATTACCTCTTTGCTAACATTCTCTTCAGAGCTGCAGTGAAACCAGGAACCATGTGGAGAAGGCACCCACACTGAAAGTGCCTGGAAGGAACGTTGGGGCTTCTTCTCAGTGTCTCTGATATAGGGTTTCACTGTCCCGGGAAACTCTCTGCTAACACCCTGCAGAGCGCTGTGCCCAATATACAGAAACGTCTTGCGGTATCTCCTACAGGGAAAGTGCCAGGAGGGAAAAGTGAGGATTATGTTTAGACTTTCTCGGAACTGCTTCAAATCAACTAGATATCTTTGTGCTGTAAATCTCCCAACAGCCAAATGTAAAAGCAGCAAACATCTCGCTGTATGTCCCACATCCAAAGTGCCAAGAGAGAGCTTGCTCTCCCTGTCTTTGAGTACTGTTTGCACTGTCGTCCCGATTACCTCTTTGCTAACATTCTCTTCAGAGCTGCTGTGAAACCAGGAACCACGTGGAGAAGGCACCCACACTGAAAGTGCCTGGAAGGAACGTTGGGGCTTCTTCTCAGTGTCTCTGATATAGGGTTTCACTGTCCCGGGAAACTCTCTGCTAACACCCTGCAGAGCGCTGTGCCCAATATACAGAAACGTCTTGCGGTATCTCCTACAGGGAAAGTGCCAGGAGGGAAAAGTGAGGATTATGTTTAGACTTTCTCGGAACTGCTTCAAATCAACTAGATATCTTTGTGCTGTAAATCTCCCAACAGCCAAACGCAAAAGCAGCAAACATCTCGCTGTATGTCCCACATCCAAAGTGCCAAGAGAGAGCTTGCTCTCCCTGTCTTTGAGTACTGTTTGCACTGTCCCGATTACCTCTTTGCTAACATTCTCTTCAGAGCTGCAGTGAAACCAGGAACCATGTGGAGAAGGCACTCACACTGAAAGTGCCTGGAAGGAACGTTGGGGCTTCTTCTCAGTGTCTCTGATATAGGGTTTCACTGTCCCGGGAAACTCTCTGCTAACACCCTGCAGAGCGCTGTGCCCAATATACAGAAAGGTCTTGCGGTATCTCCTACAGGGAAAGTGCCAGGAGGGAAAAGTGAGGATTATGTTTAGACTTTCTCGGAACTGCTTCAAATCAACTAGATATCTTTGTGCTGTAAATCTCCCAACAGCCAAATGTAAAAGCAGCAAACATCTCGCTGTATGTCCCACATCCAAAGTGCCAAGAGAGAGCTTGCTCTCCCTGTCTTTGAGTACTGTTTGCACTGTCGTCCCGATTACCTCTTTGCTAACATTCTCTTCAGAGCTGCTGTGAAACCAGGAACCACGTGGAGAAGGCACCCACACTGAAAGTGCCTGGAAGGAACGTTGGGGCTTCTTCTCAGTGTCTCTGATATAGGGTTTCACTGTCCCGGGAAACTCTCTGCTAACACCCTGCAGAGCGCTGTGCCCAATATACAGAAACGTCTTGCGGTATCTCCTACAGGGAAAGTGCCAGGAGGGAAAAGTGAGGATTATGTTTAGACTTTCTCGGAACTGCTTCAAATCAACTAGATATCTTTGTGCTGTAAATCTCCCAACAGCCAAACGCAAAAGCAGCAAACATCTCGCTGTATGTCCCACATCCAAAGTGCCAAGAGAGAGCTTGCTCTCCCTGTCTTTGAGTACTGTTTGCACTGTCCCGATTACCTCTTTGCTAACATTCTCTTCAGAGCTGCAGTGAAACCAGGAACCACGTGGAGAAGGCACCCACACTGAAAGTGCCTGGAAGGAACGTTGGGGCTTCTTCTCAGTGTCTCTGATATAGGGTTTCACTGTCCCGGGAAACTCTCTGCTAACACCCTGCAGAGCGCTGTGCCCAATATACAGAAACGTCTTGCGGTATCTCCTACAGGGAAAGTGCCAGGAGGGAAAAGTGAGGATTATGTTTAGACTTTCTCGGAACTGCTTCAAATCAACTAGATATCTTTGTGCTGTAAATCTCCCAACAGCCAAACGCAAAAGCAGCAAACATCTTGCTGTATGTCCCACATCCAAAGTGCCAAGAGAGAGCTTGCTCTCCCTGTCTTTGAGTACTGTTTGCACTGTCCCGATTACCTCTTTGCTAACATTCTCTTCAGAGCTGCAGTGAAACCAGGAACCATGTGGAGAAGGCACCCACACTGAAAGTGCCTGGAAGGAACGTTGGGGCTTCTTCTCAGTGTCTCTGATATAGGGTTTCACTGTCCCGGGAAACTCTCTGCTAACACCCTGCAGAGCGCTGTGCCCAATATACAGAAACGTCTTGCGGTATCTCCTACAGGGAAAGTGCCAGGAGGGAAAAGTGAGGATTATGTTTAGACTTTCTCGGAACTGCTTCAAATCAACTAGATATCTTTGTGCTGTAAATCTCCCAACAGCCAAACGTAAAAGCAGCAAACATCTCGCTGTATGTCCCACATCCAAAGTGCCAAGAGAGAGCTTGCTCTCCCTGTCTTTGAGTACTGTTTGCACTGTCGTCCCGATTACCTCTTTGCTAACATTCTCTTCAGAGCTGCAGTGAAACCAGGAACCACGTGGAGAAGGCACCCACACTGAAAGTGCCTGGAAGGAACGTTGGGGCTTCTTCTCAGTGTCTCTGATATAGGGTTTCACTGTCCCGGGAAACTCTCTGCTAACACCCTGCAGAGCGCTGTGCCCAATATACAGAAACGTCTTGCGGTATCTCCTACAGGGAAAGTGCCAGGAGGGAAAAGTGAGGATTATGTTTAGACTTTCTCGGAACTGCTTCAAATCAACTAGATATCTTTGTGCTGTAAATCTCCCAACAGCCAAATGTAAAAGCAGCAAACATCTCGCTGTATGTCCCACATCCAAAGTGCCAAGAGAGAGCTTGCTCTCCCTGTCTTTGAGTACTGTTTGCACTGTCGTCCCGATTACCTCTTTGCTAACATTCTCTTCAGAGCTGCTGTGAAACCAGGAACCACGTGGAGAAGGCACCCACACTGAAAGTGCCTGGAAGGAACGTTGGGGCTTCTTCTCAGTGTCTCTGATATAGGGTTTCACTGTCCCGGGAAACTCTCTGCTAACACCCTGCAGAGCGCTGTGCCCAATATACAGAAACGTCTTGCGGTATCTCCTACAGGGAAAGTGCCAGGAGGGAAAAGTGAGGATTATGTTTAGACTTTCTCGGAACTGCTTCAAATCAACTAGATATCTTTGTGCTGTAAATCTCCCAACAGCCAAACGCAAAAGCAGCAAACATCTTGCTGTATGTCCCACATCCAAAGTGCCAAGAGAGAGCTTGCTCTCCCTGTCTTTTAGTACTGTTTGCGCTGTCCCGATTACCTCTTTGCTAACATTCTCTTCAGAGCTGCAGTGAAACCAGGAACCACGTGGAGAAGGCACCCACACTGAAAGTGCCTGGAGGGAACATTGGGGCTTCTTCTCAGTGTCTCTGATATAGGGTTTCACTGTCCCGGGAAACTCTCTGCTAACACCCTGCAGAGCGCTGTGCCCAATATACAGAAACGTCTTGCGGTATCTCCTACAGGGAAAGTGCCAGGAGGGAAAAGTGAGGATTATGTTTAGACTTTCTCGGAACTGCTTCAAATCAACTAGATATCTTTGTGCTGTAAATCTCCCAACAGCCAAACGCAAAAGCAGCAAACATCTCGCTGTATGTCCCACATCCAAAGTGCCAAGAGAGAGCTTGCTCTCCCTGTCTTTGAGTACTGTTTGCACTGTCCCGATTACCTCTTTGCTAACATTCTCTTCAGAGCTGCAGTGAAACCAGGAACCACGTGGAGAAGGCACCCACACTGAAAGTGCCTGGAAGGAACGTTGGGGCTTCTTCTCAGTGTCTCTGATATAGGGTTTCACTGTCCCGGGAAACTCTCTGCTAACACCCTGCAGAGCGCTGTGCCCAATATACAGAAACGTCTTGCGGTATCTCCTACAGGGAAAGTGCCAGGAGGGAAAAGTGAGGATTATGTTTAGACTTTCTCGGAACTGCTTCAAATCAACTAGATATCTTTGTGCTGTAAATCTCCCAACAGCCAAATGTAAAAGCAGCAAACATCTCGCTGTATGTCCCACATCCAAAGTGCCAAGAGAGAGCTTGCTCTCCCTGTCTTTGAGTACTGTTTGCACTGTCGTCCCGATTACCTCTTTGCTAACATTCTCTTCAGAGCTGCTGTGAAACCAGGAACCACGTGGAGAAGGCACCCACACTGAAAGTGCCTGGAAGGAACGTTGGGGCTTCTTCTCAGTGTCTCTGATATAGGGTTTCACTGTCCCGGGAAACTCTCTGCTAACACCCTGCAGAGCGCTGTGCCCAATATACAGAAACGTCTTGCGGTATCTCCTACAGGGAAAGTGCCAGGAGGGAAAAGTGAGGATTATGTTTAGACTTTCTCGGAACTGCTTCAAATCAACTAGATATCTTTGTGCTGTAAATCTCCCAACAGCCAAACGCAAAAGCAGCAAACATCTCGCTGTATGTCCCACATCCAAAGTGCCAAGAGAGAGCTTGCTCTCCCTGTCTTTGAGTACTGTTTGCACTGTCGTCCCGATTACCTCTTTGCTAACATTCTCTTCAGAGCTGCTGTGAAACCAGGAACCACGTGGAGAAGGCACCCACACTGAAAGTGCCTGGAAGGAACGTTGGGGCTTCTTCTCAGTGTCTCTGATATAGGGTTTCACTGTCCCGGGAAACTCTCTGCTAACACCCTGCAGAGCGCTGTGCCCAATATACAGAAACGTCTTGCGGTATCTCCTACAGGGAAAGTGCCAGGAGGGAAAAGTGAGGATTATGTTTAGACTTTCTCGGAACTGCTTCAAATCAACTAGATATCTTTGTGCTGTAAATCTCCCAACAGCCAAACGCAAAAGCAGCAAACATCTCGCTGTATGTCCCACATCCAAAGTGCCAAGAGAGAGCTTGCTCTCCCTGTCTTTGAGTACTGTTTGCACTGTCCCGATTACCTCTTTGCTAACATTCTCTTCAGAGCTGCAGTGAAACCAGGAACCATGTGGAGAAGGCACCCACACTGAAAGTGCCTGGAAGGAACGTTGGGGCTTCTTCTCAGTGTCTCTGATATAGGGTTTCACTGTCCCGGGAAACTCTCTGCTAACACCCTGCAGAGCGCTGTGCCCAATATACAGAAACGTCTTGCGGTATCTCCTACAGGGAAAGTGCCAGGAGGGAAAAGTGAGGATTATGTTTAGACTTTCTCGGAACTGCTTCAAATCAACTAGATATCTTTGTGCTGTAAATCTCCCAACAGCCAAATGTAAAAGCAGCAAACATCTCGCTGTATGTCCCACATCCAAAGTGCCAAGAGAGAGCTTGCTCTCCCTGTCTTTGAGTACTGTTTGCACTGTCGTCCCGATTACCTCTTTGCTAACATTCTCTTCAGAGCTGCTGTGAAACCAGGAACCACGTCGAGAAGGCACCCACACTGAAAGTGCCTGGAAGGAACGTTGGGGCTTCTTCTCAGTGTCTCTGATATAGGGTTTCACTGTCCCGGGAAACTCTCTGCTAACACCCTGCAGAGCGCTGTGCCCAATATACAGAAACGTCTTGCGGTATCTCCTACAGGGAAAGTGCCAGGAGGGAAAAGTGAGGATTATGTTTAGACTTTCTCGGAACTGCTTCAAATCAACTAGATATCTTTGTGCTGTAAATCTCCCAACAGCCAAACGCAAAAGCAGCAAACATCTCGCTGTATGTCCCACATCCAAAGTGCCAAGAGAGAGCTTGCTCTCCCTGTCTTTGAGTACTGTTTGCACTGTCCCGATTACCTCTTTGCTAACATTCTCTTCAGAGCTGCAGTGAAACCAGGAACCACGTGGAGAAGGCACCCACACTGAAAGTGCCTGGAAGGAACGTTGGGGCTTCTTCTCAGTGTCTCTGATATAGGGTTTCACTGTCCCGGGAAACTCTCTGCTAACACCCTGCAGAGCGCTGTGCCCAATATACAGAAACGTCTTGCGGTATCTCCTACAGGGAAAGTGCCAGGAGGGAAAAGTGAGGATTATGTTTAGACTTTCTCGGAACTGCTTCAAATCAACTAGATATCTTTGTGCTGTAAATCTCCCAACAGCCAAACGCAAAAGCAGCAAACATCTCGCTGTATGTCCCACATCCAAAGTGCCAAGAGAGAGCTTGCTCTCCCTGTCTTTGAGTACTGTTTGCACTGTCCCGATTACCTCTTTGCTAACATTCTCTTCAGAGCTGCAGTGAAACCAGGAACCATGTGGAGAAGGCACCCACACTGAAAGTGCCTGGAAGGAACGTTGGGGCTTCTTCTCAGTGTCTCTGATATAGGGTTTCACTGTCCCGGGAAACTCTCTGCTAACACCCTGCAGAGCGCTGTGCCCAATATACAGAAACGTCTTGCGGTATCTCCTACAGGGAAAGTGCCAGGAGGGAAAAGTGAGGATTATGTTTAGACTTTCTCGGAACTGCTTCAAATCAACTAGATATCTTTGTGCTGTAAATCTCCCAACAGCCAAATGTAAAAGCAGCAAACATCTCGCTGTATGTCCCACATCCAAAGTGCCAAGAGAGAGCTTGCTCTCCCTGTCTTTGAGTACTGTTTGCACTGTCGTCCCGATTACCTCTTTGCTAACATTCTCTTCAGAGCTGCTGTGAAACCAGGAACCACGTGGAGAAGGCACCCACACTGAAAGTGCCTGGAAGGAACGTTGGGGCTTCTTCTCAGTGTCTCTGATATAGGGTTTCACTGTCCCGGGAAACTCTCTGCTAACACCCTGCAGAGCGCTGTGCCCAATATACAGAAACGTCTTGCGGTATCTCCTACAGGGAAAGTGCCAGGAGGGAAAAGTGAGGATTATGTTTAGACTTTCTCGGAACTGCTTCAAATCAACTAGATATCTTTGTGCTGTAAATCTCCCAACAGCCAAACGCAAAAGCAGCAAACATCTCGCTGTATGTCCCACATCCAAAGTGCCAAGAGAGAGCTTGCTCTCCCTGTCTTTGAGTACTGTTTGCACTGTCCCGATTACCTCTTTGCTAACATTCTCTTCAGAGCTGCAGTGAAACCAGGAACCATGTGGAGAAGGCACTCACACTGAAAGTGCCTGGAAGGAACGTTGGGGCTTCTTCTCAGTGTCTCTGATATAGGGTTTCACTGTCCCGGGAAACTCTCTGCTAACACCCTGCAGAGCGCTGTGCCCAATATACAGAAAGGTCTTGCGGTATCTCCTACAGGGAAAGTGCCAGGAGGGAAAAGTGAGGATTATGTTTAGACTTTCTCGGAACTGCTTCAAATCAACTAGATATCTTTGTGCTGTAAATCTCCCAACAGCCAAATGTAAAAGCAGCAAACATCTCGCTGTATGTCCCACATCCAAAGTGCCAAGAGAGAGCTTGCTCTCCCTGTCTTTGAGTACTGTTTGCACTGTCGTCCCGATTACCTCTTTGCTAACATTCTCTTCAGAGCTGCTGTGAAACCAGGAACCACGTGGAGAAGGCACCCACACTGAAAGTGCCTGGAAGGAACGTTGGGGCTTCTTCTCAGTGTCTCTGATATAGGGTTTCACTGTCCCGGGAAACTCTCTGCTAACACCCTGCAGAGCGCTGTGCCCAATATACAGAAACGTCTTGCGGTATCTCCTACAGGGAAAGTGCCAGGAGGGAAAAGTGAGGATTATGTTTAGACTTTCTCGGAACTGCTTCAAATCAACTAGATATCTTTGTGCTGTAAATCTCCCAACAGCCAAACGCAAAAGCAGCAAACATCTCGCTGTATGTCCCACATCCAAAGTGCCAAGAGAGAGCTTGCTCTCCCTGTCTTTGAGTACTGTTTGCACTGTCCCGATTACCTCTTTGCTAACATTCTCTTCAGAGCTGCAGTGAAACCAGGAACCACGTGGAGAAGGCACCCACACTGAAAGTGCCTGGAAGGAACGTTGGGGCTTCTTCTCAGTGTCTCTGATATAGGGTTTCACTGTCCCGGGAAACTCTCTGCTAACACCCTGCAGAGCGCTGTGCCCAATATACAGAAACGTCTTGCGGTATCTCCTACAGGGAAAGTGCCAGGAGGGAAAAGTGAGGATTATGTTTAGACTTTCTCGGAACTGCTTCAAATCAACTAGATATCTTTGTGCTGTAAATCTCCCAACAGCCAAACGCAAAAGCAGCAAACATCTTGCTGTATGTCCCACATCCAAAGTGCCAAGAGAGAGCTTGCTCTCCCTGTCTTTGAGTACTGTTTGCACTGTCCCGATTACCTCTTTGCTAACATTCTCTTCAGAGCTGCAGTGAAACCAGGAACCATGTGGAGAAGGCACCCACACTGAAAGTGCCTGGAAGGAACGTTGGGGCTTCTTCTCAGTGTCTCTGATATAGGGTTTCACTGTCCCGGGAAACTCTCTGCTAACACCCTGCAGAGCGCTGTGCCCAATATACAGAAACGTCTTGCGGTATCTCCTACAGGGAAAGTGCCAGGAGGGAAAAGTGAGGATTATGTTTAGACTTTCTCGGAACTGCTTCAAATCAACTAGATATCTTTGTGCTGTAAATCTCCCAACAGCCAAACGTAAAAGCAGCAAACATCTCGCTGTATGTCCCACATCCAAAGTGCCAAGAGAGAGCTTGCTCTCCCTGTCTTTGAGTACTGTTTGCACTGTCGTCCCGATTACCTCTTTGCTAACATTCTCTTCAGAGCTGCAGTGAAACCAGGAACCACGTGGAGAAGGCACCCACACTGAAAGTGCCTGGAAGGAACGTTGGGGCTTCTTCTCAGTGTCTCTGATATAGGGTTTCACTGTCCCGGGAAACTCTCTGCTAACACCCTGCAGAGCGCTGTGCCCAATATACAGAAACGTCTTGCGGTATCTCCTACAGGGAAAGTGCCAGGAGGGAAAAGTGAGGATTATGTTTAGACTTTCTCGGAACTGCTTCAAATCAACTAGATATCTTTGTGCTGTAAATCTCCCAACAGCCAAACGCAAAAGCAGCAAACATCTCGCTGTATGTCCCACATCCAAAGTGCCAAGAGAGAGCTTGCTCTCCCTGTCTTTGAGTACTGTTTGCACTGTCCCGATTACCTCTTTGCTAACATTCTCTTCAGAGCTGCAGTGAAACCAGGAACCACGTGGAGAAGGCACCCACACTGAAAGTGCCTGGAAGGAACGTTGGGGCTTCTTCTCAGTGTCTCTGATATAGGGTTTCACTGTCCCGGGAAACTCTCTGCTAACACCCTGCAGAGCGCTGTGCCCAATATACAGAAACGTCTTGCGGTATCTCCTACAGGGAAAGTGCCAGGAGGGAAAAGTGAGGATTATGTTTAGACTTTCTCGGAACTGCTTCAAATCAACTAGATATCTTTGTGCTGTAAATCTCCCAACAGCCAAACGTAAAAGCAGCAAACATCTCGCTGTATGTCCCACATCCAAAGTGCCAAGAGAGAGCTTGCTCTCCCTGTCTTTGAGTACTGTTTGCACTGTCGTCCCGATTACCTCTTTGCTAACATTCTCTTCAGAGCTGCAGTGAAACCAGGAACCACGTGGAGAAGGCACCCACACTGAAAGTGCCTGGAAGGAACGTTGGGGCTTCTTCTCAGTGTCTCTGATATAGGGTTTCACTGTCCCGGGAAACTCTCTGCTAACACCCTGCAGAGCGCTGTGCCCAATATACAGAAACGTCTTGCGGTATCTCCTACAGGGAAAGTGCCAGGAGGGAAAAGTGAGGATTATGTTTAGACTTTCTCGGAACTGCTTCAAATCAACTAGATATCTTTGTGCTGTAAATCTCCCAACAGCCAAACGCAAAAGCAGCAAACATCTCGCTGTATGTCCCACATCCAAAGTGCCAAGAGAGAGCTTGCTCTCCCTGTCTTTGAGTACTGTTTGCACTGTCCCGATTACCTCTTTGCTAACATTCTCTTCAGAGCTGCAGTGAAACCAGGAACCACGTGGAGAAGGCACCCACACTGAAAGTGCCTGGAAGGAACGTTGGGGCTTCTTCTCAGTGTCTCTGATATAGGGTTTCACTGTCCCGGGAAACTCTCTGCTAACACCCTGCAGAGCGCTGTGCCCAATATACAGAAACGTCTTGCGGTATCTCCTACAGGGAAAGTGCCAGGAGGGAAAAGTGAGGATTATGTTTAGACTTTCTCGGAACTGCTTCAAATCAACTAGATATCTTTGTGCTGTAAATCTCCCAACAGCCAAACGCAAAAGCAGCAAACATCTCGCTGTATGTCCCACATCCAAAGTGCCAAGAGAGAGCTTGCTCTCCCTGTCTTTGAGTACTGTTTGCACTGTCGTCCCGATTACCTCTTTGCTAACATTCTCTTCAGAGCTGCAGTGAAACCAGGAACCACGTGGAGAAGGCACCCACACTGAAAGTGCCTGGAAGGAACGTTGGGGCTTCTTCTCAGTGTCTCTGATATAGGGTTTCACTGTCCCGGGAAACTCTCTGCTAACACCCTGCAGAGCGCTGTGCCCAATATACAGAAACGTCTTGCGGTATCTCCTACAGGGAAAGTGCCAGGAGGGAAAAGTGAGGATTATGTTTAGACTTTCTCGGAACTGCTTCAAATCAACTAGATATCTTTGTGCTGTAAATCTCCCAACAGCCAAACGCAAAAGCAGCAAACATCTCGCTGTATGTCCCACATCCAAAGTGCCAAGAGAGAGCTTGCTCTCCCTGTCTTTGAGTACTGTTTGCACTGTCCCGATTACCTCTTTGCTAACATTCTCTTCAGAGCTGCAGTGAAACCAGGAACCACGTGGAGAAGGCACCCACACTGAAAGTGCCTGGAAGGAACGTTGGGGCTTCTTCTCAGTGTCTCTGATATAGGGTTTCACTGTCCCGGGAAACTCTCTGCTAACACCCTGCAGAGCGCTGTGCCCAATATACAGAAACGTCTTGCGGTATCTCCTACAGGGAAAGTGCCAGGAGGGAAAAGTGAGGATTATGTTTAGACTTTCTCGGAACTGCTTCAAATCAACTAGATATCTTTGTGCTGTAAATCTCCCAACAGCCAAACGCAAAAGCAGCAAACATCTTGCTGTATGTCCCACATCCAAAGTGCCAAGAGAGAGCTTGCTCTCCCTGTCTTTGAGTACTGTTTGCACTGTCCCGATTACCTCTTTGCTAACATTCTCTTCAGAGCTGCAGTGAAACCAGGAACCATGTGGAGAAGGCACCCACACTGAAAGTGCCTGGAAGGAACGTTGGGGCTTCTTCTCAGTGTCTCTGATATAGGGTTTCACTGTCCCGGGAAACTCTCTGCTAACACCCTGCAGAGCGCTGTGCCCAATATACAGAAACGTCTTGCGGTATCTCCTACAGGGAAAGTGCCAGGAGGGAAAAGTGAGGATTATGTTTAGACTTTCTCGGAACTGCTTCAAATCAACTAGATATCTTTGTGCTGTAAATCTCCCAACAGCCAAACGTAAAAGCAGCAAACATCTCGCTGTATGTCCCACATCCAAAGTGCCAAGAGAGAGCTTGCTCTCCCTGTCTTTGAGTACTGTTTGCACTGTCGTCCCGATTACCTCTTTGCTAACATTCTCTTCAGAGCTGCAGTGAAACCAGGAACCACGTGGAGAAGGCACCCACACTGAAAGTGCCTGGAAGGAACGTTGGGGCTTCTTCTCAGTGTCTCTGATATAGGGTTTCACTGTCCCGGGAAACTCTCTGCTAACACCCTGCAGAGCGCTGTGCCCAATATACAGAAACGTCTTGCGGTATCTCCTACAGGGAAAGTGCCAGGAGGGAAAAGTGAGGATTATGTTTAGACTTTCTCGGAACTGCTTCAAATCAACTAGATATCTTTGTGCTGTAAATCTCCCAACAGCCAAACGCAAAAGCAGCAAACATCTCGCTGTATGTCCCACATCCAAAGTGCCAAGAGAGAGCTTGCTCTCCCTGTCTTTGAGTACTGTTTGCACTGTCCCGATTACCTCTTTGCTAACATTCTCTTCAGAGCTGCAGTGAAACCAGGAACCACGTGGAGAAGGCACCCACACTGAAAGTGCCTGGAAGGAACGTTGGGGCTTCTTCTCAGTGTCTCTGATATAGGGTTTCACTGTCCCGGGAAACTCTCTGCTAACACCCTGCAGAGCGCTGTGCCCAATATACAGAAACGTCTTGCGGTATCTCCTACAGGGAAAGTGCCAGGAGGGAAAAGTGAGGATTATGTTTAGACTTTCTCGGAACTGCTTCAAATCAACTAGATATCTTTGTGCTGTAAATCTCCCAACAGCCAAACGCAAAAGCAGCAAACATCTCGCTGTATGTCCCACATCCAAAGTGCCAAGAGAGAGCTTGCTCTCCCTGTCTTTGAGTACTGTTTGCACTGTCCCGATTACCTCTTTGCTAACATTCTCTTCAGAGCTGCAGTGAAACCAGGAACCACGTGGAGAAGGCACCCACACTGAAAGTGCCTGGAAGGAACGTTGGGGCTTCTTCTCAGTGTCTCTGATATAGGGTTTCACTGTCCCGGGAAACTCTCTGCTAACACCCTGCAGAGCGCTGTGCCCAATATACAGAAACGTCTTGCGGTATCTCCTACAGGGAAAGTGCCAGGAGGGAAAAGTGAGGATTATGTTTAGACTTTCTCGGAACTGCTTCAAATCAACTAGATATCTTTGTGCTGTAAATCTCCCAACAGCCAAACGCAAAAGCAGCAAACATCTCGCTGTATGTCCCACATCCAAAGTGCCAAGAGAGAGCTTGCTCTCCCTGTCTTTGAGTACTGTTTGCACTGTCGTCCCGATTACCTCTTTGCTAACATTCTCTTCAGAGCTGCTGTGAAACCAGGAACCACGTGGAGAAGGCACCCACACTGAAAGTGCCTGGAAGGAACGTTGGGGCTTCTTCTCAGTGTCTCTGATATAGGGTTTCACTGTCCCGGGAAACTCTCTGCTAACACCCTGCAGAGCGCTGTGCCCAATATACAGAAACGTCTTGCGGTATCTCCTACAGGGAAAGTGCCAGGAGGGAAAAGTGAGGATTATGTTTAGACTTTCTCGGAACTGCTTCAAATCAACTAGATATCTTTGTGCTGTAAATCTCCCAACAGCCAAACGCAAAAGCAGCAAACATCTCGCTGTATGTCCCACATCCAAAGTGCCAAGAGAGAGCTTGCTCTCCCTGTCTTTGAGTACTGTTTGCACTGTCCCGATTACCTCTTTGCTAACATTCTCTTCAGAGCTGCAGTGAAACCAGGAACCATGTGGAGAAGGCACCCACACTGAAAGTGCCTGGAAGGAACGTTGGGGCTTCTTCTCAGTGTCTCTGATATAGGGTTTCACTGTCCCGGGAAACTCTCTGCTAACACCCTGCAGAGCGCTGTGCCCAATATACAGAAACGTCTTGCGGTATCTCCTACAGGGAAAGTGCCAGGAGGGAAAAGTGAGGATTATGTTTAGACTTTCTCGGAACTGCTTCAAATCAACTAGATATCTTTGTGCTGTAAATCTCCCAACAGCCAAACGCAAAAGCAGCAAACATCTCGCTGTATGTCCCACATCCAAAGTGCCAAGAGAGAGCTTGCTCTCCCTGTCTTTGAGTACTGTTTGCACTGTCGTCCCGATTACCTCTTTGCTAACATTCTCTTCAGAGCTGCTGTGAAACCAGGAACCACGTCGAGAAGGCACCCACACTGAAAGTGCCTGGAAGGAACGTTGGGGCTTCTTCTCAGTGTCTCTGATATAGGGTTTCACTGTCCCGGGAAACTCTCTGCTAACACCCTGCAGAGCGCTGTGCCCAATATACAGAAACGTCTTGCGGTATCTCCTACAGGGAAAGTGCCAGGAGGGAAAAGTGAGGATTATGTTTAGACTTTCTCGGAACTGCTTCAAATCAACTAGATATCTTTGTGCTGTAAATCTCCCAACAGCCAAACGCAAAAGCAGCAAACATCTCGCTGTATGTCCCACATCCAAAGTGCCAAGAGAGAGCTTGCTCTCCCTGTCTTTGAGTACTGTTTGCACTGTCCCGATTACCTCTTTGCTAACATTCTCTTCAGAGCTGCAGTGAAACCAGGAACCACGTGGAGAAGGCACCCACACTGAAAGTGCCTGGAAGGAACGTTGGGGCTTCTTCTCAGTGTCTCTGATATAGGGTTTCACTGTCCCGGGAAACTCTCTGCTAACACCCTGCAGAGCGCTGTGCCCAATATACAGAAACGTCTTGCGGTATCTCCTACAGGGAAAGTGCCAGGAGGGAAAAGTGAGGATTATGTTTAGACTTTCTCGGAACTGCTTCAAATCAACTAGATATCTTTGTGCTGTAAATCTCCCAACAGCCAAATGCAAAAGCAGCAAACATCTCGCTGTATGTCCCACATCCAAAGTGCCAAGAGAGAGCTTGCTCTCCCTGTCTTTGAGTACTGTTTGCACTGTCCCGATTCCCTCTTTGCTAACATTCTCTTCAGAGCTGCAGTGAAACCAGGAACCACGTGGAGAAGGCACCCACACTGAAAGTGCCTGGAAGGAACGTTGGGGCTTCTTCTCAATGTCTCTGATATAGGGTTTCACTGTCCCGGGAAACTCTCTGCTAACACCCTGCAGAGCGCTGTGCCCAATATACAGAAACGTCTTGCGGTATCTCCTACAGGGAAAGTGCCAGGAGGGAAAAGTGAGGATTATGTTTAGACTTTCTCGGAACTGCTTCAAATCAACTAGATATCTTTGTGCTGTAAATCTCCCAACAGCCAAATGTAAAAGCAGCAAACATCTCGCTGTATGTCCCACATCCAAAGTGCCAAGAGAGAGCTTGCTCTCCCTGTCTTTGAGTACTGTTTGCGCTCTCCCGATTACCTCTTTGCTAACATTCTCTTCAGAGCTGCAGTGAAACCAGGAACCACGTGGAGAAGGCACCCACACTGAAAGTGCCTGGAGGGAACATTGGGGCTTCTTCTCAGTGTCTCTGATATAGGGTTTCACTGTCCCGGGAAACTCTCTGCTAACACCCTGCAGAGCGCTGTGCCCAATATACAGAAACGTCTTGCGGTATCTCCTACAGGGAAAGTGCCAGGAGGGAAAAGTGAGGATTATGTTTAGACTTTCTCGGAACTGCTTCAAATCAACTAGATATCTTTGTGCTGTAAATCTCCCAACAGCCAAACGCAAAAGCAGCAAACATCTCGCTGTATGTCCCACATCCAAAGTGCCAAGAGAGAGCTTGCTCTCCCTGTCTTTGAGTACTGTTTGCACTGTCCCGATTACCTCTTTGCTAACATTCTCTTCAGAGCTGCAGTGAAACCAGGAACCACGTGGAGAAGGCACCCACACTGAAAGTGCCTGGAAGGAACGTTGGGGCTTCTTCTCAGTGTCTCTGATATAGGGTTTCACTGTCCCGGGAAACTCTCTGCTAACACCCTGCAGAGCGCTGTGCCCAATATACAGAAACGTCTTGCGGTATCTCCTACAGGGAAAGTGCCAGGAGGGAAAAGTGAGGATTATGTTTAGACTTTCTCGGAACTGCTTCAAATCAACTAGATATCTTTGTGCTGTAAATCTCCCAACAGCCAAATGCAAAAGCAGCAAACATCTCGCTGTATGTCCCACATCCAAAGTGCCAAGAGAGAGCTTGCTCTCCCTGTCTTTGAGTACTGTTTGCACTGTCCCGATTACCTCTTTGCTAACATTCTCTTCAGAGCTGCAGTGAAACCAGGAACCATGTGGAGAAGGCACTCACACTGAAAGTGCCTGGAAGGAACGTTGGGGCTTCTTCTCAGTGTCTCTGATATAGGGTTTCACTGTCCCGGGAAACTCTCTGCTAACACCCTGCAGAGCGCTGTGCCCAATATACAGAAAGGTCTTGCGGTATCTCCTACAGGGAAAGTGCCAGGAGGGAAAAGTGAGGATTATGTTTAGACTTTCTCGGAACTGCTTCAAATCAACTAGATATCTTTGTGCTGTAAATCTCCCAACAGCCAAATGTAAAAGCAGCAAACATCTCGCTGTATGTCCCACATCCAAAGTGCCAAGAGAGAGCTTGCTCTCCCTGTCTTTGAGTACTGTTTGCACTGTCGTCCCGATTACCTCTTTGCTAACATTCTCTTCAGAGCTGCTGTGAAACCAGGAACCACGTGGAGAAGGCACCCACACTGAAAGTGCCTGGAAGGAACGTTGGGGCTTCTTCTCAGTGTCTCTGATATAGGGTTTCACTGTCCCGGGAAACTCTCTGCTAACACCCTGCAGAGCGCTGTGCCCAATATACAGAAACGTCTTGCGGTATCTCCTACAGGGAAAGTGCCAGGAGGGAAAAGTGAGGATTATGTTTAGACTTTCTCGGAACTGCTTCAAATCAACTAGATATCTTTGTGCTGTAAATCTCCCAACAGCCAAACGCAAAAGCAGCAAACATCTCGCTGTATGTCCCACATCCAAAGTGCCAAGAGAGAGCTTGCTCTCCCTGTCTTTGAGTACTGTTTGCACTGTCCCGATTACCTCTTTGCTAACATTCTCTTCAGAGCTGCAGTGAAACCAGGAACCACGTGGAGAAGGCACCCACACTGAAAGTGCCTGGAAGGAACGTTGGGGCTTCTTCTCAGTGTCTCTGATATAGGGTTTCACTGTCCCGGGAAACTCTCTGCTAACACCCTGCAGAGCGCTGTGCCCAATATACAGAAACGTCTTGCGGTATCTCCTACAGGGAAAGTGCCAGGAGGGAAAAGTGAGGATTATGTTTAGACTTTCTCGGAACTGCTTCAAATCAACTAGATATCTTTGTGCTGTAAATCTCCCAACAGCCAAACGCAAAAGCAGCAAACATCTTGCTGTATGTCCCACATCCAAAGTGCCAAGAGAGAGCTTGCTCTCCCTGTCTTTGAGTACTGTTTGCACTGTCCCGATTACCTCTTTGCTAACATTCTCTTCAGAGCTGCAGTGAAACCAGGAACCATGTGGAGAAGGCACCCACACTGAAAGTGCCTGGAAGGAACGTTGGGGCTTCTTCTCAGTGTCTCTGATATAGGGTTTCACTGTCCCGGGAAACTCTCTGCTAACACCCTGCAGAGCGCTGTGCCCAATATACAGAAACGTCTTGCGGTATCTCCTACAGGGAAAGTGCCAGGAGGGAAAAGTGAGGATTATGTTTAGACTTTCTCGGAACTGCTTCAAATCAACTAGATATCTTTGTGCTGTAAATCTCCCAACAGCCAAACGTAAAAGCAGCAAACATCTCGCTGTATGTCCCACATCCAAAGTGCCAAGAGAGAGCTTGCTCTCCCTGTCTTTGAGTACTGTTTGCACTGTCGTCCCGATTACCTCTTTGCTAACATTCTCTTCAGAGCTGCAGTGAAACCAGGAACCACGTGGAGAAGGCACCCACACTGAAAGTGCCTGGAAGGAACGTTGGGGCTTCTTCTCAGTGTCTCTGATATAGGGTTTCACTGTCCCGGGAAACTCTCTGCTAACACCCTGCAGAGCGCTGTGCCCAATATACAGAAACGTCTTGCGGTATCTCCTACAGGGAAAGTGCCAGGAGGGAAAAGTGAGGATTATGTTTAGACTTTCTCGGAACTGCTTCAAATCAACTAGATATCTTTGTGCTGTAAATCTCCCAACAGCCAAATGTAAAAGCAGCAAACATCTCGCTGTATGTCCCACATCCAAAGTGCCAAGAGAGAGCTTGCTCTCCCTGTCTTTGAGTACTGTTTGCACTGTCGTCCCGATTACCTCTTTGCTAACATTCTCTTCAGAGCTGCTGTGAAACCAGGAACCACGTGGAGAAGGCACCCACACTGAAAGTGCCTGGAAGGAACGTTGGGGCTTCTTCTCAGTGTCTCTGATATAGGGTTTCACTGTCCCGGGAAACTCTCTGCTAACACCCTGCAGAGCGCTGTGCCCAATATACAGAAACGTCTTGCGGTATCTCCTACAGGGAAAGTGCCAGGAGGGAAAAGTGAGGATTATGTTTAGACTTTCTCGGAACTGCTTCAAATCAACTAGATATCTTTGTGCTGTAAATCTCCCAACAGCCAAACGCAAAAGCAGCAAACATCTTGCTGTATGTCCCACATCCAAAGTGCCAAGAGAGAGCTTGCTCTCCCTGTCTTTTAGTACTGTTTGCGCTGTCCCGATTACCTCTTTGCTAACATTCTCTTCAGAGCTGCAGTGAAACCAGGAACCACGTGGAGAAGGCACCCACACTGAAAGTGCCTGGAGGGAACATTGGGGCTTCTTCTCAGTGTCTCTGATATAGGGTTTCACTGTCCCGGGAAACTCTCTGCTAACACCCTGCAGAGCGCTGTGCCCAATATACAGAAACGTCTTGCGGTATCTCCTACAGGGAAAGTGCCAGGAGGGAAAAGTGAGGATTATGTTTAGACTTTCTCGGAACTGCTTCAAATCAACTAGATATCTTTGTGCTGTAAATCTCCCAACAGCCAAACGCAAAAGCAGCAAACATCTCGCTGTATGTCCCACATCCAAAGTGCCAAGAGAGAGCTTGCTCTCCCTGTCTTTGAGTACTGTTTGCACTGTCCCGATTACCTCTTTGCTAACATTCTCTTCAGAGCTGCAGTGAAACCAGGAACCACGTGGAGAAGGCACCCACACTGAAAGTGCCTGGAAGGAACGTTGGGGCTTCTTCTCAGTGTCTCTGATATAGGGTTTCACTGTCCCGGGAAACTCTCTGCTAACACCCTGCAGAGCGCTGTGCCCAATATACAGAAACGTCTTGCGGTATCTCCTACAGGGAAAGTGCCAGGAGGGAAAAGTGAGGATTATGTTTAGACTTTCTCGGAACTGCTTCAAATCAACTAGATATCTTTGTGCTGTAAATCTCCCAACAGCCAAATGTAAAAGCAGCAAACATCTCGCTGTATGTCCCACATCCAAAGTGCCAAGAGAGAGCTTGCTCTCCCTGTCTTTGAGTACTGTTTGCACTGTCGTCCCGATTACCTCTTTGCTAACATTCTCTTCAGAGCTGCTGTGAAACCAGGAACCACGTGGAGAAGGCACCCACACTGAAAGTGCCTGGAAGGAACGTTGGGGCTTCTTCTCAGTGTCTCTGATATAGGGTTTCACTGTCCCGGGAAACTCTCTGCTAACACCCTGCAGAGCGCTGTGCCCAATATACAGAAACGTCTTGCGGTATCTCCTACAGGGAAAGTGCCAGGAGGGAAAAGTGAGGATTATGTTTAGACTTTCTCGGAACTGCTTCAAATCAACTAGATATCTTTGTGCTGTAAATCTCCCAACAGCCAAACGCAAAAGCAGCAAACATCTCGCTGTATGTCCCACATCCAAAGTGCCAAGAGAGAGCTTGCTCTCCCTGTCTTTGAGTACTGTTTGCACTGTCGTCCCGATTACCTCTTTGCTAACATTCTCTTCAGAGCTGCTGTGAAACCAGGAACCACGTGGAGAAGGCACCCACACTGAAAGTGCCTGGAAGGAACGTTGGGGCTTCTTCTCAGTGTCTCTGATATAGGGTTTCACTGTCCCGGGAAACTCTCTGCTAACACCCTGCAGAGCGCTGTGCCCAATATACAGAAACGTCTTGCGGTATCTCCTACAGGGAAAGTGCCAGGAGGGAAAAGTGAGGATTATGTTTAGACTTTCTCGGAACTGCTTCAAATCAACTAGATATCTTTGTGCTGTAAATCTCCCAACAGCCAAACGCAAAAGCAGCAAACATCTCGCTGTATGTCCCACATCCAAAGTGCCAAGAGAGAGCTTGCTCTCCCTGTCTTTGAGTACTGTTTGCACTGTCCCGATTACCTCTTTGCTAACATTCTCTTCAGAGCTGCAGTGAAACCAGGAACCATGTGGAGAAGGCACCCACACTGAAAGTGCCTGGAAGGAACGTTGGGGCTTCTTCTCAGTGTCTCTGATATAGGGTTTCACTGTCCCGGGAAACTCTCTGCTAACACCCTGCAGAGCGCTGTGCCCAATATACAGAAACGTCTTGCGGTATCTCCTACAGGGAAAGTGCCAGGAGGGAAAAGTGAGGATTATGTTTAGACTTTCTCGGAACTGCTTCAAATCAACTAGATATCTTTGTGCTGTAAATCTCCCAACAGCCAAATGTAAAAGCAGCAAACATCTCGCTGTATGTCCCACATCCAAAGTGCCAAGAGAGAGCTTGCTCTCCCTGTCTTTGAGTACTGTTTGCACTGTCGTCCCGATTACCTCTTTGCTAACATTCTCTTCAGAGCTGCTGTGAAACCAGGAACCACGTCGAGAAGGCACCCACACTGAAAGTGCCTGGAAGGAACGTTGGGGCTTCTTCTCAGTGTCTCTGATATAGGGTTTCACTGTCCCGGGAAACTCTCTGCTAACACCCTGCAGAGCGCTGTGCCCAATATACAGAAACGTCTTGCGGTATCTCCTACAGGGAAAGTGCCAGGAGGGAAAAGTGAGGATTATGTTTAGACTTTCTCGGAACTGCTTCAAATCAACTAGATATCTTTGTGCTGTAAATCTCCCAACAGCCAAACGCAAAAGCAGCAAACATCTCGCTGTATGTCCCACATCCAAAGTGCCAAGAGAGAGCTTGCTCTCCCTGTCTTTGAGTACTGTTTGCACTGTCCCGATTACCTCTTTGCTAACATTCTCTTCAGAGCTGCAGTGAAACCAGGAACCACGTGGAGAAGGCACCCACACTGAAAGTGCCTGGAAGGAACGTTGGGGCTTCTTCTCAGTGTCTCTGATATAGGGTTTCACTGTCCCGGGAAACTCTCTGCTAACACCCTGCAGAGCGCTGTGCCCAATATACAGAAACGTCTTGCGGTATCTCCTACAGGGAAAGTGCCAGGAGGGAAAAGTGAGGATTATGTTTAGACTTTCTCGGAACTGCTTCAAATCAACTAGATATCTTTGTGCTGTAAATCTCCCAACAGCCAAACGCAAAAGCAGCAAACATCTCGCTGTATGTCCCACATCCAAAGTGCCAAGAGAGAGCTTGCTCTCCCTGTCTTTGAGTACTGTTTGCACTGTCCCGATTACCTCTTTGCTAACATTCTCTTCAGAGCTGCAGTGAAACCAGGAACCATGTGGAGAAGGCACCCACACTGAAAGTGCCTGGAAGGAACGTTGGGGCTTCTTCTCAGTGTCTCTGATATAGGGTTTCACTGTCCCGGGAAACTCTCTGCTAACACCCTGCAGAGCGCTGTGCCCAATATACAGAAAGGTCTTGCGGTATCTCCTACAGGGAAAGTGCCAGGAGGGAAAAGTGAGGATTATGTTTAGACTTTCTCGGAACTGCTTCAAATCAACTAGATATCTTTGTGCTGTAAATCTCCCAACAGCCAAATGTAAAAGCAGCAAACATCTCGCTGTATGTCCCACATCCAAAGTGCCAAGAGAGAGCTTGCTCTCCCTGTCTTTGAGTACTGTTTGCACTGTCGTCCCGATTACCTCTTTGCTAACATTCTCTTCAGAGCTGCTGTGAAACCAGGAACCACGTGGAGAAGGCACCCACACTGAAAGTGCCTGGAAGGAACGTTGGGGCTTCTTCTCAGTGTCTCTGATATAGGGTTTCACTGTCCCGGGAAACTCTCTGCTAACACCCTGCAGAGCGCTGTGCCCAATATACAGAAACGTCTTGCGGTATCTCCTACAGGGAAAGTGCCAGGAGGGAAAAGTGAGGATTATGTTTAGACTTTCTCGGAACTGCTTCAAATCAACTAGATATCTTTGTGCTGTAAATCTCCCAACAGCCAAACGCAAAAGCAGCAAACATCTCGCTGTATGTCCCACATCCAAAGTGCCAAGAGAGAGCTTGCTCTCCCTGTCTTTGAGTACTGTTTGCACTGTCCCGATTACCTCTTTGCTAACATTCTCTTCAGAGCTGCAGTGAAACCAGGAAACACGTGGAGAAGGCACCCACACTGAAAGTGCCTGGAAGGAACGTTGGGGCTTCTTCTCAGTGTCTCTGATATAGGGTTTCACTGTCCCGGGAAACTCTCTGCTAACACCCTGCAGAGCGCTGTGCCCAATATACAGAAACGTCTTGCGGTATCTCCTACAGGGAAAGTGCCAGGAGGGAAAAGTGAGGATTATGTTTAGACTTTCTCGGAACTGCTTCAAATCAACTAGATATCTTTGTGCTGTAAATCTCCCAACAGCCAAACGCAAAAGCAGCAAACATCTTGCTGTATGTCCCACATCCAAAGTGCCAAGAGAGAGCTTGCTCTCCCTGTCTTTGAGTACTGTTTGCACTGTCCCGATTACCTCTTTGCTAACATTCTCTTCAGAGCTGCAGTGAAACCAGGAACCATGTGGAGAAGGCACCCACACTGAAAGTGCCTGGAAGGAACGTTGGGGCTTCTTCTCAGTGTCTCTGATATAGGGTTTCACTGTCCCGGGAAACTCTCTGCTAACACCCTGCAGAGCGCTGTGCCCAATATACAGAAACGTCTTGCGGTATCTCCTACAGGGAAAGTGCCAGGAGGGAAAAGTGAGGATTATGTTTAGACTTTCTCGGAACTGCTTCAAATCAACTAGATATCTTTGTGCTGTAAATCTCCCAACAGCCAAACGTAAAAGCAGCAAACATCTCGCTGTATGTCCCACATCCAAAGTGCCAAGAGAGAGCTTGCTCTCCCTGTCTTTGAGTACTGTTTGCACTGTCGTCCCGATTACCTCTTTGCTAACATTCTCTTCAGAGCTGCAGTGAAACCAGGAACCACGTGGAGAAGGCACCCACACTGAAAGTGCCTGGAAGGAACGTTGGGGCTTCTTCTCAGTGTCTCTGATATAGGGTTTCACTGTCCCGGGAAACTCTCTGCTAACACCCTGCAGAGCGCTGTGCCCAATATACAGAAACGTCTTGCGGTATCTCCTACAGGGAAAGTGCCAGGAGGGAAAAGTGAGGATTATGTTTAGACTTTCTCGGAACTGCTTCAAATCAACTAGATATCTTTGTGCTGTAAATCTCCCAACAGCCAAACGCAAAAGCAGCAAACATCTCGCTGTATGTCCCACATCCAAAGTGCCAAGAGAGAGCTTGCTCTCCCTGTCTTTGAGTACTGTTTGCACTGTCCCGATTACCTCTTTGCTAACATTCTCTTCAGAGCTGCAGTGAAACCAGGAACCACGTGGAGAAGGCACCCACACTGAAAGTGCCTGGAAGGAACGTTGGGGCTTCTTCTCAGTGTCTCTGATATAGGGTTTCACTGTCCCGGGAAACTCTCTGCTAACACCCTGCAGAGCGCTGTGCCCAATATACAGAAACGTCTTGCGGTATCTCCTACAGGGAAAGTGCCAGGAGGGAAAAGTGAGGATTATGTTTAGACTTTCTCGGAACTGCTTCAAATCAACTAGATATCTTTGTGCTGTAAATCTCCCAACAGCCAAACGCAAAAGCAGCAAACATCTCGCTGTATGTCCCACATCCAAAGTGCCAAGAGAGAGCTTGCTCTCCCTGTCTTTGAGTACTGTTTGCACTGTCCCGATTACCTCTTTGCTAACATTCTCTTCAGAGCTGCAGTGAAACCAGGAACCACGTGGAGAAGGCACCCACACTGAAAGTGCCTGGAAGGAACGTTGGGGCTTCTTCTCAGTGTCTCTGATATAGGGTTTCACTGTCCCGGGAAACTCTCTGCTAACACCCTGCAGAGCGCTGTGCCCAATATACAGAAACGTCTTGCGGTATCTCCTACAGGGAAAGTGCCAGGAGGGAAAAGTGAGGATTATGTTTAGACTTTCTCGGAACTGCTTCAAATCAACTAGATATCTTTGTGCTGTAAATCTCCCAACAGCCAAACGCAAAAGCAGCAAACATCTCGCTGTATGTCCCACATCCAAAGTGCCAAGAGAGAGCTTGCTCTCCCTGTCTTTGAGTACTGTTTGCACTGTCCCGATTACCTCTTTGCTAACATTCTCTTCAGAGCTGCAGTGAAACCAGGAACCACGTGGAGAAGGCACCCACACTGAAAGTGCCTGGAAGGAACGTTGGGGCTTCTTCTCAGTGTCTCTGATATAGGGTTTCACTGTCCCGGGAAACTCTCTGCTAACACCCTGCAGAGCGCTGTGCCCAATATACAGAAACGTCTTGCGGTATCTCCTACAGGGAAAGTGCCAGGAGGGAAAAGTGAGGATTATGTTTAGACTTTCTCGGAACTGCTTCAAATCAACTAGATATCTTTGTGCTGTAAATCTCCCAACAGCCAAACGCAAAAGCAGCAAACATCTTGCTGTATGTCCCACATCCAAAGTGCCAAGAGAGAGCTTGCTCTCCCTGTCTTTGAGTACTGTTTGCACTGTCCCGATTACCTCTTTGCTAACATTCTCTTCAGAGCTGCAGTGAAACCAGGAACCATGTGGAGAAGGCACCCACACTGAAAGTGCCTGGAAGGAACGTTGGGGCTTCTTCTCAGTGTCTCTGATATAGGGTTTCACTGTCCCGGGAAACTCTCTGCTAACACCCTGCAGAGCGCTGTGCCCAATATACAGAAACGTCTTGCGGTATCTCCTACAGGGAAAGTGCCAGGAGGGAAAAGTGAGGATTATGTTTAGACTTTCTCGGAACTGCTTCAAATCAACTAGATATCTTTGTGCTGTAAATCTCCCAACAGCCAAACGTAAAAGCAGCAAACATCTCGCTGTATGTCCCACATCCAAAGTGCCAAGAGAGAGCTTGCTCTCCCTGTCTTTGAGTACTGTTTGCACTGTCGTCCCGATTACCTCTTTGCTAACATTCTCTTCAGAGCTGCAGTGAAACCAGGAACCACGTGGAGAAGGCACCCACACTGAAAGTGCCTGGAAGGAACGTTGGGGCTTCTTCTCAGTGTCTCTGATATAGGGTTTCACTGTCCCGGGAAACTCTCTGCTAACACCCTGCAGAGCGCTGTGCCCAATATACAGAAACGTCTTGCGGTATCTCCTACAGGGAAAGTGCCAGGAGGGAAAAGTGAGGATTATGTTTAGACTTTCTCGGAACTGCTTCAAATCAACTAGATATCTTTGTGCTGTAAATCTCCCAACAGCCAAACGCAAAAGCAGCAAACATCTCGCTGTATGTCCCACATCCAAAGTGCCAAGAGAGAGCTTGCTCTCCCTGTCTTTGAGTACTGTTTGCACTGTCCCGATTACCTCTTTGCTAACATTCTCTTCAGAGCTGCAGTGAAACCAGGAACCACGTGGAGAAGGCACCCACACTGAAAGTGCCTGGAAGGAACGTTGGGGCTTCTTCTCAGTGTCTCTGATATAGGGTTTCACTGTCCCGGGAAACTCTCTGCTAACACCCTGCAGAGCGCTGTGCCCAATATACAGAAACGTCTTGCGGTATCTCCTACAGGGAAAGTGCCAGGAGGGAAAAGTGAGGATTATGTTTAGACTTTCTCGGAACTGCTTCAAATCAACTAGATATCTTTGTGCTGTAAATCTCCCAACAGCCAAACGCAAAAGCAGCAAACATCTCGCTGTATGTCCCACATCCAAAGTGCCAAGAGAGAGCTTGCTCTCCCTGTCTTTGAGTACTGTTTGCACTGTCCCGATTACCTCTTTGCTAACATTCTCTTCAGAGCTGCAGTGAAACCAGGAACCACGTGGAGAAGGCACCCACACTGAAAGTGCCTGGAAGGAACGTTGGGGCTTCTTCTCAGTGTCTCTGATATAGGGTTTCACTGTCCCGGGAAACTCTCTGCTAACACCCTGCAGAGCGCTGTGCCCAATATACAGAAACGTCTTGCGGTATCTCCTACAGGGAAAGTGCCAGGAGGGAAAAGTGAGGATTATGTTTAGACTTTCTCGGAACTGCTTCAAATCAACTAGATATCTTTGTGCTGTAAATCTCCCAACAGCCAAACGCAAAAGCAGCAAACATCTCGCTGTATGTCCCACATCCAAAGTGCCAAGAGAGAGCTTGCTCTCCCTGTCTTTGAGTACTGTTTGCACTGTCGTCCCGATTACCTCTTTGCTAACATTCTCTTCAGAGCTGCTGTGAAACCAGGAACCACGTGGAGAAGGCACCCACACTGAAAGTGCCTGGAAGGAACGTTGGGGCTTCTTCTCAGTGTCTCTGATATAGGGTTTCACTGTCCCGGGAAACTCTCTGCTAACACCCTGCAGAGCGCTGTGCCCAATATACAGAAACGTCTTGCGGTATCTCCTACAGGGAAAGTGCCAGGAGGGAAAAGTGAGGATTATGTTTAGACTTTCTCGGAACTGCTTCAAATCAACTAGATATCTTTGTGCTGTAAATCTCCCAACAGCCAAACGCAAAAGCAGCAAAGATCTCGCTGTATGTCCCACATCCAAAGTGCCAAGAGAGAGCTTGCTCTCCCTGTCTTTGAGTACTGTTTGCACTGTCCCGATTACCTCTTTGCTAACATTCTCTTCAGAGCTGCAGTGAAACCAGGAACCATGTGGAGAAGGCACCCACACTGAAAGTGCCTGGAAGGAACGTTGGGGCTTCTTCTCAGTGTCTCTGATATAGGGTTTCACTGTCCCGGGAAACTCTCTGCTAACACCCTGCAGAGCGCTGTGCCCAATATACAGAAACGTCTTGCGGTATCTCCTACAGGGAAAGTGCCAGGAGGGAAAAGTGAGGATTATGTTTAGACTTTCTCGGAACTGCTTCAAATCAACTAGATATCTTTGTGCTGTAAATCTCCCAACAGCCAAACGCAAAAGCAGCAAACATCTCGCTGTATGTCCCACATCCAAAGTGCCAAGAGAGAGCTTGCTCTCCCTGTCTTTGAGTACTGTTTGCACTGTCGTCCCGATTACCTCTTTGCTAACATTCTCTTCAGAGCTGCTGTGAAACCAGGAACCACGTCGAGAAGGCACCCACACTGAAAGTGCCTGGAAGGAACGTTGGGGCTTCTTCTCAGTGTCTCTGATATAGGGTTTCACTGTCCCGGGAAACTCTCTGCTAACACCCTGCAGAGCGCTGTGCCCAATATACAGAAACGTCTTGCGGTATCTCCTACAGGGAAAGTGCCAGGAGGGAAAAGTGAGGATTATGTTTAGACTTTCTCGGAACTGCTTCAAATCAACTAGATATCTTTGTGCTGTAAATCTCCCAACAGCCAAACGCAAAAGCAGCAAACATCTCGCTGTATGTCCCACATCCAAAGTGCCAAGAGAGAGCTTGCTCTCCCTGTCTTTGAGTACTGTTTGCACTGTCCCGATTACCTCTTTGCTAACATTCTCTTCAGAGCTGCAGTGAAACCAGGAACCACGTGGAGAAGGCACCCACACTGAAAGTGCCTGGAAGGAACGTTGGGGCTTCTTCTCAGTGTCTCTGATATAGGGTTTCACTGTCCCGGGAAACTCTCTGCTAACACCCTGCAGAGCGCTGTGCCCAATATACAGAAACGTCTTGCGGTATCTCCTACAGGGAAAGTGCCAGGAGGGAAAAGTGAGGATTATGTTTAGACTTTCTCGGAACTGCTTCAAATCAACTAGATATCTTTGTGCTGTAAATCTCCCAACAGCCAAATGCAAAAGCAGCAAACATCTCGCTGTATGTCCCACATCCAAAGTGCCAAGAGAGAGCTTGCTCTCCCTGTCTTTGAGTACTGTTTGCACTGTCCCGATTACCTCTTTGCTAACATTCTCTTCAGAGCTGCAGTGAAACCAGGAACCACGTGGAGAAGGCACCCACACTGAAAGTGCCTGGAAGGAACGTTGGGGCTTCTTCTCAATGTCTCTGATATAGGGTTTCACTGTCCCGGGAAACTCTCTGCTAACACCCTGCAGAGCGCTGTGCCCAATATACAGAAACGTCTTGCGGTATCTCCTACAGGGAAAGTGCCAGGAGGGAAAAGTGAGGATTATGTTTAGACTTTCTCGGAACTGCTTCAAATCAACTAGATATCTTTGTGCTGTAAATCTCCCAACAGCCAAATGTAAAAGCAGCAAACATCTCGCTGTATGTCCCACATCCAAAGTGCCAAGAGAGAGCTTGCTCTCCCTGTCTTTGAGTACTGTTTGCGCTCTCCCGATTACCTCTTTGCTAACATTCTCTTCAGAGCTGCAGTGAAACCAGGAACCACGTGGAGAAGGCACCCACACTGAAAGTGCCTGGAGGGAACATTGGGGCTTCTTCTCAGTGTCTCTGATATAGGGTTTCACTGTCCCGGGAAACTCTCTGCTAACACCCTGCAGAGCGCTGTGCCCAATATACAGAAACGTCTTGCGGTATCTCCTACAGGGAAAGTGCCAGGAGGGAAAAGTGAGGATTATGTTTAGACTTTCTCGGAACTGCTTCAAATCAACTAGATATCTTTGTGCTGTAAATCTCCCAACAGCCAAACGCAAAAGCAGCAAACATCTCGCTGTATGTCCCACATCCAAAGTGCCAAGAGAGAGCTTGCTCTCCCTGTCTTTGAGTACTGTTTGCACTGTCCCGATTACCTCTTTGCTAACATTCTCTTCAGAGCTGCAGTGAAACCAGGAACCACGTGGAGAAGGCACCCACACTGAAAGTGCCTGGAAGGAACGTTGGGGCTTCTTCTCAGTGTCTCTGATATAGGGTTTCACTGTCCCGGGAAACTCTCTGCTAACACCCTGCAGAGCGCTGTGCCCAATATACAGAAACGTCTTGCGGTATCTCCTACAGGGAAAGTGCCAGGAGGGAAAAGTGAGGATTATGTTTAGACTTTCTCGGAACTGCTTCAAATCAACTAGATATCTTTGTGCTGTAAATCTCCCAACAGCCAAATGCAAAAGCAGCAAACATCTCGCTGTATGTCCCACATCCAAAGTGCCAAGAGAGAGCTTGCTCTCCCTGTCTTTGAGTACTGTTTGCACTGTCCCGATTACCTCTTTGCTAACATTCTCTTCAGAGCTGCAGTGAAACCAGGAACCACGTGGAGAAGGCACCCACACTGAAAGTGCCTGGAAGGAACGTTGGGGCTTCTTCTCAATGTCTCTGATATAGGGTTTCACTGTCCCGGGAAACTCTCTGCTAACACCCTGCAGAGCGCTGTGCCCAATATACAGAAACGTCTTGCGGTATCTCCTACAGGGAAAGTGCCAGGAGGGAAAAGTGAGGATTATGTTTAGACTTTCTCGGAACTGCTTCAAATCAACTAGATATCTTTGTGCTGTAAATCTCCCAACAGCCAAATGTAAAAGCAGCAAACATCTCGCTGTATGTCCCACATCCAAAGTGCCAAGAGAGAGCTTGCTCTCCCTGTCTTTGAGTACTGTTTGCGCTGTCCCGATTACCTCTTTGCTAACATTCTCTTCAGAGCTGCAGTGAAACCAGGAACCACGTGGAGAAGGCACCCACACTGAAAGTGCCTGGAGGGAACATTGGGGCTTCTTCTCAGTGTCTCTGATATAGGGTTTCACTGTCCCGGGAAACTCTCTGCTAACACCCTGCAGAGCGCTGTGCCCAATATACAGAAACGTCTTGCGGTGTCTCCTACAGGGAAAGTGCCAGGAGGGAAAAGTGAGGATTATGTTTAGACTTTCTCGGAACTGCTTCAAATCAACTAGATATCTTTGTGCTGTAAATCTCCCAACAGCCAAACGCAAAAGCAGCAAACATCTCGCTGTATGTCCCACATCCAAAGTGCCAAGAGAGAGCTTGCTCTCCCTGTCTTTGAGTACTGTTTGCACTGTCCCGATTACCTCTTTCCTAACATTCTCTTCAGAGCTGCAGTGAAACCAGGAACCACGTGGAGAAGGCACCCACACTGAAAGTGCCTGGAAGGAACGTTGGGGCTTCTTCTCAGTGTCTCTGATATAGGGTTTCACTGTCCCGGGAAACTCTCTGCTAACACCCTGCAGAGCGCTGTGCCCAATATACAGAAACGTCTTGCGGTATCTCCTACAGGGAAAGTGCCAGGAGGGAAAAGTGAGGATTATGTTTAGACTTTCTCGGAACTGCTTCAAATCAACTAGATATCTTTGTGCTGTAAATCTCCCAACAGCCAAATGCAAAAGCAGCAAACATCTCGCTGTATGTCCCACATCCAAAGTGCCAAGAGAGAGCTTGCTCTCCCTGTCTTTGAGTACTGTTTGCGCTGTCCCGATTACCTCTTTGCTAACATTCTCTTCAGAGCTGCAGTGAAACCAGGAACCACGTGGAGAAGGCACCCACACTGAAAGTGCATGGAGGGAACATTGGGGCTTCTTCTCAGTGTCTCTGATATAGGGTTTCACTGTCCCGGGAAACTCTCTGCTAACACCCTGCAGAGCGCTGTGCCCAATATACAGAAACGTCTTGCGGTATCTCCTACAGGGAAAGTGGCAGGAGGGAAAAGTGAGGATTATGTTTAGACTTTCTCGGAACTGCTTCAAATCAACTAGATATCTTTGTGCTGTAAATCTCCCAACAGCCAAACGCAAAAGCAGCAAACATCTCGCTGTATGTCCCACATCCAAAGTGCCAAGAGAGAGCTTGCTCTCCCTGTCTTTGAGTACTGTTTGCACTGTCCCGATTCCCTCTTTGCTAACATTCTCTTCAGAGCTGCAGTGAAACCAGGAACCACGTGGAGAAGGCACCCACACTGAAAGTGCCTGGAAGGAACGTTGGGGCTTCTTCTCAATGTCTCTGATATAGGGTTTCACTGTCCCGGGAAACTCTCTGCTAACACCCTGCAGAGCGCTGTGCCCAATATACAGAAACGTCTTGCGGTATCTCCTACAGGGAAAGTGCCAGGAGGGAAAAGTGAGGATTATGTTTAGACTTTCTCGGAACTGCTTCAAATCAACTAGATATCTTTGTGCTGTAAATCTCCCAACAGCCAAATGTAAAAGCAGCAAACATCTCGCTGTATGTCCCACATCCAAAGTGCCAAGAGAGAGCTTGCTCTCCCTGTCTTTGAGTACTGTTTGCACTGTCGTCCCGATTACCTCTTTGCTAACATTCTCTTCAGAGCTGCTGTGAAACCAGGAACCACGTGGAGAAGGCACCCACACTGAAAGTGCCTGGAAGGAACGTTGGGGCTTCTTCTCAATGTCTCTGATATAGGGTTTCACTGTCCCGGGAAACTCTCTGCTAACACCCTGCAGAGCGCTGTGCCCAATATACAGAAACGTCTTGCGGTATCTCCTACAGGGAAAGTGCCAGGAGGGAAAAGTGAGGATTATGTTTAGACTTTCTCGGAACTGCTTCAAATCAACTAGATATCTTTGTGCTGTAAATCTCCCAACAGCCAAACGCAAAAGCAGCAAACATCTCGCTGTATGTCCCACATCCAAAGTGCCAAGAGAGAGCTTGCTCTCCCTGTCTTTGAGTACTGTTTGCACTGTCCCGATTACCTCTTTGCTAACATTCTCTTCAGAGCTGCAGTGAAACCAGGAACCATGTGGAGAAGGCACCCACACTGAAAGTGCATGGAGGGAACATTGGGGCTTCTTCTCAGTGTCTCTGATATAGGGTTTCACTGTCCCGGGAAACTCTCTGCTAACACCCTGCAGAGCGCTGTGCCCAATATACAGAAACGTCTTGCGGTATCTCCTACAGGGAAAGTGGCAGGAGGGAAAAGTGAGGATTATGTTTAGACTTTCTCGGAACTGCTTCAAATCAACTAGATATCTTTGTGCTGTAAATCTCCCAACAGCCAAACGCAAAAGCAGCAAACATCTCGCTGTATGTCCCACATCCAAAGTGCCAAGAGAGAGCTTGCTCTCCCTGTCTTTGAGTACTGTTTGCACTGTCCCGATTCCCTCTTTGCTAACATTCTCTTCAGAGCTGCAGTGAAACCAGGAACCACGTGGAGAAGGCACCCACACTGAAAGTGCCTGGAAGGAACGTTGGGGCTTCTTCTCAATGTCTCTGATATAGGGTTTCACTGTCCCGGGAAACTCTCTGCTAACACCCTGCAGAGCGCTGTGCCCAATATACAGAAACGTCTTGCGGTATCTCCTACAGGGAAAGTGCCAGGAGGGAAAAGTGAGGATTATGTTTAGACTTTCTCGGAACTGCTTCAAATCAACTAGATATCTTTGTGCTGTAAATCTCCCAACAGCCAAATGTAAAAGCAGCAAACATCTCGCTGTATGTCCCACATCCAAAGTGCCAAGAGAGAGCTTGCTCTCCCTGTCTTTGAGTACTGTTTGCACTGTCGTCCCGATTACCTCTTTGCTAACATTCTCTTCAGAGCTGCTGTGAAACCAGGAACCACGTGGAGAAGGCACCCACACTGAAAGTGCCTGGAAGGAACGTTGGGGCTTCTTCTCAATGTCTCTGATATAGGGTTTCACTGTCCCGGGAAACTCTCTGCTAACACCCTGCAGAGCGCTGTGCCCAATATACAGAAACGTCTTGCGGTATCTCCTACAGGGAAAGTGCCAGGAGGGAAAAGTGAGGATTATGTTTAGACTTTCTCGGAACTGCTTCAAATCAACTAGATATCTTTGTGCTGTAAATCTCCCAACAGCCAAACGCAAAAGCAGCAAACATCTCGCTGTATGTCCCACATCCAAAGTGCCAAGAGAGAGCTTGCTCTCCCTGTCTTTGAGTACTGTTTGCACTGTCCCGATTACCTCTTTGCTAATATTCTCTTCAGAGCTGCAGTGAAACCAGGAACCATGTGGAGAAGGCACCCACACTGAAAGTGCCTGGAAGGAACGTTGGGGCTTCTTCTCAGTGTCTCTGATATAGGGTTTCACTGTCCTGGGAAACTCTCTGCTAACACCCTGCAGAGCGCTGTGCCCAATATACAGAAACGTCTTGCGGTATCTCCTACAGGGAAAGTGCCAGGAGGGAAAAGTGAGGATTATGTTTAGACTTTCTCGGAACTGCTTCAAATCAACTAGATATCTTTGTGCTGTAAATCTCCCAACAGCCAAACGCAAAAGCAGCAAACATCTCGCTGTATGTCCCACATCCAAAGTGCCAAGAGAGAGCTTGCTCTCCCTGTCTTTGAGTACTGTTTGCACTGTCCCGATTACCTCTTTGCTAACATTCTCTTCAGAGCTGCAGTGAAACCAGGAACCACGTGGAGAAGGCACCCACACTGAAAGTGCCTGGAAGGAACGTTGGGGCTTCTTCTCAGTGTCTCTGATATAGGGTTTCACTGTCCCGGGAAACTCTCTGCTAACACCCTGCAGAGCGCTGTGCCCAATATACAGAAACGTCTTGCGGTATCTCCTACAGGGAAAGTGCCAGGAGGGAAAAGTGAGGATTATGTTTAGACTTTCTCGGAACTGCTTCAAATCAACTAGATATCTTTGTGCTGTAAATCTCCCAACAGCCAAATGTAAAAGCAGCAAACATCTCGCTGTATGTCCCACATCCAAAGTGCCAAGAGAGAGCTTGCTCTCCCTGTCTTTGAGTACTGTTTGCACTGTCGTCCCGATTACCTCTTTGCTAACATTCTCTTCAGAGCTGCTGTGAAACCAGGAACCACGTGGAGAAGGCACCCACACTGAAAGTGCCTGGAAGGAACGTTGGGGCTTCTCTCAGTGTCTCTGATATAGGGTTTCACTGTCCTGGGAAACTCTCTGCTAACACCCTGCAGAGCGCTGTGCCCAATATACAGAAACGTCTTGCGGTATCTCCTACAGGGAAAGTGCCAGGAGGGAAAAGTGAGGATTATGTTTAGACTTTCTCGGAACTGCTTCAAATCAACTAGATATCTTTGTGCTGTAAATCTCCCAACAGCCAAACGCAAAAGCAGCAAACATCTCGCTGTATGTCCCACATCCAAAGTGCCAAGAGAGAGCTTGCTCTCCCTGTCTTTGAGTACTGTTTGCACTGTCCCGATTACCTCTTTGCTAACATTCTCTTCAGAGCTGCTGTGAAACCAGGAACCACGTGGAGAAGGCACCCACACTGAAAGTGCCTGGAAGGAACGTTGGGGCTTCTTCTCAGTGTCTCTGATATAGGGTTTCACTGTCCCGGGAAACTCTCTGCTAACACCCTGCAGAGCGCTGTGCCCAATATACAGAAACGTCTTGCGGTATCTCCTACAGGGAAAGTGCCAGGAGGGAAAAGTGAGGATTATGTTTAGACTTTCTCGGAACTGCTTCAAATCAACTAGATATCTTTGTGCTGTAAATCTCCCAACAGCCAAATGTAAAAGCAGCAAACATCTCGCTGTATGTCCCACATCCAAAGTGCCAAGAGAGAGCTTGCTCTCCCTGTCTTTGAGTACTGTTTGCGCTGTCCCGATTACCTCTTTGCTAACATTCTCTTCAGAGCTGCAGTGAAACCAGGAACCACGTGGAGAAGGCACCCACACTGAAAGTGCCTGGAGGGAACATTGGGGCTTCTTCTCAGTGTCTCTGATATAGGGTTTCACTGTGCCGGGAAACTCTCTGCTAACACCCTGCAGAGCGCTGTGCCCAATATACAGAAACGTCTTGCGGTATCTCCTACAGGGAAAGTGCCAGGAGGGAAAAGTGAGGATTATGTTTAGACTTTCTCAGAACTGCTTCAAATCAACTAGATATCTTTGTGCTGTAAATCTCCCAACAGCCAAATGTAAAAGCAGCAAACATCTCGCTGTATGTCCCACATCCAAAGTGCCAAGAGAGAGCTTGCTCTCCCTGTCTTTGAGTACTGTTTGCACTGTCGTCCCGATTACCTCTTTGCTAACATTCTCTTCAGAGCTGCTGTGAAACCAGGAACCACGTGGAGAAGGCACCCACACTGAAAGTGCCTGGAAGGAACGTTGGGGCTTCTCTCAGTGTCTCTGACATAGGGTTTCACTGTCCCGGGAAACTCTCTGCTAACACCCTGCAGAGCGCTGTGCCCAATATACAGAAACGTCTTGCGGTATCTCCTACAGGGAAAGTGCCAGGAGGGAAAAGTGAGGATTATGTTTAGACTTTCTCGGAACTGCTTCAAATCAACTAGATATCTTTGTGCTGTAAATCTCCCAACAGCCAAATGTAAAAGCAGCAAACATCTCGCTGTATGTCCCACATCCAAAGTGCCAAGAGAGAGCTTGCTCTCCCTGTCTTTGAGTACTGTTTGCACTGTCGTCCCGATTACCTCTTTGCTAACATTCTCTTCAGAGCTGCTGTGAAACCAGGAACCACGTGGAGAAGGCACCCACACTGAAAGTGCCTGGAAGGAACGTTGGGGCTTCTTCTCAGTGTCTCTGATATAGGGTTTCACTGTCCCGGGAAACTCTCTGCTAACACCCTGCAGAGCGCTGTGCCCAATATACAGAAACGTCTTGCGGTATCTCCTACAGGGAAAGTGCCAGGAGGGAAAAGTGAGGATTATGTTTAGACTTTCTCGGAACTGCTTCAAATCAACTAGATATCTTTGTGCTGTAAATCTCCCAACAGCCAAACGCAAAAGCAGCAAACATCTCGCTGTATGTCCCACATCCAAAGTGCCAAGAGAGAGCTTGCTCTCCCTGTCTTTGAGTACTGTTTGCACTGTCCCGATTACCTCTTTGCTAACATTCTCTTCAGAGCTGCAGTGAAACCAGGAACCACGTGGAGAAGGCACCCACACTGAAAGTGCCTGGAAGGAACGTTGGGGCTTCTTCTCAGTGTCTCTGATATAGGGTTTCACTGTCCCGGGAAACTCTCTGCTAACACCCTGCAGAGCGCTGTGCCCAATATACAGAAACGTCTTGCGGTATCTCCTACAGGGAAAGTGCCAGGAGGGAAAAGTGAGGATTATGTTTAGACTTTCTCAGAACTGCTTCAAATCAACTAGATATCTTTGTGCTGTAAATCTCCCAACAGCCAAATGTAAAAGCAGCAAACATCTCGCTGTATGTCCCACATCCAAAGTGCCAAGAGAGAGCTTGCTCTCCCTGTCTTTGAGTACTGTTTGCACTGTCGTCCCGATTACCTCTTTGCTAACATTCTCTTCAGAGCTGCTGTGAAACCAGGAACCACGTGGAGAAGGCACCCACACTGAAAGTGCCTGGAAGGAACGTTGGGGCTTCTCTCAGTGTCTCTGATATAGGGTTTCACTGTCCTGGGAAACTCTCTGCTAACACCCTGCAGAGCGCTGTGCCCAATATACAGAAACGTCTTGCGGTATCTCCTACAGGGAAAGTGCCAGGAGGGAAAAGTGAGGATTATGTTTAGACTTTCTCGGAACTGCTTCAAATCAACTAGATATCTTTGTGCTGTAAATCTCCCAACAGCCAAACGCAAAAGCAGCAAACATCTCGCTGTATGTCCCACATCCAAAGTGCCAAGAGAGAGCTTGCTCTCCCTGTCTTTGAGTACTGTTTGCACTGTCCCGATTACCTCTTTGCTAACATTCTCTTCAGAGCTGCAGTGAAACCAGGAACCACGTGGAGAAGGCACCCACACTGAAAGTGCCTGGAAGGAACGTTGGGGCTTCTTCTCAGTGTCTCTGATATAGGGTTTCACTGTCCCGGGAAACTCTCTGCTAACACCCTGCAGAGCGCTGTGCCCAATATACAGAAACGTCTTGCGGTATCTCCTACAGGGAAAGTGCCAGGAGGGAAAAGTGAGGATTATGTTTAGACTTTCTCGGAACTGCTTCAAATCAACTAGATATCTTTGTGCTGTAAATCTCCCAACAGCCAAACGCAAAAGCAGCAAACATCTCGCTGTATGTCCCACATCCAAAGTGCCAAGAGAGAGCTTGCTCTCCCTGTCTTTGCGTACTGTTTGCACTGTCCCGATTACCTCTTTGCTAACATTCTCTTCAGAGCTGCAGTGAAACCAGGAACCACGTGGAGAAGGCACCCACACTGAAAGTGCCTGGAAGGAACGTTGGGGCTTCTTCTCAGTGTCTCTGATATAGGGTTTCACTGTCCCGGGAAACTCTCTGCTAACACCCTGCAGAGCGCTGTGCCCAATATACAGAAACGTCTTGCGGTATCTCCTACAGGGAAAGTGCCAGGAGGGAAAAGTGAGGATTATGTTTAGACTTTCTCGGAACTGCTTCAAATCAACTAGATATCTTTGTGCTGTAAATCTCCCAACAGCCAAATGTAAAAGCAGCAAACATCTCGCTGTATGTCCCACATCCAAAGTGCCAAGAGAGAGCTTGCTCTCCCTGTCTTTGAGTACTGTTTGCGCTGTCCCGATTACCTCTTTGCTAACATTCTCTTCAGAGCTGCAGTGAAACCAGGAACCACGTGGAGAAGGCACCCACACTGAAAGTGCCTGGAGGGAACATTGGGGCTTCTTCTCAGTGTCTCTGATATAGGGTTTCACTGTCCCGGGAAACTCTCTGCTAACACCCTGCAGAGCGCTGTGCCCAATATACAGAAACGTCTTGCGGTATCTCCTACAGGGAAAGTGCCAGGAGGGAAAAGTGAGGATTATGTTTAGACTTTCTCAGAACTGCTTCAAATCAACTAGATATCTTTGTGCTGTAAATCTCCCAACAGCCAAATGTAAAAGCAGCAAACATCTCGCTGTATGTCCCACATCCAAAGTGCCAAGAGAGAGCTTGCTCTCCCTGTCTTTGAGTACTGTTTGCACTGTCGTCCCGATTACCTCTTTGCTAACATTCTCTTCAGAGCTGCTGTGAAACCAGGAACCACGTGGAGAAGGCACCCACACTGAAAGTGCCTGGAAGGAACGTTGGGGCTTCTCTCAGTGTCTCTGACATAGGGTTTCACTGTCCCGGGAAACTCTCTGCTAACACCCTGCAGAGCGCTGTGCCCAATATACAGAAACGTCTTGCGGTATCTCCTACAGGGAAAGTGCCAGGAGGGAAAAGTGAGGATTATGTTTAGACTTTCTCGGAACTGCTTCAAATCAACTAGATATCTTTGTGCTGTAAATCTCCCAACAGCCAAACGCAAAAGCAGCAAACATCTCGCTGTATGTCCCACATCCAAAGTGCCAAGAGAGAGCTTGCTCTCCCTGTCTTTGAGTACTGTTTGCACTGTCCCGATTACCTCTTTGCTAACATTCTCTTCAGAGCTGCAGTGAAACCAGGAACCACGTGGAGAAGGCACCCACACTGAAAGTGCCTGGAAGGAACGTTGGGGCTTCTTCTCAGTGTCTCTGATATAGGGTTTCACTGTCCCGGGAAACTCTCTGCTAACACCCTGCAGAGCGCTGTGCCCAATATACAGAAACGTCTTGCGGTATCTCCTACAGGGAAAGTGCCAGGAGGGAAAAGTGAGGATTATGTTTAGACTTTCTCGGAACTGCTTCAAATCAACTAGATATCTTTGTGCTGTAAATCTCCCAACAGCCAAATGTAAAAGCAGCAAACATCTCGCTGTATGTCCCACATCCAAAGTGCCAAGAGAGAGCTTGCTCTCCCTGTCTTTGAGTACTGTTTGCACTGTCGTCCCGATTACCTCTTTGCTAACATTCTCTTCAGAGCTGCTGTGAAACCAGGAACCACGTGGAGAAGGCACCCACACTGAAAGTGCCTGGAAGGAACGTTGGGGCTTCTTCTCAGTGTCTCTGATATAGGGTTTCACTGTCCTGGGAAACTCTCTGCTAACACCCTGCAGAGCGCTGTGCCCAATATACAGAAACGTCTTGCGGTATCTCCTACAGGGAAAGTGCCAGGAGGGAAAAGTGAGGATTATGTTTAGACTTTCTCGGAACTGCTTCAAATCAACTAGATATCTTTGTGCTGTAAATCTCCCAACAGCCAAACGCAAAAGCAGCAAACATCTCGCTGTATGTCCCACATCCAAAGTGCCAAGAGAGAGCTTGCTCTCCCTGTCTTTGAGTACTGTTTGCACTGTCCCGATTACCTCTTTGCTAACATTCTCTTCAGAGCTGCAGTGAAACCAGGAACCACGTGGAGAAGGCACCCACACTGAAAGTGCCTGGAAGGAACGTTGGGGCTTCTTCTCAGTGTCTCTGATATAGGGTTTCACTGTCCCGGGAAACTCTCTGCTAACACCCTGCAGAGCGCTGTGCCCAATATACAGAAACGTCTTGCGGTATCTCCTACAGGGAAAGTGCCAGGAGGGAAAAGTGAGGATTATGTTTAGACTTTCTCAGAACTGCTTCAAATCAACTAGATATCTTTGTGCTGTAAATCTCCCAACAGCCAAATGTAAAAGCAGCAAACATCTCGCTGTATGTCCCACATCCAAAGTGCCAAGAGAGAGCTTGCTCTCCCTGTCTTTGAGTACTGTTTGCACTGTCGTCCCGATTACCTCTTTGCTAACATTCTCTTCAGAGCTGCTGTGAAACCAGGAACCACGTGGAGAAGGCACCCACACTGAAAGTGCCTGGAAGGAACGTTGGGGCTTCTCTCAGTGTCTCTGATATAGGGTTTCACTGTCCTGGGAAACTCTCTGCTAACACCCTGCAGAGCGCTGTGCCCAATATACAGAAACGTCTTGCGGTATCTCCTACAGGGAAAGTGCCAGGAGGGAAAAGTGAGGATTATGTTTAGACTTTCTCGGAACTGCTTCAAATCAACTAGATATCTTTGTGCTGTAAATCTCCCAACAGCCAAACGCAAAAGCAGCAAACATCTCGCTGTATGTCCCACATCCAAAGTGCCAAGAGAGAGCTTGCTCTCCCTGTCTTTGAGTACTGTTTGCACTGTCCCGATTACCTCTTTGCTAACATTCTCTTCAGAGCTGCAGTGAAACCAGGAACCACGTGGAGAAGGCACCCACACTGAAAGTGCCTGGAAGGAACGTTGGGGCTTCTTCTCAGTGTCTCTGATATAGGGTTTCACTGTCCCGGGAAACTCTCTGCTAACACCCTGCAGAGCGCTGTGCCCAATATACAGAAACGTCTTGCGGTATCTCCTACAGGGAAAGTGCCAGGAGGGAAAAGTGAGGATTATGTTTAGACTTTCTCGGAACTGCTTCAAATCAACTAGATATCTTTGTGCTGTAAATCTCCCAACAGCCAAATGTAAAAGCAGCAAACATCTCGCTGTATGTCCCACATCCAAAGTGCCAAGAGAGAGCTTGCTCTCCCTGTCTTTGAGTACTGTTTGCGCTGTCCCGATTACCTCTTTGCTAACATTCTCTTCAGAGCTGCAGTGAAACCAGGAACCACGTGGAGAAGGCACCCACACTGAAAGTGCCTGGAGGGAACATTGGGGCTTCTTCTCAGTGTCTCTGATATAGGGTTTCACTGTCCCGGGAAACTCTCTGCTAACACCCTGCAGAGCGCTGTGCCCAATATACAGAAACGTCTTGCGGTATCTCCTACAGGGAAAGTGCCAGGAGGGAAAAGTGAGGATTATGTTTAGACTTTCTCAGAACTGCTTCAAATCAACTAGATATCTTTGTGCTGTAAATCTCCCAACAGACAAATGTAAAAGCAGCAAACATCTCGCTGTATGTCCCACATCCAAAGTGCCAAGAGAGAGCTTGCTCTCCCTGTCTTTGAGTACTGTTTGCACTGTCGTCCCGATTACCTCTTTGCTAACATTCTCTTCAGAGCTGCTGTGAAACCAGGAACCACGTGGAGAAGGCACCCACACTGAAAGTGCCTGGAAGGAACGTTGGGGCTTCTCTCAGTGTCTCTGACATAGGGTTTCACTGTCCTGGGAAACTCTCTGCTAACACCCTGCAGAGCGCTGTGCCCAATATACAGAAACGTCTTGCGGTATCTCCTACAGGGAAAGTGCCAGGAGGGAAAAGTGAGGATTATGTTTAGACTTTCTCGGAACTGCTTCAAATCAACTAGATATCTTTGTGCTGTAAATCTCCCAACAGCCAAACGCAAAAGCAGCAAACATCTCGCTGTATGTCCCACATCCAAAGTGCCAAGAGAGAGCTTGCTCTCCCTGTCTTTGAGTACTGTTTGCACTGTCCCGATTACCTCTTTGCTAACATTCTCTTCAGAGCTGCAGTGAAACCAGGAACCACGTGGAGAAGGCACCCACACTGAAAGTGCCTGGAAGGAACGTTGGGGCTTCTTCTCAGTGTCTCTGATATAGGGTTTCACTGTCCCGGGAAACTCTCTGCTAACACCCTGCAGAGCGCTGTGCCCAATATACAGAAACGTCTTGCGGTATCTCCTACAGGGAAAGTGCCAGGAGGGAAAAGTGAGGATTATGTTTAGACTTTCTCGGAACTGCTTCAAATCAACTAGATATCTTTGTGCTGTAAATCTCCCAACAGCCAAACGCAAAAGCAGCAAACATCTCGCTGTATGTCCCACATCCAAAGTGCCAAGAGAGAGCTTGCTCTCCCTGTCTTTGAGTACTGTTTGCACTGTCCCGATTACCTCTTTGCTAACATTCTCTTCAGAGCTGCTGTGAAACCAGGAACCACGTGGAGAAGGCACCCACACTGAAAGTGCCTGGAAGGAACGTTGGGGCTTCTCTCAGTGTCTCTGACATAGGGTTTCACTGTCCTGGGAAACTCTCTGCTAACACCCTGCAGAGCGCTGTGCCCAATATACAGAAACGTCTTGCGGTATCTCCTACAGGGAAAGTGCCAGGAGGGAAAAGTGAGGATTATGTTTAGACTTTCTCGGAACTGCTTCAAATCAACTAGATATCTTTGTGCTGTAAATCTCCCAACAGCCAAACGCAAAAGCAGCAAACATCTCGCTGTATGTCCCACATCCAAAGTGCCAAGAGAGAGCTTGCTCTCCCTGTCTTTGAGTACTGTTTGCACTGTCCCGATTACCTCTTTGCTAACATTCTCTTCAGAGCTGCAGTGAAACCAGGAACCACGTGGAGAAGGCACCCACACTGAAAGTGCCTGGAAGGAACGTTGGGGCTTCTTCTCAGTGTCTCTGATATAGGGTTTCACTGTCCCGGGAAACTCTCTGCTAACACCCTGCAGAGCGCTGTGCCCAATATACAGAAACGTCTTGCGGTATCTCCTACAGGGAAAGTGCCAGGAGGGAAAAGTGAGGATTATGTTTAGACTTTCTCGGAACTGCTTCAAATCAACTAGATATCTTTGTGCTGTAAATCTCCCAACAGCCAAACGCAAAAGCAGCAAACATCTCGCTGTATGTCCCACATCCAAAGTGCCAAGAGAGAGCTTGCTCTCCCTGTCTTTGAGTACTGTTTGCACTGTCCCGATTACCTCTTTGCTAACATTCTCTTCAGAGCTGCAGTGAAACCAGGAACCACGTGGAGAAGGCACCCACACTGAAAGTGCCTGGAAGGAACGTTGGGGCTTCTTCTCAGTGTCTCTGATATAGGGTTTCACTGTCCCGGGAAACTCTCTGCTAACACCCTGCAGAGCGCTGTGCCCAATATACAGAAACGTCTTGCGGTATCTCCTACAGGGAAAGTGCCAGGAGGGAAAAGTGAGGATTATGTTTAGACTTTCTCGGAACTGCTTCAAATCAACTAGATATCTTTGTGCTGTAAATCTCCCAACAGCCAAATGTAAAAGCAGCAAACATCTCGCTGTATGTCCCACATCCAAAGTGCCAAGAGAGAGCTTGCTCTCCCTGTCTTTGAGTACTGTTTGCGCTGTCCCGATTACCTCTTTGCTAACATTCTCTTCAGAGCTGCAGTGAAACCAGGAACCACGTGGAGAAGGCACCCACACTGAAAGTGCCTGGAGGGAACATTGGGGCTTCTTCTCAGTGTCTCTGATATAGGGTTTCACTGTCCCGGGAAACTCTCTGCTAACACCCTGCAGAGCGCTGTGCCCAATATACAGAAACGTCTTGCGGTATCTCCTACAGGGAAAGTGCCAGGAGGGAAAAGTGAGGATTATGTTTAGACTTTCTCAGAACTGCTTCAAATCAACTAGATATCTTTGTGCTGTAAATCTCCCAACAGACAAATGTAAAAGCAGCAAACATCTCGCTGTATGTCCCACATCCAAAGTGCCAAGAGAGAGCTTGCTCTCCCTGTCTTTGAGTACTGTTTGCACTGTCGTCCCGATTACCTCTTTGCTAACATTCTCTTCAGAGCTGCTGTGAAACCAGGAACCACGTGGAGAAGGCACCCACACTGAAAGTGCCTGGAAGGAACGTTGGGGCTTCTCTCAGTGTCTCTGACATAGGGTTTCACTGTCCTGGGAAACTCTCTGCTAACACCCTGCAGAGCGCTGTGCCCAATATACAGAAACGTCTTGCGGTATCTCCTACAGGGAAAGTGCCAGGAGGGAAAAGTGAGGATTATGTTTAGACTTTCTCGGAACTGCTTCAAATCAACTAGATATCTTTGTGCTGTAAATCTCCCAACAGCCAAACGCAAAAGCAGCAAACATCTCGCTGTATGTCCCACATCCAAAGTGCCAAGAGAGAGCTTGCTCTCCCTGTCTTTGAGTACTGTTTGCACTGTCCCGATTACCTCTTTGCTAACATTCTCTTCAGAGCTGCAGTGAAACCAGGAACCACGTGGAGAAGGCACCCACACTGAAAGTGCCTGGAAGGAACGTTGGGGCTTCTTCTCAGTGTCTCTGATATAGGGTTTCACTGTCCCGGGAAACTCTCTGCTAACACCCTGCAGAGCGCTGTGCCCAATATACAGAAACGTCTTGCGGTATCTCCTACAGGGAAAGTGCCAGGAGGGAAAAGTGAGGATTATGTTTAGACTTTCTCGGAACTGCTTCAAATCAACTAGATATCTTTGTGCTGTAAATCTCCCAACAGCCAAATGTAAAAGCAGCAAACATCTCGCTGTATGTCCCACATCCAAAGTGCCAAGAGAGAGCTTGCTCTCCCTGTCTTTGAGTACTGTTTGCACTGTCGTCCCGATTACCTCTTTGCTAACATTCTCTTCAGAGCTGCTGTGAAACCAGGAACCACGTGGAGAAGGCACCCACACTGAAAGTGCCTGGAAGGAACGTTGGGGCTTCTTCTCAGTGTCTCTGATATAGGGTTTCACTGTCCTGGGAAACTCTCTGCTAACACCCTGCAGAGCGCTGTGCCCAATATACAGAAACGTCTTGCGGTATCTCCTACAGGGAAAGTGCCAGGAGGGAAAAGTGAGGATTATGTTTAGACTTTCTCGGAACTGCTTCAAATCAACTAGATATCTTTGTGCTGTAAATCTCCCAACAGCCAAACGCAAAAGCAGCAAACATCTCGCTGTATGTCCCACATCCAAAGTGCCAAGAGAGATCTTGCTCTCCCTGTCTTTGAGTACTGTTTGCACTGTCCCGATTACCTCTTTGCTAACATTCTCTTCAGAGCTGCAGTGAAACCAGGAACCACGTGGAGAAGGCACCCACACTGAAAGTGCCTGGAAGGAACGTTGGGGCTTCTTCTCAGTGTCTCTGATATAGGGTTTCACTGTCCCGGGAAACTCTCTGCTAACACCCTGCAGAGCGCTGTGCCCAATATACAGAAACGTCTTGCGGTATCTCCTACAGGGAAAGTGCCAGGAGGGAAAAGTGAGGATTATGTTTAGACTTTCTCAGAACTGCTTCAAATCAACTAGATATCTTTGTGCTGTAAATCTCCCAACAGCCAAATGTAAAAGCAGCAAACATCTCGCTGTATGTCCCACATCCAAAGTGCCAAGAGAGAGCTTGCTCTCCCTGTCTTTGAGTACTGTTTGCACTGTCGTCCCGATTACCTCTTTGCTAACATTCTCTTCAGAGCTGCTGTGAAACCAGGAACCACGTGGAGAAGGCACCCACACTGAAAGTGCCTGGAAGGAACGTTGGGGCTTCTCTCAGTGTCTCTGATATAGGGTTTCACTGTCCTGGGAAACTCTCTGCTAACACCCTGCAGAGCGCTGTGCCCAATATACAGAAACGTCTTGCGGTATCTCCTACAGGGAAAGTGCCAGGAGGGAAAAGTGAGGATTATGTTTAGACTTTCTCGGAACTGCTTCAAATCAACTAGATATCTTTGTGCTGTAAATCTCCCAACAGCCAAACGCAAAAGCAGCAAACATCTCGCTGTATGTCCCACATCCAAAGTGCCAAGAGAGAGCTTGCTCTCCCTGTCTTTGAGTACTGTTTGCACTGTCCCGATTACCTCTTTGCTAACATTCTCTTCAGAGCTGCAGTGAAACCAGGAACCACGTGGAGAAGGCACCCACACTGAAAGTGCCTGGAAGGAACGTTGGGGCTTCTTCTCAGTGTCTCTGATATAGGGTTTCACTGTCCCGGGAAACTCTCTGCTAACACCCTGCAGAGCGCTGTGCCCAATATACAGAAACGTCTTGCGGTATCTCCTACAGGGAAAGTGCCAGGAGGGAAAAGTGAGGATTATGTTTAGACTTTCTCGGAACTGCTTCAAATCAACTAGATATCTTTGTGCTGTAAATCTCCCAACAGCCAAACGCAAAAGCAGCAAACATCTCGCTGTATGTCCCACATCCAAAGTGCCAAGAGAGAGCTTGCTCTCCCTGTCTTTGAGTACTGTTTGCACTGTCCCGATTACCTCTTTGCTAACATTCTCTTCAGAGCTGCAGTGAAACCAGGAACCACGTGGAGAAGGCACCCACACTGAAAGTGCCTGGAGGGAACATTGGGGCTTCTTCTCAGTGTCTCTGATATAGGGTTTCACTGTCCCGGGAAACTCTCTGCTAACACCCTGCACAGCGCTGTGCCCAATATACAGAAATGTTTTACGGTATCCCCTACAGGGAAAGTGCCAGGAGGGAAAAGTGAGGATTATGCTTAGACTTTCTCGGAACTGCTTCAAATCAACTAGATATCTTTGTGCTGTAAATCTCCCAACAGCCAAACGCAAAAGCAGCAAACATCTCGCTGTATGTCCCACATCCAAAGTGCCAAGAGAGTAATGTAGAGCTTGCTGTCCCTGTCTTTGAGTACTGTTTGCACTGTCCCGATTACCTCTTTGCTAACATTCTCTTCAGAGCTGCAGTGAAACCAGGAACCACGTGGAGAAGGCACCCACACTGAAAGTGCCTGGAGGGAACATTGGGGCTTCTTCTCAGTGTCTCTGATATAGGGTTTCACTGTCCCGGGAAACTCTCTGCTAACACCCTGCACAGCGCTGTGCCCAATATACAGAAATGTTTTACGGTATCCCCTACAGGGAAAGTGCCAGGAGGGAAAAGTGAGGATTATGCTTAGACTTTCTCGGAACTGCTTCAAATCAACTAGATATCTTTGTGCTGTAAATCTCCCAACAGCCAAACGCAAAAGCAGCAAACATCTCGCTGTATGTCCCACATCCAAAGTGCCAAGAGAGTAATGTAGAGCTTGCTGTCCCTGTCTTTGAGTACTGTTTGCACTGTCCCGATTACCTCTTTGCTAACATTCTCTTCAGAGCTGCAGTGAAACCAGGAACCACGTGGAGAAGGCACCCACACTGAAAGTGCCTGGAGGGAACATTGGGGCTTCTCTCAGTGTCTCTGACATAGGGTTTCACTGTCCCGGGAAACTCTCTGCTAACACCCTGCAGAGCGCTGTGCCCAATATACAGAAACGTCTTGCGGTATCTCCTACAGGGAAAGTGCCAGGAGGGAAAAGTGAGGATTATGTTTAGACTTTCTCGGAACTGCTTCAAATCAACTAGATATCTTTGTGCTGTAAATCTCCCAACAGCCAAACGCAAAAGCAGCAAACATCTCGCTGTATGTCCCACATCCAAAGTGCCAAGAGAGAGCTTGCTCTCCCTGTCTTTGAGTACTGTTTGCACTGTCCCGATTACCTCTTTGCTAACATTCTCTTCAGAGCTGCAGTGAAACCAGGAACCACGTGGAGAAGGCACCCACACTGAAAGTGCCTGGAAGGAACGTTGGGGCTTCTTCTCAGTGTCTCTGATATAGGGTTTCACTGTCCCGGGAAACTCTCTGCTAACACCCTGCAGAGCGCTGTGCCCAATATACAGAAACGTCTTGCGGTATCTCCTACAGGGAAAGTGCCAGGAGGGAAAAGTGAGGATTATGTTTAGACTTTCTCGGAACTGCTTCAAATCAACTAGATATCTTTGTGCTGTAAATCTCCCAACAGCCAAATGTAAAAGCAGCAAACATCTCGCTGTATGTCCCACATCCAAAGTGCCAAGAGAGAGCTTGCTCTCCCTGTCTTTGAGTACTGTTTGCACTGTCGTCCCGATTACCTCTTTGCTAACATTCTCTTCAGAGCTGCTGTGAAACCAGGAACCACGTGGAGAAGGCACCCACACTGAAAGTGCCTGGAAGGAACGTTGGGGCTTCTTCTCAGTGTCTCTGATATAGGGTTTCACTGTCCTGGGAAACTCTCTGCTAACACCCTGCAGAGCGCTGTGCCCAATATACAGAAACGTCTTGCGGTATCTCCTACAGGGAAAGTGCCAGGAGGGAAAAGTGAGGATTATGTTTAGACTTTCTCAGAACTGCTTCAAATCAACTAGATATCTTTGTGCTGTAAATCTCCCAACAGCCAAATGTAAAAGCAGCAAACATCTCGCTGTATGTCCCACATCCAAAGTGCCAAGAGAGAGCTTGCTCTCCCTGTCTTTGAGTACTGTTTGCACTGTCGTCCCGATTACCTCTTTGCTAACATTCTCTTCAGAGCTGCTGTGAAACCAGGAACCACGTGGAGAAGGCACCCACACTGAAAGTGCCTGGAAGGAACGTTGGGGCTTCTCTCAGTGTCTCTGATATAGGGTTTCACTGTCCTGGGAAACTCTCTGCTAACACCCTGCAGAGCGCTGTGCCCAATATACAGAAACGTCTTGCGGTATCTCCTACAGGGAAAGTGCCAGGAGGGAAAAGTGAGGATTATGTTTAGACTTTCTCGGAACTGCTTCAAATCAACTAGATATCTTTGTGCTGTAAATCTCCCAACAGCCAAACGCAAAAGCAGCAAACATCTCGCTGTATGTCCCACATCCAAAGTGCCAAGAGAGAGCTTGCTCTCCCTGTCTTTGAGTACTGTTTGCACTGTCCCGATTACCTCTTTGCTAACATTCTCTTCAGAGCTGCAGTGAAACCAGGAACCACGTGGAGAAGGCACCCACACTGAAAGTGCCTGGAAGGAACGTTGGGGCTTCTTCTCAGTGTCTCTGATATAGGGTTTCACTGTCCCGGGAAACTCTCTGCTAACACCCTGCAGAGCGCTGTGCCCAATATACAGAAACGTCTTGCGGTATCTCCTACAGGGAAAGTGCCAGGAGGGAAAAGTGAGGATTATGTTTAGACTTTCTCGGAACTGCTTCAAATCAACTAGATATCTTTGTGCTGTAAATCTCCCAACAGCCAAATGTAAAAGCAGCAAACATCTCGCTGTATGTCCCACATCCAAAGTGCCAAGAGAGAGCTTGCTCTCCCTGTCTTTGAGTACTGTTTGCGCTGTCCCGATTACCTCTTTGCTAACATTCTCTTCAGAGCTGCAGTGAAACCAGGAACCACGTGGAGAAGGCACCCACACTGAAAGTGCCTGGAGGGAACATTGGGGCTTCTTCTCAGTGTCTCTGATATAGGGTTTCACTGTCCCGGGAAACTCTCTGCTAACACCCTGCAGAGCGCTGTGCCCAATATACAGAAACGTCTTGCGGTATCTCCTACAGGGAAAGTGCCAGGAGGGAAAAGTGAGGATTATGTTTAGACTTTCTCAGAACTGCTTCAAATCAACTAGATATCTTTGTGCTGTAAATCTCCCAACAGACAAATGTAAAAGCAGCAAACATCTCGCTGTATGTCCCACATCCAAAGTGCCAAGAGAGAGCTTGCTCTCCCTGTCTTTGAGTACTGTTTGCACTGTCGTCCCGATTACCTCTTTGCTAACATTCTCTTCAGAGCTGCTGTGAAACCAGGAACCACGTGGAGAAGGCACCCACACTGAAAGTGCCTGGAAGGAACGTTGGGGCTTCTCTCAGTGTCTCTGACATAGGGTTTCACTGTCCTGGGAAACTCTCTGCTAACACCCTGCAGAGCGCTGTGCCCAATATACAGAAACGTCTTGCGGTATCTCCTACAGGGAAAGTGCCAGGAGGGAAAAGTGAGGATTATGTTTAGACTTTCTCGGAACTGCTTCAAATCAACTAGATATCTTTGTGCTGTAAATCTCCCAACAGCCAAACGCAAAAGCAGCAAACATCTCGCTGTATGTCCCACATCCAAAGTGCCAAGAGAGAGCTTGCTCTCCCTGTCTTTGAGTACTGTTTGCACTGTCGTCCCGATTACCTCTTTGCTAACATTCTCTTCAGAGCTGCTGTGAAACCAGGAACCACGTGGAGAAGGCACCCACACTGAAAGTGCCTGGAAGGAACGTTGGGGCTTCTTCTCAGTGTCTCTGATATAGGGTTTCACTGTCCTGGGAAACTCTCTGCTAACACCCTGCAGAGCGCTGTGCCCAATATACAGAAACGTCTTGCGGTATCTCCTACAGGGAAAGTGCCAGGAGGGAAAAGTGAGGATTATGTTTAGACTTTCTCGGAACTGCTTCAAATCAACTAGATATCTTTGTGCTGTAAATCTCCCAACAGCCAAACGCAAAAGCAGCAAACATCTCGCTGTATGTCCCACATCCAAAGTGCCAAGAGAGATCTTGCTCTCCCTGTCTTTGAGTACTGTTTGCACTGTCCCGATTACCTCTTTGCTAACATTCTCTTCAGAGCTGCAGTGAAACCAGGAACCACGTGGAGAAGGCACCCACACTGAAAGTGCCTGGAAGGAACGTTGGGGCTTCTTCTCAGTGTCTCTGATATAGGGTTTCACTGTCCCGGGAAACTCTCTGCTAACACCCTGCAGAGCGCTGTGCCCAATATACAGAAACGTCTTGCGGTATCTCCTACAGGGAAAGTGCCAGGAGGGAAAAGTGAGGATTATGTTTAGACTTTCTCAGAACTGCTTCAAATCAACTAGATATCTTTGTGCTGTAAATCTCCCAACAGCCAAATGTAAAAGCAGCAAACATCTCGCTGTATGTCCCACATCCAAAGTGCCAAGAGAGAGCTTGCTCTCCCTGTCTTTGAGTACTGTTTGCACTGTCGTCCCGATTACCTCTTTGCTAACATTCTCTTCAGAGCTGCTGTGAAACCAGGAACCACGTGGAGAAGGCACCCACACTGAAAGTGCCTGGAAGGAACGTTGGGGCTTCTCTCAGTGTCTCTGATATAGGGTTTCACTGTCCTGGGAAACTCTCTGCTAACACCCTGCAGAGCGCTGTGCCCAATATACAGAAACGTCTTGCGGTATCTCCTACAGGGAAAGTGCCAGGAGGGAAAAGTGAGGATTATGTTTAGACTTTCTCGGAACTGCTTCAAATCAACTAGATATCTTTGTGCTGTAAATCTCCCAACAGCCAAACGCAAAAGCAGCAAACATCTCGCTGTATGTCCCACATCCAAAGTGCCAAGAGAGAGCTTGCTCTCCCTGTCTTTGAGTACTGTTTGCACTGTCCCGATTACCTCTTTGCTAACATTCTCTTCAGAGCTGCAGTGAAACCAGGAACCACGTGGAGAAGGCACCCACACTGAAAGTGCCTGGAAGGAACGTTGGGGCTTCTTCTCAGTGTCTCTGATATAGGGTTTCACTGTCCCGGGAAACTCTCTGCTAACACCCTGCAGAGCGCTGTGCCCAATATACAGAAACGTCTTGCGGTATCTCCTACAGGGAAAGTGCCAGGAGGGAAAAGTGAGGATTATGTTTAGACTTTCTCGGAACTGCTTCAAATCAACTAGATATCTTTGTGCTGTAAATCTCCCAACAGCCAAACGCAAAAGCAGCAAACATCTCGCTGTATGTCCCACATCCAAAGTGCCAAGAGAGAGCTTGCTCTCCCTGTCTTTGAGTACTGTTTGCACTGTCCCGATTACCTCTTTGCTAACATTCTCTTCAGAGCTGCAGTGAAACCAGGAACCACGTGGAGAAGGCACCCACACTGAAAGTGCCTGGAGGGAACATTGGGGCTTCTTCTCAGTGTCTCTGATATAGGGTTTCACTGTCCCGGGAAACTCTCTGCTAACACCCTGCACAGCGCTGTGCCCAATATACAGAAATGTTTTACGGTATCCCCTACAGGGAAAGTGCCAGGAGGGAAAAGTGAGGATTATGCTTAGACTTTCTCGGAACTGCTTCAAATCAACTAGATATCTTTGTGCTGTAAATCTCCCAACAGCCAAACGCAAAAGCAGCAAACATCTCGCTGTATGTCCCACATCCAAAGTGCCAAGAGAGTAATGTAGAGCTTGCTGTCCCTGTCTTTGAGTACTGTTTGCACTGTCCCGATTACCTCTTTGCTAACATTCTCTTCAGAGCTGCAGTGAAACCAGGAACCACGTGGAGAAGGCACCCACACTGAAAGTGCCTGGAGGGAACATTGGGGCTTCTTCTCAGTGTCTCTGATATAGGGTTTCATTGTCCCAGGAAACTCTCTGCTAACACCCTGCAGAGCGCTGTGCCCAATATACAGAAACGTCTTGCGGTATCTCCTACAGGGAAAGTGCCAGGAGGGAAAAGTGAGGATTATGTTTAGACTTTCTCGGAACTGCTTCAAATCAACTAGATATCTTTGTGCTGTAAATCTCCCAACAGCCAAATGTAAAAGCAGCAAACATCTCGCTGTATGTCCCACATCCAAAGTGCCAAGAGAGAGCTTGCTCTCCCTGTCTTTGAGTACTGTTTGCACTGTCCCGATTACCTCTTTGCTAACATTCTCTTCAGAGCTGCAGTGAAACCAGGAACCACGTGGAGAAGGCACCCACACTGAAAGTGCCTGGAAGGAACGTTGGGGCTTCTTCTCAGTGTCTCTGATATAGGGTTTCACTGTCCCGGGAAACTCTCTGCTAACACCCTGCACAGCGCTGTGCCCAATATACAGAAAAGTCTTGCGGTATCTCCTACAGGGAAAGTGCCAGGAGGGAAAAGTGAGGATTATGTTTAGACTTTCTCGGAACTGCTTCAAATCAACTAGATATCTTTGTGCTGTAAATCTCCCAACAGCCAAATGTAAAAGCAGCAAACATCTCGCTGTATGTCCCACATCCAAAGTGCCAAGAGAGAGCTTGCTCTCCCTGTCTTTGAGTACTGTTTGCACTGTCCCGATTACCTCTTTGCTAACATTCTCTTCAGAGCTGCAGTGAAACCAGGAACCACGTGGAGAAGGCACCCACACTGAAAGTGCCTGGAGGGAACATTGGGGCTTCTTCTCAGTGTCTCTGACATAGGGTTTCACTGTCCCGGGAAAGTCTCTGCTAACACCCTGCAGAGCGCTGTGCCCAATATACAGAAATGTCTTGCGGTATCCCCTACAGGGAAAGTGCCAGGAAGGAAAAGTGAGGATTATGTTTAGACTTTCTCGGAACTGCTTCAAATCAACTAGATATCTTTGTGCTGTAAATCTCCCAACAGCCAAACGCAGAAGCAGCAAACATCTCGCTGTATGTCCCACATCCTAAGTGCCAAGAGAGTAATGTAGAGCTTGCTCTCCCTGTCTTTGAGTACTGTTTGCACTGTCCCGATTACCTCTTTGCTAACATTCTCTTCAGAGCTGCAGTGAAACCAGGAACCACGTGGAGAAGGCACCCACACTGAAAGTGCCTGGAGGGAACATTGGGGCTTCTTCTCAGTGTCTCTGATATAGGGTTTCACTGTCCCGGGAAACTCTCTGCTAACACCCTGCACAGCGCTGTGCCCAATATACAGAAACGTCTTGCGGTATCTCCTACAGGGAAAGTGCCAGGAGGGAAAAGTGAGGATTATGTTTAGACTTTCTCGGAACTGCTTCAAATCAACTAGATATCTTTGTGCTGTAAATCTCCCAACAGCCAAACGCAAAAGCAGCAAACATCTCGCTGTATGTCCCACATCCAAAGTGCCAAGAGAGAGCTTGCTCTCCCTGTCTTTGAGTACTGTTTGCACTGTCCCGATTACCTCTTTGCTAACATTCTCTTCAGAGCTGCAGTGAAACCAGGAACCACGTGGAGAAGGCACCCACACTGAAAGTGCCTGGAAGGAACGTTGGGGCTTCTTCTCAATGTCTCTGATATAGGGTTTCACTGTCCCGGGAAACTCTCTGCTAACACCCTGCAGAGCGCTGTGCCCAATATACAGAAACGTCTTGCGGTATCTCCTACAGGGAAAGTGCCAGGAGGGAAAAGTGAGGATTATGTTTAGACTTTCTCGGAACTGCTTCAAATCAACTAGATATCTTTGTGCTGTAAATCTCCCAACAGCCAAATGTAAAAGCAGCAAACATCTCGCTGTATGTCCCACATCCAAAGTGCCAAGAGAGAGCTTGCTCTCCCTGTCTTTGAGTACTGTTTGCACTGTCCCGATTACCTCTTTGCTAACATTCTCTTCAGAGCTGCTGTGAAACCAGGAACCACGTGGAGAAGGCACCCACACTGAAAGTGCCTGGAAGGAACGTTGGGGCTTCTTCTCAGTGTCTCTGATATAGGGTTTCACTGTCCTGGGAAACTCTCTGCTAACACCCTGCAGAGCGCTGTGCCCAATATACAGAAACGTCTTGCGGTATCTCCTACAGGGAAAGTGCCAGGAGGGAAAAGTGAGGATTATGTTTAGACTTTCTCGGAACTGCTTCAAATCAACTAGATATCTTTGTGCTGTAAATCTCCCAACAGCCAAATGTAAAAGCAGCAAACATCTCGCTGTATGTCCCACATCCAAAGTGCCAAGAGAGAGCTTGCTCTCCCTGTCTTTGAGTACTGTTTGCACTGTCGTCCCGATTACCTCTTTGCTAACATTCTCTTCAGAGCTGCTGTGAAACCAGGAACCACGTGGAGAAGGCACCCACACTGAAAGTGCCTGGAAGGAACGTTGGGGCTTCTTCTCAATGTCTCTGATATAGGGTTTCACTGTCCCGGGAAACTCTCTGCTAACACCCTGCAGAGCGCTGTGCCCAATATACAGAAACGTCTTGCGGTATCTCCTACAGGGAAAGTGCCAGGAGGGAAAAGTGAGGATTATGTTTAGACTTTCTCGGAACTGCTTCAAATCAACTAGATATCTTTGTGCTGTAAATCTCCCAACAGCCAAACGCAAAAGCAGCAAACATCTCGCTGTATGTCCCACATCCAAAGTGCCAAGAGAGAGCTTGCTCTCCCTGTCTTTGAGTACTGTTTGCACTGTCCCGATTACCTCTTTGCTAACATTCTCTTCAGAGCTGCAGTGAAACCAGGAACCACGTGGAGAAGGCACCCACACTGAAAGTGCCTGGAAGGAACGTTGGGGCTTCTTCTCAATGTCTCTGATATAGGGTTTCACTGTCCCGGGAAACTCTCTGCTAACACCCTGCAGAGCGCTGTGCCCAATATACAGAAACGTCTTGCGGTATCTCCTACAGGGAAAGTGCCAGGAGGGAAAAGTGAGGATTATGTTTAGACTTTCTCGGAACTGCTTCAAATCAACTAGATATCTTTGTGCTGTAAATCTCCCAACAGCCAAATGTAAAAGCAGCAAACATCTCGCTGTATGTCCCACATCCAAAGTGCCAAGAGAGAGCTTGCTCTCCCTGTCTTTGAGTACTGTTTGCACTGTCCCGATTACCTCTTTGCTAACATTCTCTTCAGAGCTGCTGTGAAACCAGGAACCACGTGGAGAAGGCACCCACACTGAAAGTGCCTGGAAGGAACGTTGGGGCTTCTTCTCAGTGTCTCTGATATAGGGTTTCACTGTCCTGGGAAACTCTCTGCTAACACCCTGCAGAGCGCTGTGCCCAATATACAGAAACGTCTTGCGGTATCTCCTACAGGGAAAGTGCCAGGAGGGAAAAGTGAGGATTATGTTTAGACTTTCTCGGAACTGCTTCAAATCAACTAGATATCTTTGTGCTGTAAATCTCCCAACAGCCAAATGTAAAAGCAGCAAACATCTCGCTGTATGTCCCACATCCAAAGTGCCAAGAGAGAGCTTGCTCTCCCTGTCTTTGAGTACTGTTTGCACTGTCGTCCCGATTTCCTCTTTGCTAACATTCTCTTCAGAGCTGCTGTGAAACCAGGAACCACGTGGAGAAGGCACCCACACTGAAAGTGCCTGGAAGGAACGTTGGGGCTTCTTCTCAATGTCTCTGATATAGGGTTTCACTGTCCCGGGAAACTCTCTGCTAACACCCTGCAGAGCGCTGTGCCCAATATACAGAAACGTCTTGCGGTATCTCCTACAGGGAAAGTGCCAGGAGGGAAAAGTGAGGATTATGTTTAGACTTTCTCGGAACTGCTTCAAATCAACTAGATATCTTTGTGCTGTAAATCTCCCAACAGCCAAACGCAAAAGCAGCAAACATCTCGCTGTATGTCCCACATCCAAAGTGCCAAGAGAGAGCTTGCTCTCCCTGTCTTTGAGTACTGTTTGCACTGTCCCGATTACCTCTTTGCTAACATTCTCTTCAGAGCTGCAGTGAAACCAGGAACCACGTGGAGAAGGCACCCACACTGAAAGTGCCTGGAAGGAACGTTGGGGCTTCTTCTCAGTGTCTCTGATATAGGGTTTCACTGTCCCGGGAAACTCTCTGCTAACACCCTGCAGAGCGCTGTGCCCAATATACAGAAACGTCTTGCGGTATCTCCTACAGGGAAAGTGCCAGGAGGGAAAAGTGAGGATTATGTTTAGACTTTCTCGGAACTGCTTCAAATCAACTAGATATCTTTGTGCTGTAAATCTCCCAACAGCCAAATGTAAAAGCAGCAAACATCTCGCTGTATGTCCCACATCCAAAGTGCCAAGAGAGAGCTTGCTCTCCCTGTCTTTGAGTACTGTTTGCACTGTCCCGATTACCTCTTTGCTAACATTCTCTTCAGAGCTGCAGTGAAACCAGGAACCACGTGGAGAAGGCACCCACACTGAAAGTGCCTGGAGGGAACATTGGGGCTTCTTCTCAGTGTCTCTGACATAGGGTTTCACTGTCCCGGGAAAGTCTCTGCTAACACCCTGCAGAGCGCTGTGCCCAATATACAGAAATGTCTTGCGGTATCCCCTACAGGGAAAGTGCCAGGAAGGAAAAGTGAGGATTATGTTTAGACTTTCTCGGAACTGCTTCAAATCAACTAGATATCTTTGTGCTGTAAATCTCCCAACAGCCAAACGCAGAAGCAGCAAACATCTCGCTGTATGTCCCACATCCTAAGTGCCAAGAGAGTAATGTAGAGCTTGCTCTCCCTGTCTTTGAGTACTGTTTGCACTGTCCCGATTACCTCTTTGCTAACATTCTCTTCAGAGCTGCAGTGAAACCAGGAACCACGTGGAGAAGGCACCCACACTGAAAGTGCCTGGAGGGAACATTGGGGCTTCTTCTCAGTGTCTCTGATATAGGGTTTCACTGTCCCGGGAAACTCTCTGCTAACACCCTGCACAGCGCTGTGCCCAATATACAGAAACGTCTTGCGGTATCTCCTACAGGGAAAGTGCCAGGAGGGAAAAGTGAGGATTATGTTTAGACTTTCTCGGAACTGCTTCAAATCAACTAGATATCTTTGTGCTGTAAATCTCCCAACAGCCAAACGCAAAAGCAGCAAACATCTCGCTGTATGTCCCACATCCAAAGTGCCAAGAGAGAGCTTGCTCTCCCTGTCTTTGAGTACTGTTTGCACTGTCCCGATTACCTCTTTGCTAACATTCTCTTCAGAGCTGCAGTGAAACCAGGAACCACGTGGAGAAGGCACCCACACTGAAAGTGCCTGGAAGGAACGTTGGGGCTTCTTCTCAATGTCTCTGATATAGGGTTTCACTGTCCCGGGAAACTCTCTGCTAACACCCTGCAGAGCGCTGTGCCCAATATACAGAAACGTCTTGCGGTATCTCCTACAGGGAAAGTGCCAGGAGGGAAAAGTGAGGATTATGTTTAGACTTTCTCGGAACTGCTTCAAATCAACTAGATATCTTTGTGCTGTAAATCTCCCAACAGCCAAATGTAAAAGCAGCAAACATCTCGCTGTATGTCCCACATCCAAAGTGCCAAGAGAGAGCTTGCTCTCCCTGTCTTTGAGTACTGTTTGCACTGTCCCGATTACCTCTTTGCTAACATTCTCTTCAGAGCTGCTGTGAAACCAGGAACCACGTGGAGAAGGCACCCACACTGAAAGTGCCTGGAAGGAACGTTGGGGCTTCTTCTCAGTGTCTCTGATATAGGGTTTCACTGTCCTGGGAAACTCTCTGCTAACACCCTGCAGAGCGCTGTGCCCAATATACAGAAACGTCTTGCGGTATCTCCTACAGGGAAAGTGCCAGGAGGGAAAAGTGAGGATTATGTTTAGACTTTCTCGGAACTGCTTCAAATCAACTAGATATCTTTGTGCTGTAAATCTCCCAACAGCCAAATGTAAAAGCAGCAAACATCTCGCTGTATGTCCCACATCCAAAGTGCCAAGAGAGAGCTTGCTCTCCCTGTCTTTGAGTACTGTTTGCACTGTCGTCCCGATTACCTCTTTGCTAACATTCTCTTCAGAGCTGCTGTGAAACCAGGAACCACGTGGAGAAGGCACCCACACTGAAAGTGCCTGGAAGGAACGTTGGGGCTTCTTCTCAATGTCTCTGATATAGGGTTTCACTGTCCCGGGAAACTCTCTGCTAACACCCTGCAGAGCGCTGTGCCCAATATACAGAAACGTCTTGCGGTATCTCCTACAGGGAAAGTGCCAGGAGGGAAAAGTGAGGATTATGTTTAGACTTTCTCGGAACTGCTTCAAATCAACTAGATATCTTTGTGCTGTAAATCTCCCAACAGCCAAACGCAAAAGCAGCAAACATCTCGCTGTATGTCCCACATCCAAAGTGCCAAGAGAGAGCTTGCTCTCCCTGTCTTTGAGTACTGTTTGCACTGTCCCGATTACCTCTTTGCTAACATTCTCTTCAGAGCTGCAGTGAAACCAGGAACCACGTGGAGAAGGCACCCACACTGAAAGTGCCTGGAAGGAACGTTGGGGCTTCTTCTCAGTGTCTCTGATATAGGGTTTCACTGTCCCGGGAAACTCTCTGCTAACACCCTGCAGAGCGCTGTGCCCAATATACAGAAACGTCTTGCGGTATCTCCTACAGGGAAAGTGCCAGGAGGGAAAAGTGAGGATTATGTTTAGACTTTCTCGGAACTGCTTCAAATCAACTAGATATCTTTGTGCTGTAAATCTCCCAACAGCCAAATGTAAAAGCAGCAAACATCTCGCTGTATGTCCCACATCCAAAGTGCCAAGAGAGAGCTTGCTCTCCCTGTCTTTGAGTACTGTTTGCACTGTCGTCCCGATTACCTCTTTGCTAACATTCTCTTCAGAGCTGCAGTGAAACCAGGAACCACGTGGAGAAGGCACCCACACTGAAAGTGCCTGGAAGGAACGTTGGGGCTTCTTCTCAGTGTCTCTGATATAGGGTTTCACTGTCCCGGGAAACTCTCTGCTAACACCCTGCAGAGCGCTGTGCCCAATATACAGAAACGTCTTGCGGTATCTCCTACAGGGAAAGTGCCAGGAGGGAAAAGTGAGGATTATGTTTAGACTTTCTCGGAACTGCTTCAAATCAACTAGATATCTTTGTGCTGTAAATCTCCCAACAGCCAAATGTAAAAGCAGCAAACATCTCGCTGTATGTCCCACATCCAAAGTGCCAAGAGAGAGCTTGCTCTCCCTGTCTTTGAGTACTGTTTGCACTGTCCCGATTACCTCTTTGCTAACATTCTCTTCAGAGCTGCAGTGAAACCAGGAACCACGTGGAGAAGGCACCCACACTGAAAGTGCCTGGAAGGAACGTTGGGGCTTCTTCTCAGTGTCTCTGATATAGGGTTTCACTGTCCCGGGAAACTCTCTGCTAACACCCTGCACAGCGCTGTGCCCAATATACAGAAAAGTCTTGCGGTATCTCCTACAGGGAAAGTGCCAGGAGGGAAAAGTGAGGATTATGTTTAGACTTTCTCGGAACTGCTTCAAATCAACTAGATATCTTTGTGCTGTAAATCTCCCAACAGCCAAATGTAAAAGCAGCAAACATCTCGCTGTATGTCCCACATCCAAAGTGCCAAGAGAGAGCTTGCTCTCCCTGTCTTTGAGTACTGTTTGCACTGTCCCGATTACCTCTTTGCTAACATTCTCTTCAGAGCTGCAGTGAAACCAGGAACCACGTGGAGAAGGCACCCACACTGAAAGTGCCTGGAGGGAACATTGGGGCTTCTTCTCAGTGTCTCTGACATAGGGTTTCACTGTCCCGGGAAAGTCTCTGCTAACACCCTGCAGAGCGCTGTGCCCAATATACAGAAATGTCTTGCGGTATCCCCTACAGGGAAAGTGCCAGGAAGGAAAAGTGAGGATTATGTTTAGACTTTCTCGGAACTGCTTCAAATCAACTAGATATCTTTGTGCTGTAAATCTCCCAACAGCCAAACGCAGAAGCAGCAAACATCTCGCTGTATGTCCCACATCCTAAGTGCCAAGAGAGTAATGTAGAGCTTGCTCTCCCTGTCTTTGAGTACTGTTTGCACTGTCCCGATTACCTCTTTGCTAACATTCTCTTCAGAGCTGCAGTGAAACCAGGAACCACGTGGAGAAGGCACCCACACTGAAAGTGCCTGGAGGGAACATTGGGGCTTCTTCTCAGTGTCTCTGATATAGGGTTTCACTGTCCCGGGAAACTCTCTGCTAACACCCTGCACAGCGCTGTGCCCAATATACAGAAACGTCTTGCGGTATCTCCTACAGGGAAAGTGCCAGGAGGGAAAAGTGAGGATTATGTTTAGACTTTCTCGGAACTGCTTCAAATCAACTAGATATCTTTGTGCTGTAAATCTCCCAACAGCCAAACGCAAAAGCAGCAAACATCTCGCTGTATGTCCCACATCCAAAGTGCCAAGAGAGAGCTTGCTCTCCCTGTCTTTGAGTACTGTTTGCACTGTCCCGATTACCTCTTTGCTAACATTCTCTTCAGAGCTGCAGTGAAACCAGGAACCACGTGGAGAAGGCACCCACACTGAAAGTGCCTGGAAGGAACGTTGGGGCTTCTTCTCAATGTCTCTGATATAGGGTTTCACTGTCCCGGGAAACTCTCTGCTAACACCCTGCAGAGCGCTGTGCCCAATATACAGAAACGTCTTGCGGTATCTCCTACAGGGAAAGTGCCAGGAGGGAAAAGTGAGGATTATGTTTAGACTTTCTCGGAACTGCTTCAAATCAACTAGATATCTTTGTGCTGTAAATCTCCCAACAGCCAAATGTAAAAGCAGCAAACATCTCGCTGTATGTCCCACATCCAAAGTGCCAAGAGAGAGCTTGCTCTCCCTGTCTTTGAGTACTGTTTGCACTGTCCCGATTACCTCTTTGCTAACATTCTCTTCAGAGCTGCTGTGAAACCAGGAACCACGTGGAGAAGGCACCCACACTGAAAGTGCCTGGAAGGAACGTTGGGGCTTCTTCTCAGTGTCTCTGATATAGGGTTTCACTGTCCTGGGAAACTCTCTGCTAACACCCTGCAGAGCGCTGTGCCCAATATACAGAAACGTCTTGCGGTATCTCCTACAGGGAAAGTGCCAGGAGGGAAAAGTGAGGATTATGTTTAGACTTTCTCGGAACTGCTTCAAATCAACTAGATATCTTTGTGCTGTAAATCTCCCAACAGCCAAATGTAAAAGCAGCAAACATCTCGCTGTATGTCCCACATCCAAAGTGCCAAGAGAGAGCTTGCTCTCCCTGTCTTTGAGTACTGTTTGCACTGTCGTCCCGATTACCTCTTTGCTAACATTCTCTTCAGAGCTGCTGTGAAACCAGGAACCACGTGGAGAAGGCACCCACACTGAAAGTGCCTGGAAGGAACGTTGGGGCTTCTTCTCAATGTCTCTGATATAGGGTTTCACTGTCCCGGGAAACTCTCTGCTAACACCCTGCAGAGCGCTGTGCCCAATATACAGAAACGTCTTGCGGTATCTCCTACAGGGAAAGTGCCAGGAGGGAAAAGTGAGGATTATGTTTAGACTTTCTCGGAACTGCTTCAAATCAACTAGATATCTTTGTGCTGTAAATCTCCCAACAGCCAAACGCAAAAGCAGCAAACATCTCGCTGTATGTCCCACATCCAAAGTGCCAAGAGAGAGCTTGCTCTCCCTGTCTTTGAGTACTGTTTGCACTGTCCCGATTACCTCTTTGCTAACATTCTCTTCAGAGCTGCAGTGAAACCAGGAACCACGTGGAGAAGGCACCCACACTGAAAGTGCCTGGAAGGAACGTTGGGGCTTCTTCTCAGTGTCTCTGATATAGGGTTTCACTGTCCCGGGAAACTCTCTGCTAACACCCTGCAGAGCGCTGTGCCCAATATACAGAAACGTCTTGCGGTATCTCCTACAGGGAAAGTGCCAGGAGGGAAAAGTGAGGATTATGTTTAGACTTTCTCGGAACTGCTTCAAATCAACTAGATATCTTTGTGCTGTAAATCTCCCAACAGCCAAATGTAAAAGCAGCAAACATCTCGCTGTATGTCCCACATCCAAAGTGCCAAGAGAGAGCTTGCTCTCCCTGTCTTTGAGTACTGTTTGCACTGTCGTCCCGATTACCTCTTTGCTAACATTCTCTTCAGAGCTGCTGTGAAACCAGGAACCACGTGGAGAAGGCACCCACACTGAAAGTGCCTGGAAGGAACGTTGGGGCTTCTTCTCAGTGTCTCTGATATAGGGTTTCACTGTCCCGGGAAACTCTCTGCTAACACCCTGCAGAGCGCTGTGCCCAATATACAGAAACGTCTTGCGGTATCTCCTACAGGGAAAGTGCCAGGAGGGAAAAGTGAGGATTATGTTTAGACTTTCTCGGAACTGCTTCAAATCAACTAGATATCTTTGTGCTGTAAATCTCCCAACAGCCAAATGTAAAAGCAGCAAACATCTCGCTGTATGTCCCACATCCAAAGTGCCAAGAGAGAGCTTGCTCTCCCTGTCTTTGAGTACTGTTTGCACTGTCCCGATTACCTCTTTGCTAACATTCTCTTCAGAGCTGCAGTGGAACCAGGAACCACGTGGAGAAGGCACCCACACTGAAAGTGCCTGGAGGGAACATTGGGGCTTCTTCTCAGTGTCTCTGATATAGGGTTTCACTGTCCCGGGAAACTCTCTGCTAACACCCTGCAGAGCGCTGTGCCCAATATACAGAAACGTCTTGCGGTATCTCCTACAGGGAAAGTGCCAGGAGTGAAAAGTGAGGATTATGTTTAGACTTTCTCAGAACTGCTTCAAATCAACTAGATATCTTTGTGCTGTAAATCTCCCAACAGCCAAATGTAAAAGCAGCAAACATCTCGCTGTATGTCCCACATCCAAAGTGCCAAGAGAGAGCTTGCTCTCCCTGTCTTTGAGTACTGTTTGCACTGTCGTCCCGATTACCTCTTTGCTAACATTCTCTTCAGAGCTGCTGTGAAACCAGGAACCACGTGGAGAAGGCACCCACACTGAAAGTGCCTGGAAGGAACGTTGGGGCTTCTCTCAGTGTCTCTGACATAGGGTTTCACTGTCCTGGGAAACTCTCTGCTAACACCCTGCACAGCGCTGTGCCCAATATACAGAAACGTCTTGCGGTATCTCCTACAGGGAAAGTGCCAGGAGGGAAAAGTGAGGATTATGTTTAGACTTTCTCGGAACTGCTTCAAATCAACTAGATATCTTTGTGCTGTAAATCTCCCAACAGCCAAACGCAAAAGCAGCAAACATCTCGCTGTATGTCCCACATCCAAAGTGCCAAGAGAGAGCTTGCTCTCCCTGTCTTTGAGTACTGTTTGCACTGTCCCGATTACCTCTTTGCTAACATTCTCTTCAGAGCTGCAGTGAAACCAGGAACCACGTGGAGAAGGCACCCACACTGAAAGTGCCTGGAAGGAACGTTGGGGCTTCTTCTCAGTGTCTCTGATATAGGGTTTCACTGTCCCGGGAAACTCTCTGCTAACACCCTGCAGAGCGCTGTGCCCAATATACAGAAACGTCTTGCGGTATCTCCTACAGGGAAAGTGCCAGGAGGGAAAAGTGAGGATTATGTTTAGACTTTCTCGGAACTGCTTCAAATCAACTAGATATCTTTGTGCTGTAAATCTCCCAACAGCCAAATGTAAAAGCAGCAAACATCTCGCTGTATGTCCCACATCCAAAGTGCCAAGAGAGAGCTTGCTCTCCCTGTCTTTGAGTACTGTTTGCACTGTCGTCCCGATTACCTCTTTGCTAACATTCTCTTCAGAGCTGCTGTGAAACCAGGAACCACGTGGAGAAGGCACCCACACTGAAAGTGCCTGGAAGGAACGTTGGGGCTTCTTCTCAGTGTCTCTGATATAGGGTTTCACTGTCCCGGGAAACTCTCTGCTAACACCCTGCAGAGCGCTGTGCCCAATATACAGAAACGTCTTGCGGTATTTCCTACAGGGAAAGTGCCAGGAGGGAAAAGTGAGGATTATGTTTAGACTTTCTCGGAACTGCTTCAAATCAACTAGATATCTTTGTGCTGTAAATCTCCCAACAGCCAAACGCAAAAGCAGCAAACATCTCGCTGTATGTCCCACATCCAAAGTGCCAAGAGAGAGCTTGCTCTCCCTGTCTTTGAGTACTGTTTGCACTGTCCCGATTACCTCTTTGCTAACATTCACTTCAGAGCTGCAGTGAAACCAGGAACCACGTGGAGAAGGCACCCACACTGAAAGTGCCTGGAAGGAACGTTGGGGCTTCTTCTCAGTGTCTCTGATATAGGGTTTCACTGTCCCGGGAAACTCTCTGCTAACACCCTGCAGAGCGCTGTGCCCAATATACAGAAACGTCTTGCGGTATCTCCTACAGGGAAAGTGCCAGGAGGGAAAAGTGAGGATTATGTTTAGACTTTCTCAGAACTGCTTCAAATCAACTAGATATCTTTGTGCTGTAAATCTCCCAACAGCCAAATGTAAAAGCAGCAAACATCTCGCTGTATGTCCCACATCCAAAATGCCAAGAGAGAGCTTGCTCTCCCTGTCTTTGAGTACTGTTTGCACTGTCGTCCCGATTACCTCTTTGCTAACATTCTCTTCAGAGCTGCTGTGAAACCAGGAACCACGTGGAGAAGGCACCCACACTGAAAGTGCCTGGAAGGAACGTTGGGGCTTCTCTCAGTGTCTCTGATATAGGGTTTCACTGTCCTGGGAAACTCTCTGCTAACACCCTGCAGAGCGCTGTGCCCAATATACAGAAACGTCTTGCGGTATCTCCTACAGGGAAAGTGCCAGGAGGGAAAAGTGAGGATTATGTTTAGACTTTCTCGGAACTGCTTCAAATCAACTAGATATCTTTGTGCTGTAAATCTCCCAACAGCCAAACGCAAAAGCAGCAAACATCTCGCTGTATGTCCCACATCCAAAGTGCCAAGAGAGATCTTGCTCTCCCTGTCTTTGAGTACTGTTTGCACTGTCCCGATTACCTCTTTGCTAACATTCTCTTCAGAGCTGCAGTGAAACCAGGAACCACGTGGAGAAGGCACCCACACTGAAAGTGCCTGGAAGGAACGTTGGGGCTTCTTCTCAGTGTCTCTGATATAGGGTTTCACTGTCCCGGGAAACTCTCTGCTAACACCCTGCAGAGCGCTGTGCCCAATATACAGAAACGTCTTGCGGTATCTCCTACAGGGAAAGTGCCAGGAGGGAAAAGTGAGGATTATGTTTAGACTTTCTCGGAACTGCTTCAAATCAACTAGATATCTTTGTGCTGTAAATCTCCCAACAGCCAAACGCAAAAGCAGCAAACATCTCGCTGTATGTCCCACATCCAAAGTGCCAAGAGAGAGCTTGCTCTCCCTGTCTTTGAGTACTGTTTGCACTGTCCCGATTACCTCTTTGCTAACATTCTCTTCAGAGCTGCTGTGAAACCAGGAACCACGTGGAGAAGGCACCCACACTTAAAGTGCCTGGAGGGAACATTGGGGCTTCTTCTCAGTGTCTCTGATATAGGGTTTCACTGTCCCGGGAAACTCTCTGCTAACACCCTGCACAGCGCTGTGCCCAATATACAGAAATGTCTTGCGGTATCCCCTACAGGGAAAGTGCCAGGAGGGAAAAGTGAGGATTATGCTTAGACTTTCTCGGAACTGCTTCAAATCAGCTATATATCTTTGTGCTGTAAATCTCCCAACAGCCAAACGCAAAAGCAGCAAACATCTCGCTGTATGTCCCACATCCAAAGTGCCAAGAGAGAGCTTGCTCTCCCTGTCTTTGAGTACTGTTTGCACTGTCCCGATTACCTCTTTGCTAACATTCTCTTCAGAGCTGCAGTGAAACCAGGAACCACGTGGAGAAGGCACCCACACTGAAAGTGCCTGGAAGGAACGTTGGGGCTTCTTCTCAGTGTCTCTGATATAGGGTTTCACTGTCCCGGGAAACTCTCTGCTAACACCCTGCAGAGCGCTGTGCCCAATATACAGAAACGTCTTGCGGTATCTCCTACAGGGAAAGTGCCAGGAGGGAAAAGTGAGGATTATGTTTAGACATTCTCGGAACTGCTTCAAATCAACTAGATATCTTTGTGCTGTAAATCTCCCAACAGCCAAACGCAAAAGCAGCAAACATCTCGCTGTATGTCCCACATCCAAAGTGCCAAGAGAGAGCTTGCTCTCCCTGTCTTTGAGTACTGTTTGCACTGTCGTCCCGATTACCTCTTTGCTAACATTCTCTTCAGAGCTGCTGTGAAACCAGGAACCACGTGGAGAAGGCACCCACACTGAAAGTGCCTGGAAGGAACGTTGGGGCTTCTTCTCAGTGTCTCTGATATAGGGTTTCACTGTCCCGGGAAACTCTCTGCTAACACCCTGCAGAGCGCTGTGCCCAATATACAGAAACGTCTTGCGGTATCTCCTACAGGGAAAGTGCCAGGAGGGAAAAGTGAGGATTATGTTTAGACTTTCTCGGAACTGCTTCAAATCAACTAGATATCTTTGTGCTGTAAATCTCCCAACAGCCAAATGTAAAAGCAGCAAACATCTCGCTGTATGTCCCACATCCAAAGTGCCAAGAGAGAGCTTGCTCTCCCTGTCTTTGAGTACTGTTTGCGCTGTCCCGATTACCTCTTTGCTAACATTCTCTTCAGAGCTGCAGTGAAACCAGGAACCACGTGGAGAAGGCACCCACACTGAAAGTGCCTGGAGGGAACATTGGGGCTTCTTCTCAGTGTCTCTGATATAGGGTTTCACTGTGCCGGGAAACTCTCTGCTAACACCCTGCAGAGCGCTGTGCCCAATATACAGAAACGTCTTGCGGTATCTCCTACAGGGAAAGTGCCAGGAGGGAAAAGTGAGGATTATGTTTAGACTTTCTCAGAACTGCTTCAAATCAACTAGATATCTTTGTGCTGTAAATCTCCCAACAGCCAAATGTAAAAGCAGCAAACATCTCGCTGTATGTCCCACATCCAAAGTGCCAAGAGAGAGCTTGCTCTCCCTGTCTTTGAGTACTGTTTGCACTGTCGTCCCGATTACCTCTTTGCTAACATTCTCTTCAGAGCTGCTGTGAAACCAGGAACCACGTGGAGAAGGCACCCACACTGAAAGTGCCTGGAAGGAACGTTGGGGCTTCTTCTCAGTGTCTCTGACATAGGGTTTCACTGTCCTGGGAAACTCTCTGCTAACACCCTGCAGAGCGCTGTGCCCAATATACAGAAACGTCTTGCGGTATCTCCTACAGGGAAAGTGCCAGGAGGGAAAAGTGAGGATTATGTTTAGACTTTCTCGGAACTGCTTCAAATCAACTAGATATCTTTGTGCTGTAAATCTCCCAACAGCCAAACGCAAAAGCAGCAAACATCTCGCTGTATGTCCCACATCCAAAGTGCCAAGAGAGAGCTTGCTCTCCCTGTCTTTGAGTACTGTTTGCACTGTCCCGATTACCTCTTTGCTAACATTCTCTTCAGAGCTGCAGTGAAACCAGGAACCACGTGGAGAAGGCACCCACACTGAAAGTGCCTGGAAGGAACGTTGGGGCTTCTTCTCAGTGTCTCTGATATAGGGTTTCACTGTCCCGGGAAACTCTCTGCTAACACCCTGCAGAGCGCTGTGCCCAATATACAGAAACGTCTTGCGGTATCTCCTACAGGGAAAGTGCCAGGAGGGAAAAGTGAGGATTATGTTTAGACTTTCTCGGAACTGCTTCAAATCAACTAGATATCTTTGTGCTGTAAATCTCCCAACAGCCAAATGTAAAAGCAGCAAACATCTCGCTGTATGTCCCACATCCAAAGTGCCAAGAGAGAGCTTGCTCTCCCTGTCTTTGAGTACTGTTTGCACTGTCGTCCCGATTACCTCTTTGCTAACATTCTCTTCAGAGCTGCAGTGAAACCAGGAACCACGTGGAGAAGGCACCCACACTGAAAGTGCCTGGAAGGAACGTTGGGGCTTCTTCTCAGTGTCTCTGATATAGGGTTTCACTGTCCCGGGAAACTCTCTGCTAACACCCTGCAGAGCGCTGTGCCCAATATACAGAAACGTCTTGCGGTATTTCCTACAGGGAAAGTGCCAGGAGGGAAAAGTGAGGATTATGTTTAGACTTTCTCGGAACTGCTTCAAATCAACTAGATATCTTTGTGCTGTAAATCTCCCAACAGCCAAACGCAAAAGCAGCAAACATCTCGCTGTATGTCCCACATCCAAAGTGCCAAGAGAGAGCTTGCTCTCCCTGTCTTTGAGTACTGTTTGCACTGTCCCGATTACCTCTTTGCTAACATTCTCTTCAGAGCTGCAGTGAAACCAGGAACCACGTGGAGAAGGCACCCACACTGAAAGTGCCTGGAAGGAACGTTGGAGCTTCTTCTCAGTGTCTCTGATATAGGGTTTCACTGTCCCGGGAAACTCTCTGCTAACACCCTGCAGAGCGCTGTGCCCAATATACAGAAACGTCTTGCGGTATCTCCTACAGGGAAAGTGCCAGGAGGGAAAAGTGAGGATTATGTTTAGACTTTCTCAGAACTGCTTCAAATCAACTAGATATCTTTGTGCTGTAAATCTCCCAACAGCCAAATGTAAAAGCAGCAAACATCTCGCTGTATGTCCCACATCCAAAGTGCCAAGAGAGAGCTTGCTCTCCCTGTCTTTGAGTACTGTTTGCACTGTCGTCCCGATTACCTCTTTGCTAACATTCTCTTCAGAGCTGCTGTGAAACCAGGAACCACGTGGAGAAGGCACCCACACTGAAAGTGCCTGGAAGGAACGTTGGGGCTTCTCTCAGTGTCTCTGATATAGGGTTTCACTGTCCTGGGAAACTCTCTGCTAACACCCTGCAGAGCGCTGTGCCCAATATACAGAAACGTCTTGCGGTATCTCCTACAGGGAAAGTGCCAGGAGGGAAAAGTGAGGATTATGTTTAGACTTTCTCGGAACTGCTTCAAATCAACTAGATATCTTTGTGCTGTAAATCTCCCAACAGCCAAACGCAAAAGCAGCAAACATCTCGCTGTATGTCCCACATCCAAAGTGCCAAGAGAGAGCTTGCTCTCCCTGTCTTTGAGTACTGTTTGCACTGTCCCGATTACCTCTTTGCTAACATTCTCTTCAGAGCTGCAGTGAAACCAGGAACCACGTGGAGAAGGCACCCACACTGAAAGTGCCTGGAAGGAACGTTGGGGCTTCTTCTCAGTGTCTCTGATATAGGGTTTCACTGTCCCGGGAAACTCTCTGCTAACACCCTGCAGAGCGCTGTGCCCAATATACAGAAACGTCTTGCGGTATCTCCTACAGGGAAAGTGCCAGGAGGGAAAAGTGAGGATTATGTTTAGACTTTCTCGGAACTGCTTCAAATCAACTAGATATCTTTGTGCTGTAAATCTCCCAACAGCCAAACGCAAAAGCAGCAAACATCTCGCTGTATGTCCCACATCCAAAGTGCCAAGAGAGAGCTTGCTCTCCCTGTCTTTGAGTACTGTTTGCACTGTCCCGATTACCTCTTTGCTAACATTCTCTTCAGAGCTGCAGTGAAACCAGGAACCACGTGGAGAAGGCACCCACACTGAAAGTGCCTGGAGGGAACATTGGGGCTTCTTCTCAGTGTCTCTGACATAGGGTTTCACTGTCCCGGGAAAGTCTCTGCTAACACCCTGCACAGCGCTGTGCCCAATATACAGAAATGTCTTGCGGTATCCCCTACAGGGAAAGTGCCAGGAGGGAAAAGTGAGGATTATGCTTAGACTTTCTCGGAACTGCTTCAAATCAGCTATATATCTTTGTGCTGTAAATCTCCCAACAGCCAAACGCAAAAGCAGCAAACATCTCGCTGTATGTCCCACATCCAAAGTGCCAAGAGAGTAATGTAGAGCTTGCTCTCCCTGTCTTTGAGTACTGTTTGCACTGTCCCGATTACCTCTTTGCTAACATTCTCTTCAAAGCTGCAGTGAAACCAGGAACCACGTGGAGAAGGCACCCACACTGAAAGTGCCTGGAGGGAACATTGGGGCTTCTTCTCAGTGTCTCTGATATAGGGTTTCACTGTCCCAGGAAACTCTCTGCTAACACCCTGCAGAGCGCTGTGCCCAATATACAGAAACGTCTTGCGGTATCTCCTACAGGGAAAGTGCCAGGAGGGAAAAGTGAGGATTATGTTTAGACTTTCTCGGAACTGCTTCAAATCAACTAGATATCTTTGTGCTGTAAATCTCCCAACAGCCAAACGCAAAAGCAGCAAACATCTCGCTGTATGTCCCACATCCAAAGTGCCAAGAGAGAGCTTGCTCTCCCTGTCTTTGAGTACTGTTTGCACTGTCCCGATTACCTCTTTGCTAACATTCTCTTCAGAGCTGCAGTGAAACCAGGAACCACGTGGAGAAGGCACCCACACTGAAAGTGCCTGGAGGGAACATTGGGGCTTCTTCTCAGTGTCTCTGACATAGGGTTTCACTGTCCCGGGAAAGTCTCTGCTAACACCCTGCAGAGCGCTGTGCCCAATATACAGAAATGTCTTGCGGTATCCCCTACAGGGAAAGTGCCAGGAGGGAAAAGTGAGGATTATGCTTAGACTTTCTCGGAACTGCTTCAAATCAGCTATATATCTTTGTGCTGTAAATCTCCCAACAGCCAAACGCAAAAGCAGCAAACATCTCGCTGTATGTCCCACATCCAAAGTGCCAAGAGAGTAATGTAGAGCTTGCTCTCCCTGTCTTTGAGTACTGTTTGCACTGTCCCGATTACCTCTTTGCTAACATTCTCTTCAAAGCTGCAGTGAAACCAGGAACCACGTGGAGAAGGCACCCACACTGAAAGTGCCTGGAGGGAACATTGGGGCTTCTTCTCAGTGTCTCTGATATAGGGTTTCACTGTCCCAGGAAACTCTCTGCTAACACCCTGCAGAGCGCTGTGCCCAATATACAGAAACGTCTTGCGGTATCTCCTACAGGGAAAGTGCCAGGAGGGAAAAGTGAGGATTATGTTTAGACTTTCTCGGAACTGCTTCAAATCAACTAGATATCTTTGTGCTGTAAATCTCCCAACAGCCAAACGCAAAAGCAGCAAACATCTCGCTGTATGTCCCACATCCAAAGTGCCAAGAGAGAGCTTGCTCTCCCTGTCTTTGAGTACTGTTTGCACTGTCCCGATTACCTCTTTGCTAACATTCTCTTCAGAGCTGCAGTGAAACCAGGAACCACGTGGAGAAGGCACCCACACTGAAAGTGCCTGGAGGGAACATTGGGGCTTCTTCTCAGTGTCTCTGACATAGGGTTTCACTGTCCCGGGAAAGTCTCTGCTAACACCCTGCACAGCGCTGTGCCCAATATACAGAAATGTCTTGCGGTATCCCCTACAGGGAAAGTGCCAGGAGGGAAAAGTGAGGATTATGCTTAGACTTTCTCGGAACTGCTTCAAATCAGCTATATATCTTTGTGCTGTAAATCTCCCAACAGCCAAACGCAAAAGCAGCAAACATCTCGCTGTATGTCCCACATCCAAAGTGCCAAGAGAGTAATGTAGAGCTTGCTCTCCCTGTCTTTGAGTACTGTTTGCACTGTCCCGATTACCTCTTTGCTAACATTCTCTTCAAAGCTGCAGTGAAACCAGGAACCACGTGGAGAAGGCACCCACACTGAAAGTGCCTGGAGGGAACATTGGGGCTTCTTCTCAGTGTCTCTGATATAGGGTTTCACTGTCCCAGGAAACTCTCTGCTAACACCCTGCAGAGCGCTGTGCCCAATATACAGAAACGTCTTGCGGTATCTCCTACAGGGAAAGTGCCAGGAGGGAAAAGTGAGGATTATGTTTAGACTTTCTCGGAACTGCTTCAAATCAACTAGATATCTTTGTGCTGTAAATCTCCCAACAGCCAAACGCAGAAGCAGCAAACATCTCGCTGTATGTCCCACATCCAAAGTGCCAAGAGAGTAATGTAGAGCTTGCTCTCCCTGTCTTTGAGTACTGTTTGCACTGTCCCGATTACCTCTTTGCTAACATTCTCTTCAGAGCTGCAGTGAAACCAGGAACCACGTAGAGAAGGCACCCACACTGAAAGTGCCTGGAGGGAACATTGGGGCTTCTTCTCAGTGTCTCTGATATAGGGTTTCACTGTCCCGGGAAACTCTCTGCTAACACCCTGCAGAGCGCTGTGCCCAATATACAGAAACGTCTTGCGGTATCTCCTACAGGGAAAGTGCCAGGAGGGAAAAGTGAGGATTATGTTTAGACTTTCTCGGAACTGCTTCAAATCAACTAGATATCTTTGTGCTGTAAATCTCCCAACAGCCAAATGTAAAAGCAGCAAACATCTCGCTGTATGTCCCACATCCAAAGTGCCAAGAGAGAGCTTGCTCTCCCTGTCTTTGAGTACTGTTTGCACTGTCGTCCCGATTACCTCTTTGCTAACATTCTCTTCAGAGCTGCTGTGAAACCAGGAACCACGTGGAGAAGGCACCCACACTGAAAGTGCCTGGAAGGAACGTTGGGGCTTCTTCTCAGTGTCTCTGATATAGGGTTTCACTGTCCCGGGAAACTCTCTGCTAACACCCTGCAGAGCGCTGTGCCCAATATACAGAAACGTCTTGCGGTATCTCCTACAGGGAAAGTGCCAGGAGGGAAAAGTGAGGATTATGTTTAGACTTTCTCGGAACTGCTTCAAATCAACTAGATATCTTTGTGCTGTAAATCTCCCAACAGCCAAACGCAAAAGCAGCAAACATCTCGCTGTATGTCCCACATCCAAAGTGCCAAGAGAGAGCTTGCTCTCCCTGTCTTTGAGTACTGTTTGCACTGTCCCGATTACCTCTTTGCTAACATTCTCTTCAGAGCTGCAGTGAAACCAGGAACCACGTGGAGAAGGCACTCACACTGAAAGTGCCTGGAAGGAACGTTGGGGCTTCTTCTCAGTGTCTCTGATATAGGGTTTCACTGTCCCGGGAAACTCTCTGCTAACACCCTGCAGAGCGCTGTGCCCAATATACAGAAACGTCTTGCGGTATCTCCTACAGGGAAAGTGCCAGGAGGGAAAAGTGAGGATTATGTTTAGACTTTCTCGGAACTGCTTCAAATCAACTAGATATCTTTGTGCTGTAAATCTCCCAACAGCCAAACGCAAAAGCAGCAAACATCTCGCTGTATGTCCCACATCCAAAGTGCCAAGAGAGAGCTTGCTCTCCCTGTCTTTGAGTACTGTTTGCACTGTCCCGATTACCTCTTTGCTAACATTCTCTTCAGAGCTGCAGTGAAACCAGGAACCACGTGGAGAAGGCACCCACACTGAAAGTGCCTGGAAGGAACGTTGGGGCTTCTTCTCAATGTCTCTGATATAGGGTTTCACTGTCCCGGGAAACTCTCTGCTAACACCCTGCAGAGCGCTGTGCCCAATATACAGAAACGTCTTGCGGTATCTCCTACAGGGAAAGTGCCAGGAGGGAAAAGTGAGGATTATGTTTAGACTTTCTCGGAACTGCTTCAAATCAACTAGATATCTTTGTGCTGTAAATCTCCCAACAGCCAAATGTAAAAGCAGCAAACATCTCGCTGTATGTCCCACATCCAAAGTGCCAAGAGAGAGCTTGCTCTCCCTGTCTTTGAGTACTGTTTGCACTGTCCCGATTACCTCTTTGCTAACATTCTCTTCAGAGCTGCAGTGAAACCAGGAACCACGTGGAGAAGGCACCCACACTGAAAGTGCCTGGAAGGAACGTTGGGGCTTCTTCTCAGTGTCTCTGATATAGGGTTTCACTGTCCCGGGAAACTCTCTGCTAACACCCTGCAGAGCGCTGTGCCCAATATACAGAAACGTCTTGCGGTATCTCCTACAGGGAAAGTGCCAGGAGGGAAAAGTGAGGATTATGTTTAGACTTTCTCGGAACTGCTTCAAATCAACTAGATATCTTTGTGCTGTAAATCTCCCAACAGCCAAACGCAAAAGCAGCAAACATCTCGCTGTATGTCCCACATCCAAAGTGCCAAGAGAGAGCTTGCTCTCCCTGTCTTTGAGTACTGTTTGCACTGTCCCGATTACCTCTTTGCTAACATTCTCTTCAGAGCTGCAGTGAAACCAGGAACCACGTGGAGAAGGCACTCACACGGAAAGTGCCTGGAAGGAACGTTGGGGCTTCTTCTCAGTGTCTCTGATATAGGGTTTCACTGTCCCGGGAAACTCTCTGCTAACACCCTGCAGAGCGCTGTGCCCAATATACAGAAACGTCTTGCGGTATCTCCTACAGGGAAAGTGCCAGGAGGGAAAAGTGAGGATTATGTTTAGACTTTCTCGGAACTGCTTCAAATCAACTAGATATCTTTGTGCTGTAAATCTCCCAACAGCCAAACGCAAAAGCAGCAAACATCTCGCTGTATGTCCCACATCCAAAGTGCCAAGAGAGAGCTTGCTCTCCCTGTCTTTGAGTACTGTTTGCACTGTCGTCCCGATTACCTCTTTGCTAACATTCTCTTCAGAGCTGCAGTGAAACCAGGAACCACGTGGAGAAGGCACCCACACTGAAAGTGCCTGGAAGGAACGTTGGGGCTTCTTCTCAATGTCTCTGATATAGGGTTTCACTGTCCCGGGAAACTCTCTGCTAACACCCTGCAGAGCGCTGTGCCCAATATACAGAAACGTCTTGCGGTATCTCCTACAGGGAAAGTGCCAGGAGGGAAAAGTGAGGATTATGTTTAGACTTTCTCGGAACTGCTTCAAATCAACTAGATATCTTTGTGCTGTAAATCTCCCAACAGCCAAATGTAAAAGCAGCAAACATCTCGCTGTATGTCCCACATCCAAAGTGCCAAGAGAGAGCTTGCTCTCCCTGTCTTTGAGTACTGTTTGCACTGTCGTCCCGATTACCTCTTTGCTAACATTCTCTTCAGAGCTGCTGTGAAACCAGGAACCACGTGGAGAAGGCACCCACACTGAAAGTGCCTGGAAGGAACGTTGGGGCTTCTTCTCAGTGTCTCTGATATAGGGTTTCACTGTCCTGGGAAACTCTCTGCTAACACCCTGCAGAGCGCTGTGCCCAATATACAGAAACGTCTTGCGGTATCTCCTACAGGGAAAGTGCCAGGAGGGAAAAGTGAGGATTATGTTTAGACTTTCTCGGAACTGCTTCAAATCAACTAGATATCTTTGTGCTGTAAATCTCCCAACAGCCAAATGTAAAAGCAGCAAACATCTCGCTGTATGTCCCACATCCAAAGTGCCAAGAGAGAGCTTGCTCTCCCTGTCTTTGAGTACTGTTTGCACTGTCCCGATTACCTCTTTGCTAACATTCTCTTCAGAGCTGCAGTGAAACCAGGAACCACGTGGAGAAGGCACCCACACTGAAAGTGCCTGGAAGGAACGTTGGGGCTTCTTCTCAGTGTCTCTGATATAGGGTTTCACTGTCCCGGGAAACTCTCTGCTAACACCCTGCAGAGCGCTGTGCCCAATATACAGAAACGTCTTGCGGTATCTCCTACAGGGAAAGTGCCAGGAGGGAAAAGTGAGGATTATGTTTAGACTTTCTCGGAACTGCTTCAAATCAACTAGATATCTTTGTGCTGTAAATCTCCCAACAGCCAAATGTAAAAGCAGCAAACATCTCGCTGTATGTCCCACATCCAAAGTGCCAAGAGAGAGCTTGCTCTCCCTGTCTTTGAGTACTGTTTGCACTGTCCCGATTACCTCTTTGCTAACATTCTCTTCAGAGCTGCAGTGAAACCAGGAACCACGTGGAGAAGGCACCCACACTGAAAGTGCCTGGAAGGAACGTTGGGGCTTCTTCTCAGTGTCTCTGATATAGGGTTTCACTGTCCCGGGAAACTCTCTGCTAACACCCTGCAGAGCGCTGTGCCCAATATACAGAAACGTCTTGCGGTATCTCCTACAGGGAAAGTGCCAGGAGGGAAAAGTGAGGATTATGTTTAGACTTTCTCGGAACTGCTTCAAATCAACTAGATATCTTTGTGCTGTAAATCTCCCAACAGCCAAACGCAAAAGCAGCAAACATCTCGCTGTATGTCCCACATCCAAAGTGCCAAGAGAGAGCTTGCTCTCCCTGTCTTTGAGTACTGTTTGCACTGTCCCGATTACCTCTTTGCTAACATTCTCTTCAGAGCTGCAGTGAAACCAGGAACCACGTGGAGAAGGCACTCACACTGAAAGTGCCTGGAAGGAACGTTGGGGCTTCTTCTCAGTGTCTCTGATATAGGGTTTCACTGTCCCGGGAAACTCTCTGCTAACACCCTGCAGAGCGCTGTGCCCAATATACAGAAACGTCTTGCGGTATCTCCTACAGGGAAAGTGCCAGGAGGGAAAAGTGAGGATTATGTTTAGACTTTCTCGGAACTGCTTCAAATCAACTAGATATCTTTGTGCTGTAAATCTCCCAACAGCCAAACGCAAAAGCAGCAAACATCTCGCTGTATGTCCCACATCCAAAGTGCCAAGAGAGAGCTTGCTCTCCCTGTCTTTGAGTACTGTTTGCACTGTCGTCCCGATTACCTCTTTGCTAACATTCTCTTCAGAGCTGCAGTGAAACCAGGAACCACGTGGAGAAGGCACCCACACTGAAAGTGCCTGGAAGGAACGTTGGGGCTTCTTCTCAATGTCTCTGATATAGGGTTTCACTGTCCCGGGAAACTCTCTGCTAACACCCTGCAGAGCGCTGTGCCCAATATACAGAAACGTCTTGCGGTATCTCCTACAGGGAAAGTGCCAGGAGGGAAAAGTGAGGATTATGTTTAGACTTTCTCGGAACTGCTTCAAATCAACTAGATATCTTTGTGCTGTAAATCTCCCAACAGCCAAATGTAAAAGCAGCAAACATCTCGCTGTATGTCCCACATCCAAAGTGCCAAGAGAGAGCTTGCTCTCCCTGTCTTTGAGTACTGTTTGCACTGTCGTCCCGATTACCTCTTTGCTAACATTCTCTTCAGAGCTGCTGTGAAACCAGGAACCACGTGGAGAAGGCACCCACACTGAAAGTGCCTGGAAGGAACGTTGGGGCTTCTTCTCAGTGTCTCTGATATAGGGTTTCACTGTCCTGGGAAACTCTCTGCTAACACCCTGCAGAGCGCTGTGCCCAATATACAGAAACGTCTTGCGGTATCTCCTACAGGGAAAGTGCCAGGAGGGAAAAGTGAGGATTATGTTTAGACTTTCTCGGAACTGCTTCAAATCAACTAGATATCTTTGTGCTGTAAATCTCCCAACAGCCAAATGTAAAAGCAGCAAACATCTCGCTGTATGTCCCACATCCAAAGTGCCAAGAGAGAGCTTGCTCTCCCTGTCTTTGAGTACTGTTTGCACTGTCCCGATTACCTCTTTGCTAACATTCTCTTCAGAGCTGCAGTGAAACCAGGAACCACGTGGAGAAGGCACCCACACTGAAAGTGCCTGGAAGGAACGTTGGGGCTTCTTCTCAGTGTCTCTGATATAGGGTTTCACTGTCCCGGGAAACTCTCTGCTAACACCCTGCAGAGCGCTGTGCCCAATATACAGAAACGTCTTGCGGTATCTCCTACAGGGAAAGTGCCAGGAGGGAAAAGTGAGGATTATGTTTAGACTTTCTCGGAACTGCTTCAAATCAACTAGATATCTTTGTGCTGTAAATCTCCCAACAGCCAAATGTAAAAGCAGCAAACATCTCGCTGTATGTCCCACATCCAAAGTGCCAAGAGAGAGCTTGCTCTCCCTGTCTTTGAGTACTGTTTGCGCTGTCCCGATTACCTCTTTGCTAACATTCTCTTCAGAGCTGCAGTGAAACCAGGAACCACGTGGAGAAGGCACCCACACTGAAAGTGCCTGGAGGGAACATTGGGGCTTCTTCTCAGTGTCTCTGATATAGGGTTTCACTGTCCCGGGAAACTCTCTGCTAACACCCTGCAGAGCGCTGTGCCCAATATACAGAAACATCTTGCGGTATCTCCTACAGGGAAAGTGCCAGGAGGGAAAAGTGAGGATTATGTTTAGACTTTCTCGGAACTGCTTCAAATCAACTAGATATCTTTGTGCTGTAAATCTCCCAACAGCCAAATGTAAAAGCAGCAAACATCTCGCTGTATGTCCCACATCCAAAGTGCCAAGAGAGAGCTTGCTCTCCCTGTCTTTGAGTACTGTTTGCACTGTCCCGATTACCTCTTTGCTAACATTCTCTTCAGAGCTGCAGTGAAACCAGGAACCACGTGGAGAAGGCACCCACACTGAAAGTGCCTGGAAGGAACGTTGGGGCTTCTTCTCAATGTCTCTGATATAGGGTTTCACTGTCCCGGGAAACTCTCTGCTAGCACCCTGCAGAGCGCTGTGCCCAATATACAGAAACGTCTTGCGGTATCTCCTACAGGGAAAGTGCCAGGAGGGAAAAGTGAGGATTATGTTTAGACTTTCTCGGAACTGCTTCAAATCAACTAGATATCTTTGTGCTGTAAATCTCCCAACAGCCAAATGTAAAAGCAGCAAACATCTCGCTGTATGTCCCACATCCAAAGTGCCAAGAGAGAGCTTGCTCTCCCTGTCTTTGAGTACTGTTTGCACTGTCCCGATTACCTCTTTGCTAACATTCTCTTCAGAGCTGCAGTGAAACCAGGAACCACGTGGAGAAGGCACCCACACTGAAAGTGCCTGGAGGGAACATTGGGGCTTCTTCTCAGTGTCTCTGATATAGGGTTTCACTGTCCCGGGAAACTCTCTGCTAACACCCTGCAGAGCGCTGTGCCCAATATACAGAAACGTCTTGCGGTATCTCCTACAGGGAAAGTGCCAGGAGGGAAAAGTGAGGATTATGTTTAGACTTTCTCGGAACTGCTTCAAATCAACTAGATATCTTTGTGCTGTAAATCTCCCAACAGCCAAATGTAAAAGCAGCAAACATCTCGCTGTATGTCCCACATCCAAAGTGCCAAGAGAGAGCTTGCTCTCCCTGTCTTTGAGTACTGTTTGCACTGTCGTCCCGATTACCTCTTTGCTAACATTCTCTTCAGAGCTGCTGTGAAACCAGGAACCACGTGGAGAAGGCACCCACACTGAAAGTGCCTGGAAGGAACGTTGGGGCTTCTTCTCAGTGCCTCTGATATAGGGTTTCACTGTCCCGGGAAACTCTCTGCTAACACCCTGCAGAGCGCTGTGCCCAATATACAGAAACGTCTTGTGGTATCTCCTACAGGGAAAGTGCCAGGAGGGAAAAGTGAGGATTATGTTTAGACTTTCTCGGAACTGCTTCAAATCAACTAGATATCTTTGTGCTGTAAATCTCCCAACAGCCAAACGCAAAAGCAGCAAACATCTCGCTGTATGTCCCACATCCAAAGTGCCAAGAGAGTAATGTAGAGCTTGCTCTCCCTGTCTTTGAGTACTGTTTGCACTGTCCCGATTACCTCTTTGCTAACATTCTCTTCAGAGCTGCAGTGAAAGCAGGAACCACGTGGAGAAGGCACCCACACTGAAAGTGCCTGGAGGGAACATTGGGGCTTCTTCTCAGTGTCTCTGACATAGGGTTTCACTGTCCCGGGAAACTCTCTGCTAACACCCTGCAGAGCGCTGTGCCCAATATACAGAAACGTCTTGCGGTATCTCCTACAGGGAAAGTGCCAGGAGGGAAAAGTGAGGATTATGTTTAGACTTTCTCGGAACTGCTTCAAATCAACTAGATATCTTTGTGCTGTAAATCTCCCAACAGCCAAATGTAAAAGCAGCAAACATCTCGCTGTATGTCCCACATCCAAAGTGCCAAGAGAGAGCTTGCTCTCCCTGTCTTTGAGTACTGTTTGCACTGTCCCGATTACCTCTTTGCTAACATTCTCTTCAGAGCTGCTGTGAAACCAGGAACCACGTGGAGAAGGCACCCACACTGAAAGTGCCTGGAAGGAACGTTGGGGCTTCTTCTCAGTGTCTCTGATATAGGGTTTCACTGTCCCGGGAAACTCTCTGCTAACACCCTGCAGAGCGCTGTGCCCAATATACAGAAACGTCTTGCGGTATCTCCTACAGGGAAAGTGCCAGGAGGGAAAAGTGAGGATTATGTTTAGACTTTCTCGGAACTGCTTCAAATCAACTAGATATCTTTGTGCTGTAAATCTCCCAACAGCCAAACGCAAAAGCAGCAAACATCTCGCTGTATGTCCCACATCCAAAGTGCCAAGAGAGAGCTTGCTCTCCCTGTCTTTGAGTACTGTTTGCACTGTCCCGATTACCTCTTTGCTAACATTCTCTTCAGAGCTGCAGTGAAACCAGGAACCACGTGGAGAAGGCACCCACACTGAAAGTGCCTGGAGGGAACATTGGGGCTTCTTCTCAGTGTCTCTGATATAGGGTTTCACTGTCCCGGGAAACTCTCTGCTAACACCCTGCAGAGCGCTGTGCCCAATATACAGAAACGTCTTGCGGTATCTCCTACAGGGAAAGTGCCAGGAGGGAAAAGTGAGGATTATGTTTAGACTTTCTCGGAACTGCTTCAAATCAACTAGATATCTTTGTGCTGTAAATCTCCCAACAGCCAAATGTAAAAGCAGCAAACATCTCGCTGTATGTCCCACATCCAAAGTGCCAAGAGAGAGCTTGCTCTCCCTGTCTTTGAGTACTGTTTGCACTGTCCCGATTACCTCTTTGCTAACATTCTCTTCAGAGCTGCAGTGAAACCAGGAACCACGTGGAGAAGGCACCCACACTGAAAGTGCCTGGAAGGAACGTTGGGGCTTCTTCTCAGTGTCTCTGATATAGGGTTTCACTGTCCCGGGAAACTCTCTGCTAACACCCTGCAGAGCGCTGTGCCCAATATACAGAAACGTCTTGCGGTATCTCCTACAGGGAAAGTGCCAGGAGGGAAAAGTGAGGATTATGTTTAGACTTTCTCGGAACTGCTTCAAATCAACTAGATATCTTTGTGCTGTAAATCTCCCAACAGCCAAACGCAAAAGCAGCAAACATCTCGCTGTATGTCCCACATCCAAAGTGCCAAGAGAGAGCTTGCTCTCCCTGTCTTTGAGTACTGTTTGCACTGTCCCGATTACCTCTTTGCTAACATTCTCTTCAGAGCTGCAGTGAAAGCAGGAACCACGTGGAGAAGGCACCCACACTGAAAGTGCCTGGAGGGAACATTGGGGCTTCTTCTCAGTGTCTCTGACATAGGGTTTCACTGTCCCGGGAAACTCTCTGCTAACACCCTGCAGAGCGCTGTGCCCAATATACAGAAACGTCTTGCGGTATCTCCTACAGGGAAAGTGCCAGGAGGGAAAAGTGAGGATTATGTTTAGACTTTCTCGGAACTGCTTCAAATCAACTAGATATCTTTGTGCTGTAAATCTCCCAACAGCCAAATGTAAAAGCAGCAAACATCTCGCTGTATGTCCCACATCCAAAGTGCCAAGAGAGAGCTTGCTCTCCCTGTCTTTGAGTACTGTTTGCACTGTCCCGATTACCTCTTTGCTAACATTCTCTTCAGAGCTGCAGTGAAACCAGGAACCACGTGGAGAAGGCACCCACACTGAAAGTGCCTGGAAGGAACGTTGGGGCTTCTTCTCAGTGTCTCTGATATAGGGTTTCACTGTCCCGGGAAACTCTCTGCTAACACCCTGCAGAGCGCTGTGCCCAATATACAGAAACGTCTTGCGGTATCTCCTACAGGGAAAGTGCCAGGAGGGAAAAGTGAGGATTATGTTTAGACTTTCTCGGAACTGCTTCAAATCAACTAGATATCTTTGTGCTGTAAATCTCCCAACAGCCAAACGCAAAAGCAGCAAACATCTCGCTGTATGTCCCACATCCAAAGTGCCAAGAGAGAGCTTGCTCTCCCTGTCTTTGAGTACTGTTTGCACTGTCCCGATTACCTCTTTGCTAACATTCTCTTCAGAGCTGCAGTGAAACCAGGAACCACGTGGAGAAGGCACCCACACTGAAAGTGCCTGGAGGGAACATTGGGGCTTCTTCTCAGTGTCTCTGATATAGGGTTTCACTGTCCCGGGAAACTCTCTGCTAACACCCTGCAGAGCGCTGTGCCCAATATACAGAAACGTCTTGCGGTATCTCCTACAGGGAAAGTGCCAGGAGGGAAAAGTGAGGATTATGTTTAGACTTTCTCGGAACTGCTTCAAATCAACTAGATATCTTTGTGCTGTAAATCTCCCAACAGCCAAATGTAAAAGCAGCAAACATCTCGCTGTATGTCCCACATCCAAAGTGCCAAGAGAGAGCTTGCTCTCCCTGTCTTTGAGTACTGTTTGCACTGTCGTCCCGATTACCTCTTTGCTAACATTCTCTTCAGAGCTGCTGTGAAACCAGGAACCACGTGGAGAAGGCACCCACACTGAAAGTGCCTGGAAGGAACGTTGGGGCTTCTTCTCAGTGTCTCTGATATAGGGTTTCACTGTCCTGGGAAACTCTCTGCTAACACCCTGCAGAGCGCTGTGCCCAATATACAGAAACGTCTTGCGGTATCTCCTACAGGGAAAGTGCCAGGAGGGAAAAGTGAGGATTATGTTTAGACTTTCTCGGAACTGCTTCAAATCAACTAGATATCTTTGTGCTGTAAATCTCCCAACAGCCAAATGTAAAAGCAGCAAACATCTCGCTGTATGTCCCACATCCAAAGTGCCAAGAGAGATCTTGCTCTCCCTGTCTTTGAGTACTGTTTGCACTGTCCCGATTACCTCTTTGCTAACATTCTCTTCAGAGCTGCAGTGAAACCAGGAACCACGTGGAGAAGGCACCCACACTGAAAGTGCCTGGAAGGAACGTTGGGGCTTCTTCTCAGTGTCTCTGATATAGGGTTTCACTGTCCCGGGAAACTCTCTGCTAACACCCTGCAGAGCGCTGTGCCCAATATACAGAAACGTCTTGCGGTATCTCCTACAGGGAAAGTGCCAGGAGGGAAAAGTGAGGATTATGTTTAGACTTTCTCAGAACTGCTTCAAATCAACTAGATATCTTTGTGCTGTAAATCTCCCAACAGCCAAATGTAAAAGCAGCAAACATCTCGCTGTATGTCCCACATCCAAAGTGCCAAGAGAGAGCTTGCTCTCCCTGTCTTTGAGTACTGTTTGCACTGTCGTCCCGATTACCTCTTTGCTAACATTCTCTTCAGAGCTGCTGTGAAACCAGGAACCACGTGGAGAAGGCACCCACACTGAAAGTGCCTGGAAGGAACGTTGGGGCTTCTCTCAGTGTCTCTGATATAGGGTTTCACTGTCCTGGGAAACTCTCTGCTAACACCCTGCAGAGCGCTGTGCCCAATATACAGAAACGTCTTGCGGTATCTCCTACAGGGAAAGTGCCAGGAGGGAAAAGTGAGGATTATGTTTAGACTTTCTCGGAACTGCTTCAAATCAACTAGATATCTTTGTGCTGTAAATCTCCCAACAGCCAAACGCAAAAGCAGCAAACATCTCGCTGTATGTCCCACATCCAAAGTGCCAAGAGAGAGCTTGCTCTCCCTGTCTTTGAGTACTGTTTGCACTGTCCCGATTACCTCTTTGCTAACATTCTCTTCAGAGCTGCAGTGAAACCAGGAACCACGTGGAGAAGGCACCCACACTGAAAGTGCCTGGAAGGAACGTTGGGGCTTCTTCTCAGTGTCTCTGATATAGGGTTTCACTGTCCCGGGAAACTCTCTGCTAACACCCTGCAGAGCGCTGTGCCCAATATACAGAAACGTCTTGCGGTATCTCCTACAGGGAAAGTGCCAGGAGGGAAAAGTGAGGATTATGTTTAGACTTTCTCGGAACTGCTTCAAATCAACTAGATATCTTTGTGCTGTAAATCTCCCAACAGCCAAACGCAAAAGCAGCAAACATCTCGCTGTATGTCCCACATCCAAAGTGCCAAGAGAGAGCTTGCTCTCCCTGTCTTTGAGTACTGTTTGCACTGTCCCGATTACCTCTTTGCTAACATTCTCTTCAGAGCTGCAGTGAAACCAGGAACCACGTGGAGAAGGCACCCACACTGAAAGTGCCTGGAGGGAACATTGGGGCTTCTTCTCAGTGTCTCTGATATAGGGTTTCACTGTCCCGGGAAACTCTCTGCTAACACCCTGCACAGCGCTGTGCCCAATATACAGAAATGTTTTACGGTATCCCCTACAGGGAAAGTGCCAGGAGGGAAAAGTGAGGATTATGCTTAGACTTTCTCGGAACTGCTTCAAATCAACTAGATATCTTTGTGCTGTAAATCTCCCAACAGCCAAACGCAAAAGCAGCAAACATCTCGCTGTATGTCCCACATCCAAAGTGCCAAGAGAGTAATGTAGAGCTTGCTGTCCCTGTCTTTGAGTACTGTTTGCACTGTCCCGATTACCTCTTTGCTAACATTCTCTTCAGAGCTGCAGTGAAACCAGGAACCACGTGGAGAAGGCACCCACACTGAAAGTGCCTGGAGGGAACATTGGGGCTTCTTCTCAGTGTCTCTGATATAGGGTTTCACTGTCCCAGGAAACTCTCTGCTAACACCCTGCAGAGCGCTGTGCCCAATATACAGAAACGTCTTGCGGTATCTCCTACAGGGAAAGTGCCAGGAGGGAAAAGTGAGGATTATGTTTAGACTTTCTCGGAACTGCTTCAAATCAACTAGATATCTTTGTGCTGTAAATCTCCCAACAGCCAAATGTAAAAGCAGCAAACATCTCGCTGTATGTCCCACATCCAAAGTGCCAAGAGAGAGCTTGCTCTCCCTGTCTTTGAGTACTGTTTGCACTGTCCCGATTACCTCTTTGCTAACATTCTCTTCAGAGCTGCAGTGAAACCAGGAACCACGTGGAGAAGGCACCCACACTGAAAGTGCCTGGAAGGAACGTTGGGGCTTCTTCTCAGTGTCTCTGATATAGGGTTTCACTGTCCCGGGAAACTCTCTGCTAACACCCTGCACAGCGCTGTGCCCAATATACAGAAAAGTCTTGCGGTATCTCCTACAGGGAAAGTGCCAGGAGGGAAAAGTGAGGATTATGTTTAGACTTTCTCGGAACTGCTTCAAATCAACTAGATATCTTTGTGCTGTAAATCTCCCAACAGCCAAATGTAAAAGCAGCAAACATCTCGCTGTATGTCCCACATCCAAAGTGCCAAGAGAGAGCTTGCTCTCCCTGTCTTTGAGTACTGTTTGCACTGTCCCGATTACCTCTTTGCTAACATTCTCTTCAGAGCTGCAGTGAAACCAGGAACCACGTGGAGAAGGCACCCACACTGAAAGTGCCTGGAGGGAACATTGGGGCTTCTTCTCAGTGTCTCTGACATAGGGTTTCACTGTCCCGGGAAAGTCTCTGCTAACACCCTGCAGAGCGCTGTGCCCAATATACAGAAATGTCTTGCGGTATCCCCTACAGGGAAAGTGCCAGGAAGGAAAAGTGAGGATTATGTTTAGACTTTCTCAGAACTGCTTCAAATCAACTAGATATCTTTGTGCTGTAAATCTCCCAACAGCCAAACGCAGAAGCAGCAAACATCTCGCTGTATGTCCCACATCCTAAGTGCCAAGAGAGTAATGTAGAGCTTGCTCTCCCTGTCTTTGAGTACTGTTTGCACTGTCCCGATTACCTCTTTGCTAACATTCTCTTCAGAGCTGCAGTGAAACCAGGAACCACGTGGAGAAGGCACCCACACTGAAAGTGCCTGGAGGGAACATTGGGGCTTCTTCTCAGTGTCTCTGATATAGGGTTTCACTGTCCCGGGAAACTCTCTGCTAACACCCTGCACAGCGCTGTGCCCAATATACAGAAACGTCTTGCGGTATCTCCTACAGGGAAAGTGCCAGGAGGGAAAAGTGAGGATTATGTTTAGACTTTCTCGGAACTGCTTCAAATCAACTAGATATCTTTGTGCTGTAAATCTCCCAACAGCCAAACGCAAAAGCAGCAAACATCTCGCTGTATGTCCCACATCCAAAGTGCCAAGAGAGAGCTTGCTCTCCCTGTCTTTGAGTACTGTTTGCACTGTCCCGATTACCTCTTTGCTAACATTCTCTTCAGAGCTGCAGTGAAACCAGGAACCACGTGGAGAAGGCACCCACACTGAAAGTGCCTGGAAGGAACGTTGGGGCTTCTTCTCAATGTCTCTGATATAGGGTTTCACTGTCCCGGGAAACTCTCTGCTAACACCCTGCAGAGCGCTGTGCCCAATATACAGAAACGTCTTGCGGTATCTCCTACAGGGAAAGTGCCAGGAGGGAAAAGTGAGGATTATGTTTAGACTTTCTCGGAACTGCTTCAAATCAACTAGATATCTTTGTGCTGTAAATCTCCCAACAGCCAAACGCAAAAGCAGCAAACATCTCGCTGTATGTCCCACATCCAAAGTGCCAAGAGAGAGCTTGCTCTCCCTGTCTTTGAGTACTGTTTGCACTGTCCCGATTACCTCTTTGCTAACATTCTCTTCAGAGCTGCAGTGAAACCAGGAACCACGTGGAGAAGGCACCCACACTGAAAGTGCCTGGAAGGAACGTTGGGGCTTCTTCTCAGTGTCTCTGATATAGGGTTTCACTGTCCCGGGAAACTCTCTGCTAACACCCTGCAGAGCGCTGTGCCCAATATACAGAAACGTCTTGCGGTATCTCCTACAGGGAAAGTGCCAGGAGGGAAAAGTGAGGATTATGTTTAGACTTTCTCGGAACTGCTTCAAATCAACTAGATATCTTTGTGCTGTAAATCTCCCAACAGCCAAATGTAAAAGCAGCAAACATCTCGCTGTATGTCCCACATCCAAAGTGCCAAGAGAGAGCTTGCTCTCCCTGTCTTTGAGTACTGTTTGCGCTGTCCCGATTACCTCTTTGCTAACATTCTCTTCAGAGCTGCAGTGGAACCAGGAACCACGTGGAGAAGGCACCCACACTGAAAGTGCCTGGAGGGAACATTGGGGCTTCTTCTCAGTGTCTCTGATATAGGGTTTCACTGTCCCGGGAAACTCTCTGCTAACACCCTGCAGAGCGCTGTGCCCAATATACAGAAACGTCTTGCGGTATCTCCTACAGGGAAAGTGCCAGGAGGGAAAAGTGAGGATTATGTTTAGACTTTCTCGGAACTGCTTCAAATCAACTAGATATCTTTGTGCTGTAAATCTCCCAACAGCCAAATGTAAAAGCAGCAAACATCTCGCTGTATGTCCCACATCCAAAGTGCCAAGAGAGAGCTTGCTCTCCCTGTCTTTGAGTACTGTTTGCACTGTCGTCCCGATTACCTCTTTGCTAACATTCTCTTCAGAGCTGCTGTGAAACCAGGAACCACGTGGAGAAGGCACCCACACTGAAAGTGCCTGGAAGGAACGTTGGGGCTTCTCTCAGTGTCTCTGACATAGGGTTTCACTGTCCTGGGAAACTCTCTGCTAACACCCTGCAGAGCGCTGTGCCCAATATACAGAAACGTCTTGCGGTATCTCCTACAGGGAAAGTGCCAGGAGGGAAAAGTGAGGATTATGTTTAGACTTTCTCGGAACTGCTTCAAATCAACTAGATATCTTTGTGCTGTAAATCTCCCAACAGCCAAACGCAAAAGCAGCAAACATCTCGCTGTATGTCCCACATCCAAAGTGCCAAGAGAGAGCTTGCTCTCCCTGTCTTTGAGTACTGTTTGCACTGTCCCGATTACCTCTTTGCTAACATTCTCTTCAGAGCTGCAGTGAAACCAGGAACCACGTGGAGAAGGCACCCACACTGAAAGTGCCTGGAAGGAACGTTGGGGCTTCTTCTCAGTGTCTCTGATATAGGGTTTCACTGTCCCGGGAAACTCTCTGCTAACACCCTGCAGAGCGCTGTGCCCAATATACAGAAACATCTTGCGGTATCTCCTACAGGGAAAGTGCCAGGAGGGAAAAGTGAGGATTATGTTTAGACTTTCTCGGAACTGCTTCAAATCAACTAGATATCTTTGTGCTGTAAATCTCCCAACAGCCAAACGCAAAAGCAGCAAACATCTCGCTGTATGTCCCACATCCAAAGTGCCAAGAGAGAGCTTGCTCTCCCTGTCTTTGAGTACTGTTTGCACTGTCCCGATTACCTCTTTGCTAACATTCTCTTCAGAGCTGCAGTGAAACCAGGAACCACGTGGAGAAGGCACCCACACTGAAAGTGCCTGGAGGGAACATTGGGGCTTCTTCTCAGTGTCTCTGATGTCGGGTTTCACTGTCCCGGGAAAGTCTCTGCTAACACCCTGCACAGCGCTGTGCCCAATATACAGAAATGTCTTGCGGTATCCCCTACAGGGAAAGTGCCAGGAGGGAAAAGTGAGGATTATGCTTAGACTTTCTCGGAACTGCTTCAAATCAGCTATATATCTTTGTGCTGTAAATCTCCCAACAGCCAAACGCAAAAGCAGCAAACATCTCGCTGTATGTCCCACATCCAAAGTGCCAAGAGAGAGCTTGCTCTCCCTGTCTTTGAGTACTGTTTGCACTGTCCCGATTACCTCTTTGCTAACATTCTCTTCAGAGCTGCAGTGAAACCAGGAACCACGTGGAGAAGGCACCCACACTGAAAGTGCCTGGAAGGAACGTTGGGGCTTCTTCTCAGTGTCTCTGATATAGGGTTTCACTGTCCCGGGAAACTCTCTGCTAACACCCTGCAGAGCGCTGTGCCCAATATACAGAAACGTCTTGCGGTATCTCCTACAGGGAAAGTGCCAGGAGGGAAAAGTGAGGATTATGTTTAGACTTTCTCGGAACTGCTTCAAATCAACTAGATATCTTTGTGCTGTAAATCTCCCAACAGCCAAATGTAAAAGCAGCAAACATCTCGCTGTATGTCCCACATCCAAAGTGCCAAGAGAGAGCTTGCTCTCCCTGTCTTTGAGTACTGTTTGCACTGTCGTCCCGATTACCTCTTTGCTAACATTCTCTTCAGAGCTGCTGTGAAACCAGGAACCACGTGGAGAAGGCACCCACACTGAAAGTGCCTGGAAGGAACGTTGGGGCTTCTTCTCAGTGTCTCTGATATAGGGTTTCACTGTCCCGGGAAACTCTCTGCTAACACCCTGCAGAGCGCTGTGCCCAATATACAGAAACGTCTTGCGGTATCTCCTACAGGGAAAGTGCCAGGAGGGAAAAGTGAGGATTATGTTTAGACTTTCTCGGAACTGCTTCAAATCAACTAGATATCTTTGTGCTGTAAATCTCCCAACAGCCAAATGTAAAAGCAGCAAACATCTCGCTGTATGTCCCACATCCAAAGTGCCAAGAGAGAGCTTGCTCTCCCTGTCTTTGAGTACTGTTTGCGCTGTCCCGATTACCTCTTTGCTAACATTCTCTTCAGAGCTGCAGTGAAACCAGGAACCACGTGGAGAAGGCACCCACACTGAAAGTGCCTGGAGGGAACATTGGGGCTTCTTCTCAGTGTCTCTGATATAGGGTTTCACTGTCCCGGGAAACTCTCTGCTAACACCCTGCAGAGCGCTGTGCCCAATATACAGAAACGTCTTGCGGTATCTCCTACAGGGAAAGTGCCAGGAGGGAAAAGTGAGGATTATGTTTAGACTTTCTCAGAACTGCTTCAAATCAACTAGATATCTTTGTGCTGTAAATCTCCCAACAGCCAAACGCAAAAGCAGCAAACATCTCGCTGTATGTCCCACATCCAAAGTGCCAAGAGAGAGCTTGCTCTCCCTGTCTTTGAGTACTGTTTGCACTGTCGTCCCGATTACCTCTTTGCTAACATTCTCTTCAGAGCTGCTGTGAAACCAGGAACCACGTGGAGAAGGCACCCACACTGAAAGTGCCTGGAAGGAACGTTGGGGCTTCTTCTCAGTGTCTCTGACATAGGGTTTCACTGTCCTGGGAAACTCTCTGCTAACACCCTGCAGAGCGCTGTGCCCAATATACAGAAACGTCTTGCGGTATCTCCTACAGGGAAAGTGCCAGGAGGGAAAAGTGAGGATTATGTTTAGACTTTCTCGGAACTGCTTCAAATCAACTAGATATCTTTGTGCTGTAAATCTCCCAACAGCCAAACGCAAAAGCAGCAAACATCTCGCTGTATGTCCCACATCCAAAGTGCCAAGAGAGAGCTTGCTCTCCCTGTCTTTGAGTACTGTTTGCACTGTCCCGATTACCTCTTTGCTAACATTCTCTTCAGAGCTGCAGTGAAACCAGGAACCACGTGGAGAAGGCACCCACACTGAAAGTGCCTGGAAGGAACGTTGGGGCTTCTTCTCAGTGTCTCTGATATAGGGTTTCACTGTCCCGGGAAACTCTCTGCTAACACCCTGCAGAGCGCTGTGCCCAATATACAGAAACGTCTTGCGGTATCTCCTACAGGGAAAGTGCCAGGAGGGAAAAGTGAGGATTATGTTTAGACTTTCTCGGAACTGCTTCAAATCAACTAGATATCTTTGTGCTGTAAATCTCCCAACAGCCAAATGTAAAAGCAGCAAACATCTCGCTGTATGTCCCACATCCAAAGTGCCAAGAGAGAGCTTGCTCTCCCTGTCTTTGAGTACTGTTTGCACTGTCGTCCCGATTACCTCTTTGCTAACATTCTCTTCAGAGCTGCTGTGAAACCAGGAACCACGTGGAGAAGGCACCCACACTGAAAGTGCCTGGAAGGAACGTTGGGGCTTCTTCTCAGTGTCTCTGATATAGGGTTTCACTGTCCCGGGAAACTCTCTGCTAACACCCTGCAGAGCGCTGTGCCCAATATACAGAAACGTCTTGCGGTATTTCCTACAGGGAAAGTGCCAGGAGGGAAAAGTGAGGATTATGTTTAGACTTTCTCGGAACTGCTTCAAATCAACTAGATATCTTTGTGCTGTAAATCTCCCAACAGCCAAACGCAAAAGCAGCAAACATCTCGCTGTATGTCCCACATCCAAAGTGCCAAGAGAGAGCTTGCTCTCCCTGTCTTTGAGTACTGTTTGCACTGTCCCGATTACCTCTTTGCTAACATTCTCTTCAGAGCTGCAGTGAAACCAGGAACCACGTGGAGAAGGCACCCACACTGAAAGTGCCTGGAAGGAACGTTGGAGCTTCTTCTCAGTGTCTCTGATATAGGGTTTCACTGTCCCGGGAAACTCTCTGCTAACACCCTGCAGAGCGCTGTGCCCAATATACAGAAACGTCTTGCGGTATCTCCTACAGGGAAAGTGCCAGGAGGGAAAAGTGAGGATTATGTTTAGACTTTCTCGGAACTGCTTCAAATCAACTAGATATCTTTGTGCTGTAAATCTCCCAACAGCCAAACGCAAAAGCAGCAAACATCTCGCTGTATGTCCCACATCCAAAGTGCCAAGAGAGAGCTTGCTCTCCCTGTCTTTGAGTACTGTTTGCACTGTCCCGATTACCTCTTTGCTAACATTCTCTTCAGAGCTGCAGTGAAACCAGGAACCACGTGGAGAAGGCACCCACACTGAAAGTGCCTGGAAGGAACGTTGGGGCTTCTTCTCAGTGTCTCTGATATAGGGTTTCACTGTCCCGGGAAACTCTCTGCTAACACCCTGCAGAGCGCTGTGCCCAATATACAGAAACGTCTTGCGGTATCTCCTACAGGGAAAGTGCCAGGAGGGAAAAGTGAGGATTATGTTTAGACTTTCTCGGAACTGCTTCAAATCAACTAGATATCTTTGTGCTGTAAATCTCCCAACAGCCAAACGCAAAAGCAGCAAACATCTCGCTGTATGTCCCACATCCAAAGTGCCAAGAGAGAGCTTGCTCTCCCTGTCTTTGAGTACTGTTTGCACTGTCCCGATTACCTCTTTGCTAACATTCTCTTCAGAGCTGCTGTGAAACCAGGAACCACGTGGAGAAGGCACCCACACTGAAAGTGCCTGGAGGGAACATTGGGGCTTCTTCTCAGTGTCTCTGATGTCGGGTTTCACTGTCCCGGGAAAGTCTCTGCTAACACCCTGCACAGCGCTGTGCCCAATATACAGAAATGTCTTGCGGTATCCCCTACAGGGAAAGTGCCAGGAGGGAAAAGTGAGGATTATGCTTAGACTTTCTCGGAACTGCTTCAAATCAGCTATATATCTTTGTGCTGTAAATCTCCCAACAGCCAAACGCAAAAGCAGCAAACATCTCGCTGTATGTCCCACATCCAAAGTGCCAAGAGAGAGCTTGCTCTCCCTGTCTTTGAGTACTGTTTGCACTGTCCCGATTACCTCTTTGCTAACATTCTCTTCAGAGCTGCAGTGAAACCAGGAACCACGTGGAGAAGGCACCCACACTGAAAGTGCCTGGAAGGAACGTTGGGGCTTCTTCTCAGTGTCTCTGATATAGGGTTTCACTGTCCCGGGAAACTCTCTGCTAACACCCTGCAGAGCGCTGTGCCCAATATACAGAAACGTCTTGCGGTATCTCCTACAGGGAAAGTGCCAGGAGGGAAAAGTGAGGATTATGTTTAGACTTTCTCGGAACTGCTTCAAATCAACTAGATATCTTTGTGCTGTAAATCTCCCAACAGCCAAATGTAAAAGCAGCAAACATCTCGCTGTATGTCCCACATCCAAAGTGCCAAGAGAGAGCTTGCTCTCCCTGTCTTTGAGTACTGTTTGCGCTGTCCCGATTACCTCTTTGCTAACATTCTCTTCAGAGCTGCAGTGAAACCAGGAACCACGTGGAGAAGGCACCCACACTGAAAGTGCCTGGAGGGAACATTGGGGCTTCTTCTCAGTGTCTCTGATATAGGGTTTCACTGTCCCGGGAAACTCTCTGCTAACACCCTGCAGAGCGCTGTGCCCAATATACAGAAACGTCTTGCGGTATCTCCTACAGGGAAAGTGCCAGGAGGGAAAAGTGAGGATTATGTTTAGACTTTCTCAGAACTGCTTCAAGTCAACTAGATATCTTTGTGCTGTAAATCTCCCAACAGCCAAATGTAAAAGCAGCAAACATCTCGCTGTATGTCCCACATCCAAAGTGCCAAGAGAGAGCTTGCTCTCCCTGTCTTTGAGTACTGTTTGCACTGTCGTCCCGATTACCTCTTTGCTAACATTCTCTTCAGAGCTGCTGTGAAACCAGGAACCACGTGGAGAAGGCACCCACACTGAAAGTGCCTGGAAGGAACGTTGGGGCTTCTTCTCAGTGTCTCTGACATAGGGTTTCACTGTCCTGGGAAACTCTCTGCTAACACCCTGCAGAGCGCTGTGCCCAATATACAGAAACGTCTTGCGGTATCTCCTACAGGGAAAGTGCCAGGAGGGAAAAGTGAGGATTATGTTTAGACTTTCTCGGAACTGCTTCAAATCAACTAGATATCTTTGTGCTGTAAATCTCCCAACAGCCAAACGCAAAAGCAGCAAACATCTCGCTGTATGTCCCACATCCAAAGTGCCAAGAGAGAGCTTGCTCTCCCTGTCTTTGAGTACTGTTTGCACTGTCCCGATTACCTCTTTGCTAACATTCTCTTCAGAGCTGCAGTGAAACCAGGAACCACGTGGAGAAGGCACCCACACTGAAAGTGCCTGGAAGGAACGTTGGGGCTTCTTCTCAGTGTCTCTGATATAGGGTTTCACTGTCCCGGGAAACTCTCTGCTAACACCCTGCAGAGCGCTGTGCCCAATATACAGAAACGTCTTGCGGTATCTCCTACAGGGAAAGTGCCAGGAGGGAAAAGTGAGGATTATGTTTAGACTTTCTCGGAACTGCTTCAAATCAACTAGATATCTTTGTGCTGTAAATCTCCCAACAGCCAAATGTAAAAGCAGCAAACATCTCGCTGTATGTCCCACATCCAAAGTGCCAAGAGAGAGCTTGCTCTCCCTGTCTTTGAGTACTGTTTGCACTGTCGTCCCGATTACCTCTTTGCTAACATTCTCTTCAGAGCTGCTGTGAAACCAGGAACCACGTGGAGAAGGCACCCACACTGAAAGTGCCTGGAAGGAACGTTGGGGCTTCTTCTCAATGTCTCTGATATAGGGTTTCACTGTCCCGGGAAACTCTCTGCTAACACCCTGCAGAGCGCTGTGCCCAATATACAGAAACGTCTTGCGGTATTTCCTACAGGGAAAGTGCCAGGAGGGAAAAGTGAGGATTATGTTTAGACTTTCTCGGAACTGCTTCAAATCAACTAGATATCTTTGTGCTGTAAATCTCCCAACAGCCAAACGCAAAAGCAGCAAACATCTCGCTGTATGTCCCACATCCAAAGTGCCAAGAGAGAGCTTGCTCTCCCTGTCTTTGAGTACTGTTTGCACTGTCCCGATTACCTCTTTGCTAACATTCTCTTCAGAGCTGCAGTGAAACCAGGAACCACGTGGAGAAGGCACCCACACTGAAAGTGCCTGGAAGGAACGTTGGAGCTTCTTCTCAGTGTCTCTGATATAGGGTTTCACTGTCCCGGGAAACTCTCTGCTAACACCCTGCAGAGCGCTGTGCCCAATATACAGAAACGTCTTGCGGTATCTCCTACAGGGAAAGTGCCAGGAGGGAAAAGTGAGGATTATGTTTAGACTTTCTCAGAACTGCTTCAAATCAACTAGATATCTTTGTGCTGTACATCTCCCAACAGCCAAATGTAAAAGCAGCAAACATCTCGCTGTATGTCCCACATCCAAAGTGCCAAGAGAGAGCTTGCTCTCCCTGTCTTTGAGTACTGTTTGCACTGTCGTCCCGATTACCTCTTTGCTAACATTCTCTTCAGAGCTGCTGTGAAACCAGGAACCACGTGGAGAAGGCACCCACACTGAAAGTGCCTGGAAGGAACGTTGGGGCTTCTCTCAGTGTCTCTGATATAGGGTTTCACTGTCCTGGGAAACTCTCTGCTAACACCCTGCAGAGCGCTGTGCCCAATATACAGAAACGTCTTGCGGTATCTCCTACAGGGAAAGTGCCAGGAGGGAAAAGTGAGGATTATGTTTAGACTTTCTCGGAACTGCTTCAAATCAACTAGATATCTTTGTGCTGTAAATCTCCCAACAGCCAAACGCAAAAGCAGCAAACATCTCGCTGTATGTCCCACATCCAAAGTGCCAAGAGAGAGCTTGCTCTCCCTGTCTTTGAGTACTGTTTGCACTGTCGTCCCGATTACCTCTTTGCTAACATTCTCTTCAGAGCTGCTGTGAAACCAGGAACCACGTGGAGAAGGCACCCACACTGAAAGTGCCTGGAGGGAACATTGGGGCTTCTTCTCAGTGTCTCTGACATAGGGTTTCACTGTCCCGGGAAAGTCTCTGCTAACACCCTGCACAGCGCTGTGCCCAATATACAGAAATGTCTTGCGGTATCCCCTACAGGGAAAGTGCCAGGAGGGAAAAGTGAGGATTATGCTTAGACTTTCTCGGAACTGCTTCAAATCAGCTATATATCTTTGTGCTGTAAATCTCCCAACAGCCAAACGCAAAAGCAGCAAACATCTCGCTGTATGTCCCACATCCAAAGTGCCAAGAGAGAGCTTGCTCTCCCTGTCTTTGAGTACTGTTTGCACTGTCCCGATTACCTCTTTGCTAACATTCTCTTCAGAGCTGCAGTGAAACCAGGAACCACGTGGAGAAGGCACCCACACTGAAAGTGCCTGGAAGGAACGTTGGAGCTTCTTCTCAGTGTCTCTGATATAGGGTTTCACTGTCCCGGGAAACTCTCTGCTAACACCCTGCAGAGCGCTGTGCCCAATATACAGAAACGTCTTGCGGTATCTCCTACAGGGAAAGTGCCAGGAGGGAAAAGTGAGGATTATGTTTAGACTTTCTCAGAACTGCTTCAAATCAACTAGATATCTTTGTGCTGTACATCTCCCAACAGCCAAATGTAAAAGCAGCAAACATCTCGCTGTATGTCCCACATCCAAAGTGCCAAGAGAGAGCTTGCTCTCCCTGTCTTTGAGTACTGTTTGCACTGTCGTCCCGATTACCTCTTTGCTAACATTCTCTTCAGAGCTGCTGTGAAACCAGGAACCACGTGGAGAAGGCACCCACGCTGAAAGTGCCTGGAAGGAACGTTGGGGCTTCTCTCAGTGTCTCTGATATAGGGTTTCACTGTCCTGGGAAACTCTCTGCTAACACCCTGCAGAGCGCTGTGCCCAATATACAGAAACGTCTTGCGGTATCTCCTACAGGGAAAGTGCCAGGAGGGAAAAGTGAGGATTATGTTTAGACTTTCTCGGAACTGCTTCAAATCAACTAGATATCTTTGTGCTGTAAATCTCCCAACAGCCAAACGCAAAAGCAGCAAACATCTCGCTGTATGTCCCACATCCAAAGTGCCAAGAGAGAGCTTGCTCTCCCTGTCTTTGAGTACTGTTTGCACTGTCCCGATTACCTCTTTGCTAACATTCTCTTCAGAGCTGCAGTGAAACCAGGAACCACGTGGAGAAGGCACCCACACTGAAAGTGCCTGGAAGGAACGTTGGGGCTTCTTCTCAGTGTCTCTGACATAGGGTTTCACTGTCCCGGGAAACTCTCTGCTAACACCCTGCAGAGCGCTGTGCCCAATATACAGAAACGTCTTGCGGTATCTCCTACAGGGAAAGTGCCAGGAGGGAAAAGTGAGGATTATGTTTAGACTTTCTCGGAACTGCTTCAAATCAACTAGATATCTTTGTGCTGTAAATCTCCCAACAGCCAAACGCAAAAGCAGCAAACATCTCGCTGTATGTCCCACATCCAAAGTGCCAAGAGAGAGCTTGCTCTCCCTGTCTTTGAGTACTGTTTGCACTGTCCCGATTACCTCTTTGCTAACATTCTCTTCAGAGCTGCAGTGAAACCAGGAACCACGTGGAGAAGGCACCCACACTGAAAGTGCCTGGAAGGAACGTTGGGGCTTCTTCTCAGTGTCTCTGATATAGGGTTTCACTGTCCCGGGAAACTCTCTGCTAACACCCTGCAGAGCGCTGTGCCCAATATACAGAAACGTCTTGCGGTATCTCCTACAGGGAAAGTGCCAGGAGGGAAAAGTGAGGATTATGTTTAGACTTTCTCGGAACTGCTTCAAATCAACTAGATATCTTTGTGCTGTAAATCTCCCAACAGCCAAATGTAAAAGCAGCAAACATCTCGCTGTATGTCCCACATCCAAAGTGCCAAGAGAGAGCTTGCTCTCCCTGTCTTTGAGTACTGTTTGCACTGTCGTCCCGATTACCTCTTTGCTAACATTCTCTTCAGAGCTGCTGTGAAACCAGGAACCACGTGGAGAAGGCACCCACACTGAAAGTGCCTGGAAGGAACGTTGGGGCTTCTTCTCAGTGTCTCTGATATAGGGTTTCACTGTCCCGGGAAACTCTCTGCTAACACCCTGCAGAGCGCTGTGCCCAATATACAGAAACGTCTTGCGGTATTTCCTACAGGGAAAGTGCCAGGAGGGAAAAGTGAGGATTATGTTTAGACTTTCTCGGAACTGCTTCAAATCAACTAGATATCTTTGTGCTGTAAATCTCCCAACAGCCAAACGCAAAAGCAGCAAACATCTCGCTGTATGTCCCACATCCAAAGTGCCAAGAGAGAGCTTGCTCTCCCTGTCTTTGAGTACTGTTTGCACTGTCCCGATTACCTCTTTGCTAACATTCTCTTCAGAGCTGCAGTGAAACCAGGAACCACGTGGAGAAGGCACCCACACTGAAAGTGCCTGGAAGGAACGTTGGAGCTTCTTCTCAGTGTCTCTGATATAGGGTTTCACTGTCCCGGGAAACTCTCTGCTAACACCCTGCAGAGCGCTGTGCCCAATATACAGAAACGTCTTGCGGTATCTCCTACAGGGAAAGTGCCAGGAGGGAAAAGTGAGGATTATGTTTAGACTTTCTCAGAACTGCTTCAAATCAACTAGATATCTTTGTGCTGTACATCTCCCAACAGCCAAATGTAAAAGCAGCAAACATCTCGCTGTATGTCCCACATCCAAAGTGCCAAGAGAGAGCTTGCTCTCCCTGTCTTTGAGTACTGTTTGCACTGTCGTCCCGATTACCTCTTTGCTAACATTCTCTTCAGAGCTGCTGTGAAACCAGGAACCACGTGGAGAAGGCACCCACACTGAAAGTGCCTGGAGGGAACATTGGGGCTTCTTCTCAGTGTCTCTGACATAGGGTTTCACTGTCCCGGGAAAGTCTCTGCTAACACCCTGCACAGCGCTGTGCCCAATATACAGAAATGTCTTGCGGTATCCCCTACAGGGAAAGTGCCAGGAGGGAAAAGTGAGGATTATGCTTAGACTTTCTCGGAACTGCTTCAAATCAGCTATATATCTTTGTGCTGTAAATCTCCCAACAGCCAAACGCAAAAGCAGCAAACATCTCGCTGTATGTCCCACATCCAAAGTGCCAAGAGAGAGCTTGCTCTCCCTGTCTTTGAGTACTGTTTGCACTGTCCCGATTACCTCTTTGCTAACATTCTCTTCAGAGCTGCAGTGAAACCAGGAACCACGTGGAGAAGGCACCCACACTGAAAGTGCCTGGAAGGAACGTTGGAGCTTCTTCTCAGTGTCTCTGATATAGGGTTTCACTGTCCCGGGAAACTCTCTGCTAACACCCTGCAGAGCGCTGTGCCCAATATACAGAAACGTCTTGCGGTATCTCCTACAGGGAAAGTGCCAGGAGGGAAAAGTGAGGATTATGTTTAGACTTTCTCAGAACTGCTTCAAATCAACTAGATATCTTTGTGCTGTACATCTCCCAACAGCCAAATGTAAAAGCAGCAAACATCTCGCTGTATGTCCCACATCCAAAGTGCCAAGAGAGAGCTTGCTCTCCCTGTCTTTGAGTACTGTTTGCACTGTCGTCCCGATTACCTCTTTGCTAACATTCTCTTCAGAGCTGCTGTGAAACCAGGAACCACGTGGAGAAGGCACCCACGCTGAAAGTGCCTGGAAGGAACGTTGGGGCTTCTCTCAGTGTCTCTGATATAGGGTTTCACTGACCTGGGAAACTCTCTGCTAACACCCTGCAGAGCGCTGTGCCCAATATACAGAAACGTCTTGCGGTATCTCCTACAGGGAAAGTGCCAGGAGGGAAAAGTGAGGATTATGTTTAGACTTTCTCGGAACTGCTTCAAATCAACTAGATATCTTTGTGCTGTAAATCTCCCAACAGCCAAACGCAAAAGCAGCAAACATCTCGCTGTATGTCCCACATCCAAAGTGCCAAGAGAGAGCTTGCTCTCCCTGTCTTTGAGTACTGTTTGCACTGTCCCGATTACCTCTTTGCTAACATTCTCTTCAGAGCTGCAGTGAAACCAGGAACCACGTGGAGAAGGCACCCACACTGAAAGTGCCTGGAAGGAACGTTGGGGCTTCTTCTCAGTGTCTCTGACATAGGGTTTCACTGTCCTGGGAAACTCTCTGCTAACACCCTGCAGAGCGCTGTGCCCAATATACAGAAACGTCTTGCGGTATCTCCTACAGGGAAAGTGCCAGGAGGGAAAAGTGAGGATTATGTTTAGACTTTCTCGGAACTGCTTCAAATCAACTAGATATCTTTGTGCTGTAAATCTCCCAACAGCCAAACGCAAAAGCAGCAAACATCTCGCTGTATGTCCCACATCCAAAGTGCCAAGAGAGAGCTTGCTCTCCCTGTCTTTGAGTACTGTTTGCACTGTCCCGATTACCTCTTTGCTAACATTCTCTTCAGAGCTGCAGTGAAACCAGGAACCACGTGGAGAAGGCACCCACACTGAAAGTGCCTGGAAGGAACGTTGGGGCTTCTTCTCAGTGTCTCTGATATAGGGTTTCACTGTCCCGGGAAACTCTCTGCTAACACCCTGCAGAGCGCTGTGCCCAATATACAGAAACGTCTTGCGGTATCTCCTACAGGGAAAGTGCCAGGAGGGAAAAGTGAGGATTATGTTTAGACTTTCTCGGAACTGCTTCAAATCAACTAGATATCTTTGTGCTGTAAATCTCCCAACAGCCAAATGTAAAAGCAGCAAACATCTCGCTGTATGTCCCACATCCAAAGTGCCAAGAGAGAGCTTGCTCTCCCTGTCTTTGAGTACTGTTTGCACTGTCGTCCCGATTACCTCTTTGCTAACATTCTCTTCAGAGCTGCTGTGAAACCAGGAACCACGTGGAGAAGGCACCCACACTGAAAGTGCCTGGAAGGAACGTTGGGGCTTCTTCTCAGTGTCTCTGATATAGGGTTTCACTGTCCCGGGAAACTCTCTGCTAACACCCTGCAGAGCGCTGTGCCCAATATACAGAAACGTCTTGCGGTATCTCCTACAGGGAAAGTGCCAGGAGGGAAAAGTGAGGATTATGTTTAGACTTTCTCGGAACTGCTTCAAATCAACTAGATATCTTTGTGCTGTAAATCTCCCAACAGCCAAACGCAAAAGCAGCAAACATCTCGCTGTATGTCCCACATCCAAAGTGCCAAGAGAGAGCTTGCTCTCCCTGTCTTTGAGTACTGTTTGCGCTGTCCCGATTACCTCTTTGCTAACATTCTCTTCAGAGCTGCAGTGAAACCAGGAACCACGTGGAGAAGGCACCCACACTGAAAGTGCCTGGAGGGAACATTGGGGCTTCTTCTCAGTGTCTCTGATATAGGGTTTCACTGTCCCGGGAAACTCTCTGCTAACACCCTGCAGAGCGCTGTGCCCAATATACAGAAACGTCTTGCGGTATCTCCTACAGGGAAAGTGCCAGGAGGGAAAAGTGAGGATTATGTTTAGACTTTCTCAGAACTGCTTCAAATCAACTAGATATCTTTGTGCTGTAAATCTCCCAACAGCCAAACGCAAAAGCAGCAAACATCTCGCTGTATGTCCCACATCCAAAGTGCCAAGAGAGAGCTTGCTCTCCCTGTCTTTGAGTACTGTTTGCACTGTCGTCCCGATTACCTCTTTGCTAACATTCTCTTCAGAGCTGCAGTGAAACCAGGAACCACGTGGAGAAGGCACCCACACTGAAAGTGCCTGGAAGGAACGTTGGGGCTTCTTCTCAGTGTCTCTGACATAGGGTTTCACTGTCCTGGGAAACTCTCTGCTAACACCCTGCAGAGCGCTGTGCCCAATATACAGAAACGTCTTGCGGTATCTCCTACAGGGAAAGTGCCAGGAGGGAAAAGTGAGGATTATGTTTAGACTTTCTCGGAACTGCTTCAAATCAACTAGATATCTTTGTGCTGTAAATCTCCCAACAGCCAAACGCAAAAGCAGCAAACATCTCGCTGTATGTCCCACATCCAAAGTGCCAAGAGAGAGCTTGCTCTCCCTGTCTTTGAGTACTGTTTGCACTGTCCCGATTACCTCTTTGCTAACATTCTCTTCAGAGCTGCAGTGAAACCAGGAACCACGTGGAGAAGGCACCCACACTGAAAGTGCCTGGAAGGAACGTTGGGGCTTCTTCTCAGTGTCTCTGATATAGGGTTTCACTGTCCCGGGAAACTCTCTGCTAACACCCTGCAGAGCGCTGTGCCCAATATACAGAAACGTCTTGCGGTATCTCCTACAGGGAAAGTGCCAGGAGGGAAAAGTGAGGATTATGTTTAGACTTTCTCGGAACTGCTTCAAATCAACTAGATATCTTTGTGCTGTAAATCTCCCAACAGCCAAATGTAAAAGCAGCAAACATCTCGCTGTATGTCCCACATCCAAAGTGCCAAGAGAGAGCTTGCTCTCCCTGTCTTTGAGTACTGTTTGCACTGTCGTCCCGATTACCTCTTTGCTAACATTCTCTTCAGAGCTGCTGTGAAACCAGGAACCACGTGGAGAAGGCACCCACACTGAAAGTGCCTGGAAGGAACGTTGGGGCTTCTTCTCAGTGTCTCTGATATAGGGTTTCACTGTCCCGGGAAACTCTCTGCTAACACCCTGCAGAGCGCTGTGCCCAATATACAGAAACGTCTTGCGGTATTTCCTACAGGGAAAGTGCCAGGAGGGAAAAGTGAGGATTATGTTTAGACTTTCTCGGAACTGCTTCAAATCAACTAGATATCTTTGTGCTGTAAATCTCCCAACAGCCAAACGCAAAAGCAGCAAACATCTCGCTGTATGTCCCACATCCAAAGTGCCAAGAGAGAGCTTGCTCTCCCTGTCTTTGAGTACTGTTTGCACTGTCCCGATTACCTCTTTGCTAACATTCTCTTCAGAGCTGCAGTGAAACCAGGAACCACGTGGAGAAGGCACCCACACTGAAAGTGCCTGGAAGGAACGTTGGAGCTTCTTCTCAGTGTCTCTGATATAGGGTTTCACTGTCCCGGGAAACTCTCTGCTAACACCCTGCAGAGCGCTGTGCCCAATATACAGAAACGTCTTGCGGTATCTCCTACAGGGAAAGTGCCAGGAGGGAAAAGTGAGGATTATGTTTAGACTTTCTCAGAACTGCTTCAAATCAACTAGATATCTTTGTGCTGTAAATCTCCCAACAGCCAAATGTAAAAGCAGCAAACATCTCGCTGTATGTCCCACATCCAAAGTGCCAAGAGAGAGCTTGCTCTCCCTGTCTTTGAGTACTGTTTGCACTGTCGTCCCGATTACCTCTTTGCTAACATTCTCTTCAGAGCTGCAGTGAAACCAGGAACCACGTGGAGAAGGCACCCACACTGAAAGTGCCTGGAAGGAACGTTGGGGCTTCTTCTCAGTGTCTCTGATATAGGGTTTCACTGTCCCGGGAAACTCTCTGCTAACACCCTGCAGAGCGCTGTGCCCAATATACAGAAACGTCTTGCGGTATCTCCTACAGGGAAAGTGCCAGGAGGGAAAAGTGAGGATTATGTTTAGACTTTCTCGGAACTGCTTCAAATCAACTAGATATCTTTGTGCTGTAAATCTCCCAACAGCCAAACGCAAAAGCAGCAAACATCTCGCTGTATGTCCCACATCCAAAGTGCCAAGAGAGAGCTTGCTCTCCCTGTCTTTGAGTACTGTTTGCACTGTCCCGATTACCTCTTTGCTAACATTCTCTTCAGAGCTGCTGTGAAACCAGGAACCACGTGGAGAAGGCACCCACACTGAAAGTGCCTGGAGGGAACATTGGGGCTTCTTCTCAGTGTCTCTGATGTCGGGTTTCACTGTCCCGGGAAAGTCTCTGCTAACACCCTGCACAGCGCTGTGCCCAATATACAGAAATGTCTTGCGGTATCCCCTACAGGGAAAGTGCCAGGAGGGAAAAGTGAGGATTATGCTTAGACTTTCTCGGAACTGCTTCAAATCAGCTATATATCTTTGTGCTGTAAATCTCCCAACAGCCAAACGCAAAAGCAGCAAACATCTCGCTGTATGTCCCACATCCAAAGTGCCAAGAGAGAGCTTGCTCTCCCTGTCTTTGAGTACTGTTTGCACTGTCCCGATTACCTCTTTGCTAACATTCTCTTCAGAGCTGCAGTGAAACCAGGAACCACGTGGAGAAGGCACCCACACTGAAAGTGCCTGGAAGGAACGTTGGGGCTTCTTCTCAGTGTCTCTGATATAGGGTTTCACTGTCCCGGGAAACTCTCTGCTAACACCCTGCAGAGCGCTGTGCCCAATATACAGAAACGTCTTGCGGTATCTCCTACAGGGAAAGTGCCAGGAGGGAAAAGTGAGGATTATGTTTAGACTTTCTCGGAACTGCTTCAAATCAACTAGATATCTTTGTGCTGTAAATCTCCCAACAGCCAAATGTAAAAGCAGCAAACATCTCGCTGTATGTCCCACATCCAAAGTGCCAAGAGAGAGCTTGCTCTCCCTGTCTTTGAGTACTGTTTGCACTGTCCCGATTACCTCTTTGCTAACATTCTCTTCAGAGCTGCAGTGAAACCAGGAACCACGTGGAGAAGGCACCCACACTGAAAGTGCCTGGAGGGAACATTGGGGCTTCTTCTCAGTGTCTCTGACATAGGGTTTCACTGTCCCGGGAAAGTCTCTGCTAACACCCTGCACAGCGCTGTGCCCAATATACAGAAATGTCTTGCGGTATCCCCTACAGGGAAAGTGCCAGGAGGGAAAAGTGAGGATTATGCTTAGACTTTCTCGGAACTGCTTCAAATCAGCTATATATCTTTGTGCTGTAAATCTCCCAACAGCCAAACGCAAAAGCAGCAAACATCTCGCTGTATGTCCCACATCCAAAGTGCCAAGAGAGAGCTTGCTCTCCCTGTCTTTGAGTACTGTTTGCACTGTCCCGATTACCTCTTTGCTAACATTCTCTTCAGAGCTGCAGTGAAACCAGGAACCACGTGGAGAAGGCACCCACACTGAAAGTGCCTGGAAGGAACGTTGGGGCTTCTTCTCAGTGTCTCTGATATAGGGTTTCACTGTCCCGGGAAACTCTCTGCTAACACCCTGCAGAGCGCTGTGCCCAATATACAGAAACGTCTTGCGGTATCTCCTACAGGGAAAGTGCCAGGAGGGAAAAGTGAGGATTATGTTTAGACTTTCTCGGAACTGCTTCAAATCAACTAGATATCTTTGTGCTGTAAATCTCCCAACAGCCAAATGTAAAAGCAGCAAACATCTCGCTGTATGTCCCACATCCAAAGTGCCAAGAGAGAGCTTGCTCTCCCTGTCTTTGAGTACTGTTTGCACTGTCGTCCCGATTACCTCTTTGCTAACATTCTCTTCAGAGCTGCAGTGAAACCAGGAACCACGTGGAGAAGGCACCCACACTGAAAGTGCCTGGAGGGAACATTGGGGCTTCTTCTCAGTGTCTCTGATATAGGGTTTCACTGTCCCGGGAAACTCTCTGCTAACACCCTGCAGAGCGCTGTGCCCAATATACAGAAACGTCTTGCGGTATCTCCTACAGGGAAAGTGCCAGGAGGGAAAAGTGAGGATTATGTTTAGACTTTCTCAGAACTGCTTCAAATCAACTAGATATCTTTGTGCTGTAAATCTCCCAACAGCCAAACGCAAAAGCAGCAAACATCTCGCTGTATGTCCCACATCCAAAGTGCCAAGAGAGAGCTTGCTCTCCCTGTCTTTGAGTACTGTTTGCACTGTCGTCCCGATTACCTCTTTGCTAACATTCTCTTCAGAGCTGCTGTGAAACCAGGAACCACGTGGAGAAGGCACCCACACTGAAAGTGCCTGGAAGGAACGTTGGGGCTTCTTCTCAGTGTCTCTGACATAGGGTTTCACTGTCCTGGGAAACTCTCTGCTAACACCCTGCAGAGCGCTGTGCCCAATATACAGAAACGTCTTGCGGTATCTCCTACAGGGAAAGTGCCAGGAGGGAAAAGTGAGGATTATGTTTAGACTTTCTCGGAACTGCTTCAAATCAACTAGATATCTTTGTGCTGTAAATCTCCCAACAGCCAAACGCAAAAGCAGCAAACATCTCGCTGTATGTCCCACATCCAAAGTGCCAAGAGAGAGCTTGCTCTCCCTGTCTTTGAGTACTGTTTGCACTGTCCCGATTACCTCTTTGCTAACATTCTCTTCAGAGCTGCAGTGAAACCAGGAACCACGTGGAGAAGGCACCCACACTGAAAGTGCCTGGAAGGAACGTTGGGGCTTCTTCTCAGTGTCTCTGATATAGGGTTTCACTGTCCCGGGAAACTCTCTGCTAACACCCTGCAGAGCGCTGTGCCCAATATACAGAAACGTCTTGCGGTATCTCCTACAGGGAAAGTGCCAGGAGGGAAAAGTGAGGATTATGTTTAGACTTTCTCGGAACTGCTTCAAATCAACTAGATATCTTTGTGCTGTAAATCTCCCAACAGCCAAATGTAAAAGCAGCAAACATCTCGCTGTATGTCCCACATCCAAAGTGCCAAGAGAGAGCTTGCTCTCCCTGTCTTTGAGTACTGTTTGCACTGTCGTCCCGATTACCTCTTTGCTAACATTCTCTTCAGAGCTGCTGTGAAACCAGGAACCACGTGGAGAAGGCACCCACACTGAAAGTGCCTGGAAGGAACGTTGGGGCTTCTTCTCAGTGTCTCTGATATAGGGTTTCACTGTCCCGGGAAACTCTCTGCTAACACCCTGCAGAGCGCTGTGCCCAATATACAGAAACGTCTTGCGGTATTTCCTACAGGGAAAGTGCCAGGAGGGAAAAGTGAGGATTATGTTTAGACTTTCTCGGAACTGCTTCAAATCAACTAGATATCTTTGTGCTGTAAATCTCCCAACAGCCAAACGCAAAAGCAGCAAACATCTCGCTGTATGTCCCACATCCAAAGTGCCAAGAGAGAGCTTGCTCTCCCTGTCTTTGAGTACTGTTTGCACTGTCCCGATTACCTCTTTGCTAACATTCTCTTCAGAGCTGCAGTGAAACCAGGAACCACGTGGAGAAGGCACCCACACTGAAAGTGCCTGGAAGGAACGTTGGAGCTTCTTCTCAGTGTCTCTGATATAGGGTTTCACTGTCCCGGGAAACTCTCTGCTAACACCCTGCAGAGCGCTGTGCCCAATATACAGAAACGTCTTGCGGTATCTCCTACAGGGAAAGTGCCAGGAGGGAAAAGTGAGGATTATGTTTAGACTTTCTCAGAACTGCTTCAAATCAACTAGATATCTTTGTGCTGTAAATCTCCCAACAGCCAAACGCAAAAGCAGCAAACATCTCGCTGTATGTCCCACATCCAAAGTGCCAAGAGAGAGCTTGCTCTCCCTGTCTTTGAGTACTGTTTGCACTGTCCCGATTACCTCTTTGCTAACATTCTCTTCAGAGCTGCAGTGAAACCAGGAACCACGTGGAGAAGGCACCCACACTGAAAGTGCCTGGAAGGAACGTTGGGGCTTCTTCTCAGTGTCTCTGATATAGGGTTTCACTGTCCCGGGAAACTCTCTGCTAACACCCTGCAGAGCGCTGTGCCCAATATACAGAAACGTCTTGCGGTATCTCCTACAGGGAAAGTGCCAGGAGGGAAAAGTGAGGATTATGTTTAGACTTTCTCGGAACTGCTTCAAATCAACTAGATATCTTTGTGCTGTAAATCTCCCAACAGCCAAACGCAAAAGCAGCAAACATCTCGCTGTATGTCCCACATCCAAAGTGCCAAGAGAGAGCTTGCTCTCCCTGTCTTTGAGTACTGTTTGCACTGTCCCGATTACCTCTTTGCTAACATTCTCTTCAGAGCTGCTGTGAAACCAGGAACCACGTGGAGAAGGCACCCACACTGAAAGTGCCTGGAGGGAACATTGGGGCTTCTTCTCAGTGTCTCTGATGTCGGGTTTCACTGTCCCGGGAAAGTCTCTGCTAACACCCTGCAGAGCGCTGTGCCCAATATACAGAAATGTCTTGCGGTATCCCCTACAGGGAAAGTGCCAGGAGGGAAAAGTGAGGATTATGCTTAGACTTTCTCGGAACTGCTTCAAATCAGCTATATATCTTTGTGCTGTAAATCTCCCAACAGCCAAACGCAAAAGCAGCAAACATCTCGCTGTATGTCCCACATCCAAAGTGCCAAGAGAGAGCTTGCTCTCCCTGTCTTTGAGTACTGTTTGCACTGTCCCGATTACCTCTTTGCTAACATTCTCTTCAGAGCTGCAGTGAAACCAGGAACCACGTGGAGAAGGCACCCACACTGAAAGTGCCTGGAAGGAACGTTGGGGCTTCTTCTCAGTGTCTCTGATATAGGGTTTCACTGTCCCGGGAAACTCTCTGCTAACACCCTGCAGAGCGCTGTGCCCAATATACAGAAACGTCTTGCGGTATCTCCTACAGGGAAAGTGCCAGGAGGGAAAAGTGAGGATTATGTTTAGACTTTCTCGGAACTGCTTCAAATCAACTAGATATCTTTGTGCTGTAAATCTCCCAACAGCCAAATGTAAAAGCAGCAAACATCTCGCTGTATGTCCCACATCCAAAGTGCCAAGAGAGAGCTTGCTCTCCCTGTCTTTGAGTACTGTTTGCACTGTCGTCCCGATTACCTCTTTGCTAACATTCTCTTCAGAGCTGCTGTGAAACCAGGAACCACGTGGAGAAGGCACCCACACTGAAAGTGCCTGGAAGGAACGTTGGGGCTTCTTCTCAGTGTCTCTGATATAGGGTTTCACTGTCCCGGGAAACTCTCTGCTAACACCCTGCAGAGCGCTGTGCCCAATATACAGAAACGTCTTGCGGTATCTCCTACAGGGAAAGTGCCAGGAGGGAAAAGTGAGGATTATGTTTAGACTTTCTCGGAACTGCTTCAAATCAACTAGATATCTTTGTGCTGTAAATCTCCCAACAGCCAAATGTAAAAGCAGCAAACATCTCGCTGTATGTCCCACATCCAAAGTGCCAAGAGAGAGCTTGCTCTCCCTGTCTTTGAGTACTGTTTGCACTGTCGTCCCGATTACCTCTTTGCTAACATTCTCTTCAGAGCTGCAGTGAAACCAGGAACCACGTGGAGAAGGCACCCACACTGAAAGTGCCTGGAGGGAACATTGGGGCTTCTTCTCAGTGTCTCTGATATAGGGTTTCACTGTCCCGGGAAACTCTCTGCTAACACCCTGCAGAGCGCTGTGCCCAATATACAGAAACGTCTTGCGGTATCTCCTACAGGGAAAGTGCCAGGAGGGAAAAGTGAGGATTATGTTTAGACTTTCTCAGAACTGCTTCAAATCAACTAGATATCTTTGTGCTGTAAATCTCCCAACAGCCAAATGTAAAAGCAGCAAACATCTCGCTGTATGTCCCACATCCAAAGTGCCAAGAGAGAGCTTGCTCTCCCTGTCTTTGAGTACTGTTTGCACTGTCGTCCCGATTACCTCTTTGCTAACATTCTCTTCAGAGCTGCTGTGAAACCAGGAACCACGTGGAGAAGGCACCCACACTGAAAGTGCCTGGAAGGAACGTTGGGGCTTCTTCTCAGTGTCTCTGACATAGGGTTTCACTGTCCTGGGAAACTCTCTGCTAACACCCTGCAGAGCGCTGTGCCCAATATACAGAAACGTCTTGCGGTATCTCCTACAGGGAAAGTGCCAGGAGGGAAAAGTGAGGATTATGTTTAGACTTTCTCGGAACTGCTTCAAATCAACTAGATATCTTTGTGCTGTAAATCTCCCAACAGCCAAACGCAAAAGCAGCAAACATCTCGCTGTATGTCCCACATCCAAAGTGCCAAGAGAGAGCTTGCTCTCCCTGTCTTTGAGTACTGTTTGCACTGTCCCGATTACCTCTTTGCTAACATTCTCTTCAGAGCTGCAGTGAAACCAGGAACCACGTGGAGAAGGCACCCACACTGAAAGTGCCTGGAAGGAACGTTGGGGCTTCTTCTCAGTGTCTCTGATATAGGGTTTCACTGTCCCGGGAAACTCTCTGCTAACACCCTGCAGAGCGCTGTGCCCAATATACAGAAACGTCTTGCGGTATCTCCTACAGGGAAAGTGCCAGGAGGGAAAAGTGAGGATTATGTTTAGACTTTCTCGGAACTGCTTCAAATCAACTAGATATCTTTGTGCTGTAAATCTCCCAACAGCCAAATGTAAAAGCAGCAAACATCTCGCTGTATGTCCCACATCCAAAGTGCCAAGAGAGAGCTTGCTCTCCCTGTCTTTGAGTACTGTTTGCACTGTCGTCCCGATTACCTCTTTGCTAACATTCTCTTCAGAGCTGCTGTGAAACCAGGAACCACGTGGAGAAGGCACCCACACTGAAAGTGCCTGGAAGGAACGTTGGGGCTTCTTCTCAGTGTCTCTGATATAGGGTTTCACTGTCCCGGGAAACTCTCTGCTAACACCCTGCAGAGCGCTGTGCCCAATATACAGAAACGTCTTGCGGTATTTCCTACAGGGAAAGTGCCAGGAGGGAAAAGTGAGGATTATGTTTAGACTTTCTCGGAACTGCTTCAAATCAACTAGATATCTTTGTGCTGTAAATCTCCCAACAGCCAAACGCAAAAGCAGCAAACATCTCGCTGTATGTCCCACATCCAAAGTGCCAAGAGAGAGCTTGCTCTCCCTGTCTTTGAGTACTGTTTGCACTGTCCCGATTACCTCTTTGCTAACATTCTCTTCAGAGCTGCAGTGAAACCAGGAACCACGTGGAGAAGGCACCCACACTGAAAGTGCCTGGAAGGAACGTTGGAGCTTCTTCTCAGTGTCTCTGATATAGGGTTTCACTGTCCCGGGTAACTCTCTGCTAACACCCTGCAGAGCGCTGTGCCCAATATACAGAAACGTCTTGCGGTATCTCCTACAGGGAAAGTGCCAGGAGGGAAAAGTGAGGATTATGTTTAGACTTTCTCAGAACTGCTTCAAATCAACTAGATATCTTTGTGCTGTAAATCTCCCAACAGCCAAATGTAAAAGCAGCAAACATCTCGCTGTATGTCCCACATCCAAAGTGCCAAGAGAGAGCTTGCTCTCCCTGTCTTTGAGTACTGTTTGCACTGTCGTCCCGATTACCTCTTTGCTAACATTCTCTTCAGAGCTGCTGTGAAACCAGGAACCACGTGGAGAAGGCACCCACACTGAAAGTGCCTGGAAGGAACGTTGGGGCTTCTCTCAGTGTCTCTGATATAGGGTTTCACTGTCCTGGGAAACTCTCTGCTAACACCCTGCAGAGCGCTGTGCCCAATATACAGAAACGTCTTGCGGTATCTCCTACAGGGAAAGTGCCAGGAGGGAAAAGTGAGGATTATGTTTAGACTTTCTCGGAACTGCTTCAAATCAACTAGATATCTTTGTGCTGTAAATCTCCCAACAGCCAAACGCAAAAGCAGCAAACATCTCGCTGTATGTCCCACATCCAAAGTGCCAAGAGAGAGCTTGCTCTCCCTGTCTTTGAGTACTGTTTGCACTGTCCCGATTACCTCTTTGCTAACATTCTCTTCAGAGCTGCAGTGAAACCAGGAACCACGTGGAGAAGGCACCCACACTGAAAGTGCCTGGAAGGAACGTTGGGGCTTCTTCTCAGTGTCTCTGATATAGGGTTTCACTGTCCCGGGAAACTCTCTGCTAACACCCTGCAGAGCGCTGTGCCCAATATACAGAAACGTCTTGCGGTATCTCCTACAGGGAAAGTGCCAGGAGGGAAAAGTGAGGATTATGTTTAGACTTTCTCGGAACTGCTTCAAATCAACTAGATATCTTTGTGCTGTAAATCTCCCAACAGCCAAACGCAAAAGCAGCAAACATCTCGCTGTATGTCCCACATCCAAAGTGCCAAGAGAGAGCTTGCTCTCCCTGTCTTTGAGTACTGTTTGCACTGTCCCGATTACCTCTTTGCTAACATTCTCTTCAGAGCTGCAGTGAAACCAGGAACCACGTGGAGAAGGCACCCACACTGAAAGTGCCTGGAGGGAACATTGGGGCTTCTTCTCAGTGTCTCTGACATAGGGTTTCACTGTCCCGGGAAAGTCTCTGCTAACACCCTGCACAGCGCTGTGCCCAATATACAGAAATGTCTTGCGGTATCCCCTACAGGGAAAGTGCCAGGAGGGAAAAGTGAGGATTATGCTTAGACTTTCTCGGAACTGCTTCAAATCAGCTATATATCTTTGAGCTGTAAATCTCCCAACAGCCAAACGCAAAAGCAGCAAACATCTCGCTGTATGTCCCACATCCAAAGTGCCAAGAGAGTAATGTAGAGCTTGCTCTCCCTGTCTTTGAGTACTGTTTGCACTGTCCCGATTACCTCTTTGCTAACATTCTCTTCAAAGCTGCAGTGAAACCAGGAACCACGTGGAGAAGGCACCCACACTGAAAGTGCCTGGAGGGAACATTGGGGCTTCTTCTCAGTGTCTCTGATATAGGGTTTCACTGTCCCAGGAAACTCTCTGCTAACACCCTGCAGAGCGCTGTGCCCAATATACAGAAACGTCTTGCGGTATCTCCTACAGGGAAAGTGCCAGGAGGGAAAAGTGAGGATTATGTTTAGACTTTCTCGGAACTGCTTCAAATCAACTAGATATCTTTGTGCTGTAAATCTCCCAACAGCCAAATGTAAAAGCAGCAAACATCTCGCTGTATGTCCCACATCCAAAGTGCCAAGAGAGAGCTTGCTCTCCCTGTCTTTGAGTACTGTTTGCACTGTCCCGATTACCTCTTTGCTAACATTCTCTTCAGAGCTGCAGTGAAACCAGGAACCACGTGGAGAAGGCACCCACACTGAAAGTGCCTGGAAGGAACGTTGGGGCTTCTTCTCAGTGTCTCTGATATAGGGTTTCACTGTCCCGGGAAACTCTCTGCTAACACCCTGCACAGCGCTGTGCCCAATATACAGAAAAGTCTTGCGGTATCTCCTACAGGGAAAGTGCCAGGAGGGAAAAGTGAGGATTATGTTTAGACTTTCTCGGAACTGCTTCAAATCAACTAGATATCTTTGTGCTGTAAATCTCCCAACAGCCAAATGTAAAAGCAGCAAACATCTCGCTGTATGTCCCACATCCAAAGTGCCAAGAGAGAGCTTGCTCTCCCTGTCTTTGAGTACTGTTTGCACTGTCCCGATTACCTCTTTGCTAACATTCTCTTCAGAGCTGCAGTGAAACCAGGAACCACGTGGAGAAGGCACCCACACTGAAAGTGCCTGGAGGGAACATTGGGGCTTCTTCTCAGTGTCTCTGACATAGGGTTTCACTGTCCCGGGAAACTCTCTGCTAACACCCTGCAGAGCGCTGTGCCCAATATACAGAAATGTCTTGCGGTATCCCCTACAGGGAAAGTGCCAGGAAGGAAAAGTGAGGATTATGTTTAGACTTTCTCGGAACTGCTTCAAATCAACTAGATATCTTTGTGCTGTAAATCTCCCAACAGCCAAACGCAGAAGCAGCAAACATCTCGCTGTATGTCCCACATCCAAAGTGCCAAGAGAGTAATGTAGAGCTTGCTCTCCCTGTCTTTGAGTACTGTTTGCACTGTCCCGATTACCTCTTTGCTAACATTCTCTTCAGAGCTGCAGTGAAACCAGGAACCACGTGGAGAAGGCACCCACACTGAAAGTGCCTGGAGGGAACATTGGGGCTTCTTCTCAGTGTCTCTGATATAGGGTTTCACTGTCCCGGGAAACTCTCTGCTAACACCCTGCAGAGCGCTGTGCCCAATATACAGAAACGTCTTGCGGTATCTCCTACAGGGAAAGTGCCAGGAGGGAAAAGTGAGGATTATGTTTAGACTTTCTCGGAACTGCTTCAAATCAACTAGATATCTTTGTGCTGTAAATCTCCCAACAGCCAAATGTAAAAGCAGCAAACATCTCGCTGTATGTCCCACATCCAAAGTGCCAAGAGAGAGCTTGCTCTCCCTGTCTTTGAGTACTGTTTGCACTGTCGTCCCGATTACCTCTTTGCTAACATTCTCTTCAGAGCTGCTGTGAAACCAGGAACCACGTCGAGAAGGCACCCACACTGAAAGTGCCTGGAAGGAACGTTGGGGCTTCTTCTCAGTGTCTCTGATATAGGGTTTCACTGTCCCGGGAAACTCTCTGCTAACACCCTGCAGAGCGCTGTGCCCAATATACAGAAACGTCTTGCGGTATCTCCTACAGGGAAAGTGCCAGGAGGGAAAAGTGAGGATTATGTTTAGACTTTCTCGGAACTGCTTCAAATCAACTAGATATCTTTGTGCTGTAAATCTCCCAACAGCCAAACGCAAAAGCAGCAAACATCTCGCTGTATGTCCCACATCCAAAGTGCCAAGAGAGAGCTTGCTCTCCCTGTCTTTGAGTACTGTTTGCACTGTCCCGATTACCTCTTTGCTAACATTCTCTTCAGAGCTGCAGTGAAACCAGGAACCACGTGGAGAAGGCACTCACACTGAAAGTGCCTGGAAGGAACGTTGGGGCTTCTTCTCAGTGTCTCTGATATAGGGTTTCACTGTCCCGGGAAACTCTCTGCTAACACCCTGCAGAGCGCTGTGCCCAATATACAGAAACGTCTTGCGGTATCTCCTACAGGGAAAGTGCCAGGAGGGAAAAGTGAGGATTATGTTTAGACTTTCTCGGAACTGCTTCAAATCAACTAGATATCTTTGTGCTGTAAATCTCCCAACAGCCAAACGCAAAAGCAGCAAACATCTCGCTGTATGTCCCACATCCAAAGTGCCAAGAGAGAGCTTGCTCTCCCTGTCTTTGAGTACTGTTTGCACTGTCCCGATTACCTCTTTGCTAACATTCTCTTCAGAGCTGCAGTGAAACCAGGAACCACGTGGAGAAGGCACCCACACTGAAAGTGCCTGGAAGGAACGTTGGGGCTTCTTCTCAATGTCTCTGATATAGGGTTTCACTGTCCCGGGAAACTCTCTGCTAACACCCTGCAGAGCGCTGTGCCCAATATACAGAAACGTCTTGCGGTATCTCCTACAGGGAAAGTGCCAGGAGGGAAAAGTGAGGATTATGTTTAGACTTTCTCGGAACTGGTTCAAATCAACTAGATATCTTTGTGCTGTAAATCTCCCAACAGCCAAATGTAAAAGCAGCAAACATCTCGCTGTATGTCCCACATCCAAAGTGCCAAGAGAGAGCTTGCTCTCCCTGTCTTTGAGTACTGTTTGCACTGTCCCGATTACCTCTTTGCTAACATTCTCTTCAGAGCTGCTGTGAAACCAGGAACCACGTGGAGAAGGCACCCACACTGAAAGTGCCTGGAAGGAACGTTGGGGCTTCTTCTCAGTGTCTCTGATATAGGGTTTCACTGTCCTGGGAAACTCTCTGCTAACACCCTGCAGAGCGCTGTGCCCAATATACAGAAACGTCTTGCGGTATCTCCTACAGGGAAAGTGCCAGGAGGGAAAAGTGAGGATTATGTTTAGACTTTCTCGGAACTGCTTCAAATCAACTAGATATCTTTGTGCTGTAAATCTCCCAACAGCCAAACGCAAAAGCAGCAAACATCTCGCTGTATGTCCCACATCCAAAGTGCCAAGAGAGAGCTTGCTCTCCCTGTCTTTGAGTACTGTTTGCACTGTCGTCCCGATTACCTCTTTGCTAACATTCTCTTCAGAGCTGCTGTGAAACCAGGAACCACGTGGAGAAGGCACCCACACTGAAAGTGCCTGGAAGGAACGTTGGGGCTTCTTCTCAGTGTCTCTGATATAGGGTTTCACTGTCCCGGGAAACTCTCTGCTAACACCCTGCAGAGCGCTGTGCCCAATATACAGAAACGTCTTGCGGTATCTCCTACAGGGAAAGTGCCAGGAGGGAAAAGTGAGGATTATGTTTAGACTTTCTCGGAACTGCTTCAAATCAACTAGATATCTTTGTGCTGTAAATCTCCCAACAGCCAAACGCAAAAGCAGCAAACATCTCGCTGTATGTCCCACATCCAAAGTGCCAAGAGAGAGCTTGCTCTCCCTGTCTTTGAGTACTGTTTGCACTGTCCCGATTACCTCTTTGCTAACATTCTCTTCAGAGCTGCAGTGAAACCAGGAACCACGTGGAGAAGGCACTCACACTGAAAGTGCCTGGAAGGAACGTTGGGGCTTCTTCTCAGTGTCTCTGATATAGGGTTTCACTGTCCCGGGAAACTCTCTGCTAACACCCTGCAGAGCGCTGTGCCCAATATACAGAAACGTCTTGCGGTATCTCCTACAGGGAAAGTGCCAGGAGGGAAAAGTGAGGATTATGTTTAGACTTTCTCGGAACTGCTTCAAATCAACTAGATATCTTTGTGCTGTAAATCTCCCAACAGCCAAACGCAAAAGCAGCAAACATCTCGCTGTATGTCCCACATCCAAAGTGCCAAGAGAGAGCTTGCTCTCCCTGTCTTTGAGTACTGTTTGCACTGTCCCGATTACCTCTTTGCTAACATTCTCTTCAGAGCTGCAGTGAAACCAGGAACCACGTGGAGAAGGCACCCACACTGAAAGTGCCTGGAAGGAACGTTGGGGCTTCTTCTCAATGTCTCTGATATAGGGTTTCACTGTCCCGGGAAACTCTCTGCTAACACCCTGCAGAGCGCTGTGCCCAATATACAGAAACGTCTTGCGGTATCTCCTACAGGGAAAGTGCCAGGAGGGAAAAGTGAGGATTATGTTTAGACTTTCTCGGAACTGCTTCAAATCAACTAGATATCTTTGTGCTGTAAATCTCCCAACAGCCAAATGTAAAAGCAGCAAACATCTCGCTGTATGTCCCACATCCAAAGTGCCAAGAGAGAGCTTGCTCTCCCTGTCTTTGAGTACTGTTTGCACTGTCCCGATTACCTCTTTGCTAACATTCTCTTCAGAGCTGCTGTGAAACCAGGAACCACGTGGAGAAGGCACCCACACTGAAAGTGCCTGGAAGGAACGTTGGGGCTTCTTCTCAGTGTCTCTGATATAGGGTTTCACTGTCCTGGGAAACTCTCTGCTAACACCCTGCAGAGCGCTGTGCCCAATATACAGAAACGTCTTGCGGTATCTCCTACAGGGAAAGTGCCAGGAGGGAAAAGTGAGGATTATGTTTAGACTTTCTCGGAACTGCTTCAAATCAACTAGATATCTTTGTGCTGTAAATCTCCCAACAGCCAAATGTAAAAGCAGCAAACATCTCGCTGTATGTCCCACATCCAAAGTGCCAAGAGAGAGCTTGCTCTCCCTGTCTTTGAGTACTGTTTGCACTGTCCCGATTACCTCTTTGCTAACATTCTCTTCAGAGCTGCTGTGAAACCAGGAACCACGTGGAGAAGGCACCCACACTGAAAGTGCCTGGAAGGAACGTTGGGGCTTCTTCTCAGTGTCTCTGATATAGGGTTTCACTGTCCCGGGAAACTCTCTGCTAACACCCTGCAGAGCGCTGTGCTCAATATACAGAAACGTCTTGCGGTATCTCCTACAGGGAAAGTGCCAGGAGGGAAAAGTGAGGATTATGTTTAGACTTTCTCGGAACTGCTTCAAATCAACTAGATATCTTTGTGCTGTAAATCTCCCAACAGCCAAACGCAAAAGCAGCAAACATCTCGCTGTATGTCCCACATCCAAAGTGCCAAGAGAGAGCTTGCTCTCCCTGTCTTTGAGTACTGTTTGCACTGTCCCGATTACCTCTTTGCTAACATTCTCTTCAGAGCTGCAGTGAAACCAGGAACCACGTGGAGAAGGCACTCACACTGAAAGTGCCTGGAAGGAACGTTGGGGCTTCTTCTCAGTGTCTCTGATATAGGGTTTCACTGTCCCGGGAAACTCTCTGCTAACACCCTGCAGAGCGCTGTGCCCAATATACAGAAACGTCTTGCGGTATCTCCTACAGGGAAAGTGCCAGGAGGGAAAAGTGAGGATTATGTTTAGACTTTCTCGGAACTGCTTCAAATCAACTAGATATCTTTGTGCTGTAAATCTCCCAACAGCCAAACGCAAAAGCAGCAAACATCTCGCTGTATGTCCCACATCCAAAGTGCCAAGAGAGAGCTTGCTCTCCCTGTCTTTGAGTACTGTTTGCACTGTCCCGATTACCTCTTTGCTAACATTCTCTTCAGAGCTGCAGTGAAACCAGGAACCACGTGGAGAAGGCACCCACACTGAAAGTGCCTGGAAGGAACGTTGGGGCTTCTTCTCAATGTCTCTGATATAGGGTTTCACTGTCCCGGGAAACTCTCTGCTAACACCCTGCAGAGCGCTGTGCCCAATATACAGAAACGTCTTGCGGTATCTCCTACAGGGAAAGTGCCAGGAGGGAAAAGTGAGGATTATGTTTAGACTTTCTCGGAACTGCTTCAAATCAACTAGATATCTTTGTGCTGTAAATCTCCCAACAGCCAAATGTAAAAGCAGCAAACATCTCGCTGTATGTCCCACATCCAAAGTGCCAAGAGAGAGCTTGCTCTCCCTGTCTTTGAGTACTGTTTGCACTGTCCCGATTACCTCTTTGCTAACATTCTCTTCAGAGCTGCAGTGAAACCAGGAACCACGTGGAGAAGGCACCCACACTGAAAGTGCCTGGAAGGAACGTTGGGGCTTCTTCTCAGTGTCTCTGATATAGGGTTTCACTGTCCCGGGAAACTCTCTGCTAACACCCTGCAGAGCGCTGTGCCCAATATACAGAAACGTCTTGCGGTATCTCCTACAGGGAAAGTGCCAGGAGGGAAAAGTGAGGATTATGTTTAGACTTTCTCGGAACTGCTTCAAATCAACTAGATATCTTTGTGCTGTAAATCTCCCAACAGCCAAATGTAAAAGCAGCAAACATCTCGCTGTATGTCCCACATCCAAAGTGCCAAGAGAGAGCTTGCTCTCCCTGTCTTTGAGTACTGTTTGCACTGTCGTCCCGATTACCTCTTTGCTAACATTCTCTTCAGAGCTGCTGTGAAACCAGGAACCACGTGGAGAAGGCACCCACACTGAAAGTGCCTGGAAGGAACGTTGGGGCTTCTTCTCAGTGTCTCTGATATAGGGTTTCACTGTCCCGGGAAACTCTCTGCTAACACCCTGCAGAGCGCTGTGCCCAATATACAGAAACGTCTTGCGGTATCTCCTACAGGGAAAGTGCCAGGAGGGAAAAGTGAGGATTATGTTTAGACTTTCTCGGAACTGCTTCAAATCAACTAGATATCTTTGTGCTGTAAATCTCCCAACAGCCAAACGCAAAAGCAGCAAACATCTCGCTGTATGTCCCACATCCAAAGTGCCAAGAGAGAGCTTGCTCTCCCTGTCTTTGAGTACTGTTTGCACTGTCCCGATTACCTCTTTGCTAACATTCTCTTCAGAGCTGCAGTGAAACCAGGAACCACGTGGAGAAGGCACCCACACTGAAAGTGCCTGGAAGGAACGTTGGGGCTTCTTCTCAATGTCTCTGATATAGGGTTTCACTGTCCTGGGAAACTCTCTGCTAACACCCTGCAGAGCGCTGTGCCCAATATACAGAAACGTCTTGCGGTATCTCCTACAGGGAAAGTGCCAGGAGGGAAAAGTGAGGATTATGTTTAGACTTTCTCGGAACTGCTTCAAATCAACTAGATATCTTTGTGCTGTAAATCTCCCAACAGCCAAATGTAAAAGCAGCAAACATCTCGCTGTATGTCCCACATCCAAAGTGCCAAGAGAGAGCTTGCTCTCCCTGTCTTTGAGTACTGTTTGCACTGTCCCGATTACCTCTTTGCTAACATTCTCTTCAGAGCTGCAGTGAAACCAGGAATTACGTGGAGAAGGCACCCACACTGAAAGTGCCTGGAGGGAACATTGGGGCTTCTTCTCAGTGTCTCTGATATAGGGTTTCACTGTCCCGGGAAACTCTCTGCTAACACCCTGCAGAGCGCTGTGCCCAATATACAGAAACGTCTTGCGGTATCTCCTACAGGGAAAGTGCCAGGAGGGAAAAGTGAGGATTATGTTTAGACTTTCTCGGAACTGCTTCAAATCAACTAGATATCTTTGTGCTGTAAATCTCCCAACAGCCAAATGTAAAAGCAGCAAACATCTCGCTGTATGTCCCACATCCAAAGTGCCAAGAGAGAGCTTGCTCTCCCTGTCTTTGAGTACTGTTTGCACTGTCGTCCCGATTACCTCTTTGCTAACATTCTCTTCAGAGCTGCTGTGAAACCAGGAACCACGTGGAGAAGGCACCCACACTGAAAGTGCCTGGAAGGAACGTTGGGGCTTCTTCTCAGTGCCTCTGATATAGGGTTTCACTGTCCCGGGAAACTCTCTGCTAACACCCTGCAGAGCGCTGTGCCCAATATACAGAAACGTCTTGTGGTATCTCCTACAGGGAAAGTGCCAGGAGGGAAAAGTGAGGATTATGTTTAGACTTTCTCGGAACTGCTTCAAATCAACTAGATATCTTTGTGCTGTAAATCTCCCAACAGCCAAACGCAAAAGCAGCAAACATCTCGCTGTATGTCCCACATCCAAAGTGCCAAGAGAGTAATGTAGAGCTTGCTCTCCCTGTCTTTGAGTACTGTTTGCACTGTCCCGATTACCTCTTTGCTAACATTCTCTTCAGAGCTGCAGTGAAACCAGGAACCACGTGGAGAAGGCACCCACACTGAAAGTGCCTGGAAGGAACGTTGGGGCTTCTTCTCAGTGTCTCTGATATAGGGTTTCACTGTCCCGGGAAACTCTCTGCTAACACCCTGCAGAGCGCTGTGCCCAATATACAGAAACGTCTTGCGGTATCTCCTACAGGGAAAGTGCCAGGAGGGAAAAGTGAGGATTATGTTTAGACTTTCTCGGAACTGCTTCAAATCAACTAGATATCTTTGTGCTGTAAATCTCCCAACAGCCAAACGCAAAAGCAGCAAACATCTCGCTGTATGTCCCACATCCAAAGTGCCAAGAGAGAGCTTGCTCTCCCTGTCTTTGAGTACTGTTTGCACTGTCCCGATTACCTCTTTGCTAACATTCTCTTCAGAGCTGCAGTGAAAGCAGGAACCACGTGGAGAAGGCACCCACACTGAAAGTGCCTGGAGGGAACATTGGGGCTTCTTCTCAGTGTCTCTGACATAGGGTTTCACTGTCCCGGGAAAGTCTCTGCTAACACCCTGCAGAGCGCTGTGCCCAATATACAGAAACGTCTTGCGGTATCTCCTACAGGGAAAGTGCCAGGAGGGAAAAGTGAGGATTATGTTTAGACTTTCTCGGAACTGCTTCAAATCAACTAGATATCTTTGTGCTGTAAATCTCCCAACAGCCAAATGTAAAAGCAGCAAACATCTCGCTGTATGTCCCACATCCAAAGTGCCAAGAGAGAGCTTGCTCTCCCTGTCTTTGAGTACTGTTTGCACTGTCCCGATTACCTCTTTGCTAACATTCTCTTCAGAGCTGCAGTGAAACCAGGAACCATGTGGAGAAGGCACCCACACTGAAAGTGCCTGGAAGGAACGTTGGGGCTTCTTCTCAGTGTCTCTGATATAGGGTTTCACTGTCCCGGGAAACTCTCTGCTAACACCCTGCAGAGCGCTGTGCCCAATATACAGAAACGTCTTGCGGTATCTCCTACAGGGAAAGTGCCAGGAGGGAAAAGTGAGGATTATGTTTAGACTTTCTCGGAACTGCTTCAAATCAACTAGATATCTTTGTGCTGTAAATCTCCCAACAGCCAAACGCAAAAGCAGCAAACATCTCGCTGTATGTCCCACATCCAAAGTGCCAAGAGAGAGCTTGCTCTCCCTGTCTTTGAGTACTGTTTGCACTGTCCCGATTACCTCTTTGCTAACATTCTCTTCAGAGCTGCAGTGAAACCAGGAACCACGTGGAGAAGGCACCCACACTGAAAGTGCCTGGAGGGAACATTGGGGCTTCTTCTCAGTGTCTCTGATATAGGGTTTCACTGTCCCGGGAAACTCTCTGCTAACACCCTGCAGAGCGCTGTGCCCAATATACAGAAACGTCTTGCGGTATCTCCTACAGGGAAAGTGCCAGGAGGGAAAAGTGAGGATTATGTTTAGACTTTCTCGGAACTGCTTCAAATCAACTAGATATCTTTGTGCTGTAAATCTCCCAACAGCCAAATGTAAAAGCAGCAAACATCTCACTGTATGTCCCACATCCAAAGTGCCAAGAGAGAGCTTGCTCTCCCTGTCTTTGAGTACTGTTTGCACTGTCCCGATTACCTCTTTGCTAACATTCTCTTCAGAGCTGCAGTGAAACCAGGAACCACGTGGAGAAGGCACCCACACTGAAAGTGCCTGGAAGGAACGTTGGGGCTTCTTCTCAGTGTCTCTGATATAGGGTTTCACTGTCCCGGGAAACTCTCTGCTAACACCCTGCACAGCGCTGTGCCCAATATACAGAAAAGTCTTGCGGTATCTCCTACAGGGAAAGTGCCAGGAGGGAAAAGTGAGGATTATGTTTAGACTTTCTCGGAACTGCTTCAAATCAACTAGATATCTTTGTGCTGTAAATCTCCCAACAGCCAAACGCAAAAGCAGCAAACATCTCGCTGTATGTCCCACATCCAAAGTGCCAAGAGAGAGCTTGCTCTCCCTGTCTTTGAGTACTGTTTGCACTGTCCCGATTACCTCTTTGCTAACATTCTCTTCAGAGCTGCAGTGAAAGCAGGAACCACGTGGAGAAGGCACCCACACTGAAAGTGCCTGGAGGGAACATTGGGGCTTCTTCTCAGTGTCTCTGACATAGGGTTTCACTGTCCCGGGAAAGTCTCTGCTAACACCCTGCAGAGCGCTGTGCCCAATATACAGAAACGTCTTGCGGTATCTCCTACAGGGAAAGTGCCAGGAGGGAAAAGTGAGGATTATGTTTAGACTTTCTCGGAACTGCTTCAAATCAACTAGATATCTTTGTGCTGTAAATCTCCCAACAGCCAAATGTAAAAGCAGCAAACATCTCGCTGTATGTCCCACATCCAAAGTGCCAAGAGAGAGCTTGCTCTCCCTGTCTTTGAGTACTGTTTGCACTGTCCCGATTACCTCTTTGCTAACATTCTCTTCAGAGCTGCAGTGAAACCAGGAACCACGTGGAGAAGGCACCCACACTGAAAGTGCCTGGAAGGAACGTTGGGGCTTCTTCTCAGTGTCTCTGATATAGGGTTTCACTGTCCCGGGAAACTCTCTGCTAACACCCTGCAGAGCGCTGTGCCCAATATACAGAAACGTCTTGCGGTATCTCCTACAGGGAAAGTGCCAGGAGGGAAAAGTGAGGATTATGTTTAGACTTTCTCGGAACTGCTTCAAATCAACTAGATATCTTTGTGCTGTAAATCTCCCAACAGCCAAACGCAAAAGCAGCAAACATCTCGCTGTATGTCCCACATCCAAAGTGCCAAGAGAGAGCTTGCTCTCCCTGTCTTTGAGTACTGTTTGCACTGTCCCGATTACCTCTTTGCTAACATTCTCTTCAGAGCTGCAGTGAAACCAGGAACCACGTGGAGAAGGCACCCACACTGAAAGTGCCTGGAGGGAACATTGGGGCTTCTTCTCAGTGTCTCTGATATAGGGTTTCACTGTCCCGGGAAACTCTCTGCTAACACCCTGCAGAGCGCTGTGCCCAATATACAGAAACGTCTTGCGGTATCTCCTACAGGGAAAGTGCCAGGAGGGAAAAGTGAGGATTATGTTTAGACTTTCTCGGAACTGCTTCAAATCAACTAGATATCTTTGTGCTGTAAATCTCCCAACAGCCAAATGTAAAAGCAGCAAACATCTCGCTGTATGTCCCACATCCAAAGTGCCAAGAGAGAGCTTGCTCTCCCTGTCTTTGAGTACTGTTTGCACTGTCGTCCCGATTACCTCTTTGCTAACATTCTCTTCAGAGCTGCTGTGAAACCAGGAACCACGTGGAGAAGGCACCCACACTGAAAGTGCCTGGAAGGAACGTTGGGGCTTCTCTCAGTGTCTCTGACATAGGGTTTCACTGTCCTGGGAAACTCTCTGCTAACACCCTGCAGAGCGCTGTGCCCAATATACAGAAACGTCTTGCGGTATCTCCTACAGGGAAAGTGCCAGGAGGGAAAAGTGAGGATTATGTTTAGACTTTCTCGGAACTGCTTCAAATCAACTAGATATCTTTGTGCTGTAAATCTCCCAACAGCCAAACGCAAAAGCAGCAAACATCTCGCTGTATGTCCCACATCCAAAGTGCCAAGAGAGAGCTTGCTCTCCCTGTCTTTGAGTACTGTTTGCACTGTCCCGATTACCTCTTTGCTAACATTCTCTTCAGAGCTGCAGTGAAACCAGGAACCACGTGGAGAAGGCACCCACACTGAAAGTGCCTGGAAGGAACGTTGGGGCTTCTTCTCAGTGTCTCTGATATAGGGTTTCACTGTCCCGGGAAACTCTCTGCTAACACCCTGCAGAGCGCTGTGCCCAATATACAGAAACGTCTTGCGGTATCTCCTACAGGGAAAGTGCCAGGAGGGAAAAGTGAGGATTATGTTTAGACTTTCTCGGAACTGCTTCAAATCAACTAGATATCTTTGTGCTGTAAATCTCCCAACAGCCAAATGTAAAAGCAGCAAACATCTCGCTGTATGTCCCACATCCAAAGTGCCAAGAGAGAGCTTGCTCTCCCTGTCTTTGAGTACTGTTTGCACTGTCGTCCCGATTACCTCTTTGCTAACATTCTCTTCAGAGCTGCTGTGAAACCAGGAACCACGTGGAGAAGGCACCCACACTGAAAGTGCCTGGAAGGAACGTTGGGGCTTCTTCTCAGTGTCTCTGATATAGGGTTTCACTGTCCTGGGAAACTCTCTGCTAACACCCTGCAGAGCGCTGTGCCCAATATACAGAAACGTCTTGCGGTATCTCCTACAGGGAAAGTGCCAGGAGGGAAAAGTGAGGATTATGTTTAGACTTTCTCGGAACTGCTTCAAATCAACTAGATATCTTTGTGCTGTAAATCTCCCAACAGCCAAACGCAAAAGCAGCAAACATCTCGCTGTATGTCCCACATCCAAAGTGCCAAGAGAGATCTTGCTCTCCCTGTCTTTGAGTACTGTTTGCACTGTCCCGATTACCTCTTTGCTAACATTCTCTTCAGAGCTGCAGTGAAACCAGGAACCACGTGGAGAAGGCACCCACACTGAAAGTGCCTGGAGGGAACGTTGGGGCTTCTTCTCAGTGTCTCTGATATAGGGTTTCACTGTCCCGGGAAACTCTCTGCTAACACCCTGCAGAGCGCTGTGCCCAATATACAGAAACGTCTTGCGGTATCTCCTACAGGGAAAGTGCCAGGAGGGAAAAGTGAGGATTATGTTTAGACTTTCTCGGAACTGCTTCAAATCAACTAGATATCTTTGTGCTGTAAATCTCCCAACAGCCAAACGCAAAAGCAGCAAACATCTCGCTGTATGTCCCACATCCAAAGTGCCAAGAGAGAGCTTGCTCTCCCTGTCTTTGAGTACTGTTTGCACTGTCCCGATTACCTCTTTGCTAACATTCTCTTCAGAGCTGCAGTGAAACCAGGAACCACGTGGAGAAGGCACCCACACTGAAAGTGGCTGGAGGGAACGTTGGGGCTTCTTCTCAGTGTCTCTGATATAGGGTTTCACTGTCCCGGGAAACTCTCTGCTAACACCCTGCAGAGCGCTGTGCCCAATATACAGAAACGTCTTGCGGTATCTCCTACAGGGAAAGTGCCAGGAGGGAAAAGTGAGGATTATGTTTAGACTTTCTCGGAACTGCTTCAAATCAACTAGATATCTTTGTGCTGTAAATCTCCCAACAGCCAAATGTAAAAGCAGCAAACATCTCGCTGTATGTCCCACATCCAAAGTGCCAAGAGAGAGCTTGCTCTCCCTGTCTTTGAGTACTGTTTGCACTGTCCCGATTACCTCTTTGCTAACATTCTCTTCAGAGCTGCAGTGAAACCAGGAACCACGTGGAGAAGGCACCCACACTGAAAGTGCCTGGAAGGAACATTGGGGCTTCTTCTCAGTGTCTCTGATATAGGGTTTCACTGTCCCGGGAAACTCTCTGCTAACACCCTGCAGAGCGCTGTGCCCAATATACAGAAACGTCTTGCGGTATCTCCTACAGGGAAAGTGCCAGGAGGGAAAAGTGAGGATTATGTTTAGACTTTCTCGGAACTGCTTCAAATCAACTAGATATCTTTGTGCTGTAAATCTCCCAACAGCCAAACGCAAAAGCAGCAAACATCTCGCTGTATGTCCCACATCCAAAGTGCCAAGAGAGAGCTTGCTCTCCCTGTCTTTGAGTACTGTTTGCACTGTCCCGATTACCTCTTTGCTAACATTCTCTTCAGAGCTGCAGTGAAACCAGGAACCACGTGGAGAAGGCACCCACACTGAAAGTGCCTGGAAGGAACGTTGGGGCTTCTTCTCAGTGTCTCTGATATAGGGTTTCACTGTCCCGGGAAACTCTCTGCTAACACCCTGCAGAGCGCTGTGCCCAATATACAGAAACGTCTTGCGGTATCTCCTACAGGGAAAGTGCCAGGAGGGAAAAGTGAGGATTATGTTTAGACTTTCTCGGAACTGCTTCAAATCAACTAGATATCTTTGTGCTGTAAATCTCCCAACAGCCAAATGTAAAAGCAGCAAACATCTCGCTGTATGTCCCACATCCAAAGTGCCAAGAGAGAGCTTGCTCTCCCTGTCTTTGAGTACTGTTTGCGCTGTCCCGATTACCTCTTTGCTAACATTCTCTTCAGAGCTGCAGTGAAACCAGGAACCACGTGGAGAAGGCACCCACACTGAAAGTGCCTGGAGGGAACATTGGGGCTTCTTCTCAGTGTCTCTGATATAGGGTTTCACTGTCCCGGGAAACTCTCTGCTAACACCCTGCAGAGCGCTGTGCCCAATATACAGAAACGTCTTGCGGTATCTCCTACAGGGAAAGTGCCAGGAGGGAAAAGTGAGGATTATGTTTAGACTTTCTCGGAACTGCTTCAAATCAACTAGATATCTTTGTGCTGTAAATCTCCCAACAGCCAAATGTAAAAGCAGCAAACATCTCGCTGTATGTCCCACATCCAAAGTGCCAAGAGAGAGCTTGCTCTCCCTGTCTTTGAGTACTGTTTGCACTGTCCCGATTACCTCTTTGCTAACATTCTCTTCAGAGCTGCAGTGAAACCAGGAACCACGTGGAGAAGGCACCCACACTGAAAGTGCCTGGAGGGAACATTGGGGCTTCTTCTCAGTGTCTCTGATATAGGGTTTCACTGTCCCGGGAAACTCTCTGCAAACACCCTGCAGAGCGCTGTGCCCAATATACAGAAACGTCTTGCGGTATCTCCTACAGGGAAAGTGCCAGGAGGGAAAAGTGAGGATTATGTTTAGACTTTCTCGGAACTGCTTCAAATCAACTAGATATCTTTGTGCTGTAAATCTCCCAACAGCCAAATGTAAAAGCAGCAAACATCTCGCTGTATGTCCCACATCCAAAGTGCCAAGAGAGAGCTTGCTCTCCCTGTCTTTGAGTACTGTTTGCACTGTCCCGATTACCTCTTTGCTAACATTCTCTTCAGAGCTGCAGTGAAACCAGGAACCACGTGGAGAAGGCAACCACACTGAAAGTGCCTGGAAGGAACATTGGGGCTTCTTCTCAGTGTCTCTGATATAGGGTTTCACTGTCCCGGGAAACTCTCTGCAAACACCCTGCAGAGCGCTGTGCCCAATATACAGAAACGTCTTGCGGTATCTCCTACAGGGAAAGTGCCAGGAGGGAAAAGTGAGGATTATGTTTAGACTTTCTCGGAACTGCTTCAAACCTTGCGTAGGTTGCGTACGCGCCAGGCCCAAAAATGGCCATATGTCTGGAGATTGGTTCCACGCCCAAAGAGCCAGCAGGGAAAACTATGCCTTGTTCTAAATCTCTTTGGGAACCGCTTGCGTAGCCCCACACACCTGGGGGCTGCAGGCTTTCCTGCTGCCTTCAGCCTCAAAACCACCTTTTCCCACATGGCGTCACGCCAGGCACAAAAATGGCCATATGTCTGGAGGTTGGTCCCACGCCCAAAGAGCCAGCAGGGAAAACAATGCCTTGTTCTAAAGCTCTTTGGGAACCGCTTGCGCAGCCCCACAGACCTGGGGGCTGCAGGCTTTCCTGCTGCCTTCAGCCTCAAAACCACCCTTTCCCACTTGGCGCTGCGCCAGGCCCAAAAATGGCCATATGTCTGGAGACTGGTCCCACGCCCAAAGAGCCAGCAGGGAAAACTATGCCTTGTTCTAAAGCTCTTTGGGAACCGCTTGCGTAGCCCCACACACGTGGGGACTGCAGGCTTTCCTGCTGCCTTCAGCCTCAAAACCACCGTTTCCCACATGGCGTCACGCCAGGCACAAAAATGGCCATATGTCTGGACGTTGGTCCCACGCCCAAAGAGCCAGCAGGGAAAACTATGCCTTGTTCTAAAGCTCTTTGGGAACCGCTTGCGTAGCCCCACACACCTGGGGGCTGCAGGCTTTCCTGCTCTCTTCAGCCTCAAAACCACCCTTTCCCACTTGGCGCCGCGCCATGCCCAAAAATGGCCATATGTCTGGAGACTGGTCCCACGCCCAAAGAGCCAGCAGGGAAAACTATGCCTTGTTCTAAAGCTCTTTGGGAACCGCTTGCGTAGCCCCACACACGTGGGGGCTGCAGGCTTTCCTGCTGCCTTCAGCCTCAAAACCACCCTTTCCCACTTGGCGCCGCGCCAGGCCCAAAAATGGCCATATGTCTGGAGATTGGTCCCACGCCCAAAGAGCCAGCAGGGAAAATAATGCCTTGTTCTAAAGCTCTTTGGGAACCGCTTGCGTAGCCCCACACACCTGGGGGCTGCAGGCTTTCCTGCTCTCTTCAGCCTCAAAACCACCCTTTCCCACTTGGCGCCGCGCCATGCCCAAAAATGGCCATATGGCTGGAGACTGGTCCCACGCCCAAAGAGCCAGCAGGGAAAACTATGCCTTGTTCTAACAAACTGGGGGCTGCAGGCTTTTCTCGCGCTTTCAGCCTCAGAAGAACCCTTTCGCAATTGGCGCCGCGCCAGGCCCAAAAATGGCCATATCTCTGGAGGTTGGTCCCACGCCCAAAGAGCCAGCAGGGAAAACTATGCGTTGTTCTAAAGCTCTTTGGGAACCGCTTGCGTAGCCCCACACACCTGGGGGCTGCAGGCTTTCCTGCTGCCTTCAGCCTCAAAACCACCCTTTCCCACTTGGCGCCGCGCCAGGCACAAAAATGGCCATATGTCTGGAGACTGGTCCCACGCCCAAAGAGCCAGCAGGGAAAACTATGCCTTGTTCTAAAGCTCTTTGGGAACCGCTTGCGTAGCCCCACACAAACTGGGGGCTACAGGCTTTTCTCGCGCTTTCAGCCTCAGAAGAACCCTTTCGCACTTGGCGCCGCGCCAGGCCCAAAAATGGCCATATGTCTGGAGACTGGTCCCACGCCCAAAGAGCCAGCAGGGAAAACTATGCCTTGTTCTAAAGCTCTTTGGGAACCGCTTGCGTAGCCCCACACACCTGGGGGCTGCAGGCTTTCCTGCTCTCTTCAGCCTGAAAAGCACGCTTTCCCACTTGGCGCCGCGCCAGGCCCAAAAATGGCCATATGTCTGGAGATTGGTCCCACGCCCAAAGAGCCAGCAGGGAAAACTATGCCTTGTTCTAAAGCTCTTGGGGAACCGCTTGCGTAGCCCCACACACCTGGGGGCTGCAGGCTTTCCTGCTCTCTTCAGCCTCAAAAGCACGCTTTCCCACTTGGCGCCGCGCCAGGCCCAAAAATGGCCATATGTCTGGAGATTGGTCCCACGCCCAAAGAGCCAGCAGGGAAAACTATGCCTTGTTCTAAAGCTCTTTGGGAACGGCTTGCGTAGCCCCACACACCTGGGGGCTGCAGGCTTTCCTGCTCTCTTCAGCCTCAAAAGCACGCTTTCCCACTTGGCGCCGCGCCAGGCCCAAAAATGGCCATATGGCTGGAGACTGGTCCCACGCCCAAAGAGCCAGCAGGGAAAACTATGCCTTGTTCTAACAAACTGGGGGCTGCAGGCGTTTCTCGCGCTTTCAGCCTCAGAAGAACCCTTTCGCAATTGGCGCCGCGCCAGGCCCAAAAATGGCCATATCTCTGGAGGTTGGTCCCACGCCCAAAGAGCCAGCAGGGAAAACTATGCCTTGTTCTAAAGCTCTTTGGGAACGGCTTGCGTAGCCCCACACACGTGGGGGCTGCAGGCTTTCCTGCTGCCTTCAGCCTCAAAACCACCCTTTCTCACTTGGCGCCGCGCCAGGCCCAAAAATGGCCATATGTCTGGAGACTGGTCCCACGCCCAAAGAGCCAGCAGGGAAAACTATGCCTTGTTCTAAAGCTCTTTGGGAACCGCTTGCGTAGCCCCACACACCTGGGGGCTGCAGGCTTTCCTGCTGCCTTCAGTCTCAGAAGAACCCTTTCCCACTTGGCGCCGCGCCAGGCCCAAAAATGGCCATATGTCTGGAGATTGGTCCCACGCCCAAAGAGCCAGCAGGGAAAACTATGCCTTGTTCTAAAGCTCTTTGGGAACCGCTTGCGTAGCCCCACACACCTGGGGGCTGCAGGCTTTCCTGCTCTCTTCAGCCTCAGAAGAACCCTTTTGCACTTGGCGCCGCGCCAGGCCCAAAAATGGCCATATGTCTGGAGATTGGTCCCACGCCCAAAGAGCCAGCAGGGAAAATTATGCCTTGTTCTAAAGCTCTTTGGGAACCGCTTGCGTAGCCCCACACACCTGGGGGCTGCAGGCTTTCCTGCTGCCTTCAGCCTCAAAACCACCCTTTCCCACTTGGCGCCGCGCCATGCCCAAAAATGGCCATATGGCTGGAGACTGGTCCCACGCCCAAAGAGCCAGCAGGGAAAACTATGCCTTGTTCTAACAAACTGGGGGCTGCAGGCTTTTCTCGCGCTTTCAGCCTCAGAAGAACCCTTTCGCAATTGGCGCCGCGCCAGGCCCAAAAATGGCCATATCTCTGGAGGTTGGTCCCACGCCCAAAGAGCCAGCAGGGAAAACTATGCCTTGTTCTAAAGCTCTTTGGGAACGGCTTGCGTAGCCCCACACAAACTGGGGGCTACAGGCTTTTCTCGCGCTTTCAGCCTCAGAAGAACCCTTTCTCACTTGGCGCCGCGCCAGGCCCAAAAATGGCCATATGTCTGGAGACTGGTCCCACGCCCAAAGAGCCAGCAGGGAAAACTATGCCTTGTTCTAAAGCTCTTTGGGAACCGCTTGCGTAGCCCCACACACCTGGGGGCTGCAGGCTTTCCTGCTCTCTTCAGCCTCAAAAGCACGCTTTCCCACTTGGCGCCGCGCCAGGCCCAAAAATGGCCATATGTCTGGAGATTGGTCCCACGCCCAAAGAGCCAGCAGGGAAAACTATGCCTTGTTCTAAAGCTCTTTGGGAACCGCTTGCGTAGCCCCACACACCTGGGGGCTGCAGGCTTTCCTGCTGCCTTCAGCCTCAAAACCACCCTTTCCCACTTGGCGTCACGCCAGGCACAAAAATGGCCATATGTCTGGAGACTGGTCCCACGCCCAAAGAGCCAGCAGGGAAAACTATGCCTTGTTCTAAAGCTCTTTGGGAACGGCTGGCGTAGCCCCACACACCTGGGGGCTGCAGGCTTTCCTGCTGCCTTCAGCCTCAAAACTACCCTTTCCCACTTGGCGCCGCACCAGGCACAAAAATGGCCATATGTCTGGAGATTGGTCCTACGCCCAAAGAGCCAGCAGGGAAAACTATGCCTTGTTCTAAAGCTCTTTGGGAACGGCTTGCGTAGCCCCACACACCTGGGGGCTGCAGGCTTTCCTCCTCTCTTCAGCCTCAAAAGCACGCTTTCCCACTTGGCGCCGCGCCAGGCACAAAAATGGCCATATGTCTGGTGATTGGTCCCACGCCCAAAGAGCCAGCAGGGAAAACTATGCCTTGTTCTAAAGCTCTTTGGGAACCGCTTGCGTAGCCCCACAGACCTGGGGGCTGCAGGCTTTCCTGCTGCTTTCAGCCTCAAAACCACCCTTTCCCAGTTGGTGCCGCGCCAGGCCCAAAAATGGCCATATGTCTGGAGACTGGTCCCACGCCCAAAGAGCCAGCAGGGAAAACTATGCCTTGTTCTAAAGCTCTTTGGGAACCGCTTGCGTAGCCCCACACAAACTGGGGGCTGCAGGCTTTTCTCGCGCTTTCAGCCTCAGAAGAACCCTTTCGCACTTGGCGCCGCGCCAGGCCCAAAAATGGCCATATGTCTGGAGATTAGTCCCACGCCCAAAGAGCCAGCAGGGAAAATTATGCCTTGTTCTAAAGCTCTTTGGGAACCGCTTGCGTAGCCCCACACACCTGGGGGCTGCAGGCTTTCCTGCTGCCTTCAGCCTCAAAACCACCCTTTCCCACTTGGCGCCGCGCCATGCCCAAAAATGGCCATATGGCTGGAGACTGGTCCCACGCCCAAAGAGCCAGCAGGGAAAACTATGCCTTGTTCTAACAAACTGGGGGCTGCAGGCTTTTCTCGCGCTTTCAGCCTCAGAAGAACCCTTTCGCAATTGGCGCCGCGCCAGGCCCAAAAATGGCCATATGTCTGGAGATTGGTCCCACGCCCAAAGAGCCAGCAGGGAAAACTATGCCTTGTTCTAAAGCTCTTTGGGAACCGCTTGCGTAGCCCCACACACCTGGGGGCTGCAGGCTTTCCTCCTCTCTTCAGCCTCAAAACCACCCTTTCCCACTTGGCGTCACGCCAGGCACAAAAATGGCCATATGTCTGGAGACTGGTCCCACGCCCAAAGAGCCAGCAGGGAAAACTATGCCTTGTTCTAAAGCTCTTTGGGAACGGCTGGCGTAGCCCCACACACCTGGGGGCTGCAGGCTTTCCTGCTGCCTTCAGCCTCAAAACTACCCTTTCCCACTTGGCGCCGCACCAGGCACAAAAATGGCCATATGTCTGGAGATTGGTCCTACGCCCAAAGAGCCAGCAGGGAAAACTATGCCTTGTTCTAAAGCTCTTTGGGAACGGCTTGCGTAGCCCCACACACCTGGGGGCTGCAGGCTTTCCTGCTCTCTTCAGCCTCAAAAGCACGCTTTCCCACTTGGCGCCGCGCCAGGCACAAAAATGGCCATATGTCTGGTGATTGGTCCCACGCCCAAAGAGCCAGCAGGGAAAACTATGCCTTGTTCTAAAGCTCTTTGGGAACCGCTTGCGTAGCCCCACAGACCTGGGGGCTGCAGGCTTTCCTGCTGCTTTCAGCCTCAAAACCACCCTTTCCCAGTTGGTGCCGCGCCAGGCCCAAAAATGGCCATATGTCTGGAGACTGGTCCCACGCCCAAAGAGCCAGCAGGGAAAACTATGCCTTGTTCTAAAGCTCTTTGGGAACCGCTTGCGTAGCCCCACACAAACTGGGGGCTGCAGGCTTTTCTCGCGCTTTCAGCCTCAGAAGAACCCTTTCGCACTTGGCGCCGCGCCAGGCCCAAAAATGGCCATATGTCTGGAGATTAGTCCCACGCCCAAAGAGCCAGCAGGGAAAATTATGCCTTGTTCTAAAGCTCTTTGGGAACGGCTTGCGTAGCCCCACACACCTGGGGGCTGCAGGCTTTCCTGCTGCCTTCAGCCTCAAAACCACCCTTTCCCACTTGGCGCCGCGCCATGCCCAAAAATGGCCATATGGCTGGAGACTGGTCCCACGCCCAAAGAGCCAGCAGGGAAAACTATGCCTTGTTCTAACAAACTGGGGGCTGCAGGCTTTTCTCGCGCTTTCAGCCTCAGAAGAACCCTTTCGCAATTGGCGCCGCGCCAGGCCCAAAAATGGCCATATCTCTGGAGGTTGGTCCCACGCCCAAAGAGCCAGCAGGGAAAACTATGCCTTGTTCTAAAGCTCTTTGGGAACCGATTGCGTAGCCCCACACACCTGGGGGCTGCAGGCTTTCCTGCTGCCTTCAGCCTCAAAACCACCCTTTCCCACTTGGCGCCGCGCCAGGCACAAAAATGGCCATTTGTCTGGAGACTGGTCCCACGCCCAAAGAGCCAGCAGGGAAAACTATGCCTTGTTCTAAAGCTCTTTGGGAACCGCTTGCGTAGCCCCACACAAACTGGGGGCTGCAGGCTTTTCTCGCGCTTTCAGCCTCAGAAGAACCCTTTCTCACTTGGCGCCGCGCCAGGCCCAAAAATGGCCATATGTCTGGAGACTGGTCCCACGCCCAAAGAGCCAGCAGGGAAAACTATGCCTTGTTCTAAAGCTCTTTGGGAACCGCTTGCGTAGCCTCACACACCTGGGGGCTGCAGGCTTTCCTGCTCTCTTCAGCCTCAAAAGCACGCTTTCCCACTTGGCGCCGCGCCAGGCCCAAAAATGGCCATATGTCTGGAGACTGGTCCCACGCCAAAAGAGCCAGCAGGGAAAACTATACCTTGTTCTAAAGCTCTTTGGGAACCGCTTGCGTAGCCCCACACACCTGGGGGCTGCAGGCTTTCCTGCTGCCTTCAGCCTCAAAACCACCCTTTCCCACTTGGCGTCACGCCAGGCCCAAAAATGGCCATATGTCTGGAGACTGGTCCCACGCCCAAAGAGCCAGCAGGGAAAACTATGCCTTGTTCTAAAGCTCTTTGGGAACGGCTGGCGTAGCCCCACACACCTGGGGGCTGCAGGCTTTCCTGCTGCCTTCAGCCTCAAAACCACCCTTTCCCACTTGGCGCCGCACCAGGCACAAAAATGGCCATATGTCTGGAGATTGGTCCCACGCCCAAAGAGCCAGCAGGGAAAACTATGCCTTGTTCTAAAGCTCTTTGGGAACCGCTTGCGTAGCCCCACACACCTGGGGGCTGCAGGCTTTTCTCGCGCTTTCAGCCTCAGAAGAACCCTTTCGCACTTGGCGCCGCGCCAGGCCCAAAAATGGCCATATGTCTGGAGACTGGTCCCACGCCCAAAGAGCCAGCAGGGAAAACTATGCCTTGTTCTAAAGCTCTTTGGGAACCACTTGCGTAGCCCTACAGACCTGGGGGCTGCAGGCTTTCCTGCTCTCTTCAGCCTCAGAAGAACCCTTTTGCACTTGGCGCCACGCCAGGCACAAAAATGGCCATATGTCTGGAGATTTGTTCCATGCCCAAAGAGCCAGCAGGGAAAACTATGCCTTGTTCTAAAGCTCTTTGGGAACCGCTTGCGTAGCCCCACACACCTGGGGGCTGCAGGCTTTCCTGCTCTCTTCAGCCTCAAAAGCACGCTTTCCCACTTGGCGCTGCGCCAGGCCCAAAAATGGCCATATGTCTAGAGATTGGTCCCACGCCCAAAGAGCCAGCAGGGAAAACTATGCCTTGTTCTAAAGCTCTTTGGGAACCGCTTGCGTAGCCCCACAGACCTGGGGGCTGCAGGCTTTCCTGCTGCCTTCTGCCTCAAAACCACCATTTCCCACTTCGCGCCGCGCCATGCCCAAAAATAGCCATATGGCTGGAGACTGGTCCCACGCCCAAAGAGCCAGCAGGGAAAACTATGCCTTGTTCTAAAGCTCTTTGGGAACCGCTTGCGTAGCCCCACACACCTGGGGGCTGCAGGCTTTCCTGCTGCCTTCAGCCTCAAAACCACCCTTTCCCACTTGGCGTCACGCAAGGCACAAAAATGGCCATATGGCTGGAGACTGGTCCCATGCCCAAAGAGCCAGCAGGGAAAACTATGCCTTGTTCTAAAGCTCTTTGGGAACCGCTTGCGTAGCCCCACACACCTGGGGGCTGCAGGCTTTCCTGCTCTCTTCAGCCTCAGAAGAACCCTTTCGCACTTGGCGCCACGCCAGGCACAAAAATGGCCATATGTCTGGAGATTTGTTCCACGCCCAAAGAGCCAGCAGGGAAAACTATGCCTTGTTCTAAAGCTCTTTGGGAACCACTTGCGTAGCCCCACAGACCTGGGGGCTGCAGGCTTTCCTGCTCTCTTCAGCCTCAAAAGCACCCTTTCCCACTTGGCGCCGCGCCAGGCCCAAAAATGGCCATATGTCTGGAGACTGGTCCCACGCCCAAAGAGCCAGCAGGGAAAACTATGCCTTGTTCTAAAGCTCTTTGGGAACCGCTTGCGTAGCCCCACACACCTGGGGGCTGCAGGCTTTCCTGCTGCCTTCAGCCTCAAAACCACCCTTTCCCACTTGGCGTCATGCCAGGCACAACAATGGCCATATGTCTGGAGACTGGTCCCACGCCCAAAGAGCCAGCAGGGAAAACTATGCCTTGTTCTAAAGCTCTTTGGGAACCGCTTGCGTAGCCCCACACACCTGGGGGCTGCAGGCTTTCCTGCTGCCTTCAGCCTCAAAACCACCCTTTCCCACTTAGCGTCACGCCAGGCACAAAAATGGCCATATGTCTGGAGATTTGTTCCACGCCCAAAGAGCCAGCAGGGAAAACTATGCCTTGTTCTAAAGCTCTTTGGGAACCGCTTGCGTAGCCCCACACACCTGGGGGCTGCAGGCTTTCCTGCTCTCTTCAGCCTCAAAAGCACCCTTTCCCACTTGGCGCCGCGTCACGCCCAAAAATGGCCATATGGCTGGAGACTGGTCCCACGCCCAAAGAGCCAGCAGGGAAAACTATGCCTTGTTGTAAAGCTCTTTGGGAACGGCTTGCGTAGCCCCACACACCTGGGGGCTGCAGGCTTTCCTGCTGCCTTCAGCCTCAAAACCACCCTTTCCCACTTGGCGCTGCGCCAGGCCCAAAAATGGCCATATATCTGGAGACTGGTCCCACGCCCAAAGAGCCAGCAGGGAAAACTATGCCTTGTTCTAAAGCTCTTTGGGAACCACTTGCGTAGCCCCACACACCTGGGGGCTGCAGGCTTTCCTGCTCTCTTCAGCCTCAGAAAAACCCTTTCGCACTTGGCGCCACGCCAGGCACAAAAATGGCCATATGTCTGGAGATTTGTTCCACGCCCAAAGAGCCAGCAGGGAAAACTATGCCTTGTTCTAAAGCTCTTTGGGAACGGCTTGCGTAGCCCCACAGACCTGGGGGCTGCAGGCTTTCCTGCTGCCTTCAGCCTCAAAACCACCCTTTCCCACTTGGCGCCGCGCCAGGCACAAAAATGGCCATATGTCTGGAGATTGGTCCCACGCCCAAAGAGCCAGCAGGGAAAACTATGCCTTGTTCTAAAGCTCTTGGGGAACCGCTTGCGTAGCCCCACACAAACTGGGGGCTGCAGGCTTTTCTCGCGCTTTCAGCCTCAGAAGAACCCTTTCGCAATTGGCGCCGCGCCAGGCCCAAAAATGGCCATATGTCTGGAGGTTGGTCCCACGCCCAAAGAGCCAGCAGGGAAAACTATGCCTTGTTCTAAAGCTCTTTGGGAACGGCTTGCGTAGCCCCACACACCTGGGGGCTGCAGGCTTTCCTGCTCTCTTCAGCCTCAAAAGCACGCTTTCCCACTTGGCGCCGCGCCAGGCCCAAAAATGGCCATATGTCTGGAGACTGGTCCCACGCCCAAAGAGCCAGCAGGGAAAACTATGCCTTGTTCTAAAGCTCTTTGGGAGCGGCTGGCGTAGCCCCACAGACCTGGGGGCTGCAGGCTTTCCTGCTGCCTTCAGCCTCAAAACCACCCTTTCCCACTTGGCGCCGCACCAGGCACAAAAATGGCCATATGTCTGGAGACTGGTCCCACGCCCAAAGAGCCAGCAGGGAAAACTATGCCTTGTTCTAAAGCTCTTTGGGAACCACTTGCGTAGCCCTACAGACCTGGGGGCTGCAGGCTTTCCTGCTCTCTTCAGCCTCAGAAGAACCCTTTTGCACTTGGCGCCACGCCAGGCACAAAAATGGCCATATGTCTGGAGATTTGTTCCATGCCCAAAGAGCCAGCAGGGAAAACTATGCCTTGTTCTAAAGCTCTTTGGGAACCGCTTGCGTAGCCCCACACACCTGGGGGCTGCAGGCTTTCCTGCTCTCTTCAGCCTCAAAAGCACGCTTTCCCACTTGGCGCTGCGCCAGGCCCAAAAATGGCCATATGTCTAGAGATTGGTCCCACGCCCAAAGAGCCAGCAGGGAAAACTATGCCTTGTTCTAAAGCTCTTTGGGAACCGCTTGCGTAGCCCCACAGACCTGGGGGCTGCAGGCTTTCCTGCTGCCTTCTGCCTCAAAACCACCATTTCCCACTTCGCGCCGCGCCATGCCCAAAAATAGCCATATGGCTGGAGACTGGTCCCACGCCCAAAGAGCCAGCAGGGAAAACTATGCCTTGTTCTAAAGCTCTTTGGGAACCGCTTGCGTAGCCCCACACACCTGGGGGCTGCAGGCTTTCCTGCTGCCTTCAGCCTCAAAACCACCCTTTCCCACTTGGCGTCACGCAAGGCACAAAAATGGCCATATGGCTGGAGACTGGTCCCATGCCCAAAGAGCCAGCAGGGAAAACTATGCCTTGTTCTAAAGCTCTTTGGGAACCGCTTGCGTAGCCCCACACACCTGGGGGCTGCAGGCTTTCCTGCTCTCTTCAGCCTCAGAAGAACCCTTTCGCACTTGGCGCCACGCCAGGCACAAAAATGGCCATATGTCTGGAGATTTGTTCCACGCCCAAAGAGCCAGCAGGGAAAACTATGCCTTGTTCTAAAGCTCTTTGGGAACCGCTTGCGTAGCCCCACACACCTGGGGGCTGCAGGCTTTCCTGCTCTCTTCAGCCTCAAAAGCACCCTTTCCCACTTGGCGCCGCGCCAGGCCCAAAAATGGCCATATGTCTGGAGACTGGTCCCACGCCCAAAGAGCCAGCAGGGAAAACTATGCCTTGTTCTAAAGCTCTTTGGGAACCGCTTGCGTAGCCCCACACACCTGGGGGCTGCAGGCTTTCCTGCTGCCTTCAGCCTCAAAACCACCCTTTCCCACTTGGCGTCATGCCAGGCACAACAATGGCCATATGTCTGGAGACTGGTCCCACGCCCAAAGAGCCAGCAGGGAAAACTATGCCTTGTTCTAAAGCTCTTTGGGAACCGCTTGCGTAGCCCCACACACCTGGGGGCTGCAGGCTTTCCTGCTGCCTTCAGCCTCAAAACCACCCTTTCCCACTTAGCGTCACGCCAGGCACAAAAATGGCCATATGTCTGGAGATTTGTTCCACGCCCAAAGAGCCAGCAGGGAAAACTATGCCTTGTTCTAAAGCTCTTTGGGAACCGCTTGCGTAGCCCCACACACCTGGGGGCTGCAGGCTTTCCTGCTCTCTTCAGCCTCAAAAGCACCCTTTCCCACTTGGCGCCGCGTCACGCCCAAAAATGGCCATATGGCTGGAGACTGGTCCCACGCCCAAAGAGCCAGCAGGGAAAACTATGCCTTGTTGTAAAGCTCTTTGGGAACGGCTTGCGTAGCCCCACACACCTGGGGGCTGCAGGCTTTCCTGCTGCCTTCAGCCTCAAAACCACCCTTTCCCACTTGGCGCCGCGTCAGGCCCAAAAATGGCCATATATCTGGAGACTGGTCCCACGCCCAAAGAGCCAGCAGGGAAAACTATGCCTTGTTCTAAAGCTCTTTGGGAACCACTTGCGTAGCCCCACACACCTGGGGGCTGCAGGCTTTCCTGCTCTCTTCAGCCTCAGAAAAACCCTTTCGCACTTGGCGCCACGCCAGGCACAAAAATGGCCATATGTCTGGAGATTTGTTCCACGCCCAAAGAGCCAGCAGGGAAAACTATGCCTTGTTCTAAAGCTCTTTGGGAACGGCTTGCGTAGCCCCACACACCTGGGGGCTGCAGGCTTTCCTGCTCTCTTCAGCCTCAAAAGCACGCTTTCCCACTTGGCGCCGCGCCAGGCACAAAAATGGCCATATGTCTGGAGATTGGTCCCTTTCCCAAAGAGCCAGCAGGGAAAACTATGCCTTGTTCTAAAGCTCTTTGGGAACCGCTTGCGTAGCCCCACAGACCTGGGGGCTGCAGGCTTTCCTGCTGCCTTCAGCCTCAAAACCACCCTTTCCCACTTGGCGCCGCGCCAGGCCCAAAAATGGCCATATGTCTGGAGATTGGTCCCACGCCCAAAGAGCCAGCAGGGAAAACTATGCCTTGTTCTAAAGCTCTTGGGGAACCGCTTGCGTAGCCCCACACAAACTGGGGGCTGCAGGCTTTTCTCGCGCTTTCAGCCTCAGAAGAACCCTTTCGCAATTGGCGCCGCGCCAGGCCCAAAAATGGCCATATGTCTGGAGGTTGGTCCCACGCCCAAAGAGCCAGCAGGGAAAACTATGCCTTGTTCTAAAGCTCTTTGGGAACGGCTTGCGTAGCCCCACACACCTGGGGGCTGCAGGCTTTCCTGCTCTCTTCAGCCTCAAAAGCACGCTTTCCCACTTGGCGCCGCGCCAGGCCCAAAAATGGCCATATGTCTGGAGACTGGTCCCACGCCCAAAGAGCCAGCAGGGAAAACTATGCCTTGTTCTAAAGCTCTTTGGGAACGGCTGGCGTAGCCCCACAGACCTGGGGGCTGCAGGCTTTCCTGCTGCCTTCAGCCTCAAAACCACCCTTTCCCACTTAGCGTCACGCCAGGCACAAAAATGGCCATATGTCTAGAGATTGGTCCCACGCCCAAAGAGCCAGCAGGGAAAACTATGCCTTGTTCTAAAGCTCTTTGGGAACCGCTTGCGTAGCCCCACACACCTGGGGGCTGCAGGCTTTTCTCGCGCTTTCAGCCTCAGAAGAACCCTTTCGCACTTGGCGCCGCGCCAGGCACAAAAATGGCCATATGTCTGGAGACTGGTCCCACGCCCAAAGAGCCAGCAGGGAAAACTATGCCTTCTTCTAAAGCTCTTTGGGAACCACTTGCGTAGCCCTACAGACCTGGGGGCTGCAGGCTTTCCTGCTCTCTTCAGCCTCAGAAGAACCCTTTTGCACTTGGCGCCACGCCAGGCACAAAAATGGCCATATGTCTGGAGATTTCTTCCATGCCCAAAGAGCCAGCAGGGAAAACTATGCCTTGTTCTAAAGCTCTTTGGGAACCGCTTGCGTAGCCCCACACACCTGGGGGCTGCAGGCTTTCCTGCTCTCTTCAGCCTCAAAAGCACGCTTTCCCACTTGGCGCTGCGCCAGGCCCAAAAATGGCCATATGTCTGGAGATTGGTCCCACGCCCAAAGAGCCAGCAGGGAAAACTATGCCTTGTTCTAAAGCTCTTTGGGAACCGCTTGCGTAGCCCCACACACCTGGGGGCTGCAGGCTTTCCTGCTGCCTTCTGCCTCAAAACCACCATTTCCCACTTCGCGCCGCGCCATGCCCAAAAATAGCCATATGGCTGGAGACTGGTCCCACGCCCAAAGAGCCAGCAGGGAAAACTATGCCTTGTTCTAAAGCTCTTTGGGAACCGCTTGCGTAGCCCCACACACCTGGGGGCTGCAGGCTTTCCTGCTGCCTTCAGCCTCAAAAACACCCTTTCCCACTTGGCGTCACGCCAGGCCCAAAAATGGCCATATGGCTGGAGACTGGTCCCACGCCCAAAGAGCCAGCAGGGAAAACTATGCCTTGTTCTAAAGCTCTTTGGGAACCGCTTGCGTAGCCCCACACACCTGGGGGCTGCAGGCTTTCCTGCTCTCTTCAGCCTCAGAAGAACCCTTTCGCACTTGGCGCCACGCCAGGCACAAAAATGGCCATATGTCTGGAGATTTGTTCCACGCCCAAAGAGCCAGCAGGGAAAACTATGCCTTGTTCTAAAGCTCTTTGGGAACCGCTTGCATAGCCCCACACACCTGGGGGCTGCAGGCTTTCCTGCTCTCTTCAGCCTCAAAAGCACCCTTTCCCACTTGGCGCCGCGCCAGGCCCAAAAATGGCCATATGGCTGGAGACTGGTCCCACGCCCAAAGAGCCAGCAGGGAAAAATATGCCTTGTTCTAAAGCTCTTTGGGAACCGCTTGCGTAGCCCCACACACCTGGGGGCTGCAGGCTTTCCTGCTGCCTTCAGCCTCAAAACCACCCTTTCCCACTTGGCGTCATGCCAGGCACAACAATGGCCATATGTCTGGAGACTGGTCCCACGCCCAAAGAGCCAGCAGGGAAAACTATGCCTTGTTCTAAAGCTCTTTGGGAACCGCTTGCGTAGCCCCACACACCTGGGGGCTGCAGGCTTTCCTGCTGCCTTCAGCCTCAAAACCACCCTTTCCCACTTAGCGTCACGCCAGGCACAAAAATGGCCATATGTCTGGAGATTTGTTCCACGCCCAAAGAGCCAGCAGGGAAAACTATGCCTTGTTCTAAAGCTCTTTGGGAACCGCTTGCGTAGCCCCACACACCTGGGGGCTGCAGGCTTTCCTGCTCTCTTCAGCCTCAAAAGCACCCTTTCCCACTTGGCGCCGCGTCACGCCCAAAAATGGCCATATGGCTGGAGACTGGTCCCACGCCCAAAGAGCCAGCAGGGAAAACTATGCCTTGTTCTAAAGCTCTTTGGGAACGGCTTGCGTAGCCCCACACACCTGGGGGCTGCAGGCTTTCCTGCTGCCTTCTGCCTCAAAACCACCATTTCCCACTTGGCGCCGCGTCAGGCCCAAAAATGGCCATATATCTGGAGACTGGTCCCACGCCCAAAGAGCCAGCAGGGAAAACTATGCCTTGTTCTAAAGCTCTTTGGGAACCACTTGCGTAGCCCCACACACCTGGGGGCTGCAGGCTTTCCTGCTCTCTTCAGCCTCAGAAAAACCCTTTCGCACTTGGCGCCACGCCAGGCACAAAAATGGCCATATGTCTGGAGATTTGTTCCACGCCCAAAGAGCCAGCAGGGAAAACTATGCCTTGTTCTAAAGCTCTTTGGGAACGGCTTGCGTAGCCCCACACGCCTGGGGGCTGCAGGTTTTCCTGCTCTCTTCAGCCTCAAAAGCACGCTTTCCCACTTGGCGCCGCGCCAGGCACAAAAATGGCCATATGTCTGGAGATTGGTCCCACGCCCAAAGAGCCAGCAGGGAAAACTATGCCTTGTTCTAAAGCTCTTTGGGAACCGCTTGCGTAGCCCCACACACCTGGGGGCTGCAGGCTTTCCTGCTGCCTTCAGCCTCAAAACCACCCTTTCCCACTTGGCGCCGCGCCAGGCACAAAAATGGCCATATGTCTGGAGATTGGTCCCACGCCCAAAGAGCCAGCAGGGAAAACTATGCCTTGTTCTAAAGCTCTTTGGGAACCGCTTGCGTAGCCCCACACAAACTGGGGGCTGCAGGCTTTTCTCGCGCTTTCAGCCTCAGAAGAACCCTTTCGCAATTGGCGCCGCGCCAGGCCCAAAAATGGCCATATGTCTGGAGGTTGGTCCCACGCCCAAAGAGCCAGCAGGGAAAACTATGCCTTGTTCTAAAGCTCTTTGGGAACCGCTTGCGTAGCCCCACACACCTGGGGGCTGCAGGCTTTCCTGCTCTCTTCAGCCTCAAAAGCACGCTTTCCCACTTGGCGCTGCGCCAGGCCCAAAAATGGCCATATGTCTGGAGATTGGTCCCACGCCCAAAGAGCCAGCAGGGAAAACTATGCCTTGTTCTAAAGCTCTTTGGGAACCGCTTGCGTAGCCCCACACACCTGGGGGCTGCAGGCTTTCCTGCTGCCTTCTGCCTCAAAACCACCATTTCCCACTTCGCGCCGCGCCATGCCCAAAAATAGCCATATGGCTGGAGACTGGTCCCACGCCCAAAGAGCCAGCAGGGAAAACTATGCCTTGTTCTAAAGCTCTTTGGGAACCGCTTGCGTAGCCCCACACACCTGGGGGCTGCAGGCTTTCCTGCTGCCTTCAGCCTCAAAACCACCCTTTCGCACTTGGCGTCACGCCAGGCCCAAAAATGGCCATATGGCTGGAGACTGGTCCCACGCCCAAAGAGCCAGCAGGGAAAACTATGCCTTGTTCTAAAGCTCTTTGGGAACCGCTTGCGTAGCCCCACACACCTGGGGGCTGCAGGCTTTCCTGCTGCCTTCAGCCTCAAAACCACCCTTTCCCACTTGGCGTCATGCCAGGCACAACAATGGCCATATGTCTGGAGACTGGTCCCACGCCCAAAGAGCCAGCAGGGAAAACTATGCCTTGTTCTAAAGCTCTTTGGGAACCGCTTGCGTAGCCCCACACACCTGGGGGCTGCAGGCTTTCCTGCTGCCTTCAGCCTCAAAACCACCCTTTCCCACTTAGCGTCACGCCAGGCACAAAAATGGCCATATGTCTGGAGATTTGTTCCACGCCCAAAGAGCCAGCAGGGAAAACTATGCCTTGTTCTAAAGCTCTTTGGGAACCGCTTGCGTAGCCCCACACACCTGGGGGCTGCAGGCTTTCCTGCTCTCTTCAGCCTCAAAAGCACCCTTTCCCACTTGGCGCCGCGTCACGCCCAAAAATGGCCATATGGCTGGAGACTGGTCCCACGCCCAAAGAGCCAGCAGGGAAAACTATGCCTTGTTGTAAAGCTCTTTGGGAACGGCTTGCGTAGCCCCACACACCTGGGGGCTGCAGGCTTTCCTGCTGCCTTCTGCCTCAAAACCACCATTTCCCATTTGGCGCCGCGTCAGGCCCAAAAATGGCCATATATCTGGAGACTGGTCCCACGCCCAAAGAGCCAGCAGGGAAAACTATGCCTTGTTCTAAAGCTCTTTGGGAACCACTTGCGTAGCCCCACAGACCTGGGGGCTGCAGGCTTTCCTGCTCTCTTCAGCCTCAGAAAAACCCTTTCGCACTTGGCGCCACGCCAGGCACAAAAATGGCCATATGTCTGGAGATTTGTTCCACGCCCAAAGAGCCAGCAGGGAAAACTATGCCTTGTTCTAAAGCTCTTTGGGAACGGCTTGCGTAGCCCCACACGCCTGGGGGCTGCAGGCTTTCCTGCTCTCTTCAGCCTCAAAAGCACGCTTTCCCACTTGGCGCCGCGCCAGGCACAAAAATGGCCATATGTGTGGAGACTGGTCCCACGCCCAAAGAGCCAGCAGGGAAAACTATGCCTTGTTCTAAAGCTCTTTGGGAACCGCTTGCGTAGCCCCACACACCTGGGGGCTGCAGGCTTTCCTGCTGCCTTCAGCCTCAAAACCACCCTTTCCCACTTGGCGCCGCGCCAGGCACAAAAATGGCCATATGTCTGGAGATTGGTCCCACGCCCAAAGAGCCAGCAGGGAAAACTATGCCTTGTTCTAAAGCTCTTGGGGAACCGCTTGCGTAGCCCCACACAAACTGGGGGCTGCAGGCTTTTCTCGCGCTTTCAGCCTCAGAAGAACCCTTTCGCAATTGGCGCCGCGCCAGGCCCAAAAATGGCCATATGTCTGGAGGTTGGTCCCACGCCCAAAGAGCCAGCAGGGAAAACTATGCCTTGTTCTAAAGCTCTTTGGGAACCGCTTGCGTAGCCCCACACACCTGGGGGCTGCAGGCTTTCCTGCTGCCTTCAGCCTCAAAACCACCCTTTCCCACTTGGCGCCGCGCCAGGCACAAAAATGGCCATATGTCTGGAGATTGGTCCCACGCCCAAAGAGCCAGCAGGGAAAACTATGCCTTGTTCTAAAGCTCTTGGGGAACCGCTTGCGTAGCCCCACACAAACTGGGGGCTGCAGGCTTTTCTCGCGCTTTCAGCCTCAGAAGAACCCTTTCGCAATTGGCGCCGCGCCAGGCCCAAAAATGGCCATATGTCTGGAGGTTGGTCCCACGCCCAAAGAGCCAGCAGGGAAAACTATGCCTTGTTCTAAAGCTCTTTGGGAACGGCTTGCGTAGCCCCACACGCCTGGGGGCTGCAGGCTTTCCTGCTCTCTTCAGCCTCAAAAGCACGCTTTCCCACTTGGCGCCGCGCCAGGCACAAAAATGGCCATATGTGTGGAGACTGGTCCCACGCCCAAAGAGCCAGCAGGGAAAACTATGCCTTGTTCTAAAGCTCTTTGGGAACCGCTTGCGTAGCCCCACACACCTGGGGGCTGCAGGCTTTCCTGCTGCCTTCAGCCTCAAAACCACCCTTTCCCACTTGGCGCCGCGCCAGGCACAAAAATGGCCATATGTCTGGAGATTGGTCCCACGCCCAAAGAGCCAGCAGGGAAAACTATGCCTTGTTCTAAAGCTCTTGGGGAACCGCTTGCGTAGCCCCACACAAACTGGGGGCTGCAGGCTTTTCTCGCGCTTTCAGCCTCAGAAGAACCCTTTCGCAATTGGCGCCGCGCCAGGCCCAAAAATGGCCATATGTCTGGAGGTTGGTCCCACGCCCAAAGAGCCAGCAGGGAAAACTATGCCTTGTTCTAAAGCTCTTTGGGAACCGCTTGCGTAGCCCCACACACCTGGGGGCTGCAGGCTTTCCTGCTGCCTTCAGCCTCAAAACCACCCTTTCCCACTTGGCGCCGCGCCAGGCACAAAAATGGCCATATGTCTGGAGATTGGTCCCACGCCCAAAGAGCCAGCAGGGAAAACTATGCCTTGTTCTAAAGCTCTTGGGGAACCGCTTGCGTAGCCCCACACAAACTGGGGGCTGCAGGCTTTTCTCGCGCTTTCAGCCTCAGAAGAACCCTTTCGCAATTGGCGCCGCGCCAGGCCCAAAAATGGCCATATGTCTGGAGGTTGGTCCCACGCCCAAAGAGCCAGCAGGGAAAACTATGCCTTGTTCTAAAGCTCTTTGGGAACCGCTTGCGTAGCCCCACACACCTGGGGGCTGCAGGCTTTCCTGCTCTCTTCAGCCTCAAAAGCACGCTTTCCCACTTGGCGCTGCGCCAGGCCCAAAAATGGCCATATGTCTGGAGATTGGTCCCACGCCCAAAGAGCCAGCAGGGAAAACTATGCCTTGTTCTAAAGCTCTTTGGGAACCGCTTGCGTAGCCCCACAGACCTGGGGGCTGCAGGCTTTCCTGCTGCCTTCTGCCTCAAAACCACCCTTTCCCACTTCGCGCCGCGCCATGCCCAAAAATAGCCATATGGCTGGAGACTGGTCCCACGCCCAAAGAGCCAGCAGGGAAAACTATGCCTTGTTCTAAAGCTCTTTGGGAACCGCTTGCGTAGCCCCACACACCTGGGGGCTGCAGGCTTTCCTGCTGCCTTCAGCCTCAAAACCACCCTTTCCCACTTGGCGTCACGCCAGGCCCAAAAATGGCCATATGGCTGGAGACTGGTCCCACGCCCAAAGAGCCAGCAGGGAAAACTATGCCTTGTTCTAAAGCTCTTTGGGAACCGCTTGCGTAGCCCCACACACCTGGGGGCTGCAGGCTTTCCTGCTCTCTTCAGCCTCAGAAGAACCCTTTCGCACTTGGCGCCACGCCAGGCACAAAAATGGCCATATGTCTGGAGATTTGTTCCACGCCCAAAGAGCCAGCAGGGAAAACTATGCCTTGTTCTAAAGCTCTTTGGGAACCGCTTGCGTAGCCCCACACACCTGGGGGCTGCAGGCTTTCCTGCTCTCTTCAGCCTCAAAAGCACCCTTTCCCACTTGGCGCCGCGCCAGGCCCAAAAATGGCCATATGGCTGGAGACTGGTCCCACGCCCAAAGAGCCAGCAGGGAAAACTATGCCTTGTTCTAAAGCTCTTTGGGAACAGCTTGCGTAGCCCCACACACCTGGGGGCTGCAGGCTTTCCTGCTCTCTTCAGCCTCAGAAAAACCCTTTCGCACTTGGCGCCACGCCAGGCACAAAAATGGCCATATGTCTGGAGATTTGTTCCACGCCCAAAGAGCCAGCAGGGAAAACTATGCCTTGTTCTAAAGCTCTTTGGGAACGGCTTGCGTAGCCCCACATGCCTGGGGGCTGCAGGCTTTCCTGCTCTCTTCAGCCTCAAAAGCACGCTTTCCCACTTGGCGCCGCGCCATGCCCAAAAATGGCCATATGGCTGGAGACTGGTCCCACGCCCAAAGAGCCAGCAGGGAAAACTATGCCTTGTTCTAAAGCTCTTTGGGAACCGCTTGCGTAGCCCCACACAAACTGGGGGCTGCAGACTTTTCTCGCGCTTTCAGCCTCAAAACCACCCTTTCCCACTTGGCGCCTCACCAGGCACAAAAATGGCCATATGTATGGAGATTGGACCCACGCCCAAAGAGCCAGCAGGGAAAACTATGCCTTGTTCTAAAGCTCTTTGGGAACCACTTGCTTAGCCCCACACACCTGGGGGCTGCAGGCTTTTCTCGCGCTTTCAGCCTCAGAAGAACCCTTTCGCACTTGGCGCCGCGCCAGGCCCAAAAATGGCCATATGTCTGGAGACTGGTCCCACGCCCAAAGAGCCAGCAGGGAAAACTATGCCTTGTTCTAAAGCTCTTTGGGAACCGCTTGCGTAGCCCTACAGACCTGGGGGCTGCAGGCTTTCCTGCTGCCTTCAGCCTCAAAACCACCCTTTCCCACATGGCGTCACGCCAGGCACAAAAATGGCCATATGTCTGCAGACTGGTCCCACGCCCAAAGAGCCAGCAGGGAAAACTATGCCTTGTTCTAAAGCTCTTTGGGAACCGCTTGCGTAGCCCCACACACCTGGGGGCTGCAGGCTTTCCTGCTCTCTTCAGCCTCAGAAGAACCCTTTCGCACTTGGCGCCACGCCAGGCCCAAAAATGGCCATATGTCTGGAGATTGGTCCCACGCCCAAAGAGCCAGCAGGGAAAACTATGCCTTGTTCTAAAGCTCTTTGGGAACGGCTTGCGTAGCCCCACACACCTGGGGGCTGCAGGCTTTCCTGCTCTCTTCAGCCTCAAAAGCACGCTTTCCCACTTGGCACCGCGCCAGGCCCAAAAATGGCCATATGTCTGGAGATTGGTCCCACGCCCAAAGAGCCAGCAGGGAAAACTATGCCTTGTTCTAAAGCTCTTTGGGAACCGCTTGCGTAGCCCCACAGACCTGGGGGCTGCAGGCTTTCCTGCTGCCTTCTGCCTCAAAACCACCATTTCCCACTTCGCGCCGCGCCATGCCCAAAAATAGCCATATGGCTGGAGACTGGTCCCACGCCCAAAGAGCCAGCAGGGAAAACTATGCCTTGTTCTAAAGCTCTTTGGGAACCGCTTGCGAAGCCCCACACACCTGGGGGCTGCAGGCTTTCCTGCTGCCTTCAGCCTCAAAACCACCCTTTCCCACTTGGCGTCACGCCAGGCACAAAAATGGCCATATGGCTGGAGACTGGTCCCACGCCCAAAGAGCCAGCAGGGAAAACTATGCCTTGTTCTAAAGCTCTTTGGGAACCGCTTGCGTAGCCCCACACACCTGGGGGCTGCAGGCTTTCCTGCTCTCTTCAGCCTCAGAAGAACCCTTTCGCACTTGGCGCCACGCCAGGCACAAAAATGGCCCTATGTCTGGAGATTTGTTCTACGCCCAAAGAGCCAGCAGGGAAAACTATGCCTTGTTCTAAAGCTCTTTGGGAACCGCTTGCGTAGCCCCACACACCTGGGGGCTGCAGGCTTTCCTGCTCTCTTCAGCCTCAAAAGCACCCTTTCCCACTTGGCGCCGCGCCAGGCCCAAAAATGGCCATATGGCTGGAGACTGGTCCCACGCCCAAAGAGCCAGCAGGGAAAACTATGCCTTGTTCTAAAGCTCTTTGGGAACCGCTTGCGTAGCCCCACACACCTGGTGGCTGCAGGCTTTCCTGCTCTCTTCATCCTCAGAAGAACCCTTTCGCACTTGGCGCCACGCCAGGCACAAAAATGGCCGTATGTCTGGAGATTTGTTCCACGCCCAAAGAGCCAGCAGGGAAAACTATGCCTTGTTCTAAAGCTCTTTGGGAACTGCTTGCGTAGCCCCACACACCTGGGGGCTACAGGCTTTCCTGCTGCCTTCAGCCTCAAAACCACCCTTTCCCACTTGGCGCCGCACCAGGCCTAAAAATGGCCATATGTCTGGAGACTGGTCCCACGCCCAAAGAGCCAGCAGGGAAAACTATGCCTTGTTCTAAAGCTCTTTGGGAACCGCTTGCGTAGCCCCACAGACCTGGGGGCTGCAGGCTTTCCTGCTGCCTTCAGTCTCAAAAGCACCCTTTCCCACTTGGCGCCGCGCCAGGCACAAAAATAGCCATATGGCTGGAGACTGGTACCACGCCCAAAGAGCCAGCAGGGAAAACTATGCCTTGTTCTAAAGCTCTTTGGGAACCGCTTGCGTAGCCCCACACACCTGGGGGCTGCAGGCTTTCCTGCTCTCTTCAGCCTCAAAAGCACCCTTTCCCACATGGCGTCACGCCAGGCCCAAAAATGGCCATATGTCTGGAGACTGGTCCCACGCCCAAAGAGCCAGCAGGGAAAACTATGCCTTGTTCTAAAGCTCTTGGGGAACCGCTTGCGTAGCCCCACACACCTGGGGGTTGCAGGCTTTCCTGCTCTCTTCAGCCTCAGAAGAACCCTTTCGCACTTGGCGCCACGCCAGGCACAAAAATGGCCATATGTCTGGAGATTTGTTCCACGCACAAAGAGCCAGCAGGGAAAACTATGCCTTGTTCTAAAGCTCTTTGGGAACGGCTTGCGTAGCCCCACACACCTGGGGGCTGCAGGCTTTCCTGCTCTCTTCAGCCTCAAAACCACCCTTTCCCACATGGCGTCACGCCAGGCATTAAAATGGCCATATGTCTGCAGACTGGTCCCACGCCCAAAGAGCCAGCAGGGAAAACTATGCCTTGTTCTAAAGCTCTTTGGGAACGGCTTGCGTAGCCCCAGACACCTGGGGGCTGCAGGCTTTCCTGCTCTCTTCAGCGTCAGAAGAACCCTTTCGCACTTGGCGCCACGCCAGGCACAAAAATGGCCATATGTCTGGAGACTGGTCCCACGCCCAAAGAGCCAGCAGGGAAAACTATGCCTTGTTCTAAAGCTCTTTGGGAACCGCTTGCGTAGCCCCACACACCTGGGGGCTGCAGGCTTTCCTGCTCTCTTCAGCCTGAAAAGCACGCTTTCCCACTTGGCGCCGCGCCAGGCCCAAAAATAGCCATATGGCTGGAGACTGGTCCCACGCCCAAAGAGCCAGCAGGGAAAACTATGCCTTGTTCTAAAGCTCTTTGGGAACCGCTTGCGTAGCCCCACACACCTGGGGGCTGCAGGCTTTCCTGCTCTCTTCAGCCTCAGAAGAACCCTTTCGCACTTGGCGCCACGCCAGGCACAAAAATGGCCCTATGTCTGGAGATTTGTTCTACGCCCAAAGAGCCAGCAGGGAAAACTATGCCTTGTTCTAAAGCTCTTTGGGAACCGCTTGCGTAGCCCCACACACCTGGGGGCTGCAGGCTTTCCTGCTCTCTTCAGCCTCAAAAGCACCCTTTCCCACTTGGCGCCGCGCCAGGCCCAAAAATGGCCATATGGCTGGAGACTGGTCCCACGCCCAAAGAGCCAGCAGGGAAAACTATGCCTTGTTCTAAAGCTCTTTGGGAACCGCTTGCGTAGCCCCACACACCTGGTGGCTGCAGGCTTTCCTGCTCTCTTCATCCTCAGAAGAACCCTTTCGCACTTGGCGCCACGCCAGGCACAAAAATGGCCGTATGTCTGGAGATTTGTTCCACGCCCAAAGAGCCAGCAGGGAAAACTATGCCTTGTTCTAAAGCTCTTTGGGAACTGCTTGCGTAGCCCCACACACCTGGGGGCTACAGGCTTTCCTGCTGCCTTCAGCCTCAAAACCACCCTTTCCCACTTGGCGCCGCACCAGGCCTAAAAATGGCCATATGTCTGGAGACTGGTCCCACGCCCAAAGAGCCAGCAGGGAAAACTATGCCTTGTTCTAAAGCTCTTTGGGAACCGCTTGCGTAGCCCCACAGACCTGGGGGCTGCAGGCTTTCCTGCTGCCTTCAGTCTCAAAAGCACCCTTTCCCACTTGGCGCCGCGCCAGGCACAAAAATAGCCATATGGCTGGAGACTGGTACCACGCCCAAAGAGCCAGCAGGGAAAACTATGCCTTGTTCTAAAGCTCTTTGGGAACCGCTTGCGTAGCCCCACACACCTGGGGGCTGCAGGCTTTCCTGCTCTCTTCAGCCTCAAAAGCACCCTTTCCCACATGGCGTCACGCCAGGCCCAAAAATGGCCATATGTCTGGAGACTGGTCCCACGCCCAAAGAGCCAGCAGGGAAAACTATGCCTTGTTCTAAAGCTCTTGGGGAACCGCTTGCGTAGCCCCACACACCTGGGGGTTGCAGGCTTTCCTGCTCTCTTCAGCCTCAGAAGAACCCTTTCGCACTTGGCGCCACGCCAGGCACAAAAATGGCCATATGTCTGGAGATTTGTTCCACGCACAAAGAGCCAGCAGGGAAAACTATGCCTTGTTCTAAAGCTCTTTGGGAACGGCTTGCGTAGCCCCACACACCTGGGGGCTGCAGGCTTTCCTGCTCTCTTCAGCCTCAAAACCACCCTTTCCCACATGGCGTCACGCCAGGCATTAAAATGGCCATATGTCTGCAGACTGGTCCCACGCCCAAAGAGCCAGCAGGGAAAACTATGCCTTGTTCTAAAGCTCTTTGGGAACGGCTTGCGTAGCCCCAGACACCTGGGGGCTGCAGGCTTTCCTGCTCTCTTCAGCGTCAGAAGAACCCTTTCGCACTTGGCGCCACGCCAGGCACAAAAATGGCCATATGTCTGGAGATTGGTCCCACGCCCAAAGAGCCAGCAGGGAAAACTATGCCTTGTTCTAAAGCTCTTTGGGAACCGCTTGCGTAGCCCCACACACCTGGGGGCTGCAGGCTTTCCTGCTCTCTTCAGCCTGAAAAGCACGCTTTCCCACTTGGCGCCGCGCCAGGCCCAAAAATAGCCATATGGCTGGAGACTGGTCCCACGCCCAAAGAGCCAGCAGGGAAAACTATGCCTTGTTCTAAAGCTCTTTGGGAACGGCTTGCGTAGCCCCACACACCTGGGGGCTGCAGGCTTTCCTGCTCTCTTCAGCCTCAAAAGCACCCTTTCCCACTTGGCGCCGCGCCAGGCACAAAAATGGCCATATGTCTGGAGATTTGTTCCACGCCCAAAGAGCCAGCAGGGAAAACTATGCCTTGTTCTAAAGCTCTTTGGGAACCGCTTGCGTAGCCCCACACACCTGGGGGCTACAGGCTTTCCTGCTGCCTTCAGCCTCAAAACCACCCTTTCCCACTTGGCGCCGCACCAGGCCCAAAAATGGCCATATGTCTGGAGACTGGTCCCACGCCCAAAGAGCCAGCAGGGAAAACTATGCCTTGTTCTAAAGCTCTTTGGGAACCGCTTGTGTAGCCCCACACACCTGGGGGCTGCAGGCTTTCCTGCTGCCTTCAGTCTCAAAAGCACCCTTTCCCACTTGGCGCCGCGCCAGGCCCAAAAATAGCCATATGTCTGGAGACTGGTCCCACGCCCAAAGAGCCAGCAGGGAAAACTATGCCTTGTTCTAAAGCTCTTTGGGAACCACTTGCGTAGCCCTACAGACCTGGGGGCTGCAGGCTTTCCTGCTCTCTTCAGCCTCAAAACCATCCTTTCCCACATGGCGTCACGCCAGGCCCAAAAATGGCCATATGTCTGGAGACTGGTCCCACGCCCAAAGAGCCAGCAGGGAAAACTATGCCTTGTTCTAAAGCTCTTTGGGAACCGCTTGCGTAGCCCCACACACCTGGGGGCTGCAGGCTTTCCTGCTGCCTTCAGCCTCAAAACCACCCTTTCCCACTTGGCGCCGCGCCAGGCACAAAAATGGCCATATGTCTGGAGACTGGTGCCACGCCCAAAGAGCCAGCAGGGAAAGCTATGCCTTGTTCTAAAGCTCTTTGGGAACCACTTGCGTAGCCCCACACACCTGGGGGCTGCAGGCTTTCCTGCTGCCTTCAGCCTCAAAACCACCCTTTCCCACTTGGCGCCGCACCAGGCACAAAAATGGCCGTATGTCTGGAGATTTGTTCCACGCCCAAAGAGCCAGCAGGGAAAACTATGCCTTGTTCTAAAGCTCTTTGGGAACCGCTTGCGTAGCCCCACACACCTGGGGGCTACAGGCTTTCCTGCTGCCTTCAGCCTCAAAACCACCCTTTCCCACTTGGCGCCGCACCAGGCCCAAAAATGGCCATATGTCTGGAGACTGGTCCCACGCCCAAAGAGCCAGCAGGGAAAACTATGCCTTGTTCTAAAGCTCTTTGGGAACCGCTTGCGTAGCCCCACAGACCTGGGGGCTGCAGGCTTTCCTGCTGCCTTCAGCCTCAAAACCACCCTTTCCCACTTGGCGCCGCGCCAGGCACAAAAATGGCCATATGTCTGGAGATTTGTTCCACGCCCAAAGAGCCAGCAGGGAAAACTATGCCTTGTTCTAAAGCTCTTTGGGAACCGCTTGCGTAGCCCCACACACCTGGGGGCTGCAGGCTTTCCTGCTGCCTTCAGCCTCAAAACCACCCTTTCCCACTTGGCGCCGCACCAGGCCCAAAAATGGCCATATGTCTGGAGACTGGTCCCACGCCCAAAGAGCCAGCAGGGAAAACTATGCCTTGTTCTAAAGCTCTTTGGGAACCGCTTGCGTAGCCCCACAGACCTGGGGGCTGCAGGCTTTCCTGCTGCCTTCAGTCTCAAAAGCACCCTTTCCCACTTGGCGTCACGCCAGGCCCAAAAATGGCCATATGTCTGGAGACTGGTCCCACGCCCAAAGAGCCAGCAGGGAAAACTATGCCTTGTTCTAAAGCTCTTGGGGAACCGCTTGCGTAGCCCCACACACCTGGGGGCTGCAGGCTTTCCTGCTCTCTTCAGCCTCAGAAGAACCCTTTCGCACTTGGCGCCACGCCAGGCACAAAAATGGCCATATGTCTGGAGATTTGTTCCACGCCCAAAGAGCCAGCAGGGAAAACTATGCCTTGTTCTAAAGCTCTTTGGGAACGGCTTGCGTAGCCCCACACACCTGGGGGCTGCAGGCTTTCCTGCTCTCTTCAGCCTCAAAAGCAGGCTTTCCCACTTGGCGCCGCGCCAGGCACAAAAATGGCCATATGTCTGGAGATTGGTTCCACGCCCAAAGAGCCAGCAGGGAAAACTATGCCTTGTTCTAAAGCTCTTTGGGAACCGCTTGCGTAGCCCCACACACCTGGGGGCTGCAGGCTTTCCTGCTGCCTTCAGCCTCAAAACCACCCTTTCCCACTTGGCGCCGCGCCAGGCCCAAAAATGGCCATATGTCTGGAGACTGGTCCCACGCCCAAAGAGCCAGCAGGGAAAACTATGCCTTGTTCTAAAGCTCTTTGGGAACCGCTTGCGTAGCCCCACACAAACTGGGGGCTGCAGGCTTTTCTCGCGCTTTCAGCGTCAGAAGAACCCTTTCGCAATTGGCGCCGCGCCAGGCCCAAAAATGGCCATATGTCTGGAGGTTGGTCCCACGCTCAAAGAGCCAGCAGGGAAAACTATGCCTTGTTCTAAAGCTCTTTGGGAACCGTTTGCGTAGCCCCACACACCTGGGGGCTGCAGGCTTTCCTGCTGCCTTCAGCCTCAAAACCACCCTTTCCCACATGGCGTCACGCCAGGCACAAAAATGGCCATATGTCTGGAGACTGGTGCCACGCCCAAAGAGCCAGCAGGGAAAACTATGCCTTGTTCTAAAGCTCTTTGGGAACCACTTGCGTAGCCCCACACACCTGGGGGCTGCAGGCTTTCCTGCTGCCTTCAGCCTCAAAACCACCCTTTCCCACATGGCGTCACGCCAGGCACAAAAATGGCCATATGTCTGGAGACTGGTCCCACGCCCAAAGAGCCAGCAGGGAAAACTATGCCTTGTTCTAAAGCTCTTTGGGAACCGCTTGCGTAGCCCCACACACCTGGGGGCTGCAGGCTTTCCTCGCGCTTTCAGCCTCAGAAGAACCCTTTCGCACTTGGCGCCGCGCCAGGCCCAAAAATGGCCATATGTCTGGAGACTGGTCCCACGCCCAAAGAGCCAGCAGGGAAAACTATGCCTTGTTCTAAAGCTCTTTGGGAACCGCTTGCGTAGCCCCACACACCTGGGGGTTACAGGCTTTCCTGCTCTCTTCAGCCTCAGAAGAACCCTTTCGCACTTGGCGCCGCGCCAGGCCCAAAAATGGCCATATGTCTGGAGATTGGTCCCACGCCCAAAGAGCCAGCAGGGAAAACTATGCCTTGTTCTAAAGCTCTTTGGGAACCGCTTGCGTAGCCCAACACACCTGGGGGTTACAGGCTTTCCTGCTGCCTTCAGCCTCAAAAGCACCCTTTCCCACTTGGCGCCGCACCAGGCACAAAAATGGCCATATGTCTGGAGATTGGTCCCTTTCCCAAAGAGCCAGCAGGGAAAACTATGCCTTGTTCTAAAGCTCTTGGGGAACCGCTTGCGTAGCCCCACACACCTGGGGGCTGCAGGCTTTTCTCGCGCTTTCAGCCTCAGAAGAACCCTTTCGCACTTGGCGCCGCGCCAGGCACAAAAATGGCCATATGTCTGGAGACTGGTCCCACGCCCAAAGAGCCAGCAGGGAAAACTATGCCTTGTTCTAAAGCTCTTTGGGAACCGCTTGCGTAGCCCCACACACCTGGGGGCTGCAGGCTTTCCTGCTGCCTTCAGCCTCAAAAGCACCCTTTCCCACTTGGCGCCGCGCCAGGCCCAAAAATAGCCATATGGCTGCAGACTGGTCCCACGCCCAAAGAGCCAGCACGGAAAATTATGCCTTGTTCTAAAGCTCTTTGGGAACCGCTTGCGTAGCCCCACACACCTGGGGGCTACAGGCTTTCCTGCTGCCTTCAGCCTCAAAACCACCCTTTCCCACTTGGCGCCGCACCAGGCCCAAAAATGGCCATATGTCTGGAGACTGGTCCCACGCCCAAAGAGCCAGCAGGGAAAACTATGCCTTGTTCTAAAGCTCTTTGGGAACCACTTGCGTAGCCCCACACACCTGGGGGCTGCAGGCTTTCCTGCTCTCTTCAGCCTCAGAAAAACCCTTTCGCACTTGGCGCCACGCCAGGCACAAAAATGGCCATATGTCTGGAGATTTGTTCCACGCCCAAAGAGCCAGCAGGGAAAACTATGCCTTGTTCTAAAGCTCTTTGGGAACGGCTTGCGTAGCCCCACACGCCTGGGGGCTGCAGGCTTTCCTGCTCTCTTCAGCCTCAAAAGCACGCTTTCCCACTTGGCGCCGCGCCAGGCACAAAAATGGCCATATGTCTGGAGATTGGTCCCACGCCCAAAGAGCCAGCAGGGAAAACTATGCCTTGTTCTAAAGCTCTTTGGGAACCGCTTGCGTAGCCCCACACACCTGGGGGCTGCAGGCTTTCCTGCTGCCTTCAGCCTCAAAACCACCCTTTCCCACTTGGCGCCGCGCCAGGCACAAAAATGGCCATATGTCTGGAGATTGGTCCCACGCCCAAAGAGCCAGCAGGGAAAACTATGCCTTGTTCTAAAGCTCTTGGGGAACCGCTTGCGTAGCCCCACACAAACTGGGGGCTGCAGGCTTTTCTCGCGCTTTCAGCCTCAGAAGAACCCTTTCGCAATTGGCGCCGCGCCAGGCCCAAAAATGGCCATATGCCTGGAGACTGGTCCCACGCCCAAAGAGCCAGCAGGGAAAACTATGCCTTGTTCTAAAGCTCTTTGGGAACCGCTTGCGTAGCCCCACACACCTGGGGGCTGCAGGCTTTCCTGCTGCCTTCAGCCTCAAAACCACCCTTTCCCACTTGGCGCCGCGCCAGGCCCAAAAATGGCCATATGTCTGGAGATTGGTCCCACGCCCAAAGAGCCAGCAGGGAAAACTATGCCTTGTTCTAAAGCTCTTTGGGAACCGCTTGCGTAGCCCCACAGACCTGGGGGCTGCAGGCTTTCCTGCTGCCTTCTGCCTCAAAACCACCATTTCCCACTTCGCGCCGCGCCATGCCCAAAAATGGCCATATGGCTGGAGACTGGTCCCACGCCCAAAGAGCCAGCAGGGAAAACTATGCCTTGTTCTAAAGCTCTTTGGGAACCGCTTGCGTAGCCCCACACACCTGGGGGCTGCAGGCTTTCCTGCTGCCTTCAGCCTCAAAACCACCCTTTCCCACTTGGCGCCGCGCCAGGCCCAAAAATGGCCATATGGCTGGAGACTGGTCCCACGCCCAAAGAGCCAGCAGGGAAAACTATGCCTTGTTCTAAAGCTCTTTGGGAACCGCTTGCGTAGCCCCACACACCTGGGGGCTGCAGGCTTTCCTGCTCTCTTCAGCCTCAGAAGAACCCTTTCGCACTTGGCGCCACGCCAGGCACAAAAATGGCCATATGTCTGGAGATTGGTTCCACGCCCAAAGAGCCAGCAGGGAAAACTATGCCTTGTTCTAAAGCTCTTTGGGAACCGCTTGCGTAGCCCCACACACCTGGGGGCTGCAGGCTTTCCTGCTCTCTTCAGCCTCAAAAGCACCCTTTCCCACTTGGCGCCGCGCCAGGCCCAAAAATGGCCATATGGCTGGAGACTGGTCCCACGCCCAAAGAGCCAGCAGGGAAAACTATGCCTTGTTCTAAAGCTCTTTGGGAACCGCTTGCGTAGCCCCACACACCTGGGGGCTGCAGGCTTTCCTGCTGCCTTCAGCCTCAAAACCACCCTTTCCCACTTGGCGTCATGCCAGGCACAACAATGGCCATATGTCTGGAGACTGGTCCCACGCCCAAAGAGCCAGCAGGGAAAACTATGCCTTGTTCTAAAGCTCTTTGGGAACCGCTTGCGTAGCCCCACACACCTGGGGGCTGCAGGCTTTCCTGCTGCCTTCAGCCTCAAAACCACCCTTTCCCACTTAGCGTCACGCCAGGCACAAAAATGGCCATATGTCTGGAGATTTGTTCCACCCCCAAAGAGCCAGCAGGGAAAACTATGCCTTGTTCTAAAGCTCTTTGGGAACCGCTTGCGTAGCCCCACACACCTGGGGGCTGCAGGCTTTCCTGCTCTCTTCGCCTCAAAAGCACCCTTTCCCACTTGGCGCCGCGTCACGCCCAAAAATGGCCATATGTCTGGAGACTGGTCCCACGCCCAAAGAGCCAGCAGGGAAAACTATGCCTTGTTGTAAAGCTCTTTGGGAACGGCTTGCGTAGCCGCACACACCTGGGGGCTGCAGGCTTTCCTGCTGCCTTCTGCCTCAAAACCACCATTTCCCACTTGGCGCCGCGTCAGGCCCAAAAATGGCCATATATCTGGAGACTGGTCCCACGCCCAAAGAGCCAGCAGGGAAAACTATGCCTTGTTCTAAAGCTCTTTGGGAACCACTTGCGTAGCCCCACACACCTGGGGGCTGCAGGCTTTCCTGCTCTCTTCAGCCTCAGAAAAACCCTTTCGCACTTGGCGCCACGCCAGGCACAAAAATGGCCATATGTCTGGAGATTTGTTCCACGCCCAAAGAGCCAGCAGGGAAAACTATGCCTTGTTCTAAAGCTCTTTGGGAACGGCTTGCGTAGCCCCACACGCCTGGGGGCTGCAGGCTTTCCTGCTCTCTTCAGCCTCAAAAGCACGCTTTCCGACTTGGCGTGGCGCCAGGCACAAAAATGGCCATATGTCTGGAAATTGGTCCCACGCCCAAAGAGCCAGCAGGGAAAACTATGCCTTGTTCTAAAGCTCTTTGGGAACCGCTTGCGTAGCCCCACACACCTGGGGGCTGCAGGCTTTCCTGCTGCCTTCAGCCTCAAAACCACCCTTTCCCACTTGGCGCCGCGCCAGGCACAAAAATGGCCATATGTCTGGAGATTGGTCCCACGCCCAAAGAGCCAGCAGGGAAAACTATGCCTTGTTCTAAAGCTCTTGGGGAACCGCTTGCGTAGCCCCACACAAACTGGGGGCTGCAGGCTTTTCTCGCGCTTTCAGCCTCAGAAGAACCCTTTCGCAATTGGCGCCGCGCCAGGCCCAAAAATGGCCATATGTCTGGAGGTTGGTCCCACGCCCAAAGAGCCAGCAGGGAAAACTATGCCTTGTTCTAAAGCTCTTTGGGAACCGCTTGCGTAGCCCCACACACCTGGGGGCTGCAGGCTTTCCTGCTGCCTTCAGCCTCAAAACCACCCTTTCCCACTTGGCGCCGCGCCATGCCCAAAAATGGCCATATGGCTGGAGACTGGTCCCACGCCCAAAGAGCCAGCAGGGAAAACTATGCCTTGTTCTAAAGCTCTTTGGGAACCGCTTGCGTAGCCCCACACAAACTGGGGGCTGCAGACTTTTCTCGCGCTTTCAGCCTCAGAAGAACCCTTTCTCACTTGGCGCCGCGCCAGGCCCAAAAATGGCCATATGTGTGGAGACTGGTCCCACGCCCAAAGAGCCAGCAGGGAAAACTATGCCTTGTTCTAAAGCTCTTTGGGAACCGCTTGCGTAGCCCCACACACCTGGGGGCTGCAGGCTTTCCTGCTCTCTTCAGCCTCAGAAGAACCCTTTCGCACTTGGCGCCGCGCCAGGCCCAAAAATGGCCATATGTCTGGAGGTTGGTCCCACGCCCAAAGAGCCAGCAGGGAAAACTATGCCTTGTTCTAAAGCTCTTTGGGAACCGCTTGCGTAGCCCCACACACCTGGGGGCTGCAGGCTTTCCTGCTGCCTTCAGCCTCAAAACCACCCTTTCCCACTTGGCGTCACGCCAGGCACAAAAATGGCCATATGTCTGGAGACTGGTCCCACGCCCAAAGAGCCAGCAGGGAAAACTATGCCTTGTTCTAAAGCTCTTTGGGAACCGCTTGCGTAGCCCCACACACCTGGGGGCTGCAGGCTTTCCTGCTCTCTTCAGCCTCAAAAGCACGCTTTCCCACTTGGCGCCGCACCAGGCACAAAAATGGCCATATGTATGGAGATTGGACCCACGCCCAAAGAGCCAGCAGGGAAAACTATGCCTTGTTCTAAAGCTCTTTGGGAACCACTTGCTTAGCCCCACACACCTGGGGGCTGCAGGCTTTTCTCGCGCTTTCAGCCTCAGAAGAACCCTTTCGCACTTGGCGCCGCGCCAGGCCCAAAAATGGCCATATGTCTGGAGACTGGTCCCACGCCCAAAGAGCCAGCAGGGAAAACTATGCCTTGTTCTAAAGCTCTTTGGGAACCGCTTGCGTAGCCCTACAGACCTGGGGGCTGCAGGCTTTCCTGCTGCCTTCAGCCTCAAAACCACCCTTTCCCACATGGCGTCACGCCAGGCACAAAAATGGCCATATGTCTGCAGACTGGTCCCACGCCCAAAGAGCCAGCAGGGAAAAATATGCCTTGTTCTAAAGCTCTTTGGGAACCGCTTGCGTAGCCCCACACACCTGGGGGCTGCAGGCTTTCCTGCTCTCTTCAGCCTCAGAAGAACCCTTTCGCACTTGGCGCCACGCCAGGCACAAAAATGGCCATATGTCTGGAGATTTGTTCCACGCCCAAAGAGCCAGCAGGGAAAACTATGCCTTGTTCTAAAGCTCTTTGGGAACGGCTTGCGTAGCCCCACACACCTGGGGGCTGCAGGCTTTCCTGCTCTCTTCAGCCTCAGAAGAACCCTTTCGCACTTGGCGCCACGCCAGGCCCAAAAATGGCCATATGTCTGGAGATTGGTCCCACGCCCAAAGAGCCAGCAGGGAAAACTATGCCTTGTTCTAAAGCTCTTTGGGAACCGCTTGCGTAGCCCCACAAACCTGGGGGCTGCAGGCTTTCCTGCTGCCTTCTGCCTCAAAACCACCATTTCCCACTTCGCGCCGCGCCATGCCCAAAAATAGCCATATGGCTGGAGAGTGGTCCCACGCCCAAAGAGCCAGCAGGGAAAACTATGCCTTGTTCTAAAGCTCTTTGGGAACCGCTTGCGAAGCCCCACACACCTGGGGGCTGCAGGCTTTCCTGCTGCCTTCAGCCTCAAAACCACCCTTTCCCACTTGGCGTCACGCCAGGCACAAAAATGGCCATATGGCTGGAGACTGGTCCCACGCCCAAAGAGCCAGCAGGGAAAACTATGCCTTGTTCTAAAGCTCTTTGGGAACCGCTTGCGTAGCCCCACACACCTGGGGGCTGTAGGCTTTCCTGCTCTCTTCAGCCTCAGAAGAACCCTTTCGCACTTGGCGCCACGCCAGGCACAAAAATGGCCATATGTCTGGAGATTTGTTCTACGCCCAAAGAGCCAGCAGGGAAAACTATGCCTTGTTCTAAAGCTCTTTGGGAACCGCTTGCGTAGCCCCACACACCTGGGGGCTGCAGGCTTTCCTGCTCCCTTCAGCCTCAAAAGCACCCTTTCCCACTTGGCGCCACGCCAGGCCCAAAAATGGCCATATGGCTGGAGACTGGTCCCACGCCCAAAGAGCCAGCAGGGAAAACTATGCCTTGTTCTAAAGCTCTTTGGGAACCGCTTGCGTAGCCCCACACACCTCGGGGCTGCAGGCTTTCCTGCTCTCTTCAGCCTCAGAAGAACCCTTTCGCACTTGGCGCCACGCCAGGCACAAAAATGGCCGTATGTCTGGAGATTTGTTCCACGCCCAAAGAGCCAGCAGGGAAAACTATGCCTTGTTCTAAAGCTCTTTGGGAACTGCTTGCGTAGCCCCACACACCTGGGGGCTACAGGCTTTCCTGCTGCCTTCAGCCTCAAAACCACCCTTTCCCACTTGGCGCCGCACCAGGCCTAAAAATGGCCATATGTCTGGAGACTGGTCCCACGCCCAAAGAGCCAGCAGGGAAAACTATGCCTTGTTCTAAAGCTCTTTGGGAACCGCTTGCGTAGCCCCACAGACCTGGGGGCTGCAGGCTTTCCTGCTGCCTTCAGTCTCAAAAGCACCCTTTCCCACTTGGCGCCGCGCCAGGCCCAAAAATAGCCATATGGCTGGAGACTGGTCCCACGCCCAAAGAGCCAGCAGGGAAAACTATGCCTTGTTCTAAAGCTCTTTGGGAACCGCTTGCGTAGCCCCACACACCTGGGGGCTGCAGGCTTTCCTGCTCTCTTCAGCCTCAAAAGCACCCTTTCCCACTTGGCGCCGCGTCACGCCCAAAAATGGCCATATGTCTGGAGACTGGTCCCACGCCCAAAGAGCCAGCAGGGAAAACTATGCCTTGTTCTAAAGCTCTTGGGGAACCGCTTGCGTAGCCCCACACACCTGGGGGTTGCAGGCTTTCCTGCTCTCTTCAGCCTCAGAAGAACCCTTTCGCACTTGGCGCCACGCCAGGCACAAAAATGGCCATATGTCTGGAGATTTGTTCCACGCCCAAAGAGCCAGCAGGGAAAACTATGCCTTGTTCTAAAGCTCTTTGGGAACCGCTTGCGTAGCCCCACACACCTGGGGGCTACAGGCTTTCCTGCTGCCTTCAGCCTCAAAACCACCCTTTCCCACTTGGCGCCGCACCAGGCCCAAAAATGGCCATATGTCTGGAGACTGGTCCCACGCCCAAAGAGCCAGCAGGGAAAACTATGCCTTGTTCTAAAGCTCTTTGGGAACCGCTTGCGTAGCCCCACACACCTGGGGGCTGCAGGCTTTCCTGCTCTCTTCAGCCTCAAAAGCACCCTTTCCCACTTGGCGCCGCGCCAGGCCCAAAAATAGCCATATGGCTGGAGACTGGTCCCACGCCCAAAGAGCCAGCAGGGAAAACTATGCCTTGTTCTAAAGCTCTTTGGGAACCACTTGCGTAGCCCTACAGACCTGGGGGCTGCAGGCTTTCCTGCTGCCTTCAGCCTCAAAACCATTCTTTCGCAAATGGCGTCACGCCAGGCCCAAAAATGGCCATATGTCTGGAGACTGGTCCCACGCCCAAAGAGCCAGCAGGGAAAACTATGCCTTGTTCTAAAGCTCTTGGGAAACCGCTTGCGTAGCCCCACACACCTGGGGGCTGCAGGCTTTCCTGCTCTCTTCAGCCTGAAAAGCACGCTTTCCCACTTGGCGCCGCGCCAGGCCCAAAAATAGCCATATGGCTGGAGACTGGTCCCACGCCCAAAGAGCCAGCAGGGAAAACTATGCCTTGTTCTAAAGCTCTTTGGGAACCGCTTGCGTAGCCCCACACACCTGGGGGCTGCAGGCTTTCCTGCTGCCTTCAGCCTCAAAACCACCCTTTCCCACTTGGCGTCATGCCAGGCACAACAATGGCCATATGTCTGGAGACTGGTCCCACGCCCAAAGAGCCAGCAGGGAAAACTATGCCTTGTTCTAAAGCTCTTTGGGAACCGCTTGCGTAGCCCCACACACCTGGGGGCTGCAGGCTTTCCTGCTGCCTTCAGCCTCAAAACCACCCTTTCCCACTTAGCGTCACGCCAGGCACAAAAATGGCCATATGTCTGGAGATTTGTTCCACCCCCAAAGAGCCAGCAGGGAAAACTATGCCTTGTTCTAAAGCTCTTTGGGAACCGCTTGCGTAGCCCCACACACCTGGGGGCTGCAGGCTTTCCTGCTCTCTTCGCCTCAAAAGCACCCTTTCCCACTTGGCGCCGCGTCACGCCCAAAAATGGCCATATGTCTGGAGACTGGTCCCACGCCCAAAGAGCCAGCAGGGAAAACTATGCCTTGTTGTAAAGCTCTTTGGGAACGGCTTGCGTAGCCGCACACACCTGGGGGCTGCAGGCTTTCCTGCTGCCTTCTGCCTCAAAACCACCATTTCCCACTTGGCGCCGCGTCAGGCCCAAAAATGGCCATATATCTGGAGACTGGTCCCACGCCCAAAGAGCCAGCAGGGAAAACTATGCCTTGTTCTAAAGCTCTTTGGGAACCACTTGCGTAGCCCCACACACCTGGGGGCTGCAGGCTTTCCTGCTCTCTTCAGCCTCAGAAAAACCCTTTCGCACTTGGCGCCACGCCAGGCACAAAAATGGCCATATGTCTGGAGATTTGTTCCACGCCCAAAGAGCCAGCAGGGAAAACTATGCCTTGTTCTAAAGCTCTTTGGGAACGGCTTGCGTAGCCCCACACGCCTGGGGGCTGCAGGCTTTCCTGCTCTCTTCAGCCTCAAAAGCACGCTTTCCGACTTGGCGTGGCGCCAGGCACAAAAATGGCCATATGTCTGGAAATTGGTCCCACGCCCAAAGAGCCAGCAGGGAAAACTATGCCTTGTTCTAAAGCTCTTTGGGAACCGCTTGCGTAGCCCCACACACCTGGGGGCTGCAGGCTTTCCTGCTGCCTTCAGCCTCAAAACCACCCTTTCCCACTTGGCGCCGCGCCAGGCACAAAAATGGCCATATGTCTGGAGATTGGTCCCACGCCCAAAGAGCCAGCAGGGAAAACTATGCCTTGTTCTAAAGCTCTTGGGGAACCGCTTGCGTAGCCCCACACAAACTGGGGGCTGCAGGCTTTTCTCGCGCTTTCAGCCTCAGAAGAACCCTTTCGCAATTGGCGCCGCGCCAGGCCCAAAAATGGCCATATGTCTGGAGGTTGGTCCCACGCCCAAAGAGCCAGCAGGGAAAACTATGCCTTGTTCTAAAGCTCTTTGGGAACCGCTTGCGTAGCCCCACACACCTGGGGGCTGCAGGCTTTCCTGCTGCCTTCAGCCTCAAAACCACCCTTTCCCACTTGGCGCCGCGCCATGCCCAAAAATGGCCATATGGCTGGAGACTGGTCCCACGCCCAAAGAGCCAGCAGGGAAAACTATGCCTTGTTCTAAAGCTCTTTGGGAACCGCTTGCGTAGCCCCACACAAACTGGGGGCTGCAGACTTTTCTCGCGCTTTCAGCCTCAGAAGAACCCTTTCTCACTTGGCGCCGCGCCAGGCCCAAAAATGGCCATATGTGTGGAGACTGGTCCCACGCCCAAAGAGCCAGCAGGGAAAACTATGCCTTGTTCTAAAGCTCTTTGGGAACCGCTTGCGTAGCCCCACACACCTGGGGGCTGCAGGCTTTCCTGCTCTCTTCAGCCTCAGAAGAACCCTTTCGCACTTGGCGCCGCGCCAGGCCCAAAAATGGCCATATGTCTGGAGGTTGGTCCCACGCCCAAAGAGCCAGCAGGGAAAACTATGCCTTGTTCTAAAGCTCTTTGGGAACCGCTTGCGTAGCCCCACACACCTGGGGGCTGCAGGCTTTCCTGCTGCCTTCAGCCTCAAAACCACCCTTTCCCACTTGGCGTCACGCCAGGCACAAAAATGGCCATATGTCTGGAGACTGGTCCCACGCCCAAAGAGCCAGCAGGGAAAACTATGCCTTGTTCTAAAGCTCTTTGGGAACCGCTTGCGTAGCCCCACACACCTGGGGGCTGCAGGCTTTCCTGCTCTCTTCAGCCTCAAAAGCACGCTTTCCCACTTGGCGCCGCACCAGGCACAAAAATGGCCATATGTATGGAGATTGGACCCACGCCCAAAGAGCCAGCAGGGAAAACTATGCCTTGTTCTAAAGCTCTTTGGGAACCACTTGCTTAGCCCCACACACCTGGGGGCTGCAGGCTTTTCTCGCGCTTTCAGCCTCAGAAGAACCCTTTCGCACTTGGCGCCGCGCCAGGCCCAAAAATGGCCATATGTCTGGAGACTGGTCCCACGCCCAAAGAGCCAGCAGGGAAAACTATGCCTTGTTCTAAAGCTCTTTGGGAACCGCTTGCGTAGCCCTACAGACCTGGGGGCTGCAGGCTTTCCTGCTGCCTTCAGCCTCAAAACCACCCTTTCCCACATGGCGTCACGCCAGGCACAAAAATGGCCATATGTCTGCAGACTGGTCCCACGCCCAAAGAGCCAGCAGGGAAAAATATGCCTTGTTCTAAAGCTCTTTGGGAACCGCTTGCGTAGCCCCACACACCTGGGGGCTGCAGGCTTTCCTGCTCTCTTCAGCCTCAGAAGAACCCTTTCGCACTTGGCGCCACGCCAGGCACAAAAATGGCCATATGTCTGGAGATTTGTTCCACGCCCAAAGAGCCAGCAGGGAAAACTATGCCTTGTTCTAAAGCTCTTTGGGAACGGCTTGCGTAGCCCCACACACCTGGGGGCTGCAGGCTTTCCTGCTCTCTTCAGCCTCAGAAGAACCCTTTCGCACTTGGCGCCACGCCAGGCCCAAAAATGGCCATATGTCTGGAGATTGGTCCCACGCCCAAAGAGCCAGCAGGGAAAACTATGCCTTGTTCTAAAGCTCTTTGGGAACCGCTTGCGTAGCCCCACAAACCTGGGGGCTGCAGGCTTTCCTGCTGCCTTCTGCCTCAAAACCACCATTTCCCACTTCGCGCCGCGCCATGCCCAAAAATAGCCATATGGCTGGAGAGTGGTCCCACGCCCAAAGAGCCAGCAGGGAAAACTATGCCTTGTTCTAAAGCTCTTTGGGAACCGCTTGCGAAGCCCCACACACCTGGGGGCTGCAGGCTTTCCTGCTGCCTTCAGCCTCAAAACCACCCTTTCCCACTTGGCGTCACGCCAGGCACAAAAATGGCCATATGGCTGGAGACTGGTCCCACGCCCAAAGAGCCAGCAGGGAAAACTATGCCTTGTTCTAAAGCTCTTTGGGAACCGCTTGCGTAGCCCCACACACCTGGGGGCTGTAGGCTTTCCTGCTCTCTTCAGCCTCAGAAGAACCCTTTCGCACTTGGCGCCACGCCAGGCACAAAAATGGCCATATGTCTGGAGATTTGTTCTACGCCCAAAGAGCCAGCAGGGAAAACTATGCCTTGTTCTAAAGCTCTTTGGGAACCGCTTGCGTAGCCCCACACACCTGGGGGCTGCAGGCTTTCCTGCTCCCTTCAGCCTCAAAAGCACCCTTTCCCACTTGGCGCCACGCCAGGCCCAAAAATGGCCATATGGCTGGAGACTGGTCCCACGCCCAAAGAGCCAGCAGGGAAAACTATGCCTTGTTCTAAAGCTCTTTGGGAACCGCTTGCGTAGCCCCACACACCTCGGGGCTGCAGGCTTTCCTGCTCTCTTCAGCCTCAGAAGAACCCTTTCGCACTTGGCGCCACGCCAGGCACAAAAATGGCCGTATGTCTGGAGATTTGTTCCACGCCCAAAGAGCCAGCAGGGAAAACTATGCCTTGTTCTAAAGCTCTTTGGGAACTGCTTGCGTAGCCCCACACACCTGGGGGCTACAGGCTTTCCTGCTGCCTTCAGCCTCAAAACCACCCTTTCCCACTTGGCGCCGCACCAGGCCTAAAAATGGCCATATGTCTGGAGACTGGTCCCACGCCCAAAGAGCCAGCAGGGAAAACTATGCCTTGTTCTAAAGCTCTTTGGGAACCGCTTGCGTAGCCCCACAGACCTGGGGGCTGCAGGCTTTCCTGCTGCCTTCAGTCTCAAAAGCACCCTTTCCCACTTGGCGCCGCGCCAGGCCCAAAAATAGCCATATGGCTGGAGACTGGTCCCACGCCCAAAGAGCCAGCAGGGAAAACTATGCCTTGTTCTAAAGCTCTTTGGGAACCGCTTGCGTAGCCCCACACACCTGGGGGCTGCAGGCTTTCCTGCTCTCTTCAGCCTCAAAAGCACCCTTTCCCACTTGGCGCCGCGTCACGCCCAAAAATGGCCATATGTCTGGAGACTGGTCCCACGCCCAAAGAGCCAGCAGGGAAAACTATGCCTTGTTCTAAAGCTCTTGGGGAACCGCTTGCGTAGCCCCACACACCTGGGGGTTGCAGGCTTTCCTGCTCTCTTCAGCCTCAGAAGAACCCTTTCGCACTTGGCGCCACGCCAGGCACAAAAATGGCCATATGTCTGGAGATTTGTTCCACGCCCAAAGAGCCAGCAGGGAAAACTATGCCTTGTTCTAAAGCTCTTTGGGAACCGCTTGCGTAGCCCCACACACCTGGGGGCTACAGGCTTTCCTGCTGCCTTCAGCCTCAAAACCACCCTTTCCCACTTGGCGCCGCACCAGGCCCAAAAATGGCCATATGTCTGGAGACTGGTCCCACGCCCAAAGAGCCAGCAGGGAAAACTATGCCTTGTTCTAAAGCTCTTTGGGAACCGCTTGCGTAGCCCCACACACCTGGGGGCTGCAGGCTTTCCTGCTCTCTTCAGCCTCAAAAGCACCCTTTACCACTTGGCGCCGCGCCAGGCCCAAAAATAGCCATATGGCTGGAGACTGGTCCCACGCCCAAAGAGCCAGCAGGGAAAACTATGCCTTGTTCTAAAGCTCTTTGGGAACCACTTGCGTAGCCCCACACACCTGGGGGCTGCAGGCTTTCCTGCTGCCTTCAGCCTCAAAACCATTCTTTCGCAAATGGCGTCACGCCAGGCCCAAAAATGGCCATATGTCTGGAGACTGGTCCCACGCCCAAAGAGCCAGCAGGGAAAACTATGCCTTGTTCTAAAGCTCTTGGGAAACCGCTTGCGTAGCCCCACACACCTGGGGGCTGCAGGCTTTCCTGCTCTCTTCAGCCTGAAAAGCACGCTTTCCCACTTGGCGCCGCGCCAGGCCCAAAAATAGCCATATGGCTGGAGACTGGTCCCACGCCCAAAGAGCCAGCAGGGAAAACTATGCCTTGTTCTAAAGCTCTTTGGGAACCGCTTGCGTAGCCCCACACACCTGGGGGCTGCAGGCTTTCCTGCTCTCTTCAGCCTCAAAAGCACCCTTTCCCACTTGGCGCCGCGCCAGGCACAAAAATGGCCATATGTCTGGAGATTTGTTCCACGCCCAAAGAGCCAGCAGGGAAAACTATGCCTTGTTCTAAAGCTCTTTGGGAACCGCTTGCGTAGCCCCACACACCTGGGGGCTACAGGCTTTCCTGCTGCCTTCAGCCTCAAAAGCACCCTTTCCCACTTGGCGCCGCACCAGGCACAAAAATGGCCATATGTCTGGAGACTGGTCCCACGCCCAAAGAGCCAGCAGGGAAAACTATGCCTTGTTCTAAAGCTCTTTGGGAACCGCTTGCGTAGCCCCACACACCTGGGGGCTGCAGGCTTTCCTGCTGCCTTCAGTCTCAAAAGCACCCTTTCCCACTTGGCGCCGCGCCAGGCCCAAAAATAGCCATATGGCTGGAGACTGGTCCCACGCCCAAAGAGCCAGCAGGGAAAACTATGCCTTGTTCTAAAGCTCTTTGGGAACCACTTGTGTAGCCCTACAGACCTGGGGGCTGCAGGCTTTCCTGCTGCCTTCAGCCTCAAAACCATCCTTTCCCACATGGCGTCACGCCAGGCCCAAAAATGGCCATATGTCTGGAGACTGGTCCCACGCCCAAAGAGCCAGCAGGGAAAACTATGCCTTGTTCTAAAGCTCTTGGGAAACCGCTTGCGTAGCCCCACACACCTGGGGGCTGCAGGCTTTCCTGCTCTCTTCAGCCTCAGAAGAACCCTTTCGCACTTGGCGCCACGCCAGGCACAAAAATGGCCATATGTCTGGAGATTTGTTCCACGCCCAAAGAGCCAGCAGGGAAAACTATGCCTTGTTCTAAAGCTCTTTGGGAACGGCTTGCGTAGCCCCACACACCTGGGGGCTGCAGGCTTTCCTGCTCTCTTCAGCCTCAAAAGCACGCTTTCCCACTTGGCGCCGCGCCAGGCACAAAAATGGCCATATGTCTGGAGATTGGTTCCACGCCCAAAGAGCCAGCAGGGAAAACTATGCCTTGTTCTAAAGCTCTTTGGGAACCGCTTGCGTAGCCCCACACACCTGGGGGCTGCAGGCTTTCCTGCTGCCTTCAGCCTCAAAACCACCCTTTCCCACTTGGCGCCGCGCCAGGCCCAAAAATGGCCATATGTCTGGAGACTGGTCCCACGCCCAAAGAGCCAGCAGGGAAAACTATGCCTTGTTCTAAAGCTCTTTGGGAACCGCTTGCGTAGCCCCACACAAACTGGGGGCTGCAGGCTTTTCTCGCGCTTTCAGCGTCAGAAGAACCCTTTCGCAATTGGCGCCGCGCCAGGCCCAAAAATGGCCATATGTCTGGAGGTTGGTCCCACGCTCAAAGAGCCAGCAGGGAAAACTATGCCTTGTTCTAAAGCTCTTTGGGAACCGCTTGCGTAGCCCCACACACCTGGGGGCTGCAGGCTTTCCTACTGCCTTCAGCCTCAATACCACCCTTTCCCACTTGGAGCCGCGCCAGGCCCAAAAATGGCCATATGGCTGGAGAGTGGTCCCATGCCCAAAGAGCCAGCAGGGAAAACTATGCCTTGTTCTAAAGCTCTTTGGGAACGGCTTGCGTAGCCCCACAGACCTGGGGGCTGCAGGCTTTCCTGCTGCCTTCAGCCTCAAAACCACCATTTCCCACTTCTCGCCGCGCCATGCCCAAAAATAGCCATATGGCTGGAGACTGGTCCCACACCCAAAGAGCCAGCAGGGAAAACTATGCCTTGTTCTAAAGCTCTTTGGGAACCGCTTGCGTAGCCCCACACACCTGGGGGCTGCAGGCTTTCCTGCTGCCTTCAGCCTCAAAACCACCCTTTCCCACATGGCGTCACGCCAGGCACAGAAATGGCCATATGTCTGGAGACTAGTCCCACGCCCAAAGAGCCAGCAGGGAAAACTATGCCTTGTTCTAAAGCTCTTTGGGAACCGCTTGCGTAGCCCCACACACCTGGGGGCTGCAGGCTTTCCTGCTCTCTTCAGCCTCAGAAGAACCCTTTCGCACTTGGCGCCGCGCCAGGCACAAAAATGGCCATATGTCTGTAGATTGGTCCCACGCCCAAAGAGCCAGCAGGGAAAACTATGCCTTGTTCTAAAGCTCTTTGGGAACGGCTTGCGTAGCCCCACACACCTGGGGGCTGCAGGCTTTCCTGCTCTCTTCAGCCTCAGAAGAACCCTTTCGCACTTGGCGCCGCGCCAGGCACAAAAATGGCCATATGTCTGGAGATTGGTTCCACGCCCAAAGAGCCAGCAGGGAAAACTATGCCTTGTTCTAAAGCTCTTTGGGAACGGCTTGCGTAGCCCCACACACCTGGGGGCTGCAGGCTTTCCTGCTCTCTTCAGCCTCAAAAGCACGCTTTCCCACTTGGCGCCGCGACAGGCACAAAAATGGCCATATGTCTGGAGATTGGTCCCACACCCAAAGAGCCAGCAGGGAAAACTATGCCTTGTTCTAAAGGTCTTTGGGAACGGCTTGCGTAGCCCCACACACCTGGGGGCTGCAGGCTTTCCTGCTCTCTTCAGCCTCAGAAGAACCCTTTCGCACTTGGCGCCGCGCCAGGCACAAAAATGGCCATATGTCTGGAGACTGGTCCCACGCCCAAAGAGCCAGTAGGGAAAACTATGCCTTGTTCTAAAGCTCTTTGGGAACGGCTTGCGTAGCCCCACACACCTGGGGGCTGCAGGCTTTCCTGCTCTCTTCAGCCTCAAAGCACGCTTTCCCACTTGGCGCCGCGCCAGGCACAAAAATGGCCATATGTCTGGAGATTGGTCCCACGCCCAAAGAGCCAGCAGGGAAAACTATGCCTTGTTCTAAAGCTCTTTGGGAACGGCTTGCGTAGCCCCACACACCTGGGGGCTGCAGGCTTTCCTGCTGCCTTCAGCCTCCAAAGCACCCTTTCCCACTTGGCTCCGCGCCAGGCCCAAAAATGGCCATATGTCTGGAGACTGGTCCCACGCCCAAAGAGCCAGCAGGAAAAACTATGCCTTGTTCTAAAGCTCTTTGGGAACCGCTTGCGTAGCCCCACACACCTGGGGGCTGCAGGCTTTCCTGCTGCCTTCAGCCTCAAAAGCACCCTTTCCCACTTGGCGTCACGCCAGGCACAGAAATGGCCATATGTCTGGAGACTAGTCCCACGCCCAAAGAGCCAGCAGGGAAAACTATGCCTTCTTCTAAAGCTCTTTGGGAACCGCTTGCGTAGCCCCAGACACCTGGGGGCTGCAGGCTTTCCTGCTCTCTTCAGCCTCAGAAGAACCCTTTCGCACTTGGCGCCGCGCCAGGCCCAAAAATGGCCATATGGCTGGAGAGTGGTCCCATGCCCAAAGAGCCAGCAGGGAAAACTATGCCTTGTTCTAAAGCTCTTTGGGAACGGCTTGCGTAGCCCCACACACCTGGGGGCTGCAGGCTTTCCTGCTGCCTTCAGCCTCAAAACCACCATTTCCCACTTCTCGCCGCGCCATGCCCAAAAATAGCCATATGGCTGGAGACTGGTCCCTCACCCAAAGAGCCAGCAGGGAAAACTATGCCTTGTTCTAAAGCTCTTTGGGAACCGCTTGCGTAGCCCCACACACCTGGGGGCTGCAGGCTTTCCTGCTGCCTTCAGCCTCAAAACCACCCTTTCCCACTTGGCGTCACGCCAGGCACAAAAATGGCCATATGTCTGGAGACTAGTCCCACGCCCAAAGAGCCAGCAGGGAAAACTATGCCTTGTTCTAAAGCTCTTTGGGAACCGCTTGCGTAGCCCCACACACCTGGGGGCTGCAGGCTTTCCTGCTCTCTTCAGCCTCAGAAGAACCCTTTCGCACTTGGCGCCGCGCCAGGCACAAAAATGGCCATATGTCTGTAGATTGGTCCCACGCCCAAAGAGCCAGCAGGGAAAACTATGCCTTGTTCTAAAGCTCTTTGGGAACGGCTTGCGTAGCCCCACACACCTGGGGGCTGCAGGCTTTCCTGCTCTCTTCAGCCTCAGAAGAACCCTTTCGCACTTGGCGCCGCGCCAGGCACAAAAATGGCCATATGTCTGGAGATTGGTTCCACGCCCAAAGAGCCAGCAGGGAAAACTATGCCTTGTTCTAAAGCTCTTTGGGAACGGCTTGCGTAGCCCCACACACCTGGGGGCTGCAGGCTTTCCTGCTCTCTTCAGCCTCAAAAGCACGCTTTCCCACTTGGCGCCGCGACAGGCACAAAAATGGCCATATGTCTGGAGATTGGTCCCACGCCCAAAGAGCCAGCAGGGAAAACTATGCCTTGTTCTAAAGCTCTTTGGGAACCGCTTGCGTAGCCCCACACACCTGGGGGCTGCAGGCTTTCCTGCTCTCTTCAGCCTCAAAAGCATGCTTTCGCACTTGGCGCCGCGCAGGGCCCAAAAATGGCCATATGTCTGGAGACTGGTCCCTTTCCCAAAGAGCCAGCAGGGAAAACTATGCCTTGTTCTAAAGCTCTTTGGGAACGGCTTGCGTAGCCCCACACACCTGGGGGCTGCAGGCTTTCCTGCTGCCTTCAGCCTCAAAAGCACGCTTTCCCACTTGGCGCCGCGACAGGCACAAAAATGGCCATATGTCTGGAGATTGGTCCCACACCCAAAGAGCCAGCAGGGAAAACTATGCCTTGTTCTAAAGGTCTTTGGGAACGGCTTGCGTAGCCCCACACACCTGGGGGCTGCAGGCTTTCCTGCTCTCTTCAGCCTCAGAAGAACCCTTTCGCACTTGGCGCCGCGCCAGGCACAAAAATGGCCATATGTCTGGAGATTGGTCCCACGCCCAAAGAGCCAGCAGGGAAAACTATGCCTTGTTCTAAAGCTCTTTGGGAACGGCTTGCGTAGCCCCACACACCTGGGGGCTGCAGGCTTTCCTGCTGCCTTCAGCCTCCAAAGCACCCTTTCCCACTTGGCTCCGCGCCAGGCCCAAAAATGGCCATATGTCTGGAGACTGGTCCCACGACCAAGAGCCAGCAGGAAAAACTATGCCTTGTTCTAAAGCTCTTTGGGAACCGCTTGCGTAGCCCCACACACCTGGGGGCTGCAGGCTTTCCTGCTGCCTTCAGCCTCAAAAGCACCCTTTCCCACTTGGCGTCACGCCAGGCACAAAAATGGCCATATGTCTGGAGGTTGGTCCCACGCCCAAAGAGCCAGCAGGGAAAACTATGCCTTGTTCTAAAGCTCTTTGGGAACCGCTTGCGTAGCCCCACACACCTGGGGGCTGCAGGCTTTCCTGCTCTCTTCAGCCTCAAAAGCACGCTTTCCCACTTGGCGCCGCGCCAGGCCCAAAAATGGCCATATGGCTGGAGAGTGGTCCCATGCCCAAAGAGCCAGCAGGGAAAACTATGCCTTGTTCTAAAGCTCTTTGGGAACGGCTTGCGTAGCCCCACACACCTGGGGGCTGCAGGCTTTCCTGCTGCCTTCAGCCTCAAAACCACCATTTCCCACTTCTCGCCGCGCCATGCCCAAAAATAGCCATATGGCTGGAGACTGGTCCCTCACCCAAAGAGCCAGCAGGGAAAACTATGCCTTGTTCTAAAGCTCTTTGGGAACCGCTTGCGTAGCCCCACACACCTGGGGGCTGCAGGCTTTCCTGCTGCCTTCAGCCTCAAAACCACCCTTTCCCACTTGGCGTCACGCCAGGCACAAAAATGGCCATATGTCTGGAGACTAGTCCCACGCCCAAAGAGCCAGCAGGGAAAACTATGCCTTGTTCTAAAGCTCTTTGGGAACCGCTTGCGTAGCCCCACACACCTGGGGGCTGCAGGCTTTCCTGCTCTCTTCAGCCTCAGAAGAACCCTTTCGCACTTGGCGCCGCGCCAGGCACAAAAATGGCCATATGTCTGTAGATTGGTCCCACGCCCAAAGAGCCAACAGGGAAAACTATGCCTTGTTCTAAAGCTCTTTGGGAACGGCTTGCGTAGGCCCACACACCTGGGGGCTGCAGGCTTTCCTGCTCTCTTCAGCCTCAGAAGAACCCTTTCGCACTTGGCGCCGCGCCAGGCACAAAAATGGCCATATGTCTGGAGATTGGTTCCACGCCCAAAGAGCCAGCAGGGAAAACTATGCCTTGTTCTAAAGCTCTTTGGGAACGGCTTGCGTAGCCCCACACACCTGGGGGCTGCAGGCTTTCCTGCTCTCTTCAGCCTCAAAAGCACGCTTTCCCACTTGGCGCCGCGACAGGCACAAAAATGGCCATATGTCTGGAGATTGGTCCCACGCCCAAAGAGCCAGCAGGGAAAACTATGCCTTGTTCTAAAGCTCTTTGGGAACCGCTTGCGTAGCCCCACACACCTGGGGGCTGCAGGCTTTCCTGCTCTCTTCAGCCTCAAAAGCATGCTTTCGCACTTGGCGCCGCGCAGGGCCCAAAAATGGCCATATGTCTGGAGACTGGTCCCTTTCCCAAAGAGCCAGCAGGGAAAACTATGCCTTGTTCTAAAGCTCTTTGGGAACGGCTTGCGTAGCCCCACACACCTGGGGGCTGCAGGCTTTCCTGCTGCCTTCAGCCTCAAAAGCACCCTTTCCCACTTGGCGCCGCGCCAGGCCCAAAAATGGCCATATGTCTGGAGACTGGTCCCACGCCCAAAGAGCCAGCAGGAAAAACTATGCCTTGTTCTAAAGCTCTTTTGGAACGGCTTGCGTAGCCCCACACACCTGGGGGCTGCAGGCTTTCCTGCTGCCTTCAGCCTCAGAAGAACCCTTTCGCACTTGGCGCCGCGCCAGGCACAAAAATGGCCATATGTCTGGAGATTGGTTCCACGCCCAAAGAGCCAGCAGGGAAAACGATGCCTTGTTCTAAAGCTCTTTGGGAACCGCTTGCGTAGCCCCACACACCTCGGGGCTGCAGGCTTTCCTGCTCTCTTCAGCCTCAAAACCACCCTTTCCCACTTGGCGTCACGCCAGGCCCAAAAATGGCCATATGTCTGGAGGTTGGTCCCACGCCCAAAGAGCCAGCAGGGAAAACTATGCCTTGTTCTAAAGCTCTTTGGGAACCGCTTGCGTAGCCCCACACACCTGGGGGCTGCAGGCTTTCCTGCTGCCTTCAGCCTCAAAACCACCCTTTCCCACTTGGCGCCGCGCCAGGCACAAAAATGGCCATATGTCTGGAGATTTGTTCCATGCCCAAAGAGCCAGCAGGGAAAACTATGCCTTGTTCTAAAGCTCTTTGGGAACGGCTTGCGTAGCCCCACACACCTGGGGGCTGCAGGCTTTCCTGCTCTCTTCAGCCTCAGAAGAACCCTTTCGCACTTGGCGCCGCGCCAGGCACAAAAATGGCCATATGTCTGGAGATTGGTTCCACGCCCAAAGAGCCAGCAGGGAAAACTATGCCTTGTTCTAAAGCTCTTTGGGAACGGCTTGCGTAGCCCCACACACCTGGGGGCTGCAGGCTTTCCTGCTCTCTTCAGCCTCAAAGCACGCTTTCCCACTTGGCGCCGCGCCAGGCACAAAAATGGCCATATGTCTGGAGGTTGGTCCCTTTCCCAAAGAGCCAGCAGGGAAAACTATGCCTTGTTCTAAAGCTCTTTGGGAACGGCTTGCGTAGCCCCACACACGTGGGGGCTGCAGGCTTTCCTGCTGCCTTCAGCCTCAAAACCACCCTTTCCCACTTGGCTCCGCGCCAGGCCCAAAAATGGCCATATGTCTGGAGACTGGTCCCACGCCCAAAGAGCCAGCAGGGAAAACTATGCCTTGTTCTAAAGCTCTTTGGGAACCGCTTGCGTAGCCCCACACACGTGGGGGCTGCAGGCTTTCCTGCTGCCTTCAGCCTCAAAACCACCCTTTCCCACTTGGCGTCACGCCAGGCACAAAAATGGCCATATGTCTGGAGGTTGGTCCCACGCCCAAAGAGCCAGCAGGGAAAACTATGCCTTGTTCTAAAGCTCTTTGGGAACCGCTTGCGTAGCCCCACACACCTGGGGGCTGCAGGCTTTCCTGCTCTCTTCAGCCTCAAAAGCACGCTTTCCCACTTGGCGCCGCGCCAGGCCCAAAAATGGCCATATGTCTGGAGAATGGTCCCACGCCCAAAGAGCCAGCAGGGAAAACTATGCCTTGTTCTAAAGCTCTTTGGGAACCGCTTGCGTAGCCCCACACACCTGGGGGCTGCAGGCTTTCCTGCTGCCTTCCGCCTCAGAACAACCCTTTCGCACTTGGCGCCGCACCAGGCCGAAAAATGGCCATATGTCTGGAGACTGGTCCCACGCCCAAAGAGCCAGCAGGGAAAACTATGCCTTGTTCTAAAGCTCTTTGGGAACCGCTTGCGTAGCCCCACACACCTGGGGGCTGCAGGCTTTCCTGCTGCCTTCAGCCTCAATACCACCCTTTCCCACTTGGCGCCGCGCCAGGCCCAAAAATGGCCATATGGCTGGAGACTGGTCCCATGCCCAAAGAGCCAGCAGGGAAAACTATGCCTTGTTCTAAAGCTCTTTGGGAACGGCTTGCGTAGCCCCACACACCTGGGGGCTGCAGGCTTTCCTGCTGCCTTCAGCCTCAAAACCACCATTTCCCACTTCTCGCCGCGCCATGCCCAAAAATACCCATATGGCTGGAGACTGGTCCCACACCCAAAGAGCCAGCAGGGAAAACTATGCCTTGTTCTAAAGCTCTTTGGGAACCACTTGCGTAGCCCCACACACCTGGGGGCTGCAGGCTTTCCTGCTGCCTTCAGCCTCAAAACCACCCTTTCCCACATGGCGTCACGCCAGGCACAGAAATGGCCATATGTCTGGAGACTAGTCCCACGCCCAAAGAGCCAGCAGGGAAAACTATGCCTTGTTCTAAAGCTCTTTGGGAACCGCTTGCGTAGCCCCAGACACCTGGGGGCTGCAGGCTTTCCTGCTCTCTTCAGCCTCAGAAGAACCCTTTCGCACTTGGCGCCGCGCCAGGCACAAAAATGGCCATATGTCTGTAGATTGGTCCCACGCCCAAAGAGCCAGCAGGGAAAACTATGCCTTGTTCTAAAGCTCTTTGAGAACGGCTTGCGTAGCCCCACACACCTGGGGGCTGCAGGCTTTCCTGCTCTCTTCAGCCTCAGAAGAACCCTTTCGCACTTGGCGCCGCGCCAGGCACAAAAATGGCCATATGTCTGGAGATTGGTTCCACGCCCAAAGAGCCAGCAGGGAAAACTATGCCTTGTTCTAAAGCTCTTTGGGAACGGCTTGCGTAGCCCCACACACCTGGGGGCTGCAGGCTTTCCTGCTCTCTTCAGCCTCAAAGCACGCTTTCCCACTTGGCGCCGCGCCAGGCACAAAAATGGCCATATGTCTGGAGGTTGGTCCCTTTCCCAAAGAGCCAGCAGGGAAAACTATGCCTTGTTCTAAAGCTCTTTGGGAACGGCTTGCGTAGCCCCACACACGTGGGGGCTGCAGGCTTTCCTGCTGCCTTCAGCCTCAAAACCACCCTTTCCCACTTGGCTCCGCGCCAGGCCCAAAAATGGCCATATGTCTGGAGACTGGTCCCACGCCCAAAGAGCCAGCAGGGAAAACTATGCCTTGTTCTAAAGCTCTTTGGGAACCGCTTGCGTAGCCCCACACACGTGGGGGCTGCAGGCTTTCCTGCTGCCTTCAGCCTCAAAACCACCCTTTCCCACTTGGCGTCACGCCAGGCACAAAAATGGCCATATGTCTGGAGGTTGGTCCCACGCCCAAAGAGCCAGCAGGGAAAACTATGCCTTGTTCTAAAGCTCTTTGGGAACCGCTTGCGTAGCCCCACACACCTGGGGGCTGCAGGCTTTCCTGCTCTCTTCAGCCTCAAAAGCACGCTTTCCCACTTGGCGCCGCGCCAGGCCCAAGAATGGCCATATGTCTGGAGAATGGTCCCACGCCCAAAGAGCCAGCAGGGAAAACTATGCCTTGTTCTAAAGCTCTTTGGGAACCGCTTGCGTAGCCCCACACACCTGGGGGCTGCAGGCTTTCCTGCTGCCTTCAGCCTCAGAACAACCCTTTCGCACTTGGCGCCGCACCAGGCCCAAAAATGGCCATATGTCTGGAGACTGGTCCCACGCCCAAAGAGCCAGCAGGGAAAACTATGCCTTGTTGTAAAGCTCTTTGGGAACCGCTTGCGTAGCCCCACACACCTGGGGGCTGCAGGCTTTCCTGCTGCCTTCAGCCTCAAAACCACCATTTCCCACTTCTCGGCGCGCCATGCCCAAAAATACCCATATGGCTGGAGACTGGTCCCACACCCAAAGAGCCAGCAGGGAAAACTATGCCTTGTTCTAAAGCTCTTTGGGAACCACTTGCGTAGCCCCACACACCTGGGGGCTGCAGGCTTTCCTGCTGCCTTCAGCCTCAAAACCACCCTTTCCCACATGGCGTCACGCCAGGCACAGAAATGGCCATATGTCTGGAGACTAGTCCCACGCCCAAAGAGCCAGCAGGGAAAACTATGCCTTGTTCTAAAGCTCTTTGGGAACCGCTTGCGTAGCCCCAGACACCTGGGGGCTGCAGGCTTTCCTGCTCTCTTCAGCCTCAGAAGAACCCTTTCGCACTTGGCGCCGCGCCAGGCACAAAAATGGCCATATGTCTGTAGATTGGTCCCACGCCCAAAGAGCCAGCAGGGAAAACTATGCCTTGTTCTAAAGCTCTTTGAGAACGGCTTGCGTAGCCCCACACACCTGGGGGCTGCAGGCTTTCCTGCTCTCTTCAGCCTCAGAAGAACCCTTTCGCACTTGGCGCCGCGCCAGGCACAAAAATGGCCATATGTCTGGAGATTGGTTCCACGCCCAAAGAGCCAGCAGGGAAAACTATGCCTTGTTCTAAAGCTCTTTGGGAACGGCTTGCGTAGCCCCACACACCTGGGGGCTGCAGGCTTTCCTGCTCTCTTCAGCCTCAAAAGCACACTTTCCCATTTGGCGCCGCGACAGGCCCAAAAATGGCCATATGTCTGGAGATTGGTCCCACGCCCAAAGAGCCAGCAGGGAAAACTATGCCTTGTTCTAAAGCTCTTTGGGAACCGCTTGCGTAGCCCCACACACCTGGGGGCTGCAGGCTTTCCTGCTCTCTTCAGCCTCAAAAGCACGCTTTCGCACTTGGCGCCGCGCAAGGCCCAAAAATGGCCATATGTCTGGAGGTTGGTCCCTTTCCCAAAGAGCCAGCAGGGAAAACTATGCCTTGTTCTAAAGGTCTTTGGGAACGGCTTGCGTAGCCCCACACACCTGGGGGCTGCAGGCTTTCCTGCTGCCTTCAGCCTCAAAACCACCCTTTCCCACTTGGCGTCACGCCAGGCCCAAAAATGGCCATATGTCTGGAGTTTGGTCCCACGCCCAAAGAGCCAGCAGGGAAAACTATGCCTTGTTCTAAAGCTCTTTGGGAACCGCTTGCGTAGCCCCACACACCTGGGGGCTGCAGGCTTTCCTGCTCTCTTCAGCCTCAAAAGCACGCTTTCTCACTTGGCGCCGCACCAGGCCCAAAAATGGCCATATGTCTGGAGACTGGTCCCACGCCCAAAGAGCCAGCAGGGAAAACTATGCCTTGTTCTAAAGCTCTTTGGGAACGGCTTGCGTAGCCCCACACACCTGGGGGCTGCAGGCTTTCCTGCTGCCTTCAGCCTCAAAACCACCATTTCCCACTTCTCGCCGCGCCATGCCCAAAAATAGCCATATGGCTAGAGACTGGTCCCACACCCAAAGAGCCAGCAGGGAAAACTATGCGTTGTTCTAAAGCTCTTTGGGAACCGCTTGCGTAGCCCCACACACCTGGGGGCTGCAGGCTTTCCTGCTGCCTTCAGCCTCAAAACCACCCTTTCCCACTTGGCGCCGCGCCAGGCACAAAAATGGCCATATGTCTGGAGATTGGTCCCACGCCCAAAGAGCCAGCAGGGAAAACTATGCCTTGTTCTAAAGCTCTTTGGGAACAGCTTGCGTAGCCCCACACACCTGGGGGCTGCAGGCTTTCCTGCTGCCTTCAGCCTCAGAAGAACCCTTTCGTACTTGGCGCCGCGCCAGGCACAAAAATGGCCATATGTCTGTAGATTGGTCCCACGCCCAAAGAGCCAGCAGGGAAAACTATGCCTTGTTCTAAAGCTCTTTGAGAACGGCTTGCGTAGCCCCACACACCTGGGGGCTGCAGGCTTTCCTGCTCTCTTCAGCCTCAGAAGAACCCTTTCGCACTTGGCGCCGCGCCAGGCACAAAAATGGCCATATGTCTGGAGATTGGTTCCACGCCCAAAGAGCCAGCAGGGAAAACTATGCCTTGTTCTAAAGCTCTTTGGGAACGGCTTGCGTAGCCCCACACACCTGGGGGCTGCAGGCTTTCCTGCTCTCTTCAGCCTCAAAAGCACACTTTCCCATTTGGCGCCGCGACAGGCCCAAAAATGGCCATATGTCTGGAGACTGGTCCCACGCCCAAAGAGCCAGCAGGGAAAACTATGCCTTGTTCTAAAGCTCTTTGGGAACCGCTTGCGTAGCCCCACACACCTGGGGGCTGCAGGCTTTCCTGCTCTCTTCAGCCTCAAAAGCACGCTTTCGCACTTGGCGCCGCGCAAGGCCCAAAAATGGCCATATGTCTGGAGGTTGGTCCCTTTCCCAAAGAGCCAGCAGGGAAAACTATGCCTTGTTCTAAAGGTCTTTGGGAACGGCTTGCGTAGCCCCACACACCTGGGGGCTGCAGGCTTTCCTGCTGCCTTCAGCCTCAAAACCACCCTTTCCCACTTGGCGTCACGCCAGGCCCAAAAATGGCCATATGTCTGGAGTTTGGTCCCACGCCCAAAGAGCCAGCAGGGAAAACTATGCCTTGTTCTAAAGCTCTTTGGGAACCGCTTGCGTAGCCCCACACACCTGGGGGCTGCAGGCTTTCCTGCTCTCTTCAGCCTCAAAAGCACGCTTTCTCACTTGGCGCCGCACCAGGCCCAAAAATGGCCATATGTCTGGAGACTGGTCCCACGCCCAAAGAGCCAGCAGGGAAAACTATGCCTTGTTCTAAAGCTCTTTGGGAACGGCTTGCGTAGCCCCACACACCTGGGGGCTGCAGGCTTTCCTGCTGCCTTCAGCCTCAAAACCACCATTTCCCACTTCTCGCCGCGCCATGCCCAAAAATAGCCATATGGCTAGAGACTGGTCCCACACCCAAAGAGCCAGCAGGGAAAACTATGCGTTGTTCTAAAGCTCTTTGGGAACCGCTTGCGTAGCCCCACACACCTGGGGGCTGCAGGCTTTCCTGCTGCCTTCAGCCTCAAAACCACCCTTTCCCACTTGGCGCCGCGCCAGGCACAAAAATGGCCATATGTCTGGAGATTGGTCCCACGCCCAAAGAGCCAGCAGGGAAAACTATGCCTTGTTCTAAAGCTCTTTGGGAACAGCTTGCGTAGCCCCACACACCTGGGGGCTGCAGGCTTTCCTGCTGCCTTCAGCCTCAGAAGAACCCTTTCGTACTTGGCGCCGCGCCAGGCACAAAAATGGCCATATGTCTGGAGAATGGTCCCACGCCCAAAGAGCCAGCAGGGAAAGCTATGCCTTGTTCTAAAGCTCTTTGGGAACCGCTTGCGTAGCCCCACACAAACTGGGGGCTGCACGCTTTTCTCGCGCTTTCAGCCTCAGAAGAACCCTTTCGCACTTGGCGCCGCACCAGGCCCAAAAATGGCCATATGTCTGGAGACTGGTCCCACGCCCAAAGAGCCAGCAGGGAAAACTATGCCTTGTTCTAAAGCTCTTTGGGAACCGCTTGCGTAGCCCCACAGACCTGGGGGCTGCAGGCTTTCCTGCTGCCTTCAGCCTCAAAACCACCATTTCCCACTTCTCGCCGCGCCATGCCCAAAAATAGCCATATGGCTGGAGACTGGTCCCACACCCAAAGAGCCAGCAGGGAAAACTATGCCTTGTTCTAAATCTCTTTGGGAACGGCTTGCGTAGCCCCACAGACCTGGGGGCTGCAGGCTTTCCTGCTGCCTTCAGCCTCAAAACCACCCTTTCCCACATGGCGTCACGCCAGGCACAGAAAAGGCCATATGTCTGGAGACTAGTCCCACGCCCAAAGAGCCAGCAGGGAAAACTATGCCTTGTTCTAAAGCTCTTTGGGAACCGCTTGCGTAGCCCCACACACCTGGGGGCTGCAGGCTTTCCTGCTCTCTTCAGCCTCAGAAGAACCCTTTCGCACTTGGCGCCGCGCCAGGCACAAAAATGGCCATATGTCTGGAGATTTGTTCCATGCCCAAAGAGCCAGCAGGGAAAACTATGCCTTGTTCTAAAGCTCTTTGGGAACCGCTTGCGTAGCCCCACACACCTGGGGGCTGCAGGCTTTCCTGCTCTCTTCAGCCTCAAAAGCACGCTTTCCCACTTGGCGCCGCGCCAGGCCCAAAAATGGCCATATGTCTGGAGATTGGTACCACGCCCAAAGAGCCAGCAGGGAAAACTATGCCTTTTTCTAAAGCTCTTTGGGAACCGCTTGCGTAGCCCCACACACGTGGGGACTGCAGGCTTTCCTGCTGCCTTCAGCCTCAAAAGCACCCTTTCGCACTTGGCGCCGCGCCAGGCCCAAAAATGGCCATATGTCTGGAGATTGGTCCCACGCCCAAAGAGCCAGCAGGGAAAACTATGCCTTGTTCTAAAGCTCTTTGGGAACAGCTTGCGTAGCCCCACACACCTGGGAGCTGCAGGCTTTCCTGCTCTCTTCAGCCTCAGAAGAACCCTTTCGCACTTGGCGCCGCGCCAGGCCCAAAAATGGCCATATGTCTGGAGATTGGTTCCACGCCCAAAGAGCCAGCAGGGAAAACTATGCCTTGTTCTAAAGCTCTTTGGGAACCGCTTGCGTAGCCCCACACACCTGGGGGCTGCAGGCTTTCCTGCTCTCTTCAGCCTCAAAAGCACGCTTTCCCACTTGGTGCCGCGCAAGGCCGAAAAATGGCCATATGTCTGGAGGTTGGTCCCTTTCCCAAAGAGCCAGCAGGGAAAACTATGCCTTGTTCTAAAGCTCTTTGGGAACCGCTTGCGTAGCCCCACACACGTGGGGGCTGCAGGCTTTCCTGCTGCCTTCAGCCTCAGAAGAACCCTTTCGCACTTGGCGCTGCGCCAGGCACAAAAATGGCCATATGTCTGGAGAATGGTCCCACGCCCAAAGAGCCAGCAGGGAAAACTATGCCTTGTTCTAAAGCTCTTTGGGAACCGCTTGCGTAGCCCCACACACCTGGGGGCTGCAGGCTTTTCTCGCGCTTTCAGCCTCCGAAGAACCCTTTCGCACTTGGCGCCGCACCAGGCACAAAAATGGCCATATGTCTGGAGATTGGTTCCACGCCCAAAGAGCCAGCAGGGAAAACTATGCCTTGTTCTAAAGCTCTTTGGGAACCGCTTGCGTAGCCCCACACACGTGGGGGCTGCAGGCTTTCCTGCTGCCTTCAGCCTCAATACCACCCTTTCCCACTTGGCGCCGCGCCATGCCCAAAAATGGCCATATGGCTGGAGAGTGGTCCCATGCCCAAAGAGCCAGCAGGGAAAACTATGCCTTGTTCTAAAGCTCTTTGGGAACCGCTTGCGTAGCCCCACACACCTGGGGCCTGCAGGCATTCCTGCTGCCTTCAGCCTCAAAACCACCATTTCCCACTTCTCGCCGCGCCATGCCCAAAAATAGACATATGGCTGGAGACTGGTCCCACACCCAAAGAGCCAGCAGGGAAAACTATGCCTTGTTCTAAAGCTCTTTGGGAACCGCTTGCGTAGCCCCACACACCTGGGGGCTGCAGGCTTTCCTGCTGCCTTCAGCCTCAAAACCACCCTTTCCCACATGGCGTCACGCCAGGCACAGAAATGGCCATATGTCTGGAGACTAGTCCCACGCCCAAAGAGCCAGCAGGGAAAACTATGCCTTGTTCTAAAGCTCTTTGGGAACCGCTTGCGTAGCCCCACACACCTGGGGGCTGCAGGCTTTCCTGCTCTCTTCAGCCTCAGAAGAACCATTTCGCACTTGGCGCCGCGCCAGGCACAAAAATGGCCATATGTCTGGAGATTGGTCCCACGCCCAAAGAGCCAGCAGGGAAAACTATGCCTTGTTCTAAAGCTCTTTGGGAACGGCTTGCGTAGCCCCACACACCTTGGGGCTGCAGGCTTTCCTGCTGCCTTCAGCCTCAGAAGAACCCTTTCGCACTTGGCGCCGCGCCAGGCACAAAAATGGCCATATGTCTGGAGATTGGTTCCACGCCCAAAGAGCCAGCAGGGAAAACTATGCCTTGTTCTAAAGCTCTTTGGGAACCGCTTGCGTAGCCCCACACACCTGGGGGCTGCAGGCTTTCCTGCTCTCTTCAGCCTCAAAAGCACGCTTTCCCACTTGGCGCCGCGACAGGCACAAAAATGGCCATATGTCTGGAGACTGGTCCCACGCCCAAAGAGCCAGCAGGGAAAACTATGCCTTGTTCTAAAGCTCTTTGGGAACCGCTTGCGTAGCCCCACACACCTGGGGGCTGCAGGTTTTCCTGCTGCCTTCAGCCTCAAAAGCACCCTTTCCCACTTGGCGCCGCGCCAGGCCCAAAAATGGCCATATGTCTGGAGACTGGTCCCACGCCCAAAGAGCCAGCAGGGAAAACGATGCCTTGTTCTAAAGCTCTTTGGGAACCGCTTGCGTAGCCCCACACACCTGGGGGCTGCAGGCTTTCCTGCTGCCTTCAGCCTCAAAACCACCCTTTCCCATTTGGCGTCACGCCAGGCACAAAAATGGCCATATGTCTGGAGGTTGGTCCCACGCCCAAAGAGCCAGCAGGGAAAACTATGCCTTGTTCTAAAGCTCTTTGGGAACGGCTTGCGTAGCCCCACACACCTGGGGGCTGCAGGCTTTCCTGCTGCCTTCAGCCTCAAAACCACCCTTTCCCACTTGGCGCCTCGCCAGGCACAAAAATGGCCATATGTCTGGAGATTTGTTCCATGCCCAAAGAGCCAGCAGGGAAAACTATGCCTTGTTCTAAAGCTCTTTGGGAACCGCTTGCGTAGCCCCACACACCTGGGGGCTGCAGGCTTTCCTGCTCTCTTCAGCCTCAGAAGAACCCTTTCGCACTTGGCGCCGCGCCAGGCCCAAAAATGGCCATATGTCTGGAGATTGGTTCCACGCCCAAAGAGCCAGCAGGGAAAACTATGCCTTGTTCTAAAGCTCTTTGGGAACGGCTTGCGTAGCCCCACACACCTGGGGGCTGCAGGCTTTCCTGCTGCCTTCAGCCTCAAAAGCACCCTTTCCCACTTGGCTCCGCGCCAGGCCCAAAAATGGCCATATGTCTGGAGACTGGTCCCACGCCCAAAGAGCCAGCAGGAAAAACTATGCCTTGTTCTAAAGCTCTTTGGGAACCGCTTTCGTAGCCCCACACACCTGGGGGCTGCAGGCTTTCCTGCTGCCTTCAGCCTCAAAAGCACCCTTTCCCACTTGGCGTCACGCCAGGCACAAAAATGGCCATATGTCTGGAGACTGGTCCCACGCCCAAAGAGCCAGCAGGGAAAACTATGCCTTGTTCTAAAGCTCTTTGGGAACCGCTTGCGTAGCCCCACACACCTGGGGGCTGCAGGCTTTCCTGCTCTCTTCAGCCTCAAAAGCACGCTTTCCCACTTGGCGCCGCTCCAGGCCCAAAAATGGCCATATGTCTGGAGAATGGTCCCACGCCCAAAGAGCCAGCAGGGAAAACTATGCCTTGTTCTAAAGCTCTTTGGGAACCGCTTGCGTAGCCCCACACACCTGGGGGCTGCAGGCTTTCCTGCTGCCTTCAGCCTCAAAACCACCCTTTCCCACTTGGCGCCGCGCCAGGCACAAAAATGGCCATATGTCTGGAGACTGGTCCCACGCCCAAAGAGCCAGCAGGGAAAACTATGCCTTGTTCTAAAGCTCTTTGGGAACCGCTTGCGTAGCCCCACACACCTGGGGGCTGCAGGCTTTCCTGCTGCCTTCAGCCTCAAAAGCACCCTTTCCCGCTTGGCGCCGCGCCAGGCCCAAAAATGGCCATATGTCTGGAGAATGGTCCCACGCCCAAAGAGCCAGCAGGGAAAACTATGCCTTGTTCTAAAGCTCTTTGGGAACCGCTTGCGTAGCCCCACACACCTGGGGGCTGCAGGCTTTCCTGCTGCCTTCAGCCTCAAAACCACCCTTTCCCACTTGGCGTCACGCCAGGCCCAAAAATGGCCATATGTCTGGAGGTTGGTCCCACGCCCAAAGAGCCAGCAGGGAAAACTATGCCTTGTTCTAAAGCTCTTTGGGAACCGCTTGCATAGCCCCACACACCTGGGGGCTGCAGGCTTTCCTGCTCTCTTCAGCCTCAGAAGAACCCTTTCGCACTTGGCGCCGCGCCAGGCACAAAAATGGCCATATGTCTGGAGATTGGTTCCACGCCCAAAGAGCCAGTAGGGAAAACTATGCCTTGTTCTAAAGCTCTTTGGGAACGGCTTGCGTAGCCCCACACACCTGGGGGCTGCAGGCTTTCCTGCTCTCTTCAGCCTCAAAGCACGCTTTCCCACTTGGCGCCGCGCCAGGCACAAAAATGGCCATATGTCTGGAGGTTGGTCCCTTTCCCAAAGAGCCAGCACGGAAAACTATGCCTTGTTCTAAAGCTCTTTGGGAACGGCTTGCGTAGCCCCACACACGTGGGGGCTGCAGGCTTTCCTGCTGCCTTCAGCCTCAAAAGCACCCTTTCCCACTTGGCTCCGCGCCAGGCCCAAAAATGGCCATATGTCTGGAGACTGGTCCCACGCCCAAAGAGCCAGCAGGGAAAACTATGCCTTGTTCTAAAGCTCTTTGGGAACCGCTTGCGTAGCCGCACACACCTGGGGGCTGCAGGCTTTCCTGCTGCCTTCAGCCTCAAAACCACCCTTTCCCACTTGGCGTCACGCCAGGCACAAAAATGGCCATATGTCTGGAGATTGGTTCGACGCCCAAAGAGCCAGCAGGGAAAACTATGCCTTGTTCTAAAGCTCTTTGGGAACCGCTTGCGTAGCCCCACACACCTGGGGGCTGCAGGCTTTCCTGCTGCCTTCAGCCTCAAAACCACCCTTTCCCACTTGGCGTCACGCCAGGCACAAAAATGGCCATATGTCTGGAGGTTGGTCCCACGCCCAAAGAGCCAGCAGGGAAAACTATGCCTTGTTCTAAAGCTCTTTGGGAACCGCTTGCGTAGCCCCACACACCTGGGGGCTGCAGGCTTTCCTGCTGCCTTCAGCCTCAATACCACCCTTTCCCACTTGGCGCCACGCCAGGCCCAAAAATGGCCATATGTCTGGAGACTGGTCCCACGCCCAAAGAGCCAGCAGGGAAAACTATGCCTTGTTCTAAAGCTCTTTGGGAACCGCTTGCGTAGCCCCACACACCTGGGGGCTGCAGGCTTTCCTGCTGCCTTCAGCCTCAAAACCACCCTTTCCCACATGGCGTCACGCCAGGCACAAAAATGGCCATATGTCTGGAGACTGGTCCCACGCCCAAAGAGCCAGCAGGGAAAACTATGCCTTGTTCTAAAGCTCTTTGGGAACCGCTTGCGTAGCCCCACACACCTGGGGGCTGCAGGCTTTCCTGCGCTCTTCAGCCTCAGAAGAACCGTTTCGCACTTGGCGCCGCGCCAGGCCCAAAAATAGCCATATGTCTGGAGATTGGTTCCACGCCCAAAGAGCCAGCAGGGAAAACTAAAACTATGCCTTGTTTTAAAGCTCTTTGGGAACCGCTTGCGTAGCCCCACACACCTGGGGGCTGCAGGCTTTCCTGCTCTCTTCAGCCTCAAAAGCACGCTTTCCCACTTGGCGCCGCGCCAGGCCCAAAAATGGCCATATGTCTGGAGATTGGTCCCACGCCCAAAGAGCCAGCAGGGAAAACTATGCCTTGTTCTAAAGCTCTTTGGGAACCGCTTGCGTAGCCCCACACACCTGGGGGCTGCAGCCTTTCCTGCTGCCTTCAGCCTCAAAAACCACCCTTTCCCACTTGGCGTCACGCCAGGCCCAAAAATGGCCATATGTCTGGAGACTGGTCCAGCGCCCAAAGAGCCAGCAGGGAAAACTATGCCTTGTTCTAAAGCTCTTTGGGAACCGCTTGCGTAGCCCCACAAACCTGGGGGCTGCAGGCTTTCCTGCTCTCTTCAGCCTCAAAAGCACGCTTTCCCACTTGGCGCCGCGACAGGCACAAAAATGTCCATATGTCTGGAGACTGGTCCCACGCCCAAAGAGCCAGCAGGGAAAACTATGCCTTGTTCTAAAGCTCTTTGGGAAGCGCTTGCGTAGACCCACACACCTGGGGGCTGCAGGCTTTCCTGCTGCCTTCAGCCTCAAAAGCACCCTTTCCCACTTGGCGCCGCGCCAGGCCCAAAAATGGCCATATGTCTGGAGACTGGTCCCACGCCCAAAGAGCCAGCAGGGAAAACTATGCCTTGTTCTAAAGCTCTTTGGGAACCGCTTGCGTAGCCCCACACACGTGGGGGCTGCAGGCTTTCCTGCTGCCTTCAGCCTCAAAACCACCCTTTCCCACTTGGCGCCGCGCCAGGCCCAAAAATGGCCATATATCTGGAGACTGGTCCCACGCCCAAAGAGCCAGCAGGGAAAACTATGCCTTGTTCTAAAGCTCTTTGGGAACCGCTTGCGTAGCCCCACACACCTGGGGGCTGCAGGCTTCTCCTGCGGCCTTCAGCCTCAAAACCACCCTTTCCCACTTGGCGCCGCGCCAGGCCCAAAAATGGCCATATGTCTGGAGACTGGTCCCACGCCCAAAGAGCCAGCAGGGAAAACTATGCCTTGTTCTAAAGCTCTTGGGGAACCGCTTGCGTAGCCCCACACACCTGGGGGCTGCAGGCTTTCCTGCTCTCTTCAGCCTCAGAAGAACCGTTTCGCACTTGGCGCCGCGCCAGGCCCAAAAATAGCCATATGTCTGGAGATTGGTTCCACGCCCAAAGAGCCAGCAGGGAAAACTATGCCTTGTTCTAAAGCTCTTTGGGAACCGCTTGCGTAGCCCCACACACCTGGGGGCTGCAGGCTTTCCTGCTCTCTTCAGCCTCAAAAGCACGCTTTCCCAATTGGCGCCGCGCCAGGCCCAAAAATGGCCATATGTCTGGAGATTGGTTCCACGCCCAAAGAGCCAGCAGGGAAAACTATGCCTTGTTCTAAAGCTCTTTGGGAACCGCTTGCGTAGCCCCACACACCTGGGGGCTGCAGGCTTTCCTGCTCTCCTCAGCCTGAAAAGCACGCTTTCCCACTTGGCGCCGCGCCAGGCACAAAAATGTCCATATGTCTGGAGATTGGTCCCACGCCCAAAGAGCCAGCAGGGAAAACTATGCCTTGTTCTAAAGCTCTTTGGGAACCGCTTGCGTAGCCCCACACACCTGGGGGCTGCAGGCTTTCCTGCTGCCTTCAGCCTCAAAACCACCCTTTCCCACTTGGCGCCGCGCCAGGCACAAAAATGGCCATATGTCTGGAGATTGGTCCCACGCCCAAAGAGCCAGCAGGGAAAACTATGCCTTGTTCTAAAGCTCTTTGTGAACGGCTTGCGTAGCCCCACACACCTGGGGGCTGCAGGCTTTCCTGCTGCCTTCAGCCTCAAAACCAGCCTTTCCCACTTGGCACCACGCCAGGCCCAAAAATGGCCATATGTCTGGAGACTGGTCCCACGCCCAAAGAGCCAGCAGGGAAAACTATGCCTTGTTCTAAAGCTCTTTGGGAACCGCTTGCGTAGCCCCACACACCTGGGGGTTGCAGGCTTTCCTGCTGCCTTCAGCCTCAAAACCACCGTTTCCCACATGGCGTCACGCCAGGCACAAAAATGGCCATATGTCTGGACGTTGGTCCCACACCCAAAGAGCCAGCAGGGAAAACTATGCCTTGTTCTAAAGCTCTTTGGGAACCGCTTGCGTAGCCCCACACACCTGGGGGCTGCAGGCTTTCCTGCTGCCTTCAGCCTCAAAACCACCCTTTCCCACTTGGCGCCGCGCCAGGCCCAAAAATGGCCATATGTCTGGAGACTGGTCCCACGCCCAAAGAGCCAGCAGGGAAAACTATGCCTTGTTCTAAAGCTCTTTGGGAACCGCTTGCGTAGCCCCACAGACCTGGGGGCTGCAGGCTTCTCCTGCGGCCTTCAGCCTCAAAACCACCCTTTCCCACTTGGCGCCGCGCCAGGCCCAAAAATGGCCATATGTCTGGAGACTGGTCCCACGCCCAAAGAGCCAGCAGGGAAAACTATGCCTTGTTCTAAAGCTCTTTGGGAACCGCTTGCGTAGCCCCACACACCTGGGGGCTGCAGGCTTTCCTGCTCTCTTCAGCCTCAGAAGAACCCTTTCGCACTTGGCGCCGCGCCAGGCCCAAAAATAGCCATATGTCTGGAGATTGGTTCCACGCCCAAAGAGCCAGCAGGGAAAACTATGCCTTGTTCTAAAGCTCTTTGGGAACGGCTTGCGTAGCCCCACACACCTGGGGGCTGCAGGCTTTCCTGCTCTCTTCAGCCTCAAAAGCACCCTTTCCCACTTGGCGTCACGCCAGGCCCAAAAATGGCCATATGTCTGGAGGTTGGTCCCACGCCCAAAGAGCCAGCAGGGAAAACTATGCCTTGTTCTAAAGCTCTTTGGGAACCGCTTGCGTAGCCCCACACACCTGGGGGCTGCAGGCTTTCCTGCTCTCTTCAGCCTGAAAAGCACGCTTTCCCACTTGGCGCCGCGCCAGGCACAAAAATGTCCATATGTCTGGAGATTGGTCCCACGCCCAAAGAGCCAGCAGGGAAAACTATGCCTTCTTCTAAAGCTCTTTGGGAACCGCTTGCGTAGCCCCACACACCTGGGGGCTGCAGGCTTTCCTGCTGCCTTCAGCCTCAAAACCACCCTTTCCCACTTGGCGCCGCGCCATGCCCAAAAATGGCCATATGTCTGGAGACTGGTCCCACGCCCAAAGAGCCAGCAGGGAAAACTATGCCTTGTTCTAAAGCTCTTTGGGAACCGCTTGCGTAGCCCCACACACCTGGGGGCTGCAGGCTTTCCTGCTCTCTTCAGCCTCAGAAGAACCCTTTCGCACTTGGCGCCGCGCCAGGCCCAAAAATAGCCATATATCTGGAGATTGGTTCCACGCCCAAAGAGCCAGCAGGGAAAACTATGCCTTGTTCTAAAGCTCTTTGGGAACGGCTTGCGTAGCCCCACACACCTGGGGGCTGCAGGCTTTCCTGCTCTCTTCAGCCTCAAAAGCACCCTTTCCCACTTGGCGTCACGCCAGGCCCAAAAATGGCCATATGTCTGGAGGTTGGTCCCACGCCCAAAGAGCCAGCAGGGAAAACTATGCCTTGTTCTAAAGCTCTTTGGGAACCGCTTGCGTAGCCCCACACACCTGGGGGCTGCAGGCTTTCCTGCTCTCTTCAGCCTGAAAAGCACGCTTTCCCACTTGGCGCCGCGCCAGGCACAAAAATGTCCATATGTCTGGAGATTGGTCCCACGCCCAAAGAGCCAGCAGGGAAAACTATGCCTTCTTCTAAAGCTCTTTGGGAACCGCTTGCGTAGCCCCACACACCTGGGGGCTGCAGGCTTTCCTGCTGCCTTCAGCCTCAAAACCACCCTTTCCCACTTGGCGCCGCGCCAGGCACAAAAATGGCCATATGTCTGGAGATTGGTCCAACGCCTAAAGAGCCAGCAGGGAAAACTATGCCTTGTTCTAATGCTCTTTGTGAACGGCTTGCGTAGCCGCACACACCTGGGGGCTGCAGGCTTTCCTGCTCTCTTCAGCCTCAGAAGAACCCTTTCGCACTTGGCGCCGCGCCAGGCACAAAAATGGCCATATGTCTGGAGATTGGTTCCACGCCCAAAGAGCCAGCAGGGAAAACTATGCTTTGTTCTAAAGCTCTTTGGGAACCGCTTGCGTAGCCCCACACACCTGGGGGCTGCAGGCTTTCCTGCTGCCTTCAGCCTCAAAACCACCCTTTCCCACTTGGCGCCGCGCCAGGCCCAAAAATGGCCATATGTCTGGAGACTGGTCCCACGCCCAAAGAGCCAGCAGGGAAAACTATGCCTTGTTCTAAAGCTCTTTGGGAACCGCTTGCGTAGCCCCACAGACCTGGGGGCTGCAGGCTTCTCCTGCGGCCTTCAGCCTCAAAACCACCCTTTCCCACTTGGCGCCGCGCCAGGCCCAAAAATGGCCATATGTCTGGAGACTGGTCCCACGCCCAAAGAGCCAGCAGGGAAAACTATGCCTTGTTCTAAAGCTCTTTGGGAACCGCTTGCGTAGCCCCACACACCTGGGGGCTGCAGGCTTTCCTGCTCTCTTCAGCCTCAGAAGAACCCTTTCGCACTTGGCGCCGCGCCAGGCCCAAAAATAGCCATATGTCTGGAGATTGGTTCCACGCCCAAAGAGCCAGCAGGGAAAACTATGCCTTGTTCTAAAGCTCTTTGGGAACGGCTTGCGTAGCCCCACACACCTGGGGGCTGCAGGCTTTCCTGCTCTCTTCAGCCTCAAAAGCACCCTTTCCCACTTGGCGTCACGCCAGGCCCAAAAATGGCCATATGTCTGGAGGTTGGTCCCACGCCCAAAGAGCCAGCAGGGAAAACTATGCCTTGTTCTAAAGCTCTTTGGGAACCGCTTGCGTAGCCCCACACACCTGGGGGCTGCAGGCTTTCCTGCTCTCTTCAGCCTGAAAAGCACGCTTTCCCACTTGGCGCCGCGCCAGGCACAAAAATGTCCATATGTCTGGAGATTGGTCCCACGCCCAAAGAGCCAGCAGGGAAAACTATGCCTTCTTCTAAAGCTCTTTGGGAACCGCTTGCGTAGCCCCACACACCTGGGGGCTGCAGGCTTTCCTGCTGCCTTCAGCCTCAAAACCACCCTTTCCCACTTGGCGCCGCGCCATGCCCAAAAATGGCCATATGTCTGGAGACTGGTCCCACGCCCAAAGAGCCAGCAGGGAAAACTATGCCTTGTTCTAAAGCTCTTTGGGAACCGCTTGCGTAGCCCCACACACCTGGGGGCTGCAGGCTTTCCTGCTCTCTTCAGCCTCAGAAGAACCCTTTCGCACTTGGCGCCGCGCCAGGCCCAAAAATAGCCATATATCTGGAGATTGGTTCCACGCCCAAAGAGCCAGCAGGGAAAACTATGCCTTGTTCTAAAGCTCTTTGGGAACGGCTTGCGTAGCCCCACACACCTGGGGGCTGCAGGCTTTCCTGCTCTCTTCAGCCTCAAAAGCACCCTTTCCCACTTGGCGTCACGCCAGGCCCAAAAATGGCCATATGTCTGGAGGTTGGTCCCACGCCCAAAGAGCCAGCAGGGAAAACTATGCCTTGTTCTAAAGCTCTTTGGGAACCGCTTGCGTAGCCCCACACACCTGGGGGCTGCAGGCTTTCCTGCTCTCTTCAGCCTGAAAAGCACGCTTTCCCACTTGGCGCCGCGCCAGGCACAAAAATGTCCATATGTCTGGAGATTGGTCCCACGCCCAAAGAGCCAGCAGGGAAAACTATGCCTTCTTCTAAAGCTCTTTGGGAACCGCTTGCGTAGCCCCACACACCTGGGGGCTGCAGGCTTTCCTGCTGCCTTCAGCCTCAAAACCACCCTTTCCCACTTGGCGCCGCGCCAGGCACAAAAATGGCCATATGTCTGGAGATTGGTCCAACGCCTAAAGAGCCAGCAGGGAAAACTATGCCTTGTTCTAATGCTCTTTGTGAACGGCTTGCGTAGCCGCACACACCTGGGGGCTGCAGGCTTTCCTGCTCTCTTCAGCCTCAGAAGAACCCTTTCGCACTTGGCGCCGCGCCAGGCACAAAAATGGCCATATGTCTGGAGATTGGTTCCACGCCCAAAGAGCCAGCAGGGAAAACTATGCTTTGTTCTAAAGCTCTTTGGGAACCGCTTGCGTAGCCCCACACACCTGGGGGCTGCAGGCTTTCCTGCTCTCTTCAGCCTCAAAAGCACCCTTTCCCACTTGGCGCCGCGCCAGGCCCAAAAATGGCCATATGTCTGGAGACTGGTCCCACGCCCAAAGAGCCAGCAGGAAAAACTATGCCTTGTTCTAAAGCTCTTTGGGAACCGATTGCGTAGCCCCACACACCTGGGGGCTGCAGGCTTTCCTGCTGCCTTCAGCCTCAAAACCACCCTTTCCCACTTGGCGTCACGCCAGGCCCAAAAATGGCCATATGTCTGGAGGTTGGTCCCACGCCCAAAGAGCCAGCAGGGAAAACTATGCCTTGTTCTAAAGCTCTTTGGGAACCGCTTGCGTAGCCCCACACACCTGGGGGCTGCAGGCTTTCCTGCTCTCTTCAGCCTGAAAAGCACCCTTTCCCACTTGGCGCCGCGCCAGGCACAAAAATGGCCATATGTCTGGAGATTGGTCCCACGCCCAAAGAGCCAGCAGGGAAAACTATGCCTTGTTCTAAAGCTCTTTGGGAACGGCTTGCGTAGCCCCACACACCTGGGGGCTGCAGGCTTTCCTGCTCTCTTCAGCCTCAAAACCACCCTTTCCCACTTGGCGCCGCGCCAGGCCCAAAAATGGCCATATGTCTGGAGATTGGTCCCACGCCCAAAGAGCCAGCAGGGAAAACTATGCCTTGTTCTAAAGCTCTTTGGGAACCGCTTGCGTAGCCCCACACACCTGGGGGCTGCAGGCTTTCCTGCTCTCTTCAGCCTCAGAAGAACCCTTTCGCACTTGGCGCCGCGCCAGGCACAAAAATGGCCATATGTCTGGAGATTGGTCCCACGCCCAAAGAGCCAGCAGGGAAAACTATGCCTTGTTCTAAAGCTCTTTGGGAACCGCTTGCGTAGCCCCAAACACCTGGGGGCTGCAGGCTTTCCTGCTCTCTTCAGCCTCAGAAGAACCGTTTCGCACTTGGCGCCGCGCCAGGCCCAAAAATAGCCATATGTCTGGAGATTGGTTCCACGCCCAAAGAGCCAGCAGGGAAAACTAGGCCTTGTTCTAAAGCTCTTTGGGAACCGCTTGCGTAGCCCCACACAAACTGGGGGCTGCAGGCTTTCCTGCTCTCTTCAGCCTCAAAAGCACCCTTTCCCACTTGGCGCCGCGCCAGGCCCAAAAATGGCCATATGTCTGGAGACTGGTCCCACACCCAAAGAGCCAGCAGGAAAAACTATGCCTTGTTCTAAAGCTCTTTGGGAACCGCTTGCGTAGCCCCACACACCTGGGGGCTGCAGGCTTTCCTGCTGCCTTCAGCCTCAAAACCGCCCTTTCCCACTTGGCGTCACGCCAGGCCCAAAAATGGCCATATGTCTGGAGACTGGTCCCACGCCCAAAGAGCCAGCAGGGAAAACTATGCCTTGTTCTAAAGCTCTTTGGGAACCGCTTGCGTAGCCCCACACACCTGGGGGCTGCAGGCTTTCCTGCTGCCTTCAGCCTCAAAACCACCCTTTCCCACTTGGCGTCACGCCAGGCCCAAAAATGGCCATATGTCTGGAGATTGGTCCCACGCCCAAAGAGCAAGCAGGGAAAACTATGCCTTCTTCTAAAGCTCTTTGGGAACGGCTTGCGTAGCCGCACACACCTGGGGGCTGCAGGCTTTCCTGCTGCCTTCAGCCTCAAAACCACCCTTTCCCACTTGGCGCCGCGCCAGGCACAAAAATGGCCATATGTCTGGAGACTGGTCCCACGCCCAAAGAGCCAGCAGGGAAAACTATGCCTTGTTCTAAAGCTCTTTGGGAACCGCTTGCGTAGCCTCACACACCTGGGGGCTGCAGGCTTCTCCTGCGGCCTTCAGCCTCAAAACCACCCTTTCCCACTTGGCGCCGCGCCAGGCCCAAAAATGGCCATATGTCTGGAGACTGGTCCCACGCCCAAAGAGCCAGCAGGGAAAACTATGCCTTGTTCTAAAGCTCTTTGGGAACCGCTTGCGTAGCCCCACACACCTGGGGGCTGCAGGCTTTCCTGCTCTCTTCAGCCTCAGAAGAACCGTTTCGCACTTGGCGCCGCGCCAGGCCCAAAAATAGCCATATGTCTGGAGATTGGTTCCACGCCCAAAGAGCCAGCAGGGAAAACTAGGCCTTGTTCTAAAGCTCTTTGGGAACCGCTTGCGTAGCCCCACACAAACTGGGGGCTGCAGGCTTTCCTGCTCTCTTCAGCCTCAAAAGCACCCTTTCCCACTTGGCGCCGCGCCAGGCCCAAAAATGGCCATATGTCTGGAGACTGGTCCCACGCCCAAAGAGCCAGCAGGAAAAACTATGCCTTGTTCTAAAGCTCTTTGGGAACCGCTTGCGTAGCCCCACACACCTGGGGGCTGCAGGCTTTCCTGCTGCCTTCAGCCTCAAAACCGCCCTTTCCCACTTGGCGTCACGCCAGGCCCAAAAATGGCCATATGTCTGGAGACTGGTCCCACGCCCAAAGAGCCAGCAGGGAAAACTATGCCTTGTTCTAAAGCTCTTTGGGAACCGCTTGCGTAGCCCCACACACCTGGGGGCTGCAGGCTTTCCTGCTGCCTTCAGCCTCAAAACCACCCTTTCCCACTTGGCGTCACGCCAGGCCCAAAAATGGCCATATGTCTGGAGATTGGTCCCACGCCCAAAGAGCCAGCAGGGAAAACTATGCCTTCTTCTAAAGCTCTTTGGGAACGGCTTGCGTAGCCGCACACACCTGGGGGCTGCAGGCTTTCCTGCTGCCTTCAGCCTCAAAACCACCCTTTCACACTTGGCGCCGCGCCAGGCACAAAAATGGCCATATGTCTGGACACTGGTCCCACGCCCAAAGAGCCAGCAGGGAAAACTATGCCTTGTTCTAAAGCTCTTTGGGAACCGCTTGCGTAGCCCCACACACCTGGGGGCTGCAGGCTTCTCCTGCGGCCTTCAGCCTCAAAACCACCCTTTCCCACTTGGCGCCGCGCCAGGCCCAAAAATGGCCATATGTCTGGAGACTGGTCCCACGCCCAAAGAGCCAGCAGGGAAAACTATGCCTTGTTCTAAAGCTCTTTGGGAACCGCTTGCGTAGCCCCACACACCTGGGGGCTGCAGGCTTTCCTGCTCTCTTCAGCCTCAGAAGAACCGTTTCGCACTTGGCGCCGCGCCAGGCCCAAAAATAGCCATATGTCTGGAGATTGGTTCCACGCCCAAAGAGCCAGCAGGGAAAACTATGCCTTGTTCTAAAGCTCTTTGGGAACTGCTTGCGTAGCCCCACACACCTGGGGGCTGCAGGCTTTCCTGCTCTCTTCAGCCTCAAAAGCACGATTTCCCACTTGGCGCCGCGCCAGGCCCAAAAATGGCCATATGTCTGGAGACTGGTCCCACGCCCAAAGAGCCAGCAGGAAAAACTATGCCTTGTTCTAAAGCTCTTTGGGAACCGCTTGCGTAGCCCCACACACCTGGGGGCTGCAGGCTTTCCTGCTGCCTTCAGCCTCAAAACCACCCTTTCCCACTTGGCGTCACGCCAGGCCCAAAAATGGCCATATGTCTGGAGATTGGTCCCACGCCCAAAGAGCCAGCAGGGAAAACTATGCCTTGTTCTAAAGTTCTTTGGGAACCGCTTGCGTTGCCCCACACACCTGGGGGCTGCAGGCTTTCCTGCTGCCTTCAGCCTGAAAAGCACGCTTTCCCACTTGGCGCCGCGCCAGGCACAAAAATGTCCATATGTCTGGAGATTGGTCCCACGCCCAAAGAGCCAGCAGGGAAAACTATGCCTTGTTCTAAAGCTCTTTGGGAACCGCTTGCGTAGCCCCACACACCTGGGGGCTGCAGGCTTTCCTGCTGCCTTCAGCCTCAAAACCACCCTTTCCCACTTGGCGCCGCGCCAGGCACAAAAATGGCCATATGTCTGGAGATTGGTCCCTTTCCCAAAGAGCCAGCAGGGAAAACTATGCCTTGTTCTAAAGCTCTTTGGGAACGGCTTGCGTAGCCGCACACACCTGGGGGCTGCAGGCTTTCCTGCTCTCTTCAGCCTCAGAAGAACCCTTTCGCACTTGGCGCCGCGCCAGGCACAAAAATGGCCATATGTCTGGAGATTGGTTCCACGCCCAAAGAGCCAGCAGGGAAAACTATGCCTTGTTCTAAAGCTCTTTGGGAACCGCTTGCGTAGCCCCACACACCTGGGGGCTGCAGGCTTTCCTGCTCTCTTCAGCCTCAAAAGCACCCTTCCACTTGGCGCCGCGCCAGGCCCAAAAATGGCCATATGTCTGGAGACTGGTCCCACGCCCAAAGAGCCAGCAGGGAAAACTATGCCTTGTTCTAAAGCTCTTTGGGAACCGCTTGCGTAGTCCCACACACCTGGGGGCTGCAGGCTTTCCTGCTGCCTTCAGCCTCAAAACCACCCTTTCCCACTTGGCGTCACGCCAGGCCCAAAAATGGCCATATGTCTGGAGGTTGGTCCCACGCCCAAAGAGCCAGCAGGGAAAACTATGCCTTGTTCTAAAGCTCTTTGGGAACCGCTTGCGTAGCCCCACACACCTGGGGGCTGCAGGCTTTCCTGCTCTCTTCAGCCTGAAAAGCACACTTTCCCACTTGGCGCCGCGCCACGCACAAAAATGTCCATATGTCTGGAGATTGGTCCCACGCCCAAAGAGCCAGCAGGGAAAACTATGCCTTGTTCTAAAGCTCTTTGGGAACGGCTTGCGTAGCCCCACACACCTGGGGGCTGCAGGCTTTCCTGCTGCCTTCAGCCTCAAAACCACCCTTTCCCACTTTGCGCCGCGCCAGGCACAAAAATGGCCATATGTCTGGAGATTGGTCCCTTTCCCAAAGAGCCAGCAGGGAAAACTATGCCTTGTTCTAAAGCTCTTTGGGAACGGCTTGCGTAGCCGCACACACCTGGGGGCTGCAGGCTTTCCTGCTCTCTTCAGCCTCAGAAGAACCCTTTCGCACTTGGCGCCGCGCCAGGCACAAAAATGGCCATATGTCTGGAGATTGGTTCCACGCCCAAAGAGCCAGCAGGGAAAACTATGCCTTGTTCTAAAGCTCTTTGGGAACCGCTTGCGTAGCCCCACACACCTGGGGGCTGCAGGCTTTCCTGCTCTCTTCAGCCTCAAAAGCACCCTTCCACTTGGCGCCGCGCCAGGCCCAAAAATGGCCATATGTCTGGAGACTGGTCCCACGCCCAAAGAGCCAGCAGGGAAAACTATGCCTTGTTCTAAAGCTCTTTGGGAACCGCTTGCGTAGTCCCACACACCTGGGGGCTGCAGGCTTTCCTGCTGCCTTCAGCCTCAAAACCACCCTTTCCCACTTGGCGTCACGCCAGGCACAAAAATGGCCATATGTCTGGAGGTTGGTCCCACGCCCAAAGAGCCAGCAGGGAAAACTATGCCTTGTTCTAAAGCTCTTTGGGAACCGCTTGCGTAGCCCCACACACCTGGGGGCTGCAGGCTTTCCTGCTCTCTTCAGCCTGAAAAGCACACTTTCCCACTTGGCGCCGCGCCACGCACAAAAATGTCCATATGTCTGGAGATTGGTCCCACGCCCAAAGAGCCAGCAGGGAAAACTATGCCTTGTTCTAAAGCTCTTTGGGAACGGCTTGCGTAGCCCCACACACCTGGGGGCTGCAGGCTTTCCTGCTGCCTTCAGCCTCAAAACCACCCTTTCCCACTTGGCGCCACGCCAGGCACAAAAATGGCCATATGTCTGGAGATTGGTCCCACGCCCAAAGAGCCAGCAGGGAAAACTATGCCTTGTTCTAAAGCTCTTTGGGAACAGCTTGCGTAGCCCCACACACCTGGGGGCTGCAGGCTTTCCTGCTCTCTTCAGCCTCAGAAGAACCCTTTCGCACTTGGCGCCGCGCCAGGCACAAAAATGGCCATATGTCTGGAGATTGCTTCCACGCCCAAAGAGACAGCAAGGAAAATTATGCCTTGTTCTAAAGCTCTTTGGGAACGGCTTGCGTAGCCCCACACACCTGGGGGCTGTAGGCTTTCCTGCTGCCTTCAGCCTCAGAAGAACCCTTTCGCACTTGGCGCCGCGCCAGGCACAAAAATGGCCATATGTCTGGAGAATGGTCCCACGCCCAAAGAGCCAGCAGGGAAAACTATGCCTTGTTCTAAAGCTCTTTGGGAACCGCTTGCGTAGCCCCACACAAACTGGGGGCTGCAGGCTATTCTCGCGCTTTCAGCCTTAGAAGAACTCTTTCGCACTTGGCGCCGCACCAGCCCCAAAAATGGCCATATGTCTGGAGAATGGTCCCACGCCCAAAGAGCCAGCAGGGAAAACTATGCCTTGTTCTAAAGCTCTTTGGGAACCGCTTGCGTAGCCCCACACACCTGGGGGCTGCAGGCTTTCCTGCTGCCTTCAGCCTCAAAACCACCCTTTCCCACTTGGCGCCGCGCCAGGCACAAAAATGGCCATATGTCTGGAGACTGGTCCCACGCCCAAAGAGCCAGCAGGGAAAACTATGCCTTGTTCTAAAGCTCTTTGGGAACCGCTTGCGTAGCCCCACACACCTGGGGGCTGCAGGCTTTCCTGCTGCCTTCAGCCTCAAAACCACCATTTCCCACTTCTCGCCGCGCCATGCCCAAAAATAGCCATATGGCTGGAGACTGGTCCCACACCCAAAGAGCCAGCAGGGAAAACTATGCCTTGTTCTAAAGCTCTTTGGGAACCGCTTGCGTAGCCCCACACACCTGGGCGCTGCAGGCTTTCCTGCTGCCTTCAGCCTCAAAACCACCCTTTCCCACATGGCGTCACGCCAGGCACAGAAATGGCCATATGTCTGGAGACTAGTCCCACGCCCAAAGAGCCAGCAGGGAAAACTATGCCTTGTTCTAAAGCTCTTTGGGAACGGCTTGCGTAGCCCCACACACCTGGGGGCTGCAGGCTTTCCTGCTGCCTTCAGCCTCACAAGAACCCTTTCGCACTTGGCGCCTCGCCAGGCACAAAAATGGCCATATGTCTGGAGATTTGTTCCATGCCCAAAGAGCCAGCAGGGAAAACTATGCCTTGTTCTAAAGCTCTTTGGGAACGGCTTGCGTAGCCCCACACACCTGGGGGCTGCAGGCTTTCCTGCTCTCTTCAGCCTCAGAAGAACCCTTTCGCACTTGGCGCCGCGCCAGGCACAAAAATGGCCATATGTCTGGAGATTGGTCCCACGCCCAAAGAGCCAGCAGGGAAAACTATGCCTTGTTCTAAAGCTCTTTGGGAACCGCTTGCGTAGCCCCACACACCTGGGGGCTGCAGGCTTTCCTGCTGCCTTCAGCCTCAAAACCACCCTTTCCCTCTTGGCGCCGCGCCAGGCACAAAAATGGCCATATGTCTGGAGATTGGTCCCACGCCCAAAGAGCCAGCAGGGAAAACTATGCCTTGTTCTAAAGCTCTTTGGGAACCGCTTGCGTAGCCCCACACACCTGGGGGCTGCAGGCTTTCCTGCTCTCTTCAGCCTCAGAAGAACCCTTTCGCACTTGGCGCCGCGCCAGGCACAAAAATGGCCATATGTCTGGAGATTGCTTCCACGCCCAAAGAGACAGCAAGGAAAATTATGCCTTGTTCTAAAGCTCTTTGGGAACGGCTTGCGTAGCCCCACACACCTGGGGGCTGTAGGCTTTCCTGCTGCCTTCAGCCTCAGAAGAACCCTTTCGCACTTGGCGCCGCGCCAGGCACAAAAATGGCCATATGTCTGGAGAATGGTCCCACGCCCAAAGAGCCAGCAGGGAAAACTATGCCTTGTTCTAAAGCTCTTTGGGAACCGCTTGCGTAGCCCCACACAAACTGGGGGCTGCAGGCTATTCTCGCGCTTTCAGCCTTAGAAGAACTCTTTCGCACTTGGCGCCGCACCAGCCCCAAAAATGGCCATATGTCTGGAGAATGGTCCCACGCCCAAAGAGCCAGCAGGGAAAACTATGCCTTGTTCTAAAGCTCTTTGGGAACCGCTTGCGTAGCCCCACACACCTGGGGGCTGCAGGCTTTCCTGCTGCCTTCAGCCTCAAAACCACCCTTTCCCACTTGGCGCCGCGCCAGGCACAAAAATGGCCATATGTCTGGAGACTGGTCCCACGCCCAAAGAGCCAGCAGGGAAAACTATGCCTTGTTCTAAAGCTCTTTGGGAACCGCTTGCGTAGCCCCACACACCTGGGGGCTGCAGGCTTTCCTGCTGCCTTCAGCCTCAAAACCACCATTTCCCACTTCTCGCCGCGCCATGCCCAAAAATAGCCATATGGCTGGAGACTGGTCCCACACCCAAAGAGCCAGCAGGGAAAACTATGCCTTGTTCTAAAGCTCTTTGGGAACCGCTTGCGTAGCCCCACACACCTGGGCGCTGCAGGCTTTCCTGCTGCCTTCAGCCTCAAAACCACCCTTTCCCACATGGCGTCACGCCAGGCACAGAAATGGCCATATGTCTGGAGACTAGTCCCACGCCCAAAGAGCCAGCAGGGAAAACTATGCCTTGTTCTAAAGCTCTTTGGGAACGGCTTGCGTAGCCCCACACACCTGGGGGCTGCAGGCTTTCCTGCTGCCTTCAGCCTCACAAGAACCCTTTCGCACTTGGCGCCTCGCCAGGCACAAAAATGGCCATATGTCTGGAGATTTGTTCCATGCCCAAAGAGCCAGCAGGGAAAACTATGCCTTGTTCTAAAGCTCTTTGGGAACGGCTTGCGTAGCCCCACACACCTGGGGGCTGCAGGCTTTCCTGCTCTCTTCAGCCTCAGAAGAACCCTTTCGCACTTGGCGCCGCGCCAGGCACAAAAATGGCCATATGTCTGGAGATTGGTCCCACGCCCAAAGAGCCAGCAGGGAAAACTATGCCTTGTTCTAAAGCTCTTTGGGAACCGCTTGCGTAGCCCCACACACCTGGGGGCTGCAGGCTTTCCTGCTGCCTTCAGCCTCAAAACCACCCTTTCCCTCTTGGCGCCGCGCCAGGCACAAAAATGGCCATATGTCTGGAGATTGGTCCCACGCCCAAAGAGCCAGCAGGGAAAACTATGCCTTGTTCTAAAGCTCTTTGGGAACCGCTTGCGTAGCCCCACACACCTGGGGGCTGCAGGCTTTTCTCGCGCTTTCAGCCTCAGAAGAACCCTTTCGCACTTGGCGCCGCGCCAGGCCCAAAAATGGCCATATGTCTGGAGAATGGTCCCACGCCCAAAGAGCCAGCAGGGAAAACTATGCCTTGTTCTAAAGCTCTTTGGGAACCGCTTGCGTAGCCCCACACACCTGGGGTCTACATGCTTTCCTGCTCTCTTCAGCCTCAGAAGAACCCTTTCGCACTTGGCGCCGCGCCAGGCCCAAAAATGGCCATATGTCTGGAGATTGGTTCCACGCCCAAAGAGCCAGCAGGGAAAACTATGCCTTGTTCTAAAGCTCTTTGGGAACCGCTTGCGTAGCCCCACACACCTGGGGGCTGCAGGCTTTCCTGCTGCCTTCAGCCTCAAAAGCACGCTTTCCCAATTGGCGCCGCGCCAGGCCCAAAAATGGCCATATGTCTGGAGATTGGTCCCACGCCCAAAGAGCCAGCAGGGAAAACTATGCCTTGTTCTAAAGCTCTTTGGGAACTGCTTGCGTAGCCCCACACACCTGGGGGCTGCAGGCTTTCCTGCTGCCTTCCGCCTCAAAACCACCCTTTCCCACATGGCGTCACGCCAGGCACAAAAATGGCCATATGTCTGGAGACTGGTCCCACGCCCAAAGAGCCAGCAGGGAAAACGATGCCTTGTTCTAAAGCTCTTTGGGAACCGCTTGCGTAGCCCCACACACCTCGGGGCTGCAGGCTTTCCTGCTCTCTTCAGCCTCAGAAGAACCCTTTCGCACTTGGCGCCGCGCCAGGCCCAAAAATGGCCATATGTTTGGAGATTGGTCCCACGCCCAAAGAGCCAGCAGGGAAAACTATGCCTTGTTCTAAAGCTCTTTGGGAACCGCTTGCGTAGCCCCACACACCTGGGGGCTGCAGGCTTTCCTGCTGCCTTCAGCCTCAAAACCACCCTTTCCCACTTGGCGCCGCGCCAGGCCCAAAAATGGCCATATGTCTGGAGATTGGTCCCACGCCCAAAGAGCCAGCAGGGAAAACTATGCCTTGTTCTAAAGCTCTTTGGGAACCTCTTGCGTAGCCCCACAGACCTGGGGGCTGCAGGCTTTCCTGCTCTCTTCAGCCTCAAAAGCACCCTTTCCCACTTGGCGCCGTGCCAGGCCCAAAAATGGCCATATGTCTGGAGATTGGTCCCGCGCCCAAAGAGCCAGCAGGGAAAACTATGCCTTGTTCTAAAGCTCTTTGGGAACCGCTTGCGTAGCCCCACACACCTGGGGGCTGCAGGCTTTCCTGCTGCCTTCAGCCTCAAAACCACCATTTCCCACATGGCGTCACGCCAGGCACAAAAATGGCCATATGTCTGGAGATTGGTCCCACGCCCAAAGAGCCAGCAGGGAAAACTATGCCTTGTTCTAAAGCTCTTTGGGAACCGCTTGCGTAGCCCCACACACCTGGGGGCTGCAGGCTTTCCTGCTGCCTTCAGCCTCAGAAGAACCCTTTCGCACTTGGCGCCGCGCCAGGCCCAAAAATGGCCATATGGCTGGAGGTTGGTCCCACGCCCAAAGAGCCAGCAGGGAAAACTATGCCTTGTTCTAAAGCTCTTTGGGAACGGCTTGCGTAGCCCCACACACCTGGGGGCTGCAGGCTTTCCTGCTGCCTTCAGCCTCAAAACCACACTTTCCCACTTGGCGCCGCGCCAGGCCCAAAAGTGGCCATATGGCTGGAGACTGGTCCCACGCCCAAAGAGCCAGCAGGGAAAACTATGCCTTGTTCTAAAGCTCTTTGGGAAGCGCTTGCGTAGCCCCACACAAACTGGGGGCTGCAGGCTTTCCTGCTGCCTTCTGCCTCAAAACCACCATTTCCCAGTTGGCGCCGCGCCAGGCACAAAAATAGCCATATGTCTGGAGACTGGTCCCACGCCCAAAGAGCCAGCAGGGAAAACTATGCCTTGTTCTAAAGCTCTTTGGGAACCGCTTGCGTAGCCCCACACACCTGGGGGCTGCAGGCTTTCCTGCTGCCTTCAGCCTCAAAACCACCCTTTCCCACTTGGCGTCACGCCAGGCACAAAAATGGCCATATGTCTGGAGGTTGGTCCCACGCCCAAAGAGCCAGCAGGGAAAACTATGCCTTGTTCTAAAGCTCTTTGGGAACCGCTTGCGTAGCCCCACACACCTGGGGGCTGCACGCTTTCCTGCTGCCTTCAGCCTCAAAACACCCCTTTCCCACTTGGCGCCGCGCCAGGCACAAAAATGGCCATATGTCTGGAGATTGGTTCCACGCCCAAAGAGCCAGCAGGGAAAACTATGCCTTGTTCTAAAGCTCTTTGGGAACCGCTTGCGTAGCCCCACACACCTGGGGGCTGCAGGCTTTTCTCGCGCTTTCAGCCTCAGAAGAACCCTTTCGCACTTGGCGCCGCGCCAGGCCCAAAAATGGCCATATGTCTGGAGATTGGTCCCACGCCCAAAGAGCCAGCAGGGAAAACTATGCCTTGTTCTAAAGCTCTTGGGGAACCGCTTGCGTAGCCCCACACACCTGGGGGCTGCAGGCTTTTCTCGCGCTTTCAGCCTCAGGAGAACCCTTTCGCACTTGGCGCCGCGCCAGGCCCAAAAATGGCCATATGTCTGGAGAATGGTCCCACGCCCAAAGAGCCAGCAGGGAAAACTATGCCTTGTTCTAAAGCTCTTTGGGAACCGCTTGCGTATCCCCACACACCTTGGGTCTACATGCTTTCCTGCTCTCTTCAGCCTCAGAAGAACCCTTTCGCACTTGGCGCCGCGCCAGGCCCAAAAATGGCCATATGTCTGGAGATTGGTCCCACGCCCAAAGAGCCAGCAGGGAAAACTATGCCTTGTTCTAAAGCTCTTTGGGAACGGCTTGCGTAGCCCCACACACCTGGGGGCTGCAGGCTTTCCTGCTGCCTTCCGCCTCAAAACCACCCTTTCCCACATGGCGTCACGCCAGGCACAAAAATGGCCATATGTCTGGAGACTGGTCCCATGCCCAAAGAGCCAGCAGGGAAAACGATGCCTTGTTCTAAAGCTCTTTGGGAACCGTTTGCGTAGCCCCACACACCTCGGGGCTGCAGGCTTTCCTGCTCTCTTCAGCCTCAGAAGAACCCTTTCGCACTTGGCGCCGCGCCAGGCCCAAAAATGGCCATATGTCTGGAGATTGGTCCCACGCCCAAAGAGCCAGCAGGGAAAACTATGCCTTGTTCTAAAGCTCTTTGGGAACCGCTTGCGTAGCCCCACACACCTGGGGGCTGCAGGCTTTCCTGCTGCCTTCAGCCTCAAAACCACCCTTTCCCACTTGGCGCCGCGCCAGGCCCAAAAATGGCCATATGTCTGGAGATTGGTCCCACGCCCAAAGAGCCAGCAGGGAAAACTATGCCTTGTTCTAAAGCTCTTTGGGAACCGCTTGCGTAGCCCCACACAAACAGGGGGCTGCAGGCTTTTCTCGCGCTTTCAGCCTCAGAAGATCCCTTTCGCAACTGGCGCCACGCCAGGCCCAGAAAAGGCCATATGTCTGGAGGTTGGTCCCACGCCCAAAGAGCCAGCAGGGAAAACTATGCCTTGTTCTAAAGCTCTTTGGGAACCTCTTGCGTAGCCCCACAGACCTGGGGGCTGCAGGCTTTCCTGCTCTCTTCAGCCTCAAAAGCACCCTTTCCCACTTGGCGCCGTGCCAGGCCCAAAAATGGCCATATGTCTGGAGATTGGTCCTGCGCCCAAAGAGCCAGCAGGGAAAACTATGCCTTGTTCTAAAGCTCTTGGGGAACCGCTTGCGTAGCCCCACACACCTGGGGGCTGCAGGCTTTCCTGCTGCATTCAGCCTCAAAACCACCATTTCCCACTTGGCGCCGTGCCAGGCCCAAAAATGGCCATATGTCTGGAGATTGGTCCTGCGCCCAAAGAGCCAGCAGGGAAAACTATGCCTTGTTCTAAAGCTCTTTGGGAACCGCTTGCGTAGCCCCACACACCTGGGGGCTGCAGGCTTTCCTGCTGCCTTCAGCCTCAGAAGAACCCTTTCGCACTTGGCGCCGCGCCAGGCCCAAAAATGGCCATATGGCTGGAGATTGGTCCCACGCCCAAAGAGCCAGCAGGGAAAACTATGCCTTGTTCTAAAGCTCTTTGGGAACGGCTTGCGTAGCCCCACACACCTGGGGGCTGCAGGCTTTCCTGCTCTCTTCAGCCTCAAAACCACACTTTCCCACTTGGTGCCGCGCCAGGCCCAAAAATGGCCATATGGCTGGAGACTGGTCCCACGCCCAAAGAGCCAGCAGGGAAAACTATGCCTTGTTCTAAAGCTCTTTGGGAACCGCTTGCGTAGCCCCACACACCTGGGGGCTGCACGCTTTCCTGCTGCCTTCAGCCTCAAAACACCCCTTTCCCACTTGGCGCCGCGCCAGGCACAAAAATGGCCATATGTCTGGAGATTGGTCCCACGCCCAAAGAGCCAGCAGGGAAAACTATGCCTTGTTCTAAAGCTCTTTGGGAACCGCTTGCGTAGCCCCACACACCTGGGGGCTGCAGGCTTTTCTCGCGCTTTCAGCCTCAGAAGAACCCTTTCGCACTTGGCGCCGCGCCAGGCCCAAAAATGGCCATATGTCTGGAGATTGGTCCCACGCCCAAAGAGCCAGCAGGGAAAACTATGCCTTGTTCTAAAGCTCTTGGGGAACCGCTTGCGTAGCCCCACACACCTGGGGGCTGCAGGCTTTTCTCGCGCTTTCAGCCTCAGGAGAACCCTTTCGCACTTGGCGCCGCGCCAGGCCCAAAAATGGCCATATGTCTGGAGAATGGTCCCACGCCCAAAGAGCCAGCAGGGAAAACTATGCCTTGTTCTAAAGCTCTTTGGGAACCGCTTGCGTAGCCCCACACACCTTGGGTCTACATGCTTTCCTGCTCTCTTCAGCCTCAGAAGAACCCTTTCGCACTTGGCGCCGCGCCAGGCCCAAAAATGGCCATATGTCTGGAGATTGGTCCCACGCCCAAAGAGCCAGCAGGGAAAACTATGCCTTGTTCTAAAGCTCTTTGGGAACGGCTTGCGTAGCCCCACACACCTGGGGGCTGCAGGCTTTCCTGCTGCCTTCCGCCTCAAAACCACCCTTTCCCACATGGCGTCACGCCAGGCACAAAAATGGCCATATGTCTGGAGACTGGTCCCATGCCCAAAGAGCCAGCAGGGAAAACGATGCCTTGTTCTAAAGCTCTTTGGGAACCGTTTGCGTAGCCCCACACACCTCGGGGCTGCAGGCTTTCCTGCTCTCTTCAGCCTCAGAAGAACCCTTTCGCACTTGGCGCCGCGCCAGGCCCAAAAATGGCCATATGTCTGGAGATTGGTCCCACGCCCAAAGAGCCAGCAGGGAAAACTATGCCTTGTTCTAAAGCTCTTTGGGAACCGCTTGCGTAGCCCCACACACCTGGGGGCTGCAGGCTTTCCTGCTGCCTTCAGCCTCAAAACCACCCTTTCCCACTTGGCGCCGCGCCAGGCCCAAAAATGGCCATATGTCTGGAGATTGGTCCCACGCCCAAAGAGCCAGCAGGGAAAACTATGCCTTGTTCTAAAGCTCTTTGGGAACCGCTTGCGTAGCCCCACACAAACTGGGGGCTGCAGGCTTTTCTCGCGCTTTCAGCCTCAGAAGATCCCTTTCCCACTTGGCGCCGCGCCAGGCCCAAAAAAGGCCATATGTCTGGAGGTTGGTCCCACGCCCAAAGAGCCAGCAGGGAAAACTATGCCTTGTTCTAAAGCTCTTTGGGAACCTCTTGCGTAGCCCCACAGACCTGGGGGCTGCAGGCTTTCCTGCTCTCTTCAGCCTCAAAAGCACCCTTTCCCACTTGGCGCCGTGCCAGGCCCAAAAATGGCCATATGTCTGGAGATTGGTCCTGCGCCCAAAGAGCCAGCAGGGAAAACTATGCCTTGTTCTAAAGCTCTTGGGGAACCGCTTGCGTAGCCCCACACACCTGGGGGCTGCAGGCTTTCCTGCTGCATTCAGCCTCAAAACCACCATTTCCTACATGGCGTCACGCCAGGCACAAAAATGGCCATATGTCTGGAGGTTGATCCCACACCCAAAGAGCCAGCAGGGAAAACTATGCCTTGTTCTAAAGCTCTTTGGGAACCGCTTGCGTAGCCCCACACACCTGGGGGCTGCAGGCTTTCCTGCTGCCTTCAGCCTCAGAAGAACCCTTTCGCACTTGGCGCCGCGCCAGGCCCAAAAATGGCCATATGGCTGGAGATTGGTCCGACGCCCAAAGAGCCAGCAGGGAAAACTATGCCTTGTTCTAAAGCTCTTTGGGAACGGCTTGCGTAGCCCCACACACCTGGGGGCTGCAGGCTTTCCTGCTCTCTTCAGCCTCAAAACCACACTTTCCCACTTGGTGCCGCGCCAGGCCCAAAAATGGCCATATGGCTGGAGACTGGTCCCACGCCCAAAGAGCCAGCAGGGAAAACTATGCCTTGTTCTAAAGCTCTTTGGGAAGCGCTTGCGTAGCCCCACACAAACTGGGGGCTGCAGGCTTTCCTGCTGCCTTCTGCCTCAAAACCACCATTTCCCAGTTGGCGCCGTGCCAGGCACAAAAATAGCCATATGGCTGGAGACTGGTCCCACGCCCAAAGAGCCAGCAGGGAAAACTATGCCTTGTTCTAAAGCTCTTTGGGAACCGCTTGCGTAGCCCCACACACCTGGGGGCTGCAGGCTTTTCTCGCGCTTTCAGCCTCAGAAGAACCCTTTCGCACTTGGCGCCGCGCCAGGCCCAAAAATGGCCATATGTCTGGAGAATGGTCCCACGCCCAAAGAGCCAGCAGGGAAAACTATGCCTTGTTCTAAAGCTCTTTGGGAACCGCTTGCGTAGCCCCACACACCTGGGGGCTGCAGGCTTTCCTGCTGCCTTCAGCCTCAAAACCACCATTTCCCACATGGCGTCACGCCAGGGACAAAAATGGCCATATGTCTGGAGGTTGGTCCCACACCCAAAGAGCCAGCAGGGAAAACTATGCCTTGTTCTAAAGCTCTTTGGGAACCGCTTGCGTAGCCCCACACACCTGGGGGCTGCAGGCTTTCCTGCTGCCTTCAGCCTCAAAAGCACGCTTTCCCAATTGGCGCCGCGCCAGGCCCAAAAATGGCCATATGTCTGGAGATTGGTCCCACGCCCAAAGAGCCAGCAGGGAAAACTATGCCTTGTTCTAAAGCTCTTTGGGAACTGCTTGCGTAGCCCCACACACCTGGGGGCTGCAGGCTATCCTGCTGCCTTCCGCCTCAAAACCACCCTTTCCCACATGGCGTCACGCCAGGCACAAAAATGGCCATATGTTTGGAGATTGGTCCCACGCCCAAAGAGCCAGCAGGGAAAACTATGCCTTGTTCTAAAGCTCTTGGGGAACCGCTTGCGTAGCCTCACACACCTTGGGGCTGCAGGCTTTTCTCGCGCTTTCAGCCTCAGAAGAACCCTTTCGCACTTGGCGCCGCGCCAGGCCCAAAAATGGCCATATGTCTGGAGTCTGGTCCAACGCCCAAAGAGCCAGCAGGGAAAACTATGCCTTGTTCTAAAGCTCTTGGGGAACCGCTTGCGTAGCCTCACACACCTTGGGGCTGCAGGCTTTTCTCGCGCTTTCAGCCTCAGAAGAACCCTTTCGCACTTGGCGCCGCGCCAGGCCCAAAAATGGCCATATGTCTGGAGACTGGTCCCACGCCTAAAGAGCCAGCAGGGAAAACTATGCCTTGTTCTAAAGCTCTTTGGGAACCGCTTGCGTAGCCCCACACACCTGGGGGCTGCAGGCTTTCCTGCTCTCTTCAGCCTCAAAAGCACGCTTTCCCACTTGGCGCCGCGCCAGGCACAAAAATGGCCATATGTCTGGAGATTGGTCCCACGCCCAAAGAGCCAGCAGGGAAAACTATGCCTTGTTCTAAAGCTCTTTGGGAACCGATTGCGTAGCCCCACACACCTGGGGGCTGCAGGCTTTCCTGCTGCCTTCAGCCTCAAAACCACCCTTTCCCTCTTGGCGCCGCGCCAGGCACAAAAATGGCCATATGTCTGGAGATTGGTCCCACGCCCAAAGAGCCAGCAGGGAAAACTATGCCTTGTTCTAAAGCTCTTTGGGAACCGCTTGCGTAGCCCCACACACCTGGGGGCTGCAGGCTTTCCTGCTGCCTTCAGCCTCAGAAGAACCCTTTCGCACTTGGCGCCGCGCCAGGCCCAAAAATGGCCATATGGCTGGAGATTGGTCCCACGCCCAAAGAGCCAGCAGGGAAAACTATGCCTTGTTCTAAAGCTCTTTGGGAACGGCTTGCGTAGTCCCACACACCTGGGGGCTGCAGGCTTTCCTGCTCTCTTCAGCCTCAAAACCACACTTTCAAACTTGGGGCCGCGCCAGGCCCAAAAATGGCCATATGTCTGGAGACTGGTCTCACGCCCAAAGAGCCAGCAGGGAATATTATGCCTTGTTCTAAAGCTCTTTGGGAAGCGCTTGCGTAGCCCCACACAAACTGGGGGCTGCAGGCTTTCCTGCTGCCTTCTGCCTCAAAACCACCATTTCCCAGTTGGCGCCGCGCCAGGCACAAAAATAGCCATATGGCTGGAGACTGGTCCCACGCCCAAAGAGCCAGCAGGGAAAACTATGCCTTGTTCTAAAGCTCTTTGGGAACCGCTTGCGTAGCCCCACAGACCTGGGGGCTGCAGGCTTTCCTGCTGACTTCAGCCTCAAAACCACCCTTTCCCACTTGGCGTAACGCCAGGCACAAAAATGGCCATATGTCTGGAGACTGGTCCCACGCCCAAAGAGCCAGCAGGGAAAACTATGCCTTGTTCTAAAGCTCTTTGGGAACCGCTTGCGTAGCCCCACACACCTGGGGGCTGCAGGCTTTCCTGCTGCCTTCAGCCTCAAAACACCCCTTTCCCACTTGGCGCCGCGCCAGGCACAAAAATGGCCATATGTCTGGAGATTGGTTCCACGCCCAAAGAGCCAGCAGGGAAAACTATGCCTTGTTCTAAAGCTCTTTGGGAACCGCTTGCGTAGCCCCACACACCTGGGGGCTGCAGGCTTTTCTCGCGCTTTCAGCCTCAGAAGAACCCTTTCGCACTTGGCGCCGCGCCAGGCCCAAAAATGGCCATATGTCTGGAGTCTGGTCCCACGCCCAAAGAGCCAGCAGGGAAAACTATGCCTTGTTCTAAAGCTCTTGGGGAACCGCTTGCGTAGCCTCACACACCTGGGGGCTGCAGGCTTTTCTCGCGCTTTCAGCCTCAGAAGAACCCTTTCGCACTTGGCGCCGCGCCAGGCCCAAAAATGGCCATATGTCTGGAGACTGGTCCCACGCCCAAAGAGCCAGCAGGGAAAACTATGCCTTGTTCTAAAGCTCTTTGGGAACCGCTTGCGTAGCCCCACACACCTGGGGGCTGCAGGCTTTCCTGCTCTCTTCAGCCTCAGAAGAACCCTTTCGCACTTGGCGCCACGCCAGGCCCAAAAATGGCCATATGTCTGGAGATTTGTTCCACGCCCAAAGAGCCAGCAGGGAAAACTATGCCTTGTTCTAAAGCTCTTTGGGAACGGCTTGCGTAGCCCCACACACCTGGGGGCTGCAGGCTTTCCTGCTCTCTTCAGCCTCAAAAGCACGCTTTCCCACTTGGCGCCGCGCCAGGCACAAAAATGGCCATATGTCTGGAGATTGGTCCCACGCCCAAAGAGCCAGCAGGGAAAACTATGCCTTGTTCTAAAGCTCTTTGGGAACCGCTTGCGTAGCCCCACACACCTGGGGGCTGCAGGCTTTCCTGCTGCCTTCAGCCTCAAAACCACCCTTTCCCTCTTGGCGCCGCGCCAGGCCCAAAAATGGCCATATGTCTGGAGATTGGTCCCACGCCCAAAGAGCCAGCAGGGAAAACTATGCCTTGTTCTAAAGCTCTTTGGGAACCGCTTGCGTAGCCCCACACACCTGGGGGCTGCAGGCTTTTCTCGCGCTTTCAGCCTCAGAAGAACCCTTTCGCACTTGGCGCCGCGCCAGGCCCAAAAATGGCCATATGTCTGGAGAATGGTCCCACGCCCAAAGAGCCAGCAGGGAAAACTATGCCTTGTTCTAAAGCTCTTTGGGAACCGCTTGCGTAGCCCCACACACCTGGGGGCTGCAGGCTTTCCTGCTCTCTTCAGCCTCAGAAGAACCCTTTCGCACTTGGCGCCGCGCCAGGCCCAAAAATGGCCATATGTCTGGAGATTGGTTCCACGCCCAAAGAGCCAGCAGGGAAAACTATGCCTTGTTCTAAAGCTCTTTGGGAACGGCTTGCGTAGCCCCACACACCTGGGGGCTGCAGGCTTTCCTGCTCTCTTCAGCCTCAAAAGCACGCTTTCCCACTTGGCGCCGCGCCAGGCACAAAAATGGCCATATGTCTGGAGATTGGTCCCACGCCCAAAGAGCCAGCAGGGAAAACTATGCCTTGTTCTAAAGCTCTTTGGGAACCGCTTGCGTAGCCCCACACACCTGGGGGCTGCAGGCTTTCCTGCTGCCTTCAGCCTCAAAACCACCCTTTCCCACTTGGCGCCGCGCCAGGCCCAAAAATGGCCATATGTCTGGAGATTGGTCCCACGCCCAAAGAGCCAGCAGGGAAAACTATGCCTTGTTCTAAAGCTCTTTGGGAACCGCTTGCGTAGCCCCACACACCTGGGGGCTGCAGGCTTTTCTCGCGCTTTCAGCCTCAGAAGAACACTTTCGCACTTGGCGCCGCGCCAGGCCCAAAAATGGCCATATGTCTGGAGAATGGTCCCACGCCCAAAGAGCCAGCAGGGAAAACTATGCCTTGTTCTAAAGCTCTTTGGGAACCGCTTGCGTAGCCCCACACACCTTGGGTCTACATGCTTTCCTGCTCTCTTCAGCCTCAGAAGAACCCTTTCGCACTTGGCGCCACGCCAGGCCCAAAAATGGCCATATGTCTGGAGATTGGTTCCACGCCCAAAGAGCCAGCAGGGAAAACTATGCCTTGTTCTAAAGCTCTTTGGGAACCGCTTGCGTAGCCCCACACACCTGGGGGCTGCAGGCTTTCCTGCTGCCTTCAGCCTCAAAAGCACGCTTTCCCAATTGGCGCCGCGCTAGGCCCAAAAATGGCCATATGTCTGGAGATTGGTCCCACGCCCAAAGAGCCAGCAGGGAAAACTATGCCTTGTTCTAAAGCTCTTTGGGAACTGTTGCGTAGCCCCACACACCTGGGGGCTGCAGGCTTTCCTGCTGCCTTCCGCCTCAAAACCACCCTTTCCCACATGGCGTCACGCCAGGCACAAAAATGGCCATATGTCTGGAGACTGGTCCCACGCCCAAAGAGCCAGCAGGGAAAACTATGCCTTGTTCTAAAGCTCTTTGGGAACCGCTTGCGTAGTCTCACACACCTGGGGGCTGCAGGCTTTTCTCGCGCTTTCAGCCTCAGAAGAACCCTTTCGCACTTGGCGCCGCGCCAGGCCCAAAAATGGCCATATGTCTGGAGACTGGTCCCACGCCCAAAGAGCCAGCAGGGAAAACTATGCCTTGTTCTAAAGCTCTTTGGGAAACGCTTGCGTAGCCCCACACACCTGGGGGCTACAGGCTTTCCTGCTGCCTTCAGCCTCAACACCACCATTTCCCACTTGGCGCCGCACCAGGCCCAAAAATAGCCATATTTCTGGAGACTGGTCCCACGCCCAAAGAGCCAGCAGGGAAAACTATGCCTTGTTCTAAAGCTCTTTGGGAACCGCTTGCGTAGCCCCACACACCTGGGGGCTGCAGGCTTTCCTGCTGCCTTCAGCCTGAAAACCACCCTTTCCCACTTGGCGCCGCGCCAGGCCCAAAAATAGCCATATGGCTGGAGACTGGTCCCACGCCCAAAGAGCCAGCAGGGAAAACTATGCCTTGTTCTAAAGCTCTTTGGGAACCACTTGCGTAGCCCTACAGATCTGGGGGCTGCAAGCTTTCCTGCTGCCTTCAGCCTCAAAACCACCCTTTCCCACATGGCGTCACGCCAGGCCCAAAAATGGCCATATGTCTGGAGACTGGTCCCACGCCCAAAGAGCCAGCAGGGAAAACTATGCCTTGTTCTAAAGCTCTTTGGGAACCGCTTGCGTAGCCCCACACACCTGGGGGCTGCAGGCTTTCCTGCTCTCTTCAGCCTCAGAAGAACCCTTTCGCACTTGGCGCCGCGCCAGGCACAAAAATGGCCATATGTCTGGAGATTGGTTCCTCGCCGAAAGAGCCAGCAGGGAAAACTATGCCTTGTTCTAAAGCTCTTTGGGAACGGCTTGCGTAGCCCCACACACCTGGGGGCTGCAAGCTTTCCTGCTCTCTTCAGCCTCAAAAGCACGCTTTCCCACTTGGCGCCGCGTCAGGCACAAAAATGGCCATATGTCTGGAGATTGGTCCCACGCCCAAAGAGCCAGCAGGGAAAACTATGCCTTGTTCTAAAGCTCTTTGGGAACCGCTTGCGTAGCCCCACACACCTGGGGGCTGCAGGCTTTCCTGCTGCCTTCAGCCTCAAAACCACCCTTTCCCACTTGGCGCCGCGCCAGGCCCAAAAATGGCCATATGTCTGGAGATTGGTCCCACGCCCAAAGAGCCAGCAGGGAAATCTATGCCTTGTTCTAAAGCTCTTTGGGAACCGCTTGCGTAGCCCCACACACCTGGGGGCTGCAGGCTTTTCTCGCGCTTTCAGCCTCAGAAGAACACTTTCGCACTTGGCGCCGCGCCAGGCCCAAAAATGGCCATATGTCTGGAGAATGGTCCCACGCCCAAAGAGCCAGCAGGGAAAACTATGCCTTGTTCTAAAGCTCTTTGGGAACCGCTTGCGTAGCCCCACACACCTTGGGTCTACATGCTTTCCTGCTCTCTTCAGCCTCAGAAGAACCCTTTCGCACTTGGCGCCGCGCCAGGCCCAAAAATGGCCATATGTCTGGAGATTGGTTCCACGCCCAAAGAGCCAGCAGGGAAAATTATGCCTTGTTCTAAAGCTCTTTGGGAACCGCTTGCGTAGCCCCACACACCTGGGGGCTGCAGGCTTTCCTGCTGCCTTCAGCCTCAAAAGCACGCTTTCCCAATTGGCGCCGCGCCAGGCCCAAAAATGGCCATATGTCTGGAGATTGGTCCCACGCCCAAAGAGCCAGCAGGGAAAACTATGCCTTGTTCTAAAGCTCTTTGGGAACTGCTTGCGTAGCCCCACACACCTGGGGGCTGCAGGCTTTCCTGCTGCCTTCCGCCTCAAAACCACCCTTTCCCACATGGCGTCACGCCAGGCACAAAAATGGCCATATGTCTGGAGACTGGTCCCACGCCCAAAGAGCCAGCAGGGAAAACTATGCCTTGTTCTAAAGCTCTTTGGGAACCGCTTGCGTAGCCTCACACACCTGGGGGCTGCAGGCTTTTCTCGTGCTTTCAGCCTCAGAAGAACCCTTTCGCACTTGGCGCCGCGCCAGGCCCAAAAATGGCCATATGTCTGGAGACTGGTCCCACGCCCAAAGAGCCAGCAGGGAAAACTATGCCTTGTTCTAAAGCTCTTGGGGAAACGCTTGCGTAGCCCCACACACCTGGGGGCTACAGGCTTTCCTGCTGCCTTCAGCCTCAAAACCACCCTTTCCCACTTGGCGCCGCACCAGGCCCAAAAATAGCCATATTTCTGGAGACTGGTCCCACGCCCAAAGAGCCAGCAGGGAAAACTATGCCTTGTTCTAAAGCTCTTTGGGAACCGCTTGCGTAGCCCCACAGACCTGGGGGCTGCAGGCTTTCCTGCTGCCTTCAGCCTCAAAACCACCCTTTCCCACATGGCGTCACGCCAGGCCCAAAAATGGCCATATGTCTGGAGACTGGTCCCACGCCCAAAGAGCCAGCAGGGAAAACTATGCCTTGTTCTAAAGCTCTTTGGGAACCGCTTGCGTAGCCCCACACACCTGGGGGCTGCAGGCTTTCCTGCTCTCTTCAGCCTCAGAAGAACCCTTTCGCACTTGGCGCCACGCCAGGCCCAAAAATGGCCATATGTCTGGAGATTTGTTCCACGCCGAAAGAGCCAGCACGGAAAACTATGCCTTGTTCTAAAGCTCTTTGGGAACGGCTTGCGTAGCCCCACACACCTGGGGGCTGCAGGCTTTCCTGCTCTCTTCAGCCTCAAAAGCACGCTTTCCCACTTGGCGCCGCGCCAGGCACAAAAATGGCCATATGGCTGGAGATTGGTCCCACGCCCAAAGAGCCAGCAGGGAAAACTATGCCTTGTTCTAAAGCTCTTTGGGAACCGCTTGCGTAGCCCCACACACCTGGGGGCTGCAGGCTTTCCTGCTGCCTTCAGCCTCAAAACCACCCTTTCCCACTTGGCGCCGCGCCAGGCCCAAAAATGGCCATATGTCTGGAGATTGGTCCCACGCCCAAAGAGCCAGCAGGGAAAACTATGCCTTGTTCTAAAGCTCTTTGGGAACCGCTTGCGTAGCCCCACACACCTGGGGGCTGCAGGCTTTTCTCGCGCTTTCAGCCTCAGAAGAACACTTTCGCACTTGGCGCCGCGCCAGGCCCAAAAATGGCCATATGTCTGGAGAATGGTCCCACGCCCAAAGAGCCAGCAGGGAAAACTATGCCTTGTTCTAAAGCTCTTTGGGAACCGCTTGCGTAGCCCCACACACCTTGGGTCTACATGCTTTCCTGCTCTCTTCAGCCTCAGAAGAACCCTTTCGCACTTGGCGCCGCGCCAGGCCCAAAAATGGCCATATGTCTGGAGATTGGTTCCACGCCCAAAGAGCCAGCAGGGAAAATTATGCCTTGTTCTAAAGCTCTTTGGGAACCGCTTGCGTAGCCCCACACACCTGGGGGCTGCAGGCTTTCCTGCTGCCTTCAGCCTCAAAAGCACGCTTTCCCAATTGGCGCCGCGCCAGGCCCAAAAATGGCCATATGTCTGGAGATTGGTCCCACGCCCAAAGAGCCAGCAGGGAAAACTATGCCTTGTTCTAAAGCTCTTTGGGAACTGCTTGCGTAGCCCCACACACCTGGGGGCTGCAGGCTTTCCTGCTGCCTTCAGCCTCAAAACCACCCTTTCCCACATGGCGTCACGCCAGGCACAAAAATGGCCATATGTCTGGAGACTGGTCCCACGCCCAAAGAGTCAGCAGGGAAAACTATGCCTTGTTCTAAAGCTCTTTGGGAACCGCTTGCGTAGCCTCACACACCTGGGGGCTGCAGGCTTTTCTCGCGCTTTCAGCCTCAGAAGAACCCTTTCGCACTTGGCGCCGCGCCAGGCCCAAAAATGGCCATATGTCTGGAGACTGGTCCCACGCCCAAAGAGCCAGCAGGGAAAACTATGCCTTGTTCTAAAGCTCTTGGGGAAACGCTTGCGTAGCCCCACACACCTGGGGGCTACAGGCTTTCCTGCTGCCTTCAGCCTCAAAACCACCCTTTCCCACTTGGCGCCGCACCAGGCCCAAAAATAGCCATATTTCTGGAGACTGGTCCCACGCCCAAAGAGCCAGCAGGGAAAACTATGCCTTGTTCTAAAGCTCTTTGGGAACCGCTTGCGTAGCCCCACAGACCTGGGGGCTGCAGGCTTTCCTGCTGCCTTCAGCCTCAAAACCACCCTTTCCCACATGGCGTCACGCCAGGCCCAAAAATGGCCATATGTCTGGAGACTGGTCCCACGCCCAAAGAGCCAGCAGGGAAAACTATGCCTTGTTCTAAAGCTCTTTGGGAACCGCTTGCGTAGCCCCACACACCTGGGGGCTGCAGGCTTTCCTGCTCTCTTCAGCCTCAGAAGAACCCTTTCGCACTTGGCGCCACGCCAGGCCCAAAAATGGCCATATGTCTGGAGATTTGTTCCATGCCGAAAGAGCCAGCAGGGAAAACTATGCCTTGTTCTAAAGCTCTTTGGGAACGGCTTGCGTAGCCCCACACACCTGGGGGCTGCAGGCTTTCCTGCTCTCTTCAGCCTCAAAAGCACGCTTTCCCACTTGGCGCCGCGCCAGGCACAAAAATGGCCATATGTCTGGAGATTGGTCCCACGCCCAAAGAGCCAGCAGGGAAAACTATGCCTTGTTCTAAAGCTCTTTGGGAACCGCTTGCGTAGCCCCACACACCTGGGGGCTGCAGGCTTTCCTGCTGCCTTCAGCCTCAAAACCACCCTTTCCCACTTGGCGCCGCGCCAGGCCCAAAAATGGCCATATGTCTGGAGATTGGTCCCACGCCCAAAGAGCCAGCAGGGAAAACTATGCCTTGTTCTAAAGCTCTTTGGGAACTGCTTGCGTAGCCCCACACACCTGGGGGCTGCAGGCTTTTCTCGCGCTTTCAGCCTCAGAAGAACCCTTTCCCACTTGGCGCCGCGCCAGGCCCAAAAATGGCCATATGGCTGGAGAATGGTCCCACGCCCAAAGAGCCAGCAGGGAAAACTATGCCTTGTTCTAAAGCTCTTTGGGAACCGCTTGCGTAGCCCCACACACCTGGGGGCTGCAGGCTTTCCTGCTGCCTTCAGCCTCAAAAGCACGCTTTCCCAATTGGCGCCGCGCCAGGCCCAAAAATGGCCATATGTCTGGAGATTGGTCCCACGCCCAAAGAGCCAGCAGGGAAAACTATGCCTTGTTCTAAAGCTCTTTGGGAACTGCTTGCGTAGCCCCACACACCTGGGGGCTGCAGGCTTTCCTGCTGCCTTCCGCCTCAAAACCACCCTTTCCCACATGGCGTCACGCCAGGCACAAAAAAGGCCATATGTCTGGAGACTGGTCCCACGCCCAAAGAGCCAGCAGGGAAAACTATGCCTTGTTCTAAAGCTCTTTGGGAACGGCTTGCGTAGCCCCACACACCTCGGGGCTGCAGGCTTTCCTGCTCTCTTCAGCCTCAGAAGAACCCTTTCGCACTTGGCGCCGCGCCAGGCCCAAAAATGGCCATATGTTTGGAGATTGGTCCCACGCCCAAAGAGCCAGCAGGGAAAACTATGCCTTGTTCTAAAGCTCTTTGGGAACCGCTTGCGTAGCCCCACACACCTGGGGGCTGCAGGCTTTCCTGCTGCCTTCAGCCTCAAAAGCACGCTTTCCCACTTGGCGCCGCGCCAGGCAGAAAAATGGCCATATGTCTGGAGATTGGTCCCACGCCCAAAGAGCCAGCAGGGAAAACTATGCCTTGTTCTAAAGCTCTTTGGGAACCGCTTGCGTAGCCCCACACACCTGGGGGCTGCAGGCTTTTCTCGCGCTTTCAGCCTCAGAAGAACCCTTTCGCACTTGGCGCCGCGCCAGGCCCAAAAATGGCCATATGTCTGGAGACTGGTCCCACGCCCAAAGAGCCAGCAGGGAAAACTATGCCTTGTTCTAAAGCTCCTTGGGAACCACTTGCGTAGCCCTACAGACCTGGGGGCTGCAGGCTTTCCTGCTGCCTTCAGCCTCAAAACCACCCTTTCCCACATGGCGTCACGCCAGGCCCAAAAATGGCCATATGTCTGGAGACTGGTCCCACGCCCAAAGAGCCAGCAGGGAAAACTATGCCTTGTTCTAAAGCTCTTTGGGAACCGCTTGCGTAGCCCCACAGACCTGGGGGCTGCAGGCTTTCCTGCTGCCTTCAGCCTCAGAAGAACCCTTTCGCACTTGGCGCCACGCCAGGCACAAAAATGGCCATATGTCTGGAGATTTGTTCCACGCCCAAAGAGCCAGCAGGGAAAACTATGCCTTGTTCTAAAGCTCTTTGGGAACTGCTTGCGTAGCCCCACACACCTGGGGGCTGCAGGCTTTCCTGCTGCCTTCAGCCTCAAAACCACCCTTTCCCACTTGGCGCCGCGCCAGGCCCAAAAATGGCCATATGTCTGGAGACTGGTCCCACGCCCAAAGAGCCAGCAGGGAAAACTATGCCTTGTTCTAAAGCTCTTTGGGAACCGCTTGCGTAGCCCCACACAAACTGGGGGCTGCAGGCTTTTCTCGCGCTTTCAGCCTCAGAAGAACCCTTTCCCAATTGGCGCCGCGCCAGGCACAAAAATGGCCATATGTCTGGAGGTTGGTCCCACGCCCAAAGAGCCAGCAGGGAAAACTATGCCTTGTTCTAAAGCTCTTTGGGAACCGCTTGCGTAGCCCCACACAAACTGGGGGCTGCAGGCTTTCCTGCTGCCTTCTGCCTCAAAACCACCCTTTCCCACATGACGTCACGCCAGGCCCAAAAATGGCCATATGTCTGGAGACTGGTCCCACGCCCAAAGAGCCAGCAGGGAAAACTATGCCTTGTTCTAAAGCTCTTTGGGAACCGCTTGCGTAGCCCCACAGACCTGGGGGCTGCAGGCTTTCCTGCTGCCTTCAGCCTCAAAACCACCCTTTCCCACTTGGCGCCGCGCCAGGCCCAAAAATGGCCATATGTCTGGAGAATTGTCCCACGCCCAAAGAGCCAGCAGGGAAAACTATGCCTTGTTCTAAAGCTCTTTGGGAACCGCTTGCGTAGCCCCACACACCTGGGGGCTGCAGGCTTTCCTGCTCTCTTCAGCCTCAGAAGAACCCTTTCGCACTTGGCGCCACGCCAGGCCCAAAAATGGCCATATGTCTGGAGATTTGTTCCATGCCGAAAGAGCCAGCAGGGAAAACTATGCCTTGTTCTAAAGCTCTTTGGGAACGGCTTGCGTAGCCCCACAGACCTGGGGGCTGCAGGCTTTCCTGCTCTCTTCAGCCTCAAAAGCACGCTTTCCCACTTGGCGCCGCGCCAGGCACAAAAATGGCCATATGTCTGGAGATTGGTCCCACGCCCAAAGAGCCAGCAGGGAAAACTATGCCTTGTTCTAAAGCTCTTTGGGAACCGCTTGCGTAGCCCCACACACCTGGGGGCTGCAGGCTTTCCTGCTGCCTTCAGCCTCAAAACCACCCTTTCCCACTTGGCGCCGCGCCAGGCCCAAAAATGGCCATATGTCTGGAGATTGGTCCCACGCCCAAAGAGCCAGCAGGGAAAACTATGCCTTGTTCTAAAGCTCTTTGGGAACTGCTTGCGTAGCCCCACACACCTGGGGGCTGCAGGCTTTTCTCGCGCTTTCAGCCTCAGAAGAACCCTTTCCCACTTGGCGCCGCGCCAGGCCCAAAAATGGCCATATGGCTGGAGAATGGTCCCACGCCCAAAGAGCCAGCAGGGAAAACTATGCCTTGTTCTAAAGCTCTTTGGGAACCGCTTGCGTAGCCCCACACACCTTGGGTCTACATGCTTTCCTGCTCTCTTCAGCCTCAGAAGAACCCTTTCGCACTTGGCGCCGCGCCAGGCCCAAAAATGGCCATATGTCTGGAGATTGGTTCCACGCCCAAAGAGCCAGCAGGGAAAACTATGCCTTGTTCTAAAGCTCTTTGGGAACCGCTTGCGTAGCCCCACACACCTGGGGGCTGCAGGCTTTCCTGCTGCCTTCAGCCTCAAAAGCACGCTTTCCCAATTGGCGCCGCGCCAGGCCCAAAAATGGCCATATGTCTGGAGATTGGTCCCACGCCCAAAGAGCCAGCAGGGAAAACTATGCCTTGTTCTAAAGCTCTTTGGGAACTGCTTGCGTAGCCCCACACACCTGGGGGCTGCAGGCTTTCCTGCTGCCTTCCGCCTCAAAACCACCCTTTCCCACATGGCGTCACGCCAGGCACAAAAAAGGCCATATGTCTGGAGACTGGTCCCACGCCCAAAGAGCCAGCAGGGAAAACTATGCCTTGTTCTAAAGCTCTTTGGGAACCGTTTGCGTAGCCCCACACACCTCGGGGCTGCAGGCTTTCCTGCTCTCTTCAGCCTCAGAAGAACCCTTTCGCACTTGGCGCCGCGCCAGGCCCAAAAATGGCCATATGTTTGGAGATTGGTCCCACGCCCAAAGAGCCAGCAGGGAAAACTATGCCTTGTTCTAAAGCTCTTTGGGAACCGCTTGCGTAGCCCCACACACCTGGGGGCTGCAGGCTTTCCTGCTGCCTTCAGCCTCAAAAGCACGCTTTCCCACTTGGCGCCGCGCCAGGCAGAAAAATGGCCATATGTCTGGAGATTGGTCCCACGCCCAAAGAGCCAGCAGGGAAAACTATGCCTTGTTCTAAAGCTCTTTGGGAACCGCTTGCGTAGCCCCACACACCTGGGGGCTGCAGGCTTTTCTCGCGCTTTCAGCCTCAGAAGAACCCTTTCGCACTTGGCGCCGCGCCAGGCCCAAAAATGGCCATATGTCTGGAGACTGGTCCCACGCCCAAAGAGCCAGCAGGGAAAACTATGCCTTGTTCTAAAGCTCCTTGGGAACCACTTGCGTAGCCCTACAGACCTGGGGGCTGCAGGCTTTCCTGCTGCCTTCAGCCTCAAAACCACCCTTTCCCACATGGCGTCACGCCAGGCCCAAAAATGGCCATATGTCTGGAGACTGGTCCCACGCCCAAAGAGCCAGCAGGGAAAACTATGCCTTGTTCTAAAGCTCTTTGGGAACCGCTTGCGTAGCCCCACAGACCTGGGGGCTGCAGGCTTTCCTGCTGCCTTCAGCCTCAGAAGAACCCTTTCGCACTTGGCGCCACGCCAGGCACAAAAATGGCCATATGTCTGGAGATTTGTTCCACGCCCAAAGAGCCAGCAGGGAAAACTATGCCTTGTTCTAAAGCTCTTTGGGAACTGCTTGCGTAGCCCCACACACCTGGGGGCTGCAGGCTTTCCTGCTGCCTTCAGCCTCAAAACCACCCTTTCCCACTTGGCGCCGCGCCAGGCCCAAAAATGGCCATATGTCTGGAGACTGGTCCCACGCCCAAAGAGCCAGCAGGGAAAACTATGCCTTGTTCTAAAGCTCTTTGGGAACCGCTTGCGTAGCCCCACACAAACTGGGGGCTGCAGGCTTTTCTCGCGCTTTCAGCCTCAGAAGAACCCTTTCCCAATTGGCGCCGCGCCAGGCACAAAAATGGCCATATGTCTGGAGGTTGGTCCCACGCCCAAAGAGCCAGCAGGGAAAACTATGCCTTGTTCTAAAGCTCTTTGGGAACCGCTTGCGTAGCCCCACACAAACTGGGGGCTGCAGGCTTTCCTGCTGCCTTCTGCCTCAAAACCACCCTTTCCCACATGGCGTCACGCCAGGCCCAAAAATGGCCATATGTCTGGAGACTGGTCCCACGCCCAAAGAGCCAGCAGGGAAAACTATGCCTTGTTCTAAAGCTCTTTGGGAACCGCTTGCGTAGCCCCACAGACCTGGGGGCTGCAGGCTTTCCTGCTGCCTTCAGCCTCAAAACCACCCTTTCCCACTTGGCGCCGCGCCAGGCCCAAAAATGGCCATATGTCTGGAGAATTGTCCCACGCCCAAAGAGCCAGCAGGGAAAACTATGCCTTGTTCTAAAGCTCTTTGGGAACTGCTTGCGTAGCCCCACACACCTGGGGGCTGCAGGCTTTCCTGCTGCCTTCCGCCTCAAAACCACCCTTTCCCACATGGCGTCACGCCAGGCACAAAAATGGCCATATGTCTGGAGACTGGTCCCACGCCCAAAGAGCCAGCAGGGAAAACGATGCCTTGTTCTAAAGCTCTTTGGGAACCGTTTGCGTAGCCCCACACACCTCGGGGCTGCAGGCTTTCCTGCTCTCTTCAGCCTCAGAAGAACCCTTTCGCACTTGGCGCCGCGCCAGGCCCAAAAATGGCCATATGTTTGGAGATTGGTCCCACGCCCAAAGAGCCAGCAGGGAAAACTATGCCTTGTTCTAAAGCTCTTTGGGAACCGCTTGCGTAGCCCCACACACCTGGGGGCTGCAGGCTTTCCTGCTGCCTTCAGCCTCAAAACCACCCTTTCCCACTTGGCGCCGCGCCAGGCCCAAAAATGGCCATATGTCTGGAGATTGGTCCCACGCCCAAAGAGCCAGCAGGGAAAACTATGCCTTGTTCTAAAGCTCTTTGGGAACCGCTTGCGTAGCCCCACACACCTGGGGGCTGTAGGCTTTCCTGCTCTCTTCAGCCTCAAAACCACCATTTCCCACATGGCGTCACGCCAGGCACGAAAATGGCCATATATCTGGAGGTTGGTCCCACACCCAAAGAGCCAGCAGGGAAAACTATGCCTTGTTCTAAAGCTCTTTGGGAACCGCTTGCGTAGCCCCACACACCTGGGGGCTGCAGGCTTTCCTGCTGCCTTCAGCCTCAGAAGAACCCTTTCGCACTTGGCGCCGCGCCAGGCCCAAAAATGGCCATATGTCTGGAGATTGGTCCCACGCCCAAAGAGCCAGCAGGGAAAACTATGCCTTGTTCTAAAGCTCTTTGGGAACGGCTTGCGTAGCCCCACACACCTGGGGGCTGCAGGCTTTCCTGCTCTCTTCAGCCTCAAAAGCACGCTTTCCCACTTGGCGCCGCGCCAGGCAGAAAAATGGCCATATGTCTGGAGATTGGTCCCACGCCCAAAGAGCCAGCAGGGAAAACTATGCCTTGTTCTAAAGCTCTTTGGGAACCGCTTGCGTAGCCCCACACACCTGGGGGCTGCAGGCTTTTCTCGCGCTTTCAGCCTCAGAAGAACCCTTTCGCACTTGGCGCCGCGCCAGGCCCAAAAATGGCCATATGTCTGGAGACTGGTCCCACGCCCAAAGAGCCAGCAGGGAAAACTATGCCTTGTTCTAAAGCTCCTTGGGAACCACTTGCGTAGCCCTACAGACCTGGGGGCTGCAGGCTTTCCTGCTGCCTTCAGCCTCAAAACCACCCTTTCCCACATGGCATCACGCCAGGCCCAAAAATGGCCATATGTCTGGAGACTGGTCCCACGCCCAAAGAGCCAGCAGGGAAAACTATGCCTTCTTCTAAAGCTCTTTGGGAACCGCTTGCGTAGCCCCACACACCTGGGGGCTGCAGGCTTTCCTGCTGCCTTCAGCCTCAGAAGAACCCTTTCGCACTTGGCGCCACGCCAGGCACAAAAATGGCCATATGTCTGGAGATTTGTTCCACGCCCAAAGAGCCAGCAGGGAAAACTATGCCTTGTTCTAAAGCTCTTTGGGAACTGCTTGCGTAGCCCCACACACCTGGGGGCTGCAGGCTTTCCTGCTGCCTTCAGCCTCAAAACCACCCTTTCCCACTTGGCGCCGCGCCAGGCCCAAAAATGGCCATATGTCTGGAGACTGGTCCCACGCCCAAAGAGCCAGCAGGGAAAACTATGCCTTGTTCTAAAGCTCTTTGGGAACCGCTTGCGTAGCCCCACACAAACTGGGGGCTGCAGGCTTTTCTCGCGCTTTCAGCCTCAGAAGAACCCTTTCCCAATTGGCGCCGCGCCATGCCCAAAAATAGCCATATGGCTGGAGACTGGTCCCACGCCCAAAGAGCCAGCAGGGAAAACTATGCCTTGTTCTAAAGCTCTTTGGGAACCGCTTGCGTAGCCCCACACACCTGGGGGCTGCAGGCTTTCCTGCTGCCTTCAGCCTCAAAACCACCATTTCCCACATGGCGTCACGCCAGGCACGAAAATGGCCATATATCTGGAGGTTGGTCCCACACCCAAAGAGCCAGCAGGGAAAACTATGCCTTGTTCTAAAGCTCTTTGGGAACCGCTTGCGTAGCCCCACACACCTGGGGGCTGCAGGCTTTCCTGCTGCCTTCAGCCTCAGAAGAACCCTTTCGCACTTGGCGCCGCGCCAGGCCCAAAAATGGCCATATGTCTGGAGATTGGTCCCACGCCCAAAGAGCCAGCAGGGAAAACTATGCCTTGTTCTAAAGCTCTTTGGGAACGGCTTGCGTAGCCCCACACACCTGGGGGCTGCAGGCTTTCCTGCTCTCTTCAGCCTCAAAAGCACGCTTTCCCACTTGGCGCCGCGCCAGGCAGAAAAATGGCCATATGTCTGGAGATTGGTCCCACGCCCAAAGAGCCAGCAGGGAAAACTATGCCTTGTTCTAAAGCTCTTTGGAAACCGCTTGCGTAGCCCCACACACCTGGGGGCTGCAGGCTTTTCTCGCGCTTTCAGCCTCAGAAGAACCCTTTCGCACTTGGCGCCGCGCCAGGCCCAAAAATGGCCATATGTCTGGAGACTGGTCCCACGCCCAAAGAGCCAGCAGGGAAAACTATGCCTTGTTCTAAAGCTCCTTGGGAACCACTTGCGTAGCCCTACAGACCTGGGGGCTGCAGGCTTTCCTGCTGCCTTCAGCCTCAAAACCACCCTTTCCCACATGGCGTCACGCCAGGCCCAAAAATGGCCATATGTCTGGAGACTGGTCCCACGCCCAAAGAGCCAGCAGGGAAAACTATGCCTTGTTCTAAAGCTCTTTGGGAACCGCTTGCGTAGCCCCACAGACCTGGGGGCTGCAGGCTTTCCTGCTGCCTTCAGCCTCAGAAGAACCCTTTCGCACTTGGCGCCACGCCAGGCACAAAAATGGCCATATGTCTGGAGATTTGTTCCACGCCCAAAGAGCCAGCAGGGAAAACTATGCCTTGTTCTAAAGCTCTTTGGGAACTGCTTGCGTAGCCCCACACACCTGGGGGCTACAGGCTTTCCTGCTGCCTTCAGCCTCAAAACCACCCTTTCCCACTTGGCGTCACGCCAGGCACAAAAATGGCCATATGTCTGGAGACTGGTCCCACGCCCAAAGAGCCAGCAGGGAAAACTATGCCTTGTTCTAAAGCTCTTTGGGAACCGCTTGCGTAGCCCCACACACCTGGGGGCTGCAGGCTTTCCTGCTCTCTTCAGCCTGAAAAGCACGCTTTCCCACTTGGGGCCGCGCCAGGCACAAAAATGTCCATATGTCTGGAGATTGGTCCCACGCCCAAAGAGCCAGCAGGGAAAACTATGCCTTGTTCTAAAGCTCTTTGGGAACGGCTTGCGTAGCCCCACACACCTGGGGGCTGCAGGCTTTCCTGCTCTCTTCAGCCTCAAAACCACCCTTTCCCACTTGGCGTCACGCCAGGCACAAAAATGGCCATATGTCTGGAGATTGGTTCCACGCCCAAAGAGCCAGCAGGGAAAACTATGCCTTGTTCTAAAGCTCTTTGGGAACCGCTTGCGTAGCCCCACACACCTGGGGGCTGCAGGCTTTCCTGCTCTCTTCAGCCTCAGAAGAACCCTTTCGCACTTGGCGCCACGCCAGGCCCAAAAATGGCCATATGTCTGGAGATTTGTTCCACGCCCAAAGAGCCAGCAGGGAAAACTATGCCTTGTTCTAAAGCTCTTTGGGAACCGCTTGCGTAGCCCCACACACCTGGGGGCTGCAGGCTTTCCTGCTCTCTTCAGCCTCAAAAGCACGCTTTCCCACTTGGCGCTGCGCCAGGCACAAAAATGGCCATATGTCCGGAGATTGGTCCCACGCCCAAAGAGCCAGCAGGGAAAACTATGCCTTGTTCTAAAGCTCTTTGGGAACCGCTTGCGTAGCCCCACACACCTGGGGGCTGCAGGCTTTCCTGCTGCCTTCAGCCTCAAAACCACCCTTTCCCACTTGGCGCCGCGCCAGGCCCAAAAATGGCCATATGTCTGGAGATTGGTCCCACGCCCAAAGAGCCAGCAGGGAAAACTATGCCTTGTTCTAAAGCTCTTGGGGAACCGCTTGCGTAGCCCCACACAAACTGGGGGCTGCAGGCTTTTCTCGCGCTTTCAGCCTCAGAAGAACCCTTTCGCAATTGGCGCTGCGCCAGGCCCAAACATGGCCATATGTCTGGAGGTTGGTCCCACGCCCAAAGAGCCAGCAGGGAAAACTATGCCTTGTTCTAAAGCTCTTTGGGAACCTCTTGCGTAGCCCCACACACCTGGGGGCTGCAGGCTTTCCTGCTGCCTTCAGCCTCAAAACCACCCTTTCCCACTTGGCGCCGCGCCAGGCCCAAAAATGGCCATATGTCTGGAGAACGGTCCCACGCCCAAAGAGCCAGCAGGGAAAACTATGCCTTGTTCTAAAGCTCTTTGGGAACCGCTTGCGTAGCCCCACACACCTGGGGGCTGCAGGCTTTTCTCGCGCTTTCAGCCTCAGAAGAACCCTTTCGCACTTGGCGCCGCGCCAGGCCCAAAAATGGCCATATGTCTGGAGACTGGTCCCACGCCCAAAGAGCCAGCAGGGAAAACTATGCCTTGTTCTAAAGCTCTTTGGGAACAGCTTGCGTAGCCCCACACACCTGGGGGCTGCAGGCTTTTCTCGCGCTTTCAGCCTCAGAAGAACCCTTTCGCACTTGGCGCCGCGCCAGGCCCAAAAATGGCCAAATGTCTGGAGACTGGACCCACGCCCAAAGAGCCAGCAGGGAAAACTATGCCTTGTTCTAAAGCTCTTTGGGAACCGCTTGCATAGCCCCACACAAACTGGGGGCTGCAGGCTTTCCTGCTGCCTTCTGCCTCAAAAACACCATTTCCCACTTAGCGCCGCGCCAGGCCCAAAAATAGTCATATGGCTGGAGACTGCTCCCACGCCCAAAGAGCCAGCAGGGAAAACTATGCCTTGTTCTAAAGCTCTTTGGGACCACTTGCGTAGCCCTACAGACCTGGGGGCTGCAGGCTTTCCTGGGACCAATCTCCAGACATATGGCCATTTTTGGGCCTGGCGCGGCGCCAAGTGGGAAAGGGTGGTTTTGAGGCTGAAGGCAGCAGGAAAGCCTGCAGCCCCCAGGTGTGTGGGGCTACGCAAGCGGTTCCCAAAGAGCTTTAGAACAAGGCATAGTTTTCCCTGCTGGCTCTTTGGGCGTGGGACCAATCTCCGGACATATGGCCATTTTTGTGCCTGGCGCAGCGCCAAGTGGGAAAGCGTGCTTTTGAAGCTGAAGAGAGCAGGAAAGCCTGCAGCCCCCAGGTGTGTGGGGCTACGCAAGCGGTTCCCAAAGAGCTTTAGAACAAGGCATAGTTTTCCCTGCTGGCTCTTTGGGCGTGGAACAAATCTCCAGACATATGGCCATTTTTTTGCCTGGCGTGGCGCCAAGTGCGAAAGGGTTCTTCTGAGGCTGAAGAGAGCAGGAAAGCCTGCAGCCCCCAGGTGTGTGGGGCTACGCAAGCGGTTCCCAAAGAGCTTTAGAACAAGGCATAGTTTTCCCTGCTGGCTCTTTGGGCGTGGGACCAGTCTCCAGACATATGGCCATTTTTGGGCCTGGCGCGGCGCCAAGTGGGAAAGGGTGCTTTTGAGGCTGAAGAGAGCAGGAAAGCCTGCAGCCCCCAGGTGTGTGGGGCTACACAAGCGGTTCCCAAAGAGCTTTAGAACAAGGCATAGTTTTCCCTGCTGGCTCTTTGGGCGTGGAACAAATCTCCAGACATATGGCCATTTTTGTGCCTGGCGTGGCGCCAAGTGCGAAAGGGTTCTTCTGAGGCTGAAGAGAGCAGGAAAGCCTGCAGCCCCCAGGTGTGTGGGGCTACGCAAGCCGTTCCCAAAGAGCTTTAGAACAAGGCATAGTTTTCCCTGCTGGCTCTTTGGGCGTGGGACCAGTCTCCAGCCATATGGCTATTTTTGTGCCTGGCGCGGCGCGAAGTGGGAAATGGTGGTTTTGAGGCAGAAGGCAGCAGGAAAGACTGCAGCCCCCTGTTTGTGTGGGGCTACGCAAGCGGTTCCCAAAGAGCTTTAGAACAAGGCATAGTTTTCCCTGCTGGCTCTTTGGGCGTGGGACCAACCTCCAGACATATGGCCATTGTTGGGCCTGGCGCGGCGCCAAGTGCGAAAGGGTTCTTCTGAGGCTGAAAGCGCGAGAAAAGCCTGCAGCCCCCAGGTGTGTGGGGCTACGCAAGCGGTTCCCCAAGAGCTTTAGAACAAGGCATAGTTTTCCCTGCTGGCTCTTTGGGCGTGGGACCAGTCTCCAGACATATGGCCATTTTTGGGCCTGGCGCGGCGCCAAGTGCGAAAGGGTTCTTCTGAGGCTGAAAGCGCGAGAAAAGCCTGCAGCCCCCAGGTGTGTGGGGCTACGCAAGCGGTTCCCAAAGAGCTTTAGAACAAGGCATAGTTTTCCCTGCTGGCTCTTTGGGCGTGGGACCAGTCTCCAGACATATGGCCATTTTTGTGCCTGGCGTGACGCCAAGTGGGAAAGGGTGGTTTTGAGGCTGAAGGCAGCAGGAAAGCGTGCAGCCCCCAGGTGTGTGGGGCTACGCAAGCGGTTCCCAAAGAGCTTTAGAACAAGGCATAGTTTTCCCTGCTGGCTCTTTGGGCGTGGGACCAGTCTCCAGACATATGGCCATTTTTGGGCCTGGCGCGGCGCCAATTGCGAAAGGGTTCTTCTGAGGCTGAAAGCGCGAGAAAAGCCTGCAGCCCCCAGTTTGTGTGAGGCTACGCAAGCGGTTCCCAAAGAGCTTTAGAACAAGGCATAGTTTTCCCTGCTGGCTCTTTGGGCGTGGGACCAATCTCCGGACATATGGCCATTTTTGTGCCTGGCGCAGCGCCAAGTGGGAAAGCGTGCTTTTGAGGCTGAAGAGAGCAGGAAAGCCTGCAGCCCCCAGGTGTGTGGGGCTACGCAAGCCGTTCCCAAAGAGCTTTAGAACAAGGCATAGTTTTCCCTGCTGGCTCTTTGGGCGTGGGACCAGTCTCCAGACATATGGCCATTTTTGGGCCTGGCGCGGCGCCAAGTGGGAAAGGGTGCTTTTGAGGCTGAAGAGAGCAGGAAAGCCTGCAGCCCCCAGGTGTGTGGGGCTACGCAAGCGGTTCCCAAAGAGCTTTAGAACAAGGCATAGTTTTCCCTGCTGGCTCTTTGGGCGTGGAACAAATCTCCAGACATATGGCCATTTTTGGGCCTGGCGTGGTGCCAAGTGCGAAAGGGTTCTTCTGAGGCTGAAGAGAGCAGGAAAGCCTGCAGCCCCCAGGTGTGTGGGGCTACGCAAGCCGTTCCCAAAGAGCTTTAGAACAAGGCATAGTTTTCCCTGCTGGCTCTTTGGGCGTGGTACCAGTCTCCAGACATATGGCCATTTTTGGGCCTGGCGCGGCGCCAAGTGGGAAAGGGTGGTTTTGAGGCTGAAGGCAGCAGGAAAGCCTGCAGCCCCCAGGTGTATGGGGCTACGCAAGCGGTTCCCAAAGAGCTTTAGAACAAGGCATAGTTTTCCCTGCTGGCTCTTTGGGCGTGGGACCAGTCTCCAGACATATGGCCATTTTTGTGCCTGGCGTGACGCCAAGTGGGAAAGGGTGGTTTTGAGGCTGAAGGCAGCAGGAAAGCCTGCAGCCCCCAGGTCTGTGGGGCTACGCAAGCGGTTCCCAAAGAGCTTTAGAACAAGGCATAGTTTTCCCTGCTGGCTCTTTGGGCGTGGGGCCAACCTCCAGACATATGGCCATTTTTGGGCCTGGCGCGGCGCCAATTGCGAAAGGGTTCTTCTGAGGCTGAAAGCGCGAGAAAAGCCTGCAGCCCCCAGTTTGTGTGGGGCTACGCAAGCGGTTCCCCAAGAGCTTTAGAACAAGGCATAGTTTTCCCTGCTGGCTCTTTGGGCGTGGGACCAATCTCCAGACATATGGCCATTTTTGGGCCTGGCGCGGCGCCAAGTGGGAAAGGGTGGTTTTGAGGCTGAAGGCAGCAGGAAAGCCTGCAGCCCCCAGGTGTGTGGAGCTACGCAAGCGGTTCCCAAAGAGCTTTAGAACAAGGCATAGTTTTCCCTGCTGGCTCTTTGGGCGTGGAACAAATCTCCAGACATATGGCCATTTTTGGGCCTGGCGTGGCGCCAAGTGCGAAAGGGTTCTTCTGAGGCTGAAGAGAGCAGGAAAGCCTGCAGCCCCCATGTGTGTGGGGCTACGCAAGCGGTTCCCAAAGAGCTTTAGAACAAGGCATAGTTTTCCCTGCTGGCTCTTTGGGCGTGGGACCAACCTCCAGACATATGGCCATTTTTGTGCCTGGCGTGACGCCAAGTGGGAAAGGGTGGTTTTGAGGCTGAAGGCAGCAGGAAAGCCTGCAGCCCCCAGGTGTGTGGTGCTACGCAAGAGGTTCCCCAAGAGCTTTAGTACAAGGCATAGTTTTCCCTGCTGGCTCTTTGGGCGTGGGACCAGTCTCCAGCCATATGGCTATTTTTGGGCATGGCGCGGCGCGAAGTGGGAAATGGTGGTTTTGAGGCAGAAGGCAGCAGGAAAGCCTGCAGCCCCCAGGTGTGTGGGGCTACGCAAGAGGTTCCCAAAGAGCTTTAGAACAAGGCATAGTTTTCCCTGCTGGCTCTTTGGGCGTGGGACCAGTCTCCAGACATATGGCCATTTTTGGGCCTGGCGCGGCGCCAATTGCGAAAGGGTTCTTCTGAGGCTGAAAGCGCGAGAAAAGCCTGCAGCCCCCAGTTTGTGTGGGGCTACGCAAGCGGTTCCCAAAGAGCTTTAGAACAAGGCATAGTTTTCCCTGCTGGCTCTTTGGGCGTGGGACCAATCTCCAGACATATGGCCATTTTTGGGCCTGGCGCGGCGCCAAGTGGGAAAGGGTGGTTTTGAGGCTGAAGGCAGCAGGAAAGCCTGCAGCCCCCAGGTGTGTGGGGCTACGCAAGCGGTTCCCAAAGAGCTTTAGAACAAGGCATAGTTTTCCCTGCTGGCTCTTTGGGCGTGGGACCAATCTCCGGACATATGGCCATTTTTGTGCCTGGCGCAGCGCCAAGTGGGAAAGCGTGCTTTTGAGGCTGAAGAGAGCAGGAAAGCCTGCAGCCCCCAGGTGTGTGGGGCTACGCAAGCGGTTCCCAAAGAGCTTTAGAACAAGGCATAGTTTTCCCTGCTGGCTCTTTGGGCGTGGAACAAATCTCCAGACATATGGCCATTTTTTTGCCTGGCGTGGCGCCAAGTGCGAAAGGGTTCTTCTGAGGCTGAAGAGAGCAGGAAAGCCTGCAGCCCGCAGGTGTGTGGGGCTACGCAAGCGGTTCCCAAAGAGCTTTAGAACAAGGCATAGTTTTCCCTGCTGGCTCTTTGGGCGTGGGACCAGTCTCCAGACATATGGCCATTTTTGGGCCTGGCGCGGCGCCAAGTGGGAAAGGGTGGTTTTGAGGCTGAAGGCAGCAGGAAAGCCTGTAGCACCCAGGTGTGTGGGGCTACGCAAGCGGTTCCCAAAGAGCTTTAGAACAAGGCATAGTTTTCCCTGCTGGCTCTTTGGGCGTGGAACAAATCTCCAGACATATGGCCATTTTTGGGCCTGGCGTGGCGCCAAGTGCGAAAGGGTTCTTCTGAGGCTGAAGAGAGCAGGAAAGCCTGCAGCCCCCAGGTGTGTGGGGCTACGCAAGCGGTTCCCAAAGAGCTTTAGAACAAGGCATAGTTTTCCCTGCTGGCTCTTTGGGCGTGGGACCAGTCTCCAGACATATGGCCTTTTTTCTGCCTGGCGTGACGCCAAGTGGGAAAGGGGTGTTTTGAGGCTGAAGGCAGCAGGAAAGCCTGCAGCCCCCAGGTGTGTGGGGCTACGCAAGCGGTTCCCAAAGAGCTTTAGAACAAGGCATAGTTTTCCCTGCTGGCTCTTTGGGCGTGGGACCAGTCTCCAGACATATGGCCATTTTTGGGCCTGGCGCGGCGCCACGTGGGAAAGGGTGGTTTTGAGGCTGAAGGCAGCAGGAAAGCCTGCAGCCCCCAGGTCTGTGGGGCTACGCAAGCGGTTCCCAAAGAGCTTTAGAACAAGGCATAGTTTTCCCTGCTGGCTCTTTGGGCGTGGGGCCAACCTCCAGACATATGGCCATTTTTGGGCCTGGCGCGGCGCCAATTGCGAAAGGGTTCTTCTGAGGCTGAAAGCGCGAGAAAAGCCTGCAGCCCCCAGTTTGTGTGGGGCTACGCAAGCGGTTCCCAAAGAGCTTTAGAACAAGGCATAGTTTTCCCTGCTGGCTCTTTGGGCGTGGGACCAATCTCCAGACATATGGCCATTTTTGGGCCTGGCGCGGCGCCAAGTGGGAAAGGGTGGTTTTGAGGCTGAAGGCAGCAGGAAAGCCTGCAGCCCCCAGGTGTGTGGAGCTACGCAAGCGGTTCCCAAAGAGCTTTAGAACAAGGCATAGTTTTCCCTGCTGGCTCTTTGGGCGTGGAACAAATCTCCAGACATATGGCCATTTTTGGGCCTGGCGTGGCGCCAAGTGGGAAAGGGTGGTTTTGAGGCTGAAGGCAGCAGGAAAGCCTGCAGCCCCCAGGTGTGTGGGGCTACGCAAGCGGTTCCCAAAGAGCTTTAGAACAAGGCATAGTTTTCCCTGCTGGCTCTTTGGGTGTGGGACCAGTCTCCAGACATTTGGCCATTTTTGGGCCTGGCGTGACGCCATGTGGGAAAGGGTGGTTTTGAGGCTGAAGGCAGCAGGAAAGGCTGCAGTCCCCAGGTCTGTAGGGCTACGCAAGTGGTTCCCAAAGAGCTTTAGAACAAGGCATAGTTTTCCCTGCTGGCTCTTTGGGCGTGGGAGCAGTCTCCAGCCATATGACTATTTTTGGGCCTGGCGCGGCGCCAAGTGGGAAAGGGTGCTTTTGAGGCTGAAGGCAGCAGGAAAGCCTGCAGCCCCCAGGTCTGTGGGGCTACGCAAGCGGTTCCCAAAGAGCTTTAGAACAAGGCATAGTTTTCCCTGCTGGCTCTTTGGGCGTGGGACCAGTCTCCAGAAATATGGCTATTTTTGGGCCTGGTGCGGCGCCAAGTGGGAAAGGGTGGTTTTGAGGCTGAAGGCAGCAGGAAAGCCTGTAGCCCCCAGGTGTGTGGGGCTACGCAAGCGGTTCCCAAAGAGCTTTAGAACAAGGCATAGTTTTCCCTGCTGGCTCTTTGGGCGTGGGACCAGTCTCCAGACATATGGCCATTTTTGGGCCTGACGCGGCGCCAAGTGCGAAAGGGTTCTTCTGAGGCTGAAAGCGCGAGAAAAGCCTGCAGCCCCCAGGTGTGTGGAGCTACCTAAGCGGTTCCCCAAGAGCTTTAGAACAAGGCATAGTTTTCCCTGCTGGCTCTTTGGGCGTGGGACCAGTCTCCAGACATATGGCCATTTTTGGGCCTGGCGCGGCGCCAAGTGGGAAAGGGGTGTTTTGAGGCTGAAGGCAGCAGGAAAGCCTGCAGCCCCCAGGTGTGTGGGGCTACGCAAGCGGTTCCCAAAGAGCTTTAGAACAAGGCATAGTTTTCCCTGCTGGCTCTTTGGGCGTGGGACCAGTCTCCAGACATATGGCCATTTTTGTGCCTGGCGTGACGCCAAGTGGGAAAGGGTGGTTTTGAGGCTGAAGGCAGCAGGAAAGCCTGCAGCACCCAGGTGTGTGGGGCTACGCAAGAGGTTCCCAAAGAGCTTTAGAACAAGGCATAGTTTTCCCTGCTGGCTCTTTGGGCGTGGGACCAGTCTCCAGACATATGGCCATTTTTGGGCCTGGCGCGGCGCCAATTGCGAAAGGGTTCTTCTGAGGCTGAAAGCGCGAGAAAAGCCTGCAGCCCCCAGTTTGTGTGGGGCTACGCAAGCGGTTCCCCAAGAGCTTTAGTACAAGGCATAGTTTTCCCTGCTGGCTCTTTGGGCGTGGGACCAATCTCCAGACATATGGCCATTTTTGGGCCTGGCGCGGCGCCAAGTGGGAAAGGGTGGTTTTGAGGCTGAAGGCAGCAGGAAAGCCTGCAGCCCCCAGGTGTGTGGGGCTACGCAAGCGGTTCCCAAAGAGCTTTAGAACAAGGCATAGTTTTCCCTGCTGGCTCTTTGGGCGTGGGACCAATCTCCAGACATATGGCCATTTTTGTGCCTGGCGCAGCGCCAAGAGGGAAAGCGTGCTTTTGAGGCTGAAGGCAGCAGGAAAGCCTGCAGCCCCCAGGTGTGTGGGGCTACGCAAGCCGTTCCCAAAGAGCTTTAGAACAAGGCATAGTTTTCCCTGCTGGCTCTTTGGGCGTGGAACAAATCTCCAGACATATGGCCATTTTTGTGCCTGGCGTGGCGCCAAGTGCGAAAGGGTTCTTCTGAGGCTGAAGAGAGCAGGAAAGCCTGCAGCCCCCAGGTGTGTGGGGCTACGCAAGCGGTTCCCAAAGAGCTTTAGAACAAGGCATAGTTTTCCCTGCTGGCTCTTTGGGCGTGGGACCAGTCTCCAGACATATGGCAATTTTTGGGCCTGGCGTGACGCCAAGTGGGAAAGGGTGGTTTTGAGGCTGAAGGCAGCAGGAAAGCCTGCAGCCCCCAGGTGTGTGGGGCTACGCAAGCGGTTCCCAAAGAGCTTTAGAACAAGGCATAGTTTTCCCTGCTGGCTCTTTGGGCGTGGGACCAGTCTCCAGCCATATGGCTATTTTTGGGCATGGCGCGGCGCGAAGTTGGAAATGGTGGTTTTGAGGCAGAAAGCAGCAGGAAAGCCTGCAGCCCCCAGATGTGTGGGGCTACGCAAGCGTTTCCCCAAGAGCTTTAGAACAAGGCATAGTTTTCCCTGCTGGCTCTTTGGGCGTGGGACCAGTCTCCAGACATATGGCTATTTTTGGGCCTGGCGCGGCGCCAAGTGGGAAAGGGTGGTTTTGAGGCTGAAGGCAGCAGGAAAGCCTGCAGCCCCCAGGTCTGTGGGGCTACGCAAGCGGTTCCCAAAGAGCTTTAGAACAAGGCATAGTTTTCCCTGCTGGCTCTTTGGGCGTGGGACCAGTCTCCAGAAATATGGCTATTTTTGGGCCTGGTGCGGCGCCAAGTGGGAAAGGGTGGTTTTGAGGCTGAAGGCAGCAGGAAAGCCTGTAGCCCCCAGTTTGTGTGGGGCTACGCAAGCGTTTCCCCAAGAGCTTTAGAACAAGGCATAGTTTTCCCTGCTGGCTCTTTGGGCGTGGGACCAGTCTCCAGACATATGGCCATTTTTGGGCCTGGCGTGGCGCCAAGTGCGAAAGGGTTCTTCTGAGGCTGAAAGCGCGAGAAAAGCCTGCAGCCCCCAGGTGTGTGAGGCTACGCAAGCGGTTCCCAAAGAGCTTTAGAACAAGGCATAGTTTTCCCTGCTGGCTCTTTGGGCGTGGGACCAATCTCCAGACATATGGCCATTTTTGTGCCTGGCGCGGCGCCAAGTGGGAAAGGGGTGTTTTGAGGCTGAAGGCAGCAGGAAAGCCTGCAGCCCCCAGGTGTGTGGGGCTACGCAAGCGGTTCCCAAAGAGCTTTAGAAGAAGGCATAGTTTTCCCTGCTGGCTCTTTGGGCGTGGGACCAGTCTCCAGACATATGGCCATTTTTGGGCCTGGCGCGGCGCCACGTGGGAAAGGGTGGTTTTGAGGCTGAAGGCAGCAGGAAAGCCTGCAGCCCCCAGGTCTGTGGGGCTACGCAAGCGGTTCCCAAAGAGCTTTAGAACAAGGCATAGTTTTCCCTGCTGGCTCTTTGGGCGTGGGACCAGTCTCCAGACATATGGCTATTTTTGTGCCTGGCGCGGCGCCAACTTGGAAATGGTGGTTTAGAGGCAGAAGGCAGCAGGAAAGCCTGCAGCCCCCAGTTTGTGTGGGGCTACGCAAGCGCTTCCCAAAGAGCTTTAGAACAAGGCATAGTTTTCCCTGCTGGCTCTTTGGGCGTGGGACCAGTCTCCAGACATATGGCCATTTTTGGGCCTGGCGCGGCGCCAAGTGGGAAAGGGTGGTTTTGAGGCTGAAGGCAGCAGGAAAGCCTGCAGCCCCCAGGTCTGTGGGGCTACGCAAGAGGTTCCCAAAGAGCTTTAGAACAAGGCATAGTTTTCCCTGCTGGCTCTTTGGGCGTGGGACCAACCTCCAGACATATGGCCATTTTTGGGCCTGGCGCGGCACCAATTGCGAAAGGGTTCTTCTGAGGCTGAAAGCGCGAGAAAAGCCTGCAGCCCCCAGGTCTGTGGGGCTACGCAAGCGGTTCCCAAAGAGCTTTACAACAAGGCATAGTTTTCCCTGCTGGCTCTTTGGGCGTGGGACCAGTCTCCAGAAATATGGCTATTTTTGGGCCTGGTGCGGCGCCAAGTGGGAAAGGGTGGTTTTGAGGCTGAAGGCAGCAGGAAAGCCTGTAGCCCCCAGTTTGTGTGGGGCTACGCAAGCGTTTCCCCAAGAGCTTTAGAACAAGGCATAGTTTTCCCTGCTGGCTCTTTGGGCGTGGGACCAGTCTCCAGACATATGGCCATTTTTGGGCCTGGCGTGGCGCCAAGTGCGAAAGGGTTCTTCTGAGGCTGAAAGCGCGAGAAAAGCCTGCAGCCCCCAGGTGTGTGAGGCTACGCAAGCGGTTCCCAAAGAGCTTTAGAACAAGGCATAGTTTTCCCTGCTGGCTCTTTGGGCGTGGGACCAATCTCCAGACATATGGCCATTTTTGGGCCTGGCGCGGCGCCAAGTGCGAAACGGTTCTTCTGAGGCTGAAAGCGCGAGAAAAGCCTGCAGCCCCCAGGTGTGTGGGGCTACGCAAGCGGTTCCCAAAGAGCTTTAGAACAAGGCATAGTTTTCCCTGCTGGCTCTTTGGGCGTGGGACCAATCTCCAGACATATGGCCATTTTTGTGCCTGGCGCGGCGCCAAGTGGGAAAGGGGTGTTTTGAGGCTGAAGGCAGCAGGAAAGCCTGCAGCCCCCAGGTGTGTGGGGCTACGCAAGCGGTTCCCAAAGAGCTTTAGAAGAAGGCATAGTTTTCCCTGCTGGCTCTTTGGGCGTGGGACCAGTCTCCAGACATATGGCCATTTTTGGGCCTGGCGCGGCGCCACGTGGGAAAGGGTGGTTTTGAGGCTGAAGGCAGCAGGAAAGCCTGCAGCCCCCAGGTCTGTGGGGCTACGCAAGCGGTTCCCAAAGAGCTTTAGAACAAGGCATAGTTTTCCCTGCTGGCTCTTTGGGCGTGGGACCAGTCTCCAGACATATGGCTATTTTTGTGCCTGGCGCGGCGCCAACTTGGAAATGGTGGTTTAGAGGCAGAAGGCAGCAGGAAAGCCTGCAGCCCCCAGTTTGTGTGGGGCTACGCAAGCGCTTCCCAAAGAGCTTTAGAACAAGGCATAGTTTTCCCTGCTGGCTCTTTGGGCGTGGGACCAGTCTCCAGACATATGGCTATTTTTGGGCCTGGCGCGGCGCCAAGTGGGAAAGGGTGGTTTTGAGGCTGAAGGCAGCAGGAAAGCCTGCAGCCCCCAGGTCTGTGGGGCTACGCAAGAGGTTCCCAAAGAGCTTTAGAACAAGGCATAGTTTTCCCTGCTGGCTCTTTGGGCGTGGGACCAACCTCCAGACATATGGCCATTTTTGGGCCTGGCGCGGCACCAATTGCGAAAGGGTTCTTCTGAGGCTGAAAGCGCGAGAAAAGCCTGCAGCCCCCAGGTCTGTGGGGCTACGCAAGCGGTTCCCAAAGAGCTTTACAACAAGGCATAGTTTTCCCTGCTGGCTCTTTGGGCGTGGGACCAATCTCCAGACATATGGCCATTTTTGTGCCTGGCGCAGCGCCAAGTGGGAAAGCGTGCTTTTGAGGCTGAAGAGAGAAGGAAAGCCTGCAGCCCCCAGGTGTGTGGGGCTACGCAAGCCGTTCCCAAAGAGCTTTAGAACAAGGCATAGTTTTCCCTGCTGGCTCTTTGGGCGTGGAACAAATCTCCAGACATATGGCCATTTTTGTGCCTGGCGTGGCGCCAAGTGCGAAAGGGTTCTTCTGAGGCTGAAGGCAGCAGGAAAGCCTGCAGCCCCCAGGTGTGTGGGGCTACGCAAGCCGTTCCCAAAGAGCTTTAGAACAAGGCATAGTTTTCCCTGCTGGCTCTTTGGGCGTGGGACCAGTCTCCAGACATATGGCTATTTTTGGGCCTGGCGCGGCGCCAAGTGGGAAAGGGTGGTTTTGAGGCTGAAGGCAGCAGGAAAGCCTGCAGCCCCCAGGTCTGTGGGGCTACGCAAGCGGTTCCCAAAGTGTGGGTGCCTTCTCCACGTGGTTCCTGGTTTCACTGCAGCTCTGAAGAGAATGTTAGCAAAGAGGTAATAGGGACAGCGCAAACAGTACTCAAAGACAGGGAGAGCAAGCTCTCTCTTGGCACTTTGGATGTGGGACATACAGCGAGATGTTTGCTGCTTTTACATTTGGCTGTTGGGAGATTTACAGCACAAAGATATCTAGTTGATTTGAAGCAGTTCCGAGAAAGTCTAAACATAATCCTCACTTTTCCCTCCTGGCACTTTCCCTGTAGGAGATACCGCAAGACGTTTCTGTATATTGGGCACAGCGCTGTGCAGGGTGTTAGCAGAGAGTTTCCCGGGACAGTGAAACCCTATATCAGAGACATTGAGAAGAAGCCCCAACGTTCCTTCCAGGCACTTTCAGTGTGAGTGCCTTCTCCACGTGGTTCCTGGTTTCACTGCAGCTCTGAAGAGAATGTTAGCAAAGAGGTAATCGGGACAGTGCAAACAGTACTCAAAGACAGGGAGAGCAAGCTCTACATTACTCTCTTGGCACTTTGGATGTGGGACATACAGCGAGATGTTTGCTGCTTTTGCGTTTGGCTGTTGGGAGATTTACAGCACAAAGATATATAGTTCATTTGAAGCAGTTCCGAGAAAGTCTAAGCATAATCCTCACTTTTCCCTCCTGGCACTTTCCCTGTAGGGGATACCGCAAGACATTTCTGTATATTGGGCACAGCGCTGTGCAGGGTGTTGGCAGAGACTTTCCCGGGACAGTGAAACCCTATATCAGAGACACTGAGAAGAAGCCCCAATGTTCCCTCCAGGCACTTTCAGTGTGGGTGCCTTCTCCACGTGGTTCCTGGTTTCACTGCAGCTCTGAAGAGAATGTTAGCAAAGAGGTAATCGGGACAGTGCAAACAGTACTCAAAGACAGGGAGAGCAAGCTCTCTCTTGGCACTTTGGATGTGGGACATACAGCGAGATGTTTGCTGCTTTTCCGTTTGGCTGTTGGGAGATTTACAGCACAAAGATATCTAGTTGATTTGAAGCAGTTCCGAGAAAGTCTAAGCATAATCCTCACTTTTCCCTCCTGGCACTTTCCCTGTAGGGGATACCGTAAAACATTTCTGTATATTGGGCACAGCGCTCTGCAGGGTGTTAGCAGAGACTTTCCCGGGACAGTGAAACCCTATATCAGAGACACTGAGAAGAAGCCCCAATGTTCCCTCCAGGCACTTTCAGTGTGGGTGCCTTCTCCACGTGGTTCCTGGTTTCACTGCAGCTTTGAAGAGAATGTTAGCAAAGAGGTAATCGGGACAGTGCAAACAGTACTCAAAGACAGGGAGAGCAAGCTCTACATTACTCTCTTGGCACTTTGGATGTGGGACATACAGCGAGATGTTTGCTGCTTTTGCGTTTGGCTGTTGGGAGATTTACAGCACAAAGATATATAGCTGATTTGAAGCAGTTCCGAGAAAGTCTAAGCATAATCCTCACTTTTCCCTCCTGGCACTTTCCCTGTAGGGGATACCGCAAGACATTTCTGTATATTGGGCACAGCGCTGTGCAGGGTGTTGGCAGAGACTTTCCCGGGACAGTGAAACCCTATGTCAGAGACACTGAGAAGAAGCCCCAATGTTCCCTCCAGGCACTTTCAGTGTGGGTGCCTTCTCCACGTGGTTCCTGGTTTCACTGCAGCTCTGAAGAGAATGTTAGCAAAGAGGTAATCGGGACAGTGCAAACAGTACTCAAAGACAGGGAGAGCAAGCTCTCTCTTGGCACTTTGGATGTGGGACATACAGCGAGATGTTTGCTGCTTTTACATTTGGCTGTTGGGAGATTTACAGCACAAAGATATCTAGTTGATTTGAAGCAGTTCCGAGAAAGTCTAAACATAATCCTCACTTTTCCCTCCTGGCACTTTCCCTGTAGGAGATACTGCAAGACGTTTCTGTATATTGGGCACAGCGCTCTGCAGGGTGTTAGCAGAGAGTTTCCCGGGACAGTGAAACCCTATATCAGAGACACTGAGAAGAAGCCCCAACGTTCCTTCCAGGCACTTTCAGTGTGGGTGCCTTCTCCACGTGGTTCCTGGTTTCACTGCAGCTCTGAAGAGAATGTTAGCAAAGAGGTAATCGGGACAGTGCAAACAGTACTCAAAGACAGGGAGAGCAAGCTCTCTCTTGGCACTTTGGATGTGGGACATACAGCGAGATGTTTGCTGCTTTTACATTTGGCTGTTGGGAGATTTACAGCACAAAGATATCTAGTTGATTTGAAGCAGTTCCGAGAAAGTCTAAGCATAATCCTCACTTTTCCCTCCTGGCACTTTCCCTGTAGGGGATACCGTAAAACATTTCTGTATATTGGGCACAGCGCTGTGCAGGGTGTTAGCAGAGACTTTCCCGGGACAGTGAAACCCTATGTCAGAGACACTGAGAAGAAGCCCCAATGTTCCCTCCAGGCACTTTCAGTGTGGGTGCCTTCTCCACGTGGTTCCTGGTTTCACTGCAGCTCTGAAGAGAATGTTAGCAAAGAGGTAATCGGGACAGTGCAAACAGTACTCAAAGACAGGGAGAGCAAGCTCTCTCTTGGCACTTTGGATGTGGGACATACAGCGAGATGTTTGCTGCTTTTGCGTTTGGCTGTTGGGAGATTTACAGCACAAAGATATATAGTTCATTTGAAGCAGTTCCGAGAAAGTCTAAACATAATCCTCACTTTTCCCTCCTGGCACTTTCCCTGTAGGGGATACCGCAAGACATTTCTGTATATTGGGCACAGCGCTGTGCAGGGTGTTGGCAGAGACTTTCCCGGGACAGTGAAACCCTATATCAGAGACACTGAGAAGAAGCCCCAATGTTCCCTCCAGGCACTTTCAGTGTGGGTGCCTTCTCCACGTGGTTCCTGGTTTCACTGCAGCTCTGAAGAGAATGTTAGCAAAGAGGTAATCGGGACAGTGCAAACAGTACTCAAAGACAGGGAGAGCAAGCTCTCTCTTGGCACTTTGGATGTGGGACATACAGCGAGATGTTTGCTGCTTTTGCGTTTGGCTGTTGGGAGATTTACAGCACAAAGATATCTAGTTGATTTGAAGCAGTTCCGAGAAAGTCTAAGCATAATCCTCACTTTTCCCTCCTGGCACTTTCCCTGTAGGGGATACCGTAAAACATTTCTGTATATTGGGCACAGCGCTCTGCAGGGTGTTAGCAGAGACTTTCCCGGGACAGTGAAACCCTATATCAGAGACACTGAGAAGAAGCCCCAATGTTCCCTCCAGGCACTTTCAGTGTGGGTGCCTTCTCCACGTGGTTCCTGGTTTCACTGCAGCTTTGAAGAGAATGTTAGCAAAGAGGTAATCGGGACAGTGCAAACAGTACTCAAAGACAGGGAGAGAAAGCTCTACATTACTCTCTTGGCACTTTGGATGTGGGACATACAGCGAGATGTTTGCTGCTTTTGCGTTTGGCTGTTGGGAGATTTACAGCACAAAGATATATAGCTGATTTGAAGCAGTTCCGAGAAAGTCTAAGCATAATCCTCACTTTTCCCTCCTGGCACTTTCCCTGTAGGGGATACCGCAAGACATTTCTGTATATTGGGCACAGCGCTGTGCAGGGTGTTGGCAGAGACTTTCCCGGGACAGTGAAACCCTATGTCAGAGACACTGAGAAGAAGCCCCAATGTTCCCTCCAGGCACTTTCAGTGTGGGTGCCTTCTCCACGTGGTTCCTGGTTTCACTGCAGCTCTGAAGAGAATGTTAGCAAAGAGGTAATCGGGACAGTGCAAACAGTACTCAAAGACAGGGAGAGCAAGCTCTCTCTTGGCACTTTGGATGTGGGACATACAGCGAGATGTTTGCTGCTTTTGCGTTTGGCTGTTGGGAGATTTACAGCACAAAGATATCTAGTTGATTTGAAGCAGTTCCGAGAAAGTCTAAACATAATCCTCACTTTTCCCTCCTGGCACTTTCCCTGTAGGAGATACCGCAAGACGTTTCTGTATATTGGGCACAGCGCTCTGCAGGGTGTTAGCAGAGAGTTTCCCGGGACAGTGAAACCCTATATCAGAGACACTGAGAAGAAGCCCCAACGTTCCTTCCAGGCACTTTCAGTGTGGGTGCCTTCTCCACGTGGTTCCTGGTTTCACTGCAGCTCTGAAGAGAATGTTAGCAAAGAGGTAATCGGGACAGTGCAAACAGTACTCAAAGACAGGGAGAGCAAGCTCTCTCTTGGCACTTTGGATGTGGGACATACAGCGAGATGTTTGCTGCTTTTGCGTTTGGCTGTTGGGAGATTTACAGCACAAAGATATCTAGTTGATTTGAAGCAGTTCCGAGAAAGTCTAAACATAATCCTCACTTTTCCCTCCTGGCACTTTCCCTGTAGGAGATACTGCAAGACGTTTCTGTATATTGGGCACAGCGCTCTGCAGGGTGTTAGCAGAGAGTTTCCCGGGACAGTGAAACCCTATATCAGAGACACTGAGAAGAAGCCCCAACGTTCCTTCCAGGCACTTTCAGTGTGGGTGCCTTCTCCACGTGGTTCCTGGTTTCACTGCAGCTCTGAAGAGAATGTTAGCAAAGAGGTAATCGGGACAGTGCAAACAGTACTCAAAGACAGGGAGAGCAAGCTCTCTCTTGGCACTTTGGATGTGGGACATACAGCGAGATGTTTGCTGCTTTTGCGTTTGGCTGTTGGGAGATTTACAGCACAAAGATATCTAGTTGATTTGAAGCAGTTCCGAGAAAGTCTAAGCATAATCCTCACTTTTCCCTCCTGGCACTTTCCCTGTAGGAGATACCGCAAGACGTTTCTGTATATTGGGCACAGCGCTCTGCAGGGTGTTAGCAGAGAGTTTCCCGGGACAGTGAAACCCTATATCAGAGGCACTGAGAAGAAGCCCCAACGTTCCTTCCAGGCACTTTCAGTGTGGGTGCCTTCTCCACGTGGTTCCTGGTTTCACAGCAGCTCTGAAGAGAATGTTAGCAAAGAGGTAATCGGGACGACAGTGCAAACAGTACTCAAAGACAGGGAGAGCAAGCTCTCTCTTGGCACTTTGGATGTGGGACATACAGCGAGATGTTTGCTGCTTTTATATTTGGCTGTTGGGAGATTTACAGCACAAAGATATCTAGTTGATTTGAAGCAGTTCCGAGAAAGTCTAAACATAATCCTCACTTTTCCCTCCTGGCACTTTCCCTGTAGGAGATACCACAAGACGTTTCTGTATATTGGGCACAGCGCTCTGCAGGGTGTTAGCAGAGAGTTTCCCGGGACAGTGAAACCCTATATCAGAGACATTGAGAAGAAGCCCCAACGTTCCTTCCAGGCACTTTCAGTGTGGGTGCCTTCTCCACGTGGTTCCTGGTTTCACTGCAGCTCTGAAGAGAATGTTAGCAAAGAGGTAATCGGGACAGTGCAAACAGTACTCAAAGACAGGGAGAGCAAGCTCTCTCTTGGCACTTTGGATGTGGGACATACAGCGAGATGTTTGCTGCTTTTGCGTTTGGCTGTTGGGAGATTTACAGCACAAAGATATCTAGTTGATTTGAAGCAGTTCCGAGAAAGTCTAAACATAATCCTCACTTTTCCCTCCTGGCACTTTCCCTGTAGGAGATACCGCAAGACGTTTCTGTATATTGGGCACAGCGCTCTGCAGGGTGTTAGCAGAGAGTTTCCCGGGACAGTGAAACCCTATATCAGAGACACTGAGAAGAAGCCCCAATGTTCCCTCCAGGCACTTTCAGTGTGGGTGCCTTCTCCACGTGGTTCCTGGTTTCACTGCAGCTCTGAAGAGAATGTTAGCAAAGAGGTAATAGGGACAGCGCAAACAGTACTCAAAGACAGGGAGAGCAAGCTCTCTCTTGGCACTTTGGATGTGGGACATACAGCGAGATGTTTGCTGCTTTTACATTTGGCTGTTGGGAGATTTACAGCACAAAGATATCTAGTTGATTTGAAGCAGTTCCGAGAAAGTCTAAACATAATCCTCACTTTTCCCTCCTGGCACTTTCCCTGTAGGAGATACCGCAAGACGTTTCTGTATATTGGGCACAGCGCTCTGCAGGGTGTTAGCAGAGAGTTTCCCGGGACAGTGAAACCCTATATCAGAGACACTGAGAAGAAGCCCCAATGTTCCCTCCAGGCACTTTCAGTGTGGGTGCCTTCTCCACGTAATTCCTGGTTTCACTGCAGCTCTGAAGAGAATGTTAGCAAAGAGGTAATCGGGACAGTGCAAACAGTACTCAAAGACAGGGAGAGCAAGCTCTCTCTTGGCACTTTGGATGTGGGACATACAGCGAGATGTTTGCTGCTTTTACATTTGGCTGTTGGGAGATTTACAGCACAAAGATATCTAGTTGATTTGAAGCAGTTCCGAGAAAGTCTAAACATAATCCTCACTTTTCCCTCCTGGCACTTTCCCTGTAGGAGATACCGCAAGACGTTTCTGTATATTGGGCACAGCGCTCTGCAGGGTGTTAGCAGAGAGTTTCCCGGGACAGTGAAACCCTATATCAGAGACATTGAGAAGAAGCCCCAACGTTCCTTCCAGGCACTTTCAGTGTGGGTGCCTTCTCCACGTGGTTCCTGGTTTCACTGCAGCTCTGAAGAGAATGTTAGCAAAGAGGTAATCGGGACAGTGCAAACAGTACTCAAAGACAGGGAGAGCAAGCTCTCTCTTGGCACTTTGGATGTGGGACATACAGCGAGATGTTTGCTGCTTTTGCGTTTGGCTGTTGGGAGATTTACAGCACAAAGATATCTAGTTGATTTGAAGCAGTTCCGAGAAAGTCTAAACATAATCCTCACTTTTCCCTCCTGGCACTTTCCCTGTAGGAGATACCGCAAGACGTTTCTGTATATTGGGCACAGCGCTCTGCAGGGTGTTAGCAGAGAGTTTCCCGGGACAGTGAAACCCTATATCAGAGACATTGAGAAGAAGCCCCAACGTTCCTTCCAGGCACTTTCAGTGTGAGTGCCTTCTCCACGTGGTTCCTGGTTTCACTGCAGCTCTGAAGAGAATGTTAGCAAAGAGGTAATCGGGACAGTGCAAACAGTACTCAAAGACAGGGAGAGCAAGCTCTCTCTTGGCACTTTGGATGTGGGACATACAGCGAGATGTTTGCTGCTTTTGCGTTTGGCTGTTGGGAGATTTACAGCACAAAGATATCTAGTTGATTTGAAGCAGTTCCGAGAAAGTCTAAACATAATCCTCACTTTTCCCTCCTGGCACTTTCCCTGTAGGAGATACCGCAAGACGTTTCTGTATATTGGGCACAGCGCTCTGCAGGGTGTTAGCAGAGAGTTTCCCGGGACAGTGAAACCCTATATCAGAGACACTGAGAAGAAGCCCCAACGTTCCTTCCAGGCACTTTCAGTGTGGGTGCCTTCTCGACGTGGTTCCTGGTTTCACAGCAGCTCTGAAGAGAATGTTAGCAAAGAGGTAATCGGGACGACAGTGCAAACAGTACTCAAAGACAGGGAGAGCAAGCTCTCTCTTGGCACTTTGGATGTGGGACATACAGCGAGATGTTTGCTGCTTTTACATTTGGCTGTTGGGAGATTTACAGCACAAAGATATCTAGTTGATTTGAAGCAGTTCCGAGAAAGTCTAAACATAATCCTCACTTTTCCCTCCTGGCACTTTCCCTGTAGGAGATACCGCAAGACGTTTCTGTATATTGGGCACAGCGCTCTGCAGGGTGTTAGCAGAGAGTTTCCCGGGACAGTGAAACCCTATATGAGAGACACTGAGAAGAAGCCCCAACGTTCCTTCCAGGCACTTTCAGTGTGGGTGCCTTCTCCACGTGGTTCCTGGTTTCACTGCAGCTCTGAAGAGAATGTTAGCAAAGAGGTAATCGGGACAGTGCAAACAGTACTCAAAGACAGGGAGAGCAAGCTCTCTCTTGGCACTTTGGATGTGGGACATACAGCGAGATGTTTGCTGCTTTTACATTTGGCTGTTGGGAGATTTACAGCACAAAGATATCTAGTTGATTTGAAGCAGTTCCGAGAAAGTCTAAACATAATCCTCACTTTTCCCTCCTGGCACTTTCCCTGTAGGAGATACCGCAAGACGTTTCTGTATATTGGGCACAGCGCTCTGCAGGGTGTTAGCAGAGAGTTTCCCGGGACAGTGAAACCCTATATGAGAGACACTGAGAAGAAGCCCCAACGTTCCTTCCAGGCACTTTCAGTGTGGGTGCCTTCTCCACGTGGTTCCTGGTTTCACTGCAGCTCTGAAGAGAATGTTAGCAAAGAGGTAATCGGGACAGTGCAAACAGTACTCAAAGACAGGGAGAGCAAGCTCTCTCTTGGCACTTTGGATGTGGGACATACAGCGAGATGTTTCCTGCTTTTACATTTGGCTGTTGGGAGATTTACAGCACAAAGATATCTAGTTGATTTGAAGCAGTTCCGAGAAAGTCTAAACATAATCCTCACTTTTCCCTCCTGGCACTTTCCCTGTAGGAGATACCGCAAGACGTTTCTGTATATTGGGCACAGCGCTCTGCAGGGTGTTAGCAGAGAGTTTCCCGGGACAGTGAAACCCTATATGAGAGACACTGAGAAGAAGCCCCAACGTTCCTTCCAGGCACTTTCAGTGTGGGTGCCTTCTCCACGTGGTTCCTGGTTTCACTGCAGCTCTGAAGAGAATGTTAGCAAAGAGGTAATCGGGACAGTGCAAACAGTACTCAAAGACAGGGAGAGCAAGCTCTCTCTTGGCACTTTGGATGTGGGACATACAGCGAGATGTTTGCTGCTTTTGCGTTTGGCTGTTGGGAGATTTACAGCACAAAGATATCTAGTTGATTTGAAGCAGTTCCGAGAAAGTCTAAACATAATCCTCACTTTTCCCTCCTGGCACTTTCCCTGTAGGAGATACCGCAAGACGTTTCTGTATATTGGGCACAGCGCTCTGCAGGGTGTTAGCAGAGAGTTTCCCGGGACAGTGAAACCCTATATCAGAGACACTGAGAAGAAGCCCCAACGTTCCTTCCAGGCACTTTCAGTGTGGGTGCCTTCTCCACGTGGTTCCTGGTTTCACTGCAGCTCTGAAGAGAATGTTAGCAAAGAGGTAATCGGGACAGTGCAAACAGTACTCAAAGACAGGGAGAGCAAGCTCTCTCTTGGCACTTTGGATGTGGGACATACAGCGAGATGTTTGCTGCTTTTGCGTTTGGCTGTTGGGAGATTTACAGCACAAAGATATCTAGTTGATTTGAAGCAGTTCCGAGAAAGTCTAAACATAATCCTCACTTTTCCCTCCTGGCACTTTCCCTGTAGGAGATACCGCAAGACGTTTCTGTATATTGGGCACAGCGCTCTGCAGGGTGTTAGCAGAGAGTTTCCCGGGACAGTGAAACCCTATATGAGAGACACTGAGAAGAAGCCCCAACGTTCCTTCCAGGCACTTTCAGTGTGGGTGCCTTCTCCACGTGGTTCCTGGTTTCACTGCAGCTCTGAAGAGAATGTTAGCAAAGAGGTAATCGGGACAGCGCAAACAGTACTCAAAGACAGGGAGAGCAAGCTCTCTCTTGGCACTTTGGATGTGGGACATACAGCGAGATGTTTGCTGCTTTTGCGTTTGGCTGTTGGGAGATTTACAGCACAAAGATATCTAGTTGATTTGAAGCAGTTCCGAGAAAGTCTAAACATAATCCTCACTTTTCCCTCCTGGCACTTTCCCTGTAGGAGATACCGCAAGACGTTTCTGTATATTGGGCACAGCGCTCTGCAGGGTGTTAGCAGAGAGTTTCCCGGGACAGTGAAACCCTATATCAGAGACACTGAGAAGAAGCCCCAATGTTCCCTCCAGGCACTTTCAGTGTGGGTGCCTTCTCCACGTGGTTCCTGGTTTCACTGCAGCTCTGAAGAGAATGTTAGCAAAGAGGTAATCGGGACAGCGCAAACAGTACTCAAAGACAGGGAGAGCAAGCTCTCTCTTGGCACTTTGGATGTGGGACATACAGCGAGATGTTTGCTGCTTTTACATTTGGCTGTTGGGAGATTTACAGCACAAAGATATCTAGTTGATTTGAAGCAGTTCCGAGAAAGTCTAAACATAATCCTCACTTTTCCCTCCTGGCACTTTCCCTGTAGGAGATACCGCAAGACGTTTCTGTATATTGGGCACAGCGCTCTGCAGGGTGTTAGCAGAGAGTTTCCCGGGACAGTGAAACCCTATATCAGAGACACTGAGAAGAAGCCCCAACGTTCCTTCCAGGCACTTTCAGTGTGGGTGCCTTCTCCACGTGGTTCCTGGTTTCACTGCAGCTCTGAAGAGAATGTTAGCAAAGAGGTAATCGGGACAGTGCAAACAGTACTCAAAGACAGGGAGAGCAAGCTCTCTCTTGGCACTTTGGATGTGGGACATACAGCGAGATGTTTGCTGCTTTTACATTTGGCTGTTGGGAGATTTACAGCACAAAGATATCTAGTTGATTTGAAGCAGTTCCGAGAAAGTCTAAACATAATCCTCACTTTTCCCTCCTGGCACTTTCCCTGTAGGAGATACCGCAAGACGTTTCTGTATATTGGGCACAGCGCTCTGCAGGGTGTTAGCAGAGAGTTTCCCGGGACAGTGAAACCATATATGAGAGACACTGAGAAGAAGCCCCAACGTTCCTTCCAGGCACTTTCAGTGTGGGTGCCTTCTCCACGTGGTTCCTGGTTTCACTGCAGCTCTGAAGAGAATGTTAGCAAAGAGGTAATCGGGACAGCGCAAACAGTACTCAAAGACAGGGAGAGCAAGCTCTCTCTTGGCACTTTGGATGTGGGACATACAGCGAGATGTTTGCTGCTTTTGCGTTTGGCTGTTGGGAGATTTACAGCACAAAGATATCTAGTTGATTTGAAGCAGTTCCGAGAAAGTCTAAACATAATCCTCACTTTTCCCTCCTGGCACTTTCCCTGTAGGAGATACCGCAAGACGTTTCTGTATATTGGGCACAGCGCTCTGCAGGGTGTTAGCAGAGAGTTTCCCGGGACAGTGAAACCCTATATCAGAGACACTGAGAAGAAGCCCCAATGTTCCCTCCAGGCACTTTCAGTGTGGGTGCCTTCTCCACGTGGTTCCTGGTTTCACTGCAGCTCTGAAGAGAATGTTAGCAAAGAGGTAATCGGGACAGTGCAAACAGTACTCAAAGACAGGGAGAGCAAGCTCTCTCTTGGCACTTTGGATGTGGGACATACAGCGAGATGTTTGCTGCTTTTACATTTGGCTGTTGGGAGATTTACAGCACAAAGATATCTAGTTGATTTGAAGCAGTTCCGAGAAAGTCTAAACATAATCCTCACTTTTCCCTCCTGGCACTTTCCCTGTAGGAGATACCGCAAGACGTTTCTGTATATTGGGCACAGCGCTCTGCAGGGTGTTAGCAGAGAGTTTCCCGGGACAGTGAAACCCTATATGAGAGACACTGAGAAGAAGCCCCAACGTTCCTTCCAGGCACTTTCAGTGTGGGTGCCTTCTCCACGTGGTTCCTGGTTTCACTGCAGCTCTGAAGAGAATGTTAGCAAAGAGGTAATCGGGACAGTGCAAACAGTACTCAAAGACAGGGAGAGCAAGCTCTCTCTTGGCACTTTGGATGTGGGACATACAGCGAGATGTTTGCTGCTTTTACATTTGGCTGTTGGGAGATTTACAGCACAAAGATATCTAGTTGATTTGAAGCAGTTCCGAGAAAGTCTAAACATAATCCTCACTTTTCCCTCCTGGCACTTTCCCTGTAGGAGATACCGCAAGACGTTTCTGTATATTGGGCACAGCGCTCTGCAGGGTGTTAGCAGAGAGTTTCCCGGGACAGTGAAACCCTATATCAGAGACACTGAGAAGAAGCCCCAACGTTCCTTCCAGGCACTTTCAGTGTGGGTGCCTTCTCCACGTGGTTCCTGGTTTCACTGCAGCTCTGAAGAGAATGTTAGCAAAGAGGTAATCGGGACAGTGCAAACAGTACTCAAAGACAGGGAGAGCAAGCTCTCTCTTGGCACTTTGGATGTGGGACATACAGCGAGATGTTTGCTGCTTTTACATTTGGCTGTTGGGAGATTTACAGCACAAAGATATCTAGTTGATTTGAAGCAGTTCCGAGAAAGTCTAAACATAATCCTCACTTTTCCCTCCTGGCACTTTCCCTGTAGGAGATACCGCAAGACGTTTCTGTATATTGGGCACAGCGCTCTGCAGGGTGTTAGCAGAGAGTTTCCCGGGACAGTGAAACCCTATATGAGAGACACTGAGAAGAAGCCCCAACGTTCCTTCCAGGCACTTTCAGTGTGGGTGCCTTCTCCACGTGGTTCCTGGTTTCACTGCAGCTCTGAAGAGAATGTTAGCAAAGAGGTAATCGGGACAGTGCAAACAGTACTCAAAGACAGGGAGAGCAAGCTCTCTCTTGGCACTTTGGATGTGGGACATACAGCGAGATGTTTGCTGCTTTTGCGTTTGGCTGTTGGGAGATTTACAGCACAAAGATATCTAGTTGATTTGAAGCAGTTCCGAGAAAGTCTAAACATAATCCTCACTTTTCCCTCCTGGCACTTTCCCTGTAGGAGATACCGCAAGACGTTTCTGTATATTGGGCACAGCGCTCTGCAGGGTGTTAGCAGAGAGTTTCCCGGGACAGTGAAACCCTATATGAGAGACACTGAGAAGAAGCCCCAACGTTCCTTCCAGGCACTTTCAGTGTGGGTGCCTTCTCCACGTGGTTCCTGGTTTCACTGCAGCTCTGAAGAGAATGTTAGCAAAGAGGTAATCGGGACAGTGCAAACAGTACTCAAAGACAGGGAGAGCAAGCTCTCTCTTGGCACTTTGGATGTGGGACATACAGCGAGATGTTTGCTGCTTTTGCGTTTGGCTGTTGGGAGATTTACAGCACAAAGATATCTAGTTGATTTGAAGCAGTTCCGAGAAAGTCTAAACATAATCCTCACTTTTCCCTCCTGGCACTTTCCCTGTAGGAGATACCGCAAGACGTTTCTGTATATTGGGCACAGCGCTCTGCAGGGTGTTAGCAGAGAGTTTCCCAGGACAGTGAAACCCTATATCAGAGACACTGAGAAGAAGCCCCAACGTTCCTTCCAGGCACTTTCAGTGTGGGTGCCTTCTCCACGTGGTTCCTGGTTTCACAGCAGCTCTGAAGAGAATGTTAGCAAAGAGGTAATCGGGACGACAGTGCAAACAGTACTCAAAGACAGGGAGAGCAAGCTCTCTCTTGGCACTTTGGATGTGGGACATACAGCGAGATGTTTGCTGCTTTTACATTTGGCTGTTGGGAGATTTACAGCACAAAGATATCTAGTTGATTTGAAGCAGTTCTGAGAAAGTCTAAACATAGTCCTCACTTTTCCCTCCTGGCACTTTCCCTGTAGGAAATACCGCAAGACGTTTCTGTATATTGGGCACAGCGCTCTGCAGGGTGTTAGCAGAGAGTTTCCCGGGACAGTGAAACCCTATATCAGAGACATTGAGAAGAAGCCCCAACGTTCCTTCCAGGCACTTTCAGTGTGGGTGCCTTCTCCACGTGGTTCCTGGTTTCACTGCAGCTCTGAAGAGAATGTTAGCAAAGAGGTAATCGGGACAGTGCAAACAGTACTCAAAGACAGGGAGAGCAAGCTCTCTCTTGGCACTTTGGATGTGGGACATACAGCGAGATGTTTGCTGCTTTTGCGTTTGGCTGTTGGGAGATTTACAGCACAAAGATATCTAGTTGATTTGAAGCAGTTCCGAGAAAGTCTAAACATAATCCTCACTTTTCCCTCCTGGCACTTTCCCTGTAGGAGATACCGCAAGACGTTTCTGTATATTGGGCACAGCGCTCTGCAGGGTGTTAGCAGAGAGTTTCCCGGGACAGTGAAACCCTATATCAGAGACATTGAGAAGAAGCCCCAACGTTCCTTCCAGGCACTTTCAGTGTGGGTGCCTTCTCCACGTGGTTCCTGGTTTCACTGCAGCTCTGAAGAGAATGTTAGCAAAGAGGTAATCGGGACAGCGCAAACAGTACTCAAAGACAGGGAGAGCAAGCTCTCTCTTGGCACTTTGGATGTGGGACATACAGCGAGATGTTTGCTGCTTTTGCGTTTGGCTGTTGGGAGATTTACAGCACAAAGATATCTAGTTGATTTGAAGCAGTTCCGAGAAAGTCTAAACATAATCCTCACTTTTCCCTCCTGGCACTTTCCCTGTAGGAGATACCGCAAGACGTTTCTGTATATTGGGCACAGCGCTCTGCAGGGTGTTAGCAGAGAGTTTCCCGGGACAGTGAAACCCTATATCAGAGACACTGAGAAGAAGCCCCAACGTTCCTTCCAGGCACTTTCAGTGTGGGTGCCTTCTCCACGTGGTTCCTGGTTTCACTGCAGCTCTGAAGAGAATGTTAGCAAAGAGGTAATCGGGACAGTGCAAACAGTACTCAAAGACAGGGAGAGCAAGCTCTCTCTTGGCACTTTGGATGTGGGACATACAGCGAGATGTTTGCTGCTTTTGCGTTTGGCTGTTGGGAGATTTACAGCACAAAGATATCTAGTTGATTTGAAGCAGTTCCGAGAAAGTCTAAACATAATCCTCACTTTTCCCTCCTGGCACTTTCCCTGTAGGAGATACCGCAAGACGTTTCTGTATATTGGGCACAGCGCTCTGCAGGGTGTTAGCAGAGAGTTTCCCAGGACAGTGAAACCCTATATCAGAGACACTGAGAAGAAGCCCCAACGTTCCTTCCAGGCACTTTCAGTGTGGGTGCCTTCTCCACGTGGTTCCTGGTTTCACAGCAGCTCTGAAGAGAATGTTAGCAAAGAGGTAATCGGGACGACAGTGCAAACAGTACTCAAAGACAGGGAGAGCAAGCTCTCTCTTGGCACTTTGGATGTGGGACATACAGCGAGATGTTTGCTGCTTTTGCGTTTGGCTGTTGGGAGATTTACAGCACAAAGATATCTAGTTGATTTGAAGCAGTTCCGAGAAAGTCTAAACATAATCCTCACTTTTCCCTCCTGGCACTTTCCCTGTAGGAGATACCGCAAGACGTTTCTGTATATTGGGCACAGCGCTCTGCAGGGTGTTAGCAGAGAGTTTCCCGGGACAGTGAAACCCTATATCAGAGACATTGAGAAGAAGCCCCAATGTTCCTTCCAGGCACTTTCAGTGTGGGTGCCTTCTCGACGTGGTTCCTGGTTTCACAGCAGCTCTGAAGAGAATGTTAGCAAAGAGGTAATCGGGACAGTGCAAACAGTACTCAAAGACAGGGAGAGCAAGCTCTCTCTTGGCACTTTGGATGTGGGACATACAGCGAGATGTTTGCTGCTTTTGCGTTTGGCTGTTGGGAGATTTACAGCACAAAGATATCTAGTTGATTTGAAGCAGTTCCGAGAAAGTCTAAACATAATCCTCACTTTTCCCTCCTGGCACTTTCCCTGTAGGAGATACCGCAAGACGTTTCTGTATATTGGGCACAGCGCTCTGCAGGGTGTTAGCAGAGAGTTTCCCGGGACAGTGAAACCCTATATCAGAGACACTGAGAAGAAGCCCCAACGTTCCTTCCAGGCACTTTCAGTGTGGGTGCCTTCTCCACATGGTTCCTGGTTTCACTGCAGCTCTGAAGAGAATGTTAGCAAAGAGGTAATCGGGACAGTGCAAACAGTACTCAAAGACAGGGAGAGCAAGCTCTCTCTTGGCACTTTGGATGTGGGACATACAGCGAGATGTTTGCTGCTTTTGCGTTTGGCTGTTGGGAGATTTACAGCACAAAGATATCTAGTTGATTTGAAGCAGTTCCGAGAAAGTCTAAACATAATCCTCACTTTTCCCTCCTGGCACTTTCCCTGTAGGAGATACCGCAAGACGTTTCTGTATATTGGGCACAGCGCTCTGCAGGGTGTTAGCAGAGAGTTTCCCGGGACAGTGAAACCCTATATCAGAGACACTGAGAAGAAGCCCCAATGTTCCCTCCAGGCACTTTCAGTGTGGGTGCCTTCTCCACGTGGTTCCTGGTTTCACTGCAGCTCTGAAGAGAATGTTAGCAAAGAGGTAATCGGGACGACAGTGCAAACAGTACTCAAAGACAGGGAGAGCAAGCTCTCTCTTGGCACTTTGGATGTGGGACATACAGCGAGATGTTTGCTGCTTTTACATTTGGCTGTTGGGAGATTTACAGCACAAAGATATCTAGTTGATTTGAAGCAGTTCCGAGAAAGTCTAAACATAATCCTCACTTTTCCCTCCTGGCACTTTCCCTGTAGGAGATACCGCAAGACGTTTCTGTATATTGGGCACAGCGCTCTGCAGGGTGTTAGCAGAGAGTTTCCCGGGACAGTGAAACCCTATATGAGAGACACTGAGAAGAAGCCCCAACGTTCCTTCCAGGCACTTTCAGTGTGGGTGCCTTCTCCACGTGGTTCCTGGTTTCACTGCAGCTCTGAAGAGAATGTTAGCAAAGAGGTAATCGGGACAGTGCAAACAGTACTCAAAGACAGGGAGAGCAAGCTCTCTCTTGGCACTTTGGATGTGGGACATACAGCGAGATGTTTGCTGCTTTTGCGTTTGGCTGTTGGGAGATTTACAGCACAAAGATATCTAGTTGATTTGAAGCAGTTCCGAGAAAGTCTAAACATAATCCTCACTTTTCCCTCCTGGCACTTTCCCTGTAGGAGATACCGCAAGACGTTTCTGTATATTGGGCACAGCGCTCTGCAGGGTGTTAGCAGAGAGTTTCCCAGGACAGTGAAACCCTATATGAGAGACACTGAGAAGAAGCCCCAACGTTCCTTCCAGGCACTTTCAGTGTGGGTGCCTTCTCCACGTGGTTCCTGGTTTCACAGCAGCTCTGAAGAGAATGTTAGCAAAGAGGTAATCGGGACGACAGTGCAAACAGTACTCAAAGACAGGGAGAGCAAGCTCTCTCTTGGCACTTTGGATGTGGGACATACAGCGAGATGTTTGCTGCTTTTACATTTGGCTGTTGGGAGATTTACAGCACAAAGATATCTAGTTGATTTGAAGCAGTTCTGAGAAAGTCTAAACATAGTCCTCACTTTTCCCTCCTGGCACTTTCCCTGTAGGAAATACCGCAAGACGTTTCTGTATATTGGGCACAGCGCTCTGCAGGGTGTTAGCAGAGAGTTTCCCGGGACAGTGAAACCCTATATCAGAGACATTGAGAAGAAGCCCCAACGTTCCTTCCAGGCACTTTCAGTGTGGGTGCCTTCTCCACGTGGTTCCTGGTTTCACTGCAGCTCTGAAGAGAATGTTAGCAAAGAGGTAATCGGGACAGTGCAAACAGTACTCAAAGACAGGGAGAGCAAGCTCTCTCTTGGCACTTTGGATGTGGGACATACAGCGAGATGTTTGCTGCTTTTGCGTTTGGCTGTTGGGAGATTTACAGCACAAAGATATCTAGTTGATTTGAAGCAGTTCCGAGAAAGTCTAAACATAATCCTCACTTTTCCCTCCTGGCACTTTCCCTGTAGGAGATACCGCAAGACGTTTCTGTATATTGGGCACAGCGCTCTGCAGGGTGTTAGCAGAGAGTTTCCCGGGACAGTGAAACCCTATATCAGAGACATTGAGAAGAAGCCCCAACGTTCCTTCCAGGCACTTTCAGTGTGGGTGCCTTCTCCACGTGGTTCCTGGTTTCACTGCAGCTCTGAAGAGAATGTTAGCAAAGAGGTAATCGGGACAGCGCAAACAGTACTCAAAGACAGGGAGAGCAAGCTCTCTCTTGGCACTTTGGATGTGGGACATACAGCGAGATGTTTGCTGCTTTTGCGTTTGGCTGTTGGGAGATTTACAGCACAAAGATATCTAGTTGATTTGAAGCAGTTCCGAGAAAGTCTAAACATAATCCTCACTTTTCCCTCCTGGCACTTTCCCTGTAGGAGATACCGCAAGACGTTTCTGTATATTGGGCACAGCGCTCTGCAGGGTGTTAGCAGAGAGTTTCCCGGGACAGTGAAACCCTATATCAGAGACACTGAGAAGAAGCCCCAACGTTCCTTCCAGGCACTTTCAGTGTGGGTGCCTTCTCCACGTGGTTCCTGGTTTCACTGCAGCTCTGAAGAGAATGTTAGCAAAGAGGTAATCGGGACAGTGCAAACAGTACTCAAAGACAGGGAGAGCAAGCTCTCTCTTGGCACTTTGGATGTGGGACATACAGCGAGATGTTTGCTGCTTTTGCGTTTGGCTGTTGGGAGATTTACAGCACAAAGATATCTAGTTGATTTGAAGCAGTTCCGAGAAAGTCTAAACATAATCCTCACTTTTCCCTCCTGGCACTTTCCCTGTAGGAGATACCGCAAGACGTTTCTGTATATTGGGCACAGCGCTCTGCAGGGTGTTAGCAGAGAGTTTCCCAGGACAGTGAAACCCTATATCAGAGACACTGAGAAGAAGCCCCAACGTTCCTTCCAGGCACTTTCAGTGTGGGTGCCTTCTCCACGTGGTTCCTGGTTTCACTGCAGCTCTGAAGAGAATGTTAGCAAAGAGGTAATCGGGACGACAGTGCAAACAGTACTCAAAGACAGGGAGAGCAAGCTCTCTCTTGGCACTTTGGATGTGGGACATACAGCGAGATGTTTGCTGCTTTTACATTTGGCTGTTGGGAGATTTACAGCACAAAGATATCTAGTTGATTTGAAGCAGTTCTGAGAAAGTCTAAACATAGTCCTCACTTTTCCCTCCTGGCACTTTCCCTGTAGGAAATACCGCAAGACGTTTCTGTATATTGGGCACAGCGCTCTGCAGGGTGTTAGCAGAGAGTTTCCCGGGACAGTGAAACCCTATATCAGAGACATTGAGAAGAAGCCCCAACGTTCCCTCCAGGCACTTTCAGTGTGGGTGCCTTCTCCACGTGGTTCCTGGTTTCACTGCAGCTCTGAAGAGAATGTTAGCAAAGAGGTAATCGGGACAGTGCAAACAGTACTCAAAGACAGGGAGAGCAAGCTCTCTCTTGGCACTTTGGATGTGGGACATACAGCGAGATGTTTGCTGCTTTTGCGTTTGGCTGTTGGGAGATTTACAGCACAAAGATATCTAGTTGATTTGAAGCAGTTCCGAGAAAGTCTAAACATAATCCTCACTTTTCCCTCCTGGCACTTTCCCTGTAGGAGATACCGCAAGACGTTTCTGTATATTGGGCACAGCGCTCTGCAGGGTGTTAGCAGAGAGTTTCCCGGGACAGTGAAACCCTATATCAGAGACACTGAGAAGAAGCCCCAATGTTCCCTCCAGGCACTTTCAGTGTGGGTGCCTTCTCCACGTGGTTCCTGGTTTCACTGCAGCTCTGAAGAGAATGTTAGCAAAGAGGTAATCGGGACAGCGCAAACAGTACTCAAAGACAGGGAGAGCAAGCTCTCTCTTGGCACTTTGGATGTGGGACATACAGCGAGATGTTTGCTGCTTTTACATTTGGCTGTTGGGAGATTTACAGCACAAAGATATCTAGTTGATTTGAAGCAGTTCCGAGAAAGTCTAAACATAATCCTCACTTTTCCCTCCTGGCACTTTCCCTGTAGGAGATACCGCAAGACGTTTCTGTATATTGGGCACAGCGCTCTGCAGGGTGTTAGCAGAGAGTTTCCCGGGACAGTGAAACCCTATATCAGAGACACTGAGAAGAAGCCCCAACGTTCCTTCCAGGCACTTTCAGTGTGGGTGCCTTCTCCACATGGTTCCTGGTTTCACTGCAGCTCTGAAGAGAATGTTAGCAAAGAGGTAATCGGGACAGTGCAAACAGTACTCAAAGACAGGGAGAGCAAGCTCTCTCTTGGCACTTTGGATGTGGGACATACAGCGAGATGTTTGCTGCTTTTGCGTTTGGCTGTTGGGAGATTTACAGCACAAAGATATCTAGTTGATTTGAAGCAGTTCCGAGAAAGTCTAAACATAATCCTCACTTTTCCCTCCTGGCACTTTCCCTGTAGGAGATACCGCAAGACGTTTCTGTATATTGGGCACAGCGCTCTGCAGGGTGTTAGCAGAGAGTTTCCCGGGACAGTGAAACCCTATATCAGAGACACTGAGAAGAAGCCCCAATGTTCCCTCCAGGCACTTTCAGTGTGGGTGCCTTCTCCACGTGGTTCCTGGTTTCACTGCAGCTCTGAAGAGAATGTTAGCAAAGAGGTAATCGGGACGACAGTGCAAACAGTACTCAAAGACAGGGAGAGCAAGCTCTCTCTTGGCACTTTGGATGTGGGACATACAGCGAGATGTTTGCTGCTTTTACATTTGGCTGTTGGGAGATTTACAGCACAAAGATATCTAGTTGATTTGAAGCAGTTCCGAGAAAGTCTAAACATAATCCTCACTTTTCCCTCCTGGCACTTTCCCTGTAGGAGATACCGCAAGACGTTTCTGTATATTGGGCACAGCGCTCTGCAGGGTGTTAGCAGAGAGTTTCCCGGGACAGTGAAACCCTATATCAGAGACACTGAGAAGAAGCCCCAACGTTCCTTCCAGGCACTTTCAGTGTGGGTGCCTTCTCCACATGGTTCCTGGTTTCACTGCAGCTCTGAAGAGAATGTTAGCAAAGAGGTAATCGGGACAGTGCAAACAGTACTCAAAGACAGGGAGAGCAAGCTCTCTCTTGGCACTTTGGATGTGGGACATACAGCGAGATGTTTGCTGCTTTTGCGTTTGGCTGTTGGGAGATTTACAGCACAAAGATATCTAGTTGATTTGAAGCAGTTCCGAGAAAGTCTAAACATAATCCTCACTTTTCCCTCCTGGCACTTTCCCTGTAGGAGATACCGCAAGACGTTTCTGTATATTGGGCACAGCGCTCTGCAGGGTGTTAGCAGAGAGTTTCCCGGGACAGTGAAACCCTATATCAGAGACACTGAGAAGAAGCCCCAATGTTCCCTCCAGGCACTTTCAGTGTGGGTGCCTTCTCCACGTGGTTCCTGGTTTCACTGCAGCTCTGAAGAGAATGTTAGCAAAGAGGTAATCGGGACAGCGCAAACAGTACTCAAAGACAGGGAGAGCAAGCTCTCTCTTGGCACTTTGGATGTGGGACATACAGCGAGATGTTTGCTGCTTTTACATTTGGCTGTTGGGAGATTTACAGCACAAAGATATCTAGTTGATTTGAAGCAGTTCCGAGAAAGTCTAAACATAATCCTCACTTTTCCCTCCTGGCACTTTCCCTGTAGGAGATACCGCAAGACGTTTCTGTATATTGGGCACAGCGCTCTGCAGGGTGTTAGCAGAGAGTTTCCCGGGACAGTGAAACCCTATATCAGAGACATTGAGAAGAAGCCCCAACGTTCCTTCCAGGCACTTTCAGTGTGGGTGCCTTCTCCACGTGGTTCCTGGTTTCACTGCAGCTCTGAAGAGAATGTTAGCAAAGAGGTAATCGGGACAGTGCAAACAGTACTCAAAGACAGGGAGAGCAAGCTCTCTCTTGGCACTTTGGATGTGGGACATACAGCGAGATGTTTGCTGCTTTTGCGTTTGGCTGTTGGGAGATTTACAGCACAAAGATATCTAGTTGATTTGAAGCAGTTCCGAGAAAGTCTAAACATAATCCTCACTTTTCCCTCCTGGCACTTTCCCTGTAGGAGATACCGCAAGACGTTTCTGTATATTGGGCACAGCGCTCTGCAGGGTGTTAGCAGAGAGTTTCCCGGGACAGTGAAACCCTATATCAGAGACACTGAGAAGAAGCCCCAATGTTCCCTCCAGGCACTTTCAGTGTGGGTGCCTTCTCCACGTGGTTCCTGGTTTCACTGCAGCTCTGAAGAGAATGTTAGCAAAGAGGTAATCGGGACAGCGCAAACAGTACTCAAAGACAGGGAGAGCAAGCTCTCTCTTGGCACTTTGGATGTGGGACATACAGCGAGATGTTTGCTGCTTTTACATTTGGCTGTTGGGAGATTTACAGCACAAAGATATCTAGTTGATTTGAAGCAGTTCCGAGAAAGTCTAAACGTAATCCTCACTTTTCCCTCCTGGCACTTTCCCTGTAGGAGATACCGCAAGACGTTTCTGTATATTGGGCACAGCGCTCTGCAGGGTGTTAGCAGAGAGTTTCCCGGGACAGTGAAACCCTATATCAGAGACATTGAGAAGAAGCCCCAACGTTCCTTCCAGGCACTTTCAGTGTGGGTGCCTTCTCCACGTGGTTCCTGGTTTCACTGCAGCTCTGAAGAGAATGTTAGCAAAGAGGGAATCGGGACAGTGCAAACAGTACTCAAAGACAGGGAGAGCAAGCTCTCTCTTGGCACTTTGGATGTGGGACATACAGCGAGATGTTTGCTGCTTTTGCGTTTGGCTGTTGGGAGATTTACAGCACAAAGATATCTAGTTGATTTGAAGCAGTTCCGAGAAAGTCTAAACATAATCCTCACTTTTCCCTCCTGGCACTTTCCCTGTAGGAGACACCGCAAGACGTTTCTGTATATTGGGCACAGCGCTCTGCAGGGTGTTAGCAGAGAGTTTCCCGGGACAGTGAAACCCTATATCAGAGACACTGAGAAGAAGCCCCAACGTTCCCTCCAGGCACTTTCAGTGTGGGTGCCTTCTCCACGTGGTTCCTGGTTTCACTGCAGCTCTGAAGAGAATGTTAGCAAAGAGGTAATCGGGACGACAGTGCAAACAGTACTCAAAGACAGGGAGAGCAAGCTCTCTCTTGGCACTTTGGATGTGGGACATACAGCGAGATGTTTGCTGCTTTTGCGTTTGGCTGTTGGGAGATTTACAGCACAAAGATATCTAGTTGATTTGAAGCAGTTCCGAGAAAGTCTAAACATAATCCTCACTTTTCCCTCCTGGCACTTTCCCTGTAGGAGATACCGCAAGACGTTTCTGTATATTGGGCACAGCGCTCTGCAGGGTGTTAGCAGAGAGTTTCCCGGGACAGTGAAACCCTATATCAGAGACACTGAGAAGAAGCCCCAACGTTCCTTCCAGGCACTTTCAGTGTGGGTGCCTTCTCCACGTGGTTCCTGGTTTCACTGCAGCTCTGAAGAGAATGTTAGCAAAGAGGTAATCGGGACAGCGCAAACAGTACTCAAAGACAGGGAGAGCAAGCTCTCTCTTGGCACTTTGGATGTGGGACATACAGCGAGATGTTTGCTGCTTTTACATTTGGCTGTTGGGAGATTTACAGCACAAAGATATCTAGTTGATTTGAAGCAGTTCCGAGAAAGTCTAAACATAATCCTCACTTTTCCCTCCTGGCACTTTCCCTGTAGGAGATACCGCAAGACGTTTCTGTATATTGGGCACAGCGCTCTGCAGGGTGTTAGCAGAGAGTTTCCCGGGACAGTGAAACCCTATATCAGAGACATTGAGAAGAAGCCCCAACGTTCCTTCCAGGCACTTTCAGTGTGGGTGCCTTCTCCACGTGGTTCCTGGTTTCACTGCAGCTCTGAAGAGAATGTTAGCAAAGAGGTAATCGGGACAGTGCAAACAGTACTCAAAGACAGGGAGAGCAAGCTCTCTCTTGGCACTTTGGATGTGGGACATACAGCGAGATGTTTGCTGCTTTTGCGTTTGGCTGTTGGGAGATTTACAGCACAAAGATATCTAGTTGATTTGAAGCAGTTCCGAGAAAGTCTAAACATAATCCTCACTTTTCCCTCCTGGCACTTTCCCTGTAGGAGATACCGCAAGACGTTTCTGTATATTGGGCACAGCGCTCTGCAGGGTGTTAGCAGAGAGTTTCCCGGGACAGTGAAACCCTATATCAGAGACACTGAGAAGAAGCCCCAATGTTCCCTCCAGGCACTTTCAGTGTGGGTGCCTTCTCCACGTGGTTCCTGGTTTCACTGCAGCTCTGAAGAGAATGTTAGCAAAGAGGTAATCGGGACAGCGCAAACAGTACTCAAAGACAGGGAGAGCAAGCTCTCTCTTGGCACTTTGGATGTGGGACATACAGCGAGATGTTTGCTGCTTTTACATTTGGCTGTTGGGAGATTTACAGCACAAAGATATCTAGTTGATTTGAAGCAGTTCCGAGAAAGTCTAAACATAATCCTCACTTTTCCCTCCTGGCACTTTCCCTGTAGGAGACACCGCAAGACGTTTCTGTATATTGGGCACAGCGCTCTGCAGGGTGTTAGCAGAGAGTTTCCCGGGACAGTGAAACCCTATATCAGAGACACTGAGAAGAAGCCCCAATGTTCCCTCCAGGCACTTTCAGTGTGGGTGCCTTCTCCACGTGGTTCCTGGTTTCACTGCAGCTCTGAAGAGAATGTTAGCAAAGAGGTAATCGGGACGACAGTGCAAACAGTACTCAAAGACAGGGAGAGCAAGCTCTCTCTTGGCACTTTGGATGTGGGACATACAGCGAGATGTTTGCTGCTTTTACATTTGGCTGTTGGGAGATTTACAGCACAAAGATATCTAGTTGATTTGAAGCAGTTCCGAGAAAGTCTAAACATAATCCTCACTTTTCCCTCCTGGCACTTTCCCTGTAGGAGATACCGCAAGACGTTTCTGTATATTGGGCACAGCGCTCTGCAGGGTGTTAGCAGAGAGTTTCCCGGGACAGTGAAACCCTATATCAGAGACATTGAGAAGAAGCCCCAACGTTCCTTCCAGGCACTTTCAGTGTGGGTGCCTTCTCCACGTGGTTCCTGGTTTCACTGCAGCTCTGAAGAGAATGTTCGCAAAGAGGTAATCGGGACAGTGCAAACAGTACTCAAAGACAGGGAGAGCAAGCTCTCTCTTGGCACTTTGGATGTGGGACATACAGCGAGATGTTTGCTGCTTTTGCGTTTGGCTGTTGGGAGATTTACAGCACAAAGATATCTAGTTGATTTGAAGCAGTTCCGAGAAAGTCTAAACATAATCCTCACTTTTCCCTCCTGGCACTTTCCCTGTAGGACATACCGCAAGACGTTTCTGTATATTGGGCACAGCGCTCTGCAGGGTGTTAGCAGAGAGTTTCCCGGGACAGTGAAACCCTATATCAGAGACACTGAGAAGAAGCCCCAACGTTCCTTCCAGGCACTTTCAGTGTGGGTGCCTTCTCCACGTGGTTCCTGGTTTCACTGCAGCTCTGAAGAGAATGTTAGCAAAGAGGTAATCGGGACAGTGCAAACAGTACTCAAAGACAGGGAGAGCAAGCTCTCTCTTGGCACTTTGGATGTGGGACATACAGCGAGATGTTTGCTGCTTTTGCGTTTGGCTGTTGGGAGATTTACAGCACAAAGATATCTAGTTGATTTGAAGCAGTTCCGAGAAAGTCTAAACATAATCCTCACTTTTCCCTCCTGGCACTTTCCCTGTAGGAGATACCGCAAGACGTTTCTGTATATTGGGCACAGCGCTCTGCAGGGTGTTAGCAGAGAGTTTCCCGGGACAGTGAAACCCTATATGAGAGACACTGAGAAGAAGCCCCAACGTTCCTTCCAGGCACTTTCAGTGTGGGTGCCTTCTCGACGTGGTTCCTGGTTTCACAGCAGCTCTGAAGAGAATGTTAGCAAAGAGGTAATCGGGACGACAGTGCAAACAGTACTCAAAGACAGGGAGAGCAAGCTCTCTCTTGGCACTTTGGATGTGGGACATACAGCGAGATGTTTGCTGCTTTTACATTTGGCTGTTGGGAGATTTACAGCACAAAGATATCTAGTTGATTTGAAGCAGTTCCGAGAAAGTCTAAACATAATCCTCACTTTTCCCTCCTGGCACTTTCCCTGTAGGAGATACCGCAAGACGTTTCTGTATATTGGGCACAGCGCTCTGCAGGGTGTTAGCAGAGAGTTTCCCGGGACAGTGAAACCCTATATCAGAGACACTGAGAAGAAGCCCCAACGTTCCTTCCAGGCACTTTCAGTGTGGGTGCCTTCTCCACGTGGTTCCTGGTTTCACTGCAGCTCTGAAGAGAATGTTAGCAAAGAGGTAATCGGGACAGTGCAAACAGTACTCAAAGACAGGGAGAGCAAGCTCTCTCTTGGCACTTTGGATGTGGGACATACAGCGAGATGTTTGCTGCTTTTGCGTTTGGCTGTTGGGAGATTTACAGCACAAAGATATCTAGTTGATTTGAAGCAGTTCCGAGAAAGTCTAAACATAATCCTCACTTTTCCCTCCTGGCACTTTCCCTGTAGGAGATACCGCAAGACGTTTCTGTATATTGGGCACAGCGCTCTGCAGGGTGTTAGCAGAGAGTTTCCCGGGACAGTGAAACCCTATATCAGAGACACTGAGAAGAAGCCCCAACGTTCCTTCCAGGCACTTTCAGTGTGGGTGCCTTCTCGACGTGGTTCCTGGTTTCACAGCAGCTCTGAAGAGAATGTTAGCAAAGAGGTAATCGGGACGACAGTGCAAACAGTACTCAAAGACAGGGAGAGCAAGCTCTCTCTTGGCACTTTGGATGTGGGACATACAGCGAGATGTTTGCTGCTTTTACATTTGGCTGTTGGGAGATTTACAGCACAAAGATATCTAGTTGATTTGAAGCAGTTCCGAGAAAGTCTAAACATAATCCTCACTTTTCCCTCCTGGCACTTTCCCTGTAGGAGATACCGCAAGACGTTTCTGTATATTGGGCACAGCGCTCTGCAGGGTGTTAGCAGAGAGTTTCCCGGGACAGTGAAACCCTATATCAGAGACACTGAGAAGAAGCCCCAACGTTCCTTCCAGGCACTTTCAGTGTGGGTGCCTTCTCCACGTGGTTCCTGGTTTCACTGCAGCTCTGAAGAGAATGTTAGCAAAGAGGTAATCGGGACAGTGCAAACAGTACTCAAAGACAGGGAGAGCAAGCTCTCTCTTGGCACTTTGGATGTGGGACATACAGCGAGATGTTTGCTGCTTTTGCGTTTGGCTGTTGGGAGATTTACAGCACAAAGATATCTAGTTGATTTGAAGCAGTTCCGAGAAAGTCTAAACATAATCCTCACTTTTCCCTCCTGGCACTTTCCCTGTAGGAGATACCGCAAGACGTTTCTGTATATTGGGCACAGCGCTCTGCAGGGTGTTAGCAGAGAGTTTCCCAGGACAGTGAAACCCTATATCAGAGACACTGAGAAGAAGCCCCAATGTTCCCTCCAGGCACTTTCAGTGTGGGTGCCTTCTCCACGTGGTTCCTGGTTTCACTGCAGCTCTGAAGAGAATGTTAGCAAAGAGGTAATCGGGACAGTGCAAACAGTACTCAAAGACAGGGAGAGCAAGCTCTCTCTTGGCACTTTGGATGTGGGACATACAGCGAGATGTTTGCTGCTTTTACATTTGGCTGTTGGGAGATTTACAGCACAAAGATATCTAGTTGATTTGAAGCAGTTCCGAGAAAGTCTAAACATAATCCTCACTTTTCCCTCCTGGCACTTTCCCTGTAGGAGATACCGCAAGACGTTTCTGTATATTGGGCACAGCGCTCTGCAGGGTGTTAGCAGAGAGTTTCCCGGGACAGTGAAACCCTATATCAGAGACATTGAGAAGAAGCCCCAATGTTCCTTCCAGGCACTTTCAGTGTGGGTGCCTTCTCCACGTGGTTCCTGGTTTCACTGCAGCTCTGAAGAGAATGTTAGCAAAGAGGTAATCGGGACAGTGCAAACAGTACTCAAAGACAGGGAGAGCAAGCTCTCTCTTGGCACTTTGGATGTGGGACATACAGCGAGATGTTTGCTGCTTTTGCGTTTGGCTGTTGGGAGATTTACAGCACAAAGATATCTAGTTGATTTGAAGCAGTTCCGAGAAAGTCTAAACATAATCCTCACTTTTCCCTCCTGGCACTTTCCCTGTAGGAGATACCGCAAGACGTTTCTGTATATTGGGCACAGCGCTCTGCAGGGTGTTAGCAGAGAGTTTCCTGGGACAGTGAAACCCTATATCAGAGACACTGAGAAGAAGCCCCAACGTTCCTTCCAGGCACTTTCAGTGTGGGTGCCTTCTCGACGTGGTTCCTGGTTTCACAGCAGCTCTGAAGAGAATGTTAGCAAAGAGGTAATCGGGACGACAGTGCAAACAGTACTCAAAGACAGGGAGAGCAAGCTCTCTCTTGGCACTTTGGATGTGGGACATACAGCGAGATGTTTGCTGCTTTTACATTTGGCTGTTGGGAGATTTACAGCACAAAGATATCTAGTTGATTTGAAGCAGTTCCGAGAAAGTCTAAACATAATCCTCACTTTTCCCTCCTGGCACTTTCCCTGTAGGAGATACCGCAAGACGTTTCTGTATATTGGGCACAGCGCTCTGCAGGGTGTTAGCAGAGAGTTTCCCGGGACAGTGAAACCCTATATCAGAGACACTGAGAAGAAGCCCCAACGTTCCTTCCAGGCACTTTCAGTGTGGGTGCCTTCTCCACGTGGTTCCTGGTTTCACTGCAGCTCTGAAGAGAATGTTAGCAAAGAGGTAATCGGGACAGTGCAAACAGTACTCAAAGACAGGGAGAGCAAGCTCTCTCTTGGCACTTTGGATGTGGGACATACAGCGAGATGTTTGCTGCTTTTGCGTTTGGCTGTTGGGAGATTTACAGCACAAAGATATCTAGTTGATTTGAAGCAGTTCCGAGAAAGTCTAAACATAATCCTCACTTTTCCCTCCTGGCACTTTCCCTGTAGGAGATACCGCAAGACGTTTCTGTATATTGGGCACAGCGCTCTGCAGGGTGTTAGCAGAGAGTTTCCCGGGACAGTGAAACCCTATATCAGAGACACTGAGAAGAAGCCCCAATGTTCCCTCCAGGCACTTTCAGTGTGGGTGCCTTCTCCACGTGGTTCCTGGTTTCACTGCAGCTCTGAAGAGAATGTTAGCAAAGAGGTAATCGGGACAGCGCAAACAGTACTCAAAGACAGGGAGAGCAAGCTCTCTCTTGGCACTTTGGATGTGGGACATACAGCGAGATGTTTGCTGCTTTTACATTTGGCTGTTGGGAGATTTACAGCACAAAGATATCTAGTTGATTTGAAGCAGTTCCGAGAAAGTCTAAACATAATCCTCACTTTTCCCTCCTGGCACTTTCCCTGTAGGAGATACCGCAAGACGTTTCTGTATATTGGGCACAGCGCTCTGCAGGGTGTTAGCAGAGAGTTTCCCGGGACAGTGAAACCCTATATCAGAGACACTGAGAAGAAGCCCCAACGTTCCTTCCAGGCACTTTCAGTGTGGGTGCCTTCTCGACGTGGTTCCTGGTTTCACAGCAGCTCTGAAGAGAATGTTAGCAAAGAGGTAATCGGGACGACAGTGCAAACAGTACTCAAAGACAGGGAGAGCAAGCTCTCTCTTGGCACTTTGGATGTGGGACATACAGCGAGATGTTTGCTGCTTTTACATTTGGCTGTTGGGAGATTTACAGCACAAAGATATCTAGTTGATTTGAAGCAGTTCCGAGAAAGTCTAAACATAATCCTCACTTTTCCCTCCTGGCACTTTCCCTGTAGGAGATACCACAAGACGTTTCTGTATATTGGGCACAGCGCTCTGCAGGGTGTTAGCAGAGAGTTTCCCGGGACAGTGAAACCCTATATCAGAGACACTGAGAAGAAGCCCCAACGTTCCTTCCAGGCACTTTCAGTGTGGGTGCCTTCTCCACGTGGTTCCTGGTTTCACTGCAGCTCTGAAGAGAATGTTAGCAAAGAGGGAATCGGGACAGTGCAAACAGTACTCAAAGACAGGGAGAGCAAGCTCTCTCTTGGCACTTTGGATGTGGGACATACAGCGAGATGTTTGCTGCTTTTGCGTTTGGCTGTTGGGAGATTTACAGCACAAAGATATCTAGTTGATTTGAAGCAGTTCCGAGAAAGTCTAAACATAATCCTCACTTTTCCCTCCTGGCACTTTCCCTGTAGGAGATACCGCAAGACGTTTCTGTATATTGGGCACAGCGCTCTGCAGGGTGTTAGCAGAGAGTTTCCCAGGACAGTGAAACCCTATATCAGAGACACTGAGAAGAAGCCCCAACGTTCCTTCCAGGCACTTTCAGTGTGGGTGCCTTCTCCACGTGGTTCCTGGTTTCACAGCAGCTCTGAAGAGAATGTTAGCAAAGAGGTAATCGGGACGACAGTGCAAACAGTACTCAAAGACAGGGAGAGCAAGCTCTCTCTTGGCACTTTGGATGTGGGACATACAGCGAGATGTTTGCTGCTTTTACATTTGGCTGTTGGGAGATTTACAGCACAAAGATATCTAGTTGATTTGAAGCAGTTCTGAGAAAGTCTAAACATAATCCTCACTTTTCCCTCCTGGCACTTTCCCTGTAGGAGATACCGCAAGACGTTTCTGTATATTGGGCACAGCGCTCTGCAGGGTGTTAGCAGAGAGTTTCCCGGGACAGTGAAACCCTATATCAGAGACATTGAGAAGAAGCCCCAATGTTCCTTCCAGGCACTTTCAGTGTGGGTGCCTTCTCCACGTGGTTCCTGGTTTCACTGCAGCTCTGAAGAGAATGTTAGCAAAGAGGTAATCGGGACAGTGCAAACAGTACTCAAAGACAGGGAGAGCAAGCTCTCTCTTGGCACTTTGGATGTGGGACATACAGCGAGATGTTTGCTGCTTTTGCGTTTGGCTGTTGGGAGATTTACAGCACAAAGATATCTAGTTGATTTGAAGCAGTTCCGAGAAAGTCTAAACATAATCCTCACTTTTCCCTCCTGGCACTTTCCCTGTAGGAGATACCGCAAGACGTTTCTGTATATTGGGCACAGCGCTCTGCAGGGTGTTAGCAGAGAGTTTCCCGGGACAGTGAAACCCTATATCAGAGACACTGAGAAGAAGCCCCAACGTTCCTTCCAGGCACTTTCAGTGTGGGTGCCTTCTCCACATGGTTCCTGGTTTCACTGCAGCTCTGAAGAGAATGTTAGCAAAGAGGTAATCGGGACAGTGCAAACAGTACTCAAAGACAGGGAGAGCAAGCTCTCTCTTGGCACTTTGGATGTGGGACATACAGCGAGATGTTTGCTGCTTTTACATTTGGCTGTTGGGAGATTTACAGCACAAAGATATCTAGTTGATTTGAAGCAGTTCCGAGAAAGTCTAAACATAATCCTCACTTTTCCCTCCTGGCACTTTCCCTGTAGGAGATACCGCAAGACGTTTCTGTATATTGGGCACAGCGCTCTGCAGGGTGTTAGCAGAGAGTTTCCCGGGACAGTGAAACCCTATATCAGAGACACTGAGAAGAAGCCCCAATGTTCCCTCCAGGCACTTTCAGTGTGGGTGCCTTCTCCACGTGGTTCCTGGTTTCACAGCAGCTCTGAAGAGAATGTTAGCAAAGAGGTAATCGGGACGACAGTGCAAACAGTACTCAAAGACAGGGAGAGCAAGCTCTCTCTTGGCACTTTGGATGTGGGACATACAGCGAGATGTTTGCTGCTTTTACATTTGGCTGTTGGGAGATTTACAGCACAAAGATATCTAGTTGATTTGAAGCAGTTCCGAGAAAGTCTAAACATAATCCTCACTTTTCCCTCCTGGCACTTTCCCTGTAGGAGATACCGCAAGACGTTTCTGTATATTGGGCACAGCGCTCTGCAGGGTGTTAGCAGAGAGTTTCCCGGGACAGTGAAACCCTATATCAGAGACATTGAGAAGAAGCCCCAATGTTCCTTCCAGGCACTTTCAGTGTGGGTGCCTTCTCCACGTGGTTCCTGGTTTCACTGCAGCTCTGAAGAGAATGTTAGCAAAGAGGTAATCGGGACAGTGCAAACAGTACTCAAAGACAGGGAGAGCAAGCTCTCTCTTGGCACTTTGGATGTGGGACATACAGCGAGATGTTTGCTGCTTTTGCGTTTGGCTGTTGGGAGATTTACAGCACAAAGATATCTAGTTGATTTGAAGCAGTTCCGAGAAAGTCTAAACATAATCCTCACTTTTCCCTCCTGGCACTTTCCCTGTAGGAGATACCGCAAGACGTTTCTGTATATTGGGCACAGCGCTCTGCAGGGTGTTAGCAGAGAGTTTCCCGGGACAGTGAAACCCTATATCAGAGACACTGAGAAGAAGCCCCAACGTTCCTTCCAGGCACTTTCAGTGTGGGTGCCTTCTCGACGTGGTTCCTGGTTTCACAGCAGCTCTGAAGAGAATGTTAGCAAAGAGGTAATCGGGACAGTGCAAACAGTACTCAAAGACAGGGAGAGCAAGCTCTCTCTTGGCACTTTGGATGTGGGACATACAGCGAGATGTTTGCTGCTTTTGCGTTTGGCTGTTGGGAGATTTACAGCACAAAGATATCTAGTTGATTTGAAGCAGTTCCGAGAAAGTCTAAACATAATCCTCACTTTTCCCTCCTGGCACTTTCCCTGTAGGAGATACCGCAAGACGTTTCTGTATATTGGGCACAGCGCTCTGCAGGGTGTTAGCAGAGAGTTTCCCGGGACAGTGAAACCCTATATCAGAGACACTGAGAAGAAGCCCCAACGTTCCTTCCAGGCACTTTCAGTGTGGGTGCCTTCTCCACGTGGTTCCTGGTTTCACAGCAGCTCTGAAGAGAATGTTAGCAAAGAGGTAATCGGGACGACAGTGCAAACAGTACTCAAAGACAGGGAGAGCAAGCTCTCTCTTGGCACTTTGGATGTGGGACATACAGCGAGATGTTTGCTGCTTTTACATTTGGCTGTTGGGAGATTTACAGCACAAAGATATCTAGTTGATTTGAAGCAGTTCCGAGAAAGTCTAAACATAATCCTCACTTTTCCCTCCTGGCACTTTCCCTGTAGGAGATACCACAAGACGTTTCTGTATATTGGGCACAGCGCTCTGCAGGGTGTTAGCAGAGAGTTTCCCGGGACAGTGAAACCCTATATCAGAGACACTGAGAAGAAGCCCCAACGTTCCTTCCAGGCACTTTCAGTGTGGGTGCCTTCTCCACGTGGTTCCTGGTTTCACTGCAGCTCTGAAGAGAATGTTAGCAAAGAGGGAATCGGGACAGTGCAAACAGTACTCAAAGACAGGGAGAGCAAGCTCTCTCTTGGCACTTTGGATGTGGGACATACAGCGAGATGTTTGCTGCTTTTGCGTTTGGCTGTTGGGAGATTTACAGCACAAAGATATCTAGTTGATTTGAAGCAGTTCCGAGAAAGTCTAAACATAATCCTCACTTTTCCCTCCTGGCACTTTCCCTGTAGGAGATACCGCAAGACGTTTCTGTATATTGGGCACAGCGCTCTGCAGGGTGTTAGCAGAGAGTTTCCCAGGACAGTGAAACCCTATATCAGAGACACTGAGAAGAAGCCCCAACGTTCCTTCCAGGCACTTTCAGTGTGGGTGCCTTCTCGACGTGGTTCCTGGTTTCACAGCAGCTCTGAAGAGTATGTTAGCAAAGAGGTAATCGGGACGACAGTGCAAACAGTACTCAAAGACAGGGAGAGCAAGCTCTCTCTTGGCACTTTGGATGTGGGACATACAGCGAGATGTTTGCTGCTTTTACATTTGGCTGTTGGGAGATTTACAGCACAAAGATATCTAGTTGATTTGAAGCAGTTCTGAGAAAGTCTAAACATAATCCTCACTTTTCCCTCCTGGCACTTTCCCTGTAGGAGATACCGCAAGACGTTTCTGTATATTGGGCACAGCGCTCTGCAGGGTGTTAGCAGAGAGTTTCCCGGGACAGTGAAACCCTATATCAGAGACATTGAGAAGAAGCCCCAATGTTCCTTCCAGGCACTTTCAGTGTGGGTGCCTTCTCCACGTGGTTCCTGGTTTCACTGCAGCTCTGAAGAGAATGTTAGCAAAGAGGTAATCGGGACAGTGCAAACAGTACTCAAAGACAGGGAGAGCAAGCTCTCTCTTGGCACTTTGGATGTGGGACATACAGCGAGATGTTTGCTGCTTTTGCGTTTGGCTGTTGGGAGATTTACAGCACAAAGATATCTAGTTGATTTGAAGCAGTTCCGAGAAAGTCTAAACATAATCCTCACTTTTCCCTCCTGGCACTTTCCCTGTAGGAGATACCGCAAGACGTTTCTGTATATTGGGCACAGCGCTCTGCAGGGTGTTAGCAGAGAGTTTCCCGGGACAGTGAAACCCTATATCAGAGACACTGAGAAGAAGCCCCAACGTTCCTTCCAGGCACTTTCAGTGTGGGTGCCTTCTCCACATGGTTCCTGGTTTCACTGCAGCTCTGAAGAGAATGTTAGCAAAGAGGTAATCGGGACAGTGCAAACAGTACTCAAAGACAGGGAGAGCAAGCTCTCTCTTGGCACTTTGGATGTGGGACATACAGCGAGATGTTTGCTGCTTTTGCGTTTGGCTGTTGGGAGATTTACAGCACAAAGATATCTAGTTGATTTGAAGCAGTTCCGAGAAAGTCTAAACATAATCCTCACTTTTCCCTCCTGGCACTTTCCCTGTAGGAGATACCGCAAGACGTTTCTGTATATTGGGCACAGCGCTCTGCAGGGTGTTAGCAGAGAGTTTCCCAGGACAGTGAAACCCTATATCAGAGACACTGAGAAGAAGCCCCAACGTTCCTTCCAGGCACTTTCAGTGTGGGTGCCTTCTCCACGTGGTTCCTGGTTTCACTGCAGCTCTGAAGAGAATGTTAGCAAAGAGGTAATCGGGACGACAGCGCAAACAGTACTCAAAGACAGGGAGAGCAAGCTCTCTCTTGGCACTTTGGATGTGGGACATACAGCGAGATGTTTGCTGCTTTTGCGTTTGGCTGTTGGGAGATTTACAGCACAAAGATATCTAGTTGATTTGAAGCAGTTCCGAGAAAGTCTAAACATAATCCTCACTTTTCCCTCCTGGCACTTTCCCTGTAGGAGATACCGCAAGACGTTTCTGTATATTGGGCACAGCGCTCTGCAGGGTGTTAGCAGAGAGTTTCCCAGGACAGTGAAACCCTATATCAGAGACACTGAGAAGAAGCCCCAACGTTCCTTCCAGGCACTTTCAGTGTGGGTGCCTTCTCGACGTGGTTCCTGGTTTCACAGCAGCTCTGAAGAGAATGTTAGCAAAGAGGTAATCGGGACGACAGTGCAAACAGTACTCAAAGACAGGGAGAGCAAGCTCTCTCTTGGCACTTTGGATGTGGGACATACAGCGAGATGTTTGCTGCTTTTGCGTTTGGCTGTTGGGAGATTTACAGCACAAAGATATCTAGTTGATTTGAAGCAGTTCCGAGAAAGTCTAAACATAATCCTCACTTTTCCCTCCTGGCACTTTCCCTGTAGGAGATACCGCAAGACGTTTCTGTATATTGGGCACAGCGCTCTGCAGGGTGTTAGCAGAGAGTTTCCCGGGACAGTGAAACCCTATATCAGAGACACTGAGAAGAAGCCCCAACGTTCCTTCCAGGCACTTTCAGTGTGGGTGCCTTCTCCACATGGTTCCTGGTTTCACTGCAGCTCTGAAGAGAATGTTAGCAAAGAGGTAATCGGGACAGTGCAAACAGTACTCAAAGACAGGGAGAGCAAGCTCTCTCTTGGCACTTTGGATGTGGGACATACAGCGAGATGTTTGCTGCTTTTGCGTTTGGCTGTTGGGAGATTTACAGCACAAAGATATCTAGTTGATTTGAAGCAGTTCCGAGAAAGTCTAAACATAATCCTCACTTTTCCCTCCTGGCACTTTCCCTGTAGGAGATACCGCAAGACGTTTCTGTATATTGGGCACAGCGCTCTGCAGGGTGTTAGCAGAGAGTTTCCCGGGACAGTGAAACCCTATATCAGAGACACTGAGAAGAAGCCCCAACGTTCCTTCCAGGCACTTTCAGTGTGGGTGCCTTCTCCACGTGGTTCCTGGTTTCACAGCAGCTCTGAAGAGAATGTTAGCAAAGAGGTAATCGGGACGACAGTGCAAACAGTACTCAAAGACAGGGAGAGCAAGCTCTCTCTTGGCACTTTGGATGTGGGACATACAGCGAGATGTTTGCTGCTTTTACATTTGGCTGTTGGGAGATTTACAGCACAAAGATATCTAGTTGATTTGAAGCAGTTCCGAGAAAGTCTAAACATAATCCTCACTTTTCCCTCCTGGCACTTTCCCTGTAGGAGATACCGCAAGACGTTTCTGTATATTGGGCACAGCGCTCTGCAGGGTGTTAGCAGAGTTTCCCGGGACAGTGAAACCCTATATCAGAGACACTGAGAAGAAGCCCCAACGTTCCTTCCAGGCACTTTCAGTGTGGGTGCCTTCTCCACGTGGTTCCTGGTTTCACTGCAGCTCTGAAGAGAATGTTAGCAAAGAGGTAATCGGGACAGTGCAAACAGTACTCAAAGACAGGGAGAGCAAGCTCTCTCTTGGCACTTTGGATGTGGGACATACAGCGAGATGTTTGCTGCTTTTGCGTTTGGCTGTTGGGAGATTTACAGCACAAAGATATCTAGTTGATTTGAAGCAGTTCCGAGAAAGTCTAAACATAATCCTCACTTTTCCCTCCTGGCACTTTCCCTGTAGGAGATACCGCAAGACGTTTCTGTATATTGGGCACAGCGCTCTGCAGGGTGTTAGCAGAGAGTTTCCCGGGACAGTGAAACCCTATATCAGAGACACTGAGAAGAAGCCCCAATGTTCCCTCCAGGCACTTTCAGTGTGGGTGCCTTCTCCACGTGGTTCCTGGTTTCACTGCAGCTCTGAAGAGAATGTTAGCAAAGAGGGAATCGGGACAGCGCAAACAGTACTCAAAGACAGGGAGAGCAAGCTCTCTCTTGGCACTTTGGATGTGGGACATACAGCGAGATGTTTGCTGCTTTTGCGTTTGGCTGTTGGGAGATTTACAGCACAAAGATATCTAGTTGATTTGAAGCAGTTCCGAGAAAGTCTAAACATAATCCTCACTTTTCCCTCCTGGCACTTTCCCTGTAGGAGATACCGCAAGACGTTTCTGTATATTGGGCACAGCGCTCTGCAGGGTGTTAGCAGAGAGTTTCCCGGGACAGTGAAACCCTATATCAGAGACACTGAGAAGAAGCCCCAACGTTCCTTCCAGGCACTTTCAGTGTGGGTGCCTTCTCCACGTGGTTCCTGGTTTCACAGCAGCTCTGAAGAGAATGTTAGCAAAGAGGTAATCGGGACGACAGTGCAAACAGTACTCAAAGACAGGGAGAGCAAGCTCTCTCTTGGCACTTTGGATGTGGGACATACAGCGAGATGTTTGCTGCTTTTACATTTGGCTGTTGGGAGATTTACAGCACAAAGATATCTAGTTGATTTGAAGCAGTTCCGAGAAAGTCTAAACATAATCCTCACTTTTCCCTCCTGGCACTTTCCCTGTAGGAGATACCGCAAGACGTTTCTGTATATTGGGCACAGCGCTCTGCAGGGTGTTAGCAGAGAGTTTCCCGGCACAGTGAAACCCTATATCAGAGACACTGAGAAGAAGCCCCAATGTTCCCTCCAGGCACTTTCAGTGTGGGTGCCTTCTCCACGTGGTTCCTGGTTTCACTGCAGCTCTGAAGAGAATGTTAGCAAAGAGGTAATCGGGACAGCGCAAACAGTACTCAAAGACAGGGAGAGCAAGCTCTCTCTTGGCACTTTGGATGTGGGACATACAGCGAGATGTTTGCTGCTTTTACATTTGGCTGTTGGGAGATTTACAGCACAAAGATATCTAGTTGATTTGAAGCAGTTCCGAGAAAGTCTAAACATAATCCTCACTTTTCCCTCCTGGCACTTTCCCTGTAGGAGATACCGCAAGACGTTTCTGTATATTGGGCACAGCGCTCTGCAGGGTGTTAGCAGAGAGTTTCCCGGGACAGTGAAACCCTATATCAGAGACACTGAGAAGAAGCCCCAATGTTCCCTCCAGGCACTTTCAGTGTGGGTGCCTTCTCCACGTGGTTCCTGGTTTCACTGCAGCTCTGAAGAGAATGTTAGCAAAGAGGTAATCGGGACAGCGCAAACAGTACTCAAAGACAGGGAGAGCAAGCTCTCTCTTGGCACTTTGGATGTGGGACATACAGCGAGATGTTTGCTGCTTTTACATTTGGCTGTTGGGAGATTTACAGCACAAAGATATCTAGTTGATTTGAAGCAGTTCCGAGAAAGTCTAAACATAATCCTCACTTTTCCCTCCTGGCACTTTCCCTGTAGGAGATACCGCAAGACGTTTCTGTATATTGGGCACAGCGCTCTGCAGGGTGTTAGCAGAGAGTTTCCCGGGACAGTGAAACCCTATATCAGAGACACTGAGAAGAAGCCCCAATGTTCCTTCCAGGCACTTTCAGTGTGGGTGCCTTCTCCACGTGGTTCCTGGTTTCACTGCAGCTCTGAAGAGAATGTTAGCAAAGAGGTAATCGGGACAGTGCAAACAGTACTCAAAGACAGGGAGAGCAAGCTCTCTCTTGGCACTTTGGATGTGGGACATACAGCGAGATGTTTGCTGCTTTTGCGTTTGGCTGTTGGGAGATTTACAGCACAAAGATATCTAGTTGATTTGAAGCAGTTCCGAGAAAGTCTAAACATAATCCTCACTTTTCCCTCCTGGCACTTTCCCTGTAGGAGATACCGCAAGACGTTTCTGTATATTGGGCACAGCGCTCTGCAGGGTGTTAGCAGAGAGTTTCCCGGGACAGTGAAACCCTATATCAGAGACACTGAGAAGAAGCCCCAACGTTCCTTCCAGGCACTTTCAGTGTGGGTGCCTTCTCCACATGGTTCCTGGTTTCACTGCAGCTCTGAAGAGAATGTTAGCAAAGAGGTAATCGGGACAGTGCAAACAGTACTCAAAGACAGGGAGAGCAAGCTCTCTCTTGGCACTTTGGATGTGGGACATACAGCGAGATGTTTGCTGCTTTTGCGTTTGGCTGTTGGGAGATTTACAGCACAAAGATATCTAGTTGATTTGAAGCAGTTCCGAGAAAGTCTAAACATAATCCTCACTTTTCCCTCCTGGCACTTTCCCTGTAGGAGATACCGCAAGACGTTTCTGTATATTGGGCACAGCGCTCTGCAGGGTGTTAGCAGAGAGTTTCCCAGGACAGTGAAACCCTATATCAGAGACACTGAGAAGAAGCCCCAACGTTCCTTCCAGGCACTTTCAGTGTGGGTGCCTTCTCCACGTGGTTCCTGGTTTCACTGCAGCTCTGAAGAGAATGTTAGCAAAGAGGTAATCGGGACGACAGCGCAAACAGTACTCAAAGACAGGGAGAGCAAGCTCTCTCTTGGCACTTTGGATGTGGGACATACAGCGAGATGTTTGCTGCTTTTGCGTTTGGCTGTTGGGAGATTTACAGCACAAAGATATCTAGTTGATTTGAAGCAGTTCCGAGAAAGTCTAAACATAATCCTCACTTTTCCCTCCTGGCACTTTCCCTGTAGGAGATACCGCAAGACGTTTCTGTATATTGGGCACAGCGCTCTGCAGGGTGTTAGCAGAGAGTTTCCCAGGACAGTGAAACCCTATATCAGAGACACTGAGAAGAAGCCCCAACGTTCCTTCCAGGCACTTTCAGTGTGGGTGCCTTCTCGACGTGGTTCCTGGTTTCACAGCAGCTCTGAAGAGAATGTTAGCAAAGAGGTAATCGGGACGACAGTGCAAACAGTACTCAAAGACAGGGAGAGCAAGCTCTCTCTTGGCACTTTGGATGTGGGACATACAGCGAGATGTTTGCTGCTTTTGCGTTTGGCTGTTGGGAGATTTACAGCACAAAGATATCTAGTTGATTTGAAGCAGTTCCGAGAAAGTCTAAACATAATCCTCACTTTTCCCTCCTGGCACTTTCCCTGTAGGAGATACCGCAAGACGTTTCTGTATATTGGGCACAGCGCTCTGCAGGGTGTTAGCAGAGAGTTTCCCGGGACAGTGAAACCCTATATCAGAGACACTGAGAAGAAGCCCCAACGTTCCTTCCAGGCACTTTCAGTGTGGGTGCCTTCTCCACATGGTTCCTGGTTTCACTGCAGCTCTGAAGAGAATGTTAGCAAAGAGGTAATCGGGACAGTGCAAACAGTACTCAAAGACAGGGAGAGCAAGCTCTCTCTTGGCACTTTGGATGTGGGACATACAGCGAGATGTTTGCTGCTTTTGCGTTTGGCTGTTGGGAGATTTACAGCACAAAGATATCTAGTTGATTTGAAGCAGTTCCGAGAAAGTCTAAACATAATCCTCACTTTTCCCTCCTGGCACTTTCCCTGTAGGAGATACCGCAAGACGTTTCTGTATATTGGGCACAGCGCTCTGCAGGGTGTTAGCAGAGAGTTTCCCGGGACAGTGAAACCCTATATCAGAGACACTGAGAAGAAGCCCCAACGTTCCTTCCAGGCACTTTCAGTGTGGGTGCCTTCTCCACGTGGTTCCTGGTTTCACAGCAGCTCTGAAGAGAATGTTAGCAAAGAGGTAATCGGGACGACAGTGCAAACAGTACTCAAAGACAGGGAGAGCAAGCTCTCTCTTGGCACTTTGGATGTGGGACATACAGCGAGATGTTTGCTGCTTTTACATTTGGCTGTTGGGAGATTTACAGCACAAAGATATCTAGTTGATTTGAAGCAGTTCCGAGAAAGTCTAAACATAATCCTCACTTTTCCCTCCTGGCACTTTCCCTGTAGGAGATACCGCAAGACGTTTCTGTATATTGGGCACAGCGCTCTGCAGGGTGTTAGCAGAGTTTCCCGGGACAGTGAAACCCTATATCAGAGACACTGAGAAGAAGCCCCAACGTTCCTTCCAGGCACTTTCAGTGTGGGTGCCTTCTCCACGTGGTTCCTGGTTTCACTGCAGCTCTGAAGAGAATGTTAGCAAAGAGGTAATCGGGACAGTGCAAACAGTACTCAAAGACAGGGAGAGCAAGCTCTCTCTTGGCACTTTGGATGTGGGACATACAGCGAGATGTTTGCTGCTTTTGCGTTTGGCTGTTGGGAGATTTACAGCACAAAGATATCTAGTTGATTTGAAGCAGTTCCGAGAAAGTCTAAACATAATCCTCACTTTTCCCTCCTGGCACTTTCCCTGTAGGAGATACCGCAAGACGTTTCTGTATATTGGGCACAGCGCTCTGCAGGGTGTTAGCAGAGAGTTTCCCGGGACAGTGAAACCCTATATCAGAGACACTGAGAAGAAGCCCCAATGTTCCCTCCAGGCACTTTCAGTGTGGGTGCCTTCTCCACGTGGTTCCTGGTTTCACTGCAGCTCTGAAGAGAATGTTAGCAAAGAGGGAATCGGGACAGCGCAAACAGTACTCAAAGACAGGGAGAGCAAGCTCTCTCTTGGCACTTTGGATGTGGGACATACAGCGAGATGTTTGCTGCTTTTGCGTTTGGCTGTTGGGAGATTTACAGCACAAAGATATCTAGTTGATTTGAAGCAGTTCCGAGAAAGTCTAAACATAATCCTCACTTTTCCCTCCTGGCACTTTCCCTGTAGGAGATACCGCAAGACGTTTCTGTATATTGGGCACAGCGCTCTGCAGGGTGTTAGCAGAGAGTTTCCCGGGACAGTGAAACCCTATATCAGAGACACTGAGAAGAAGCCCCAACGTTCCTTCCAGGCACTTTCAGTGTGGGTGCCTTCTCCACGTGGTTCCTGGTTTCACAGCAGCTCTGAAGAGAATGTTAGCAAAGAGGTAATCGGGACGACAGTGCAAACAGTACTCAAAGACAGGGAGAGCAAGCTCTCTCTTGGCACTTTGGATGTGGGACATACAGCGAGATGTTTGCTGCTTTTACATTTGGCTGTTGGGAGATTTACAGCACAAAGATATCTAGTTGATTTGAAGCAGTTCCGAGAAAGTCTAAACATAATCCTCACTTTTCCCTCCTGGCACTTTCCCTGTAGGAGATACCGCAAGACGTTTCTGTATATTGGGCACAGCGCTCTGCAGGGTGTTAGCAGAGAGTTTCCCGGCACAGTGAAACCCTATATCAGAGACACTGAGAAGAAGCCCCAATGTTCCCTCCAGGCACTTTCAGTGTGGGTGCCTTCTCCACGTGGTTCCTGGTTTCACTGCAGCTCTGAAGAGAATGTTAGCAAAGAGGTAATCGGGACAGCGCAAACAGTACTCAAAGACAGGGAGAGCAAGCTCTCTCTTGGCACTTTGGATGTGGGACATACAGCGAGATGTTTGCTGCTTTTACATTTGGCTGTTGGGAGATTTACAGCACAAAGATATCTAGTTGATTTGAAGCAGTTCCGAGAAAGTCTAAACATAATCCTCACTTTTCCCTCCTGGCACTTTCCCTGTAGGAGATACCGCAAGACGTTTCTGTATATTGGGCACAGCGCTCTGCAGGGTGTTAGCAGAGAGTTTCCCGGGACAGTGAAACCCTATATCAGAGACACTGAGAAGAAGCCCCAATGTTCCCTCCAGGCACTTTCAGTGTGGGTGCCTTCTCCACGTGGTTCCTGGTTTCACTGCAGCTCTGAAGAGAATGTTAGCAAAGAGGTAATCGGGACAGCGCAAACAGTACTCAAAGACAGGGAGAGCAAGCTCTCTCTTGGCACTTTGGATGTGGGACATACAGCGAGATGTTTGCTGCTTTTACATTTGGCTGTTGGGAGATTTACAGCACAAAGATATCTAGTTGATTTGAAGCAGTTCCGAGAAAGTCTAAACATAATCCTCACTTTTCCCTCCTGGCACTTTCCCTGTAGGAGATACCGCAAGACGTTTCTGTATATTGGGCACAGCGCTCTGCAGGGTGTTAGCAGAGAGTTTCCCGGGACAGTGAAACCCTATATCAGAGACACTGAGAAGAAGCCCCAACGTTCCTTCCAGGCACTTTCAGTGTGGGTGCCTTCTCCACATGGTTCCTGGTTTCACAGCAGCTCTGAAGAGAATGTTAGCAAAGAGGTAATCGGGACGACAGTGCAAACAGTACTCAAAGACAGGGAGAGCAAGCTCTCTCTTGGCACTTTGGATGTGGGACATACAGCGAGATGTTTGCTGCTTTTACATTTGGCTGTTGGGAGATTTACAGCACAAAGATATCTAGTTGATTTGAAGCAGTTCCGAGAAAGTCTAAACATAATCCTCACTTTTCCCTCCTGGCACTTTCCCTGTAGGAGATACCGCAAGACGTTTCTGTATATTGGGCACAGCGCTCTGCAGGGTGTTAGCAGAGAGTTTCCCGGGACAGTGAAACCCTATATCAGAGACACTGAGAAGAAGCCCCAATGTTCCCTCCAGGCACTTTCAGTGTGGGTGCCTTCTCCACGTGGTTCCTGGTTTCACTGCAGCTCTGAAGAGAATGTTAGCAAAGAGGTAATCGGGACAGCGCAAACAGTACTCAAAGACAGGGAGAGCAAGCTCTCTCTTGGCACTTTGGATGTGGGACATACAGCGAGATGTTTGCTGCTTTTACATTTGGCTGTTGGGAGATTTACAGCACAAAGATATCTAGTTGATTTGAAGCAGTTCCGAGAAAGTCTAAACATAATCCTCACTTTTCCCTCCTGGCACTTTCCCTGTAGGAGATACCGCAAGACGTTTCTGTATATTGGGCACAGCGCTCTGCAGGGTGTTAGCAGAGAGTTTCCCGGGACAGTGAAACCCTATATCAGAGACATTGAGAAGAAGCCCCAACGTTCCTTCCAGGCACTTTCAGTGTGGGTGCCTTCTCCACGTGGTTCCTGGTTTCACTGCAGCTCTGAAGAGAATGTTAGCAAAGAGGTAATCGGGACAGCGCAAACAGTACTCAAAGACAGGGAGAGCAAGCTCTCTCTTGGCACTTTGGATGTGGGACATACAGCGAGATGTTTGCTGCTTTTACATTTGGCTGTTGGGAGATTTACAGCACAAAGATATCTAGTTGATTTGAAGCAGTTCCGAGAAAGTCTAAACATAATCCTCACTTTTCCCTCCTGGCACTTTCCCTGTAGGAGATACCGCAAGACGTTTCTGTATATTGGGCACAGCGCTCTGCAGGGTGTTAGCAGAGAGTTTCCCGGGACAGTGAAACCCTATATCAGAGACACTGAGAAGAAGCCCCAATGTTCCCTCCAGGCACTTTCAGTGTGGGTGCCTTCTCCACGTGGTTCCTGGTTTCACTGCAGCTCTGAAGAGAATGTTAGCAAAGAGGTAATCGGGACAGTGCAAACAGTACTCAAAGACAGGGAGAGCAAGCTCTCTCTTGGCACTTTGGATGTGGGACATACAGCGAGATGTTTGCTGCTTTTGCGTTTGGCTGTTGGGAGATTTACAGCACAAAGATATCTAGTTGATTTGAAGCAGTTCCGAGAAAGTCTAAACATAATCCTCACTTTTCCCTCCTGGCACTTTCCCTGTAGGAGATACCGCAAGACGTTTCTGTATATTGGGCACAGCGCTCTGCAGGGTGTTAGCAGAGAGTTTCCCGGGACAGTGAAACCCTATATCAGAGACACTGAGAAGAAGCCCCAACGTTCCTTCCAGGCACTTTCAGTGTGGGTGCCTTCTCCACGTGGTTCCTGGTTTCACTGCAGCTCTGAAGAGAATGTTAGCAAAGAGGTAATCGGGACAGTGCAAACAGTACTCAAAGACAGGGAGAGCAAGCTCTCTCTTGGCACTTTGGATGTGGGACATACAGCGAGATGTTTGCTGCTTTTGCGTTTGGCTGTTGGGAGATTTACAGCACAAAGATATCTAGTTGATTTGAAGCAGTTCCGAGAAAGTCTAAACATAATCCTCACTTTTCCCTCCTGGCACTTTCCCTGTAGGAGATACCGCAAGACGTTTCTGTATATTGGGCACAGCGCTGTGCAGGGTGTTAGCAGAGAGTTTCCCGGGACAGTGAAACCCTATATCAGAGACACTGAGAAGAAGCCCCAACGTTCCTTCCAGGCACTTTCAGTGTGGGTGCCTTCTCCACGTGGTTCCTGGTTTCACTGCAGCTCTGAAGAGAATGTTAGCAAAGAGGTAATCGGGACAGTGCAAACAGTACTCAAAGACAGGGAGAGCAAGCTCTCTCTTGGCACTTTGGATGTGGGACATACAGCGAGATGTTTGCTGCTTTTACATTTGGCTGTTGGGAGATTTACAGCACAAAGATATCTAGTTGATTTGAAGCAGTTCCGAGAAAGTCTAAACATAATCCTCACTTTTCCCTCCTGGCACTTTCCCTGTAGGAGATACCGCAAGACATTTCTGTATATTGGGCACAGCGCTCTGCAGGGTGTTAGCAGAGAGTTTCCCGGGACAGTGAAACCCTATATCAGAGACACTGAGAAGAAGCCCCAACGTTCCTTCCAGGCACTTTCAGTGTGGGTGCCTTCTCCACGTGGTTCCTGGTTTCACTGCAGCTCTGAAGAGAATGTTAGCAAAGAGGTAATCGGGACAGTGCAAACAGTACTCAAAGACAGGGAGAGCAAGCTCTCTCTTGGCACTTTGGATGTGGGACATACAGCGAGATGTTTGCTGCTTTTACATTTGGCTGTTGGGAGATTTACAGCACAAAGATATCTAGTTGATTTGAAGCAGTTCCGAGAAAGTCTAAACATAATCCTCACTTTTCCCTCCTGGCACTTTCCCTGTAGGAGATACCGCAAGACGTTTCTGTATATTGGGCACAGCGCTGTGCAGGGTGTTAGCAGAGAGTTTCCCGGGACAGTGAAACCCTATATCAGAGACACTGAGAAGAAGCCCCAACGTTCCTTCCAGGCACTTTCAGTGTGGGTGCCTTCTCCACGTGGTTCCTGGTTTCACTGCAGCTCTGAAGAGAATGTTAGCAAAGAGGTAATCGGGACAGCGCAAACAGTACTCAAAGACAGGGAGAGCAAGCTCTCTCTTGGCACTTTGGATGTGGGACATACAGCGAGATGTTTGCTGCTTTTACATTTGGCTGTTGGGAGATTTACAGCACAAAGATATCTAGTTGATTTGAAGCAGTTCCGAGAAAGTCTAAACATAATCCTCACTTTTCCCTCCTGGCACTTTCCCTGTAGGGGATACCGCAAGACATTTCTGTATATTGGGCACAGCGCTCTGCAGGGTGTTAGCAGAGAGTTTCCCGGGACAGTGAAACCCTATATCAGAGACACTGAGAAGAAGCCCCAACGTTCCTTCCAGGCACTTTCAGTGTGGGTGCCTTCTCCACGTGGTTCCTGGTTTCACTGCAGCTCTGAAGAGAATGTTAGCAAAGAGGTAATCGGGACAGTGCAAACAGTACTCAAAGACAGGGAGAGCAAGCTCTCTCTTGGCACTTTGGATGTGGGACATACAGCGAGATGTTTGCTGCTTTTACATTTGGCTGTTGGGAGATTTACAGCACAAAGATATCTAGTTGATTTGAAGCAGTTCCGAGAAAGCCTAAACATAATCCTCACTTTTCCCTCCTGGCACTTTCCCTGTAGGAGATACCGCAAGACATTTCTGTATATTGGGCACAGCGCTCTGCAGGGTGTTAGCAGAGAGTTTCCCGGGACAGTGAAACCCTATATCAGAGACACTGAGAAGAAGCCCCAATGTTCCCTCCAGGCACTTTCAGTGTGGGTGCCTTCTCCACGTGGTTCCTGGTTTCACTGCAGCTCTGAAGAGAATGTTAGCAAAGAGGTAATCGGGACAGTGCAAACAGTACTCAAAGACAGGGAGAGCAAGCTCTACATTACTCTCTTGGCACTTTGGATGTGGGACATACAGCGAGATGTTTGCTGCTTTTGCGTTTGGCTGTTGGGAGATTTACAGCACAAAGATATCTAGTTGATTTGAAGCAGTTCCGAGAAAGTCTAAACATAATCCTCACTTTTCCCTCCTGGCACTTTCCCTGTAGGAGATACCGCAAGACGTTTCTGTATATTGGGCACAGCGCTCTGCAGGGTGTTAGCAGAGAGTTTCCCGGGACAGTGAAACCCTATATCAGAGACACTGAGAAGAAGCCCCAACGTTCCTTCCAGGCACTTTCAGTGTGGGTGCCTTCTCCACGTGGTTCCTGGTATCACTGCAGCTCTGAAGAGAATGTTAGCAAAGAGGTAATCGGGACAGTGCAAACAGTACTCAAAGACAGGGAGAGCAAGCTCTCTCTTGGCACTTTGGATGTGGGACATACAGCGAGATGTTTGCTGCTTTTGCGTTTGGCTGTTGGGAGATTTACAGCACAAAGATATCTAGTTGATTTGAAGCAGTTCCGAGAAAGTCTAAACATAATCCTCACTTTTCCCTCCTGGCACTTTCCCTGTAGGAGATACCGCAAGACGTTTCTGTATATTGGGCACAGCGCTGTGCAGGGTGTTAGCAGAGAGTTTCCCGGGACAGTGAAACCCTATATCAGAGACACTGAGAAGAAGCCCCAACGTTCCTTCCAGGCACTTTCAGTGTGGGTGCCTTCTCCACGTGGTTCCTGGTTTCACTGCAGCTCTGAAGAGAATGTTAGCAAAGAGGTAATCGGGACAGTGCAAACAGTACTCAAAGACAGGGAGAGCAAGCTCTCTCTTGGCACTTTGGATGTGGGACATACAGCGAGATGTTTGCTGCTTTTACATTTGGCTGTTGGGAGATTTACAGCACAAAGATATCTAGTTGATTTGAAGCAGTTCCGAGAAAGTCTAAACATAATCCTCACTTTTCCCTCCTGGCACTTTCCCTGTAGGAGATACCGCAAGACGTTTCTGTATATTGGGCACAGCGCTGTGCAGGGTGTTAGCAGAGAGTTTCCCGGGACAGTGAAACCCTATATCAGAGACACTGAGAAGAAGCCCCAACGTTCCTTCCAGGCACTTTCAGTGTGGGTGCCTTCTCCACGTGGTTCCTGGTTTCACTGCAGCTCTGAAGAGAATGTTAGCAAAGAGGTAATCGGGACAGCGCAAACAGTACTCAAAGACAGGGAGAGCAAGCTCTCTCTTGGCACTTTGGATGTGGGACATACAGCGAGATGTTTGCTGCTTTTACATTTGGCTGTTGGGAGATTTACAGCACAAAGATATCTAGTTGATTTGAAGCAGTTCCGAGAAAGTCTAAACATAATCCTCACTTTTCCCTCCTGGCACTTTCCCTGTAGGGGATACCGCAAGACATTTCTGTATATTGGGCACAGCGCTCTGCAGGGTGTTAGCAGAGAGTTTCCCGGGACAGTGAAACCCTATATCAGAGACACTGAGAAGAAGCCCCAACGTTCCTTCCAGGCACTTTCAGTGTGGGTGCCTTCTCCACGTGGTTCCTGGTTTCACTGCAGCTCTGAAGAGAATGTTAGCAAAGAGGTAATCGGGACAGTGCAAACAGTACTCAAAGACAGGGAGAGCAAGCTCTCTCTTGGCACTTTGGATGTGGGACATACAGCGAGATGTTTGCTGCTTTTACATTTGGCTGTTGGGAGATTTACAGCACAAAGATATCTAGTTGATTTGAAGCAGTTCCGAGAAAGCCTAAACATAATCCTCACTTTTCCCTCCTGGCACTTTCCCTGTAGGAGATACCGCAAGACATTTCTGTATATTGGGCACAGCGCTCTGCAGGGTGTTAGCAGAGAGTTTCCCGGGACAGTGAAACCCTATATCAGAGACACTGAGAAGAAGCCCCAATGTTCCCTCCAGGCACTTTCAGTGTGGGTGCCTTCTCCACGTGGTTCCTGGTTTCACTGCAGCTCTGAAGAGAATGTTAGCAAAGAGGTAATCGGGACAGTGCAAACAGTACTCAAAGACAGGGAGAGCAAGCTCTACATTACTCTCTTGGCACTTTGGATGTGGGACATACAGCGAGATGTTTGCTGCTTTTGCGTTTGGCTGTTGGGAGATTTACAGCACAAAGATATATAGTTCATTTGAAGCAGTTCCGAGAAAGTCTAAGCATAATCCTCACTTTTCCCACCTGGCACTTTCCCTGTAGGGGATACCGCAAGACGTTTCTGTATATTGGGCACAGCGCTCTGCAGGGTGTTAGCAGAGACTTTCCCGGGACAGTGAAACCCTATGTCAGAGACACTGAGAAGAAGCCCCAATGTTCCCTCCAGGCACTTTCAGTGTGGGTGCCTTCTCCACGTGGTTCCTGGTTTCACTGCAGCTCTGAAGAGAATGTTAGCAAAGGGGTAATCGGGACAGCGCAAACAGTACTCAAAGACAGGGAGAGCAAGCTCTCTCTTGGCACTTTGGATGTGGGACATACAGCGAGATGTTTGCTGCTTTTACATTTGGCTGTTGGGAGATTTACAGCACAAAGATATCTAGTTGATTTGAAGCAGTTCCAAGAAAGTCTAAACATAATCCTCACTTTTCCCTCCTGGCACTTTCCCTGTAGGAGATACCGCAAGACGTTTCTGTATATTGGGCACAGCGCTCTGCAGGGTGTTAGCAGAGAGTTTCCCGGGACAGTGAAACCCTATATCAGAGACACTGAGAAGAAGCCCCAACGTTCCTTCCAGGCACTTTCAGTGTGGGTGCCTTCTCCACGTGGTTCCTGGTTTCACTGCAGCTCTGAAGAGAATGTTAGCAAAGAGGTAATCGGGACAGTGCAAACAGTACTCAAAGACAGGGAGAGCAAGCTCTCTCTTGGCACTTTGGATGTGGGACATACAGCGAGATGTTTGCTGCTTTTACATTTGGCTGTTGGGAGATTTACAGCACAAAGATATCTAGTTGATTTGAAGCAGTTCCGAGAAAGCCTAAACATAATCCTCACTTTTCCCTCCTGGCACTTTCCCTGTAGGAGATACCGCAAGACATTTCTGTATATTGGGCACAGCGCTCTGCAGGGTGTTAGCAGAGAGTTTCCCGGGACAGTGAAACCCTATATCAGAGACACTGAGAAGAAGCCCCAATGTTCCCTCCAGGCACTTTCAGTGTGGGTGCCTTCTCCACGTGGTTCCTGGTTTCACTGCAGCTCTGAAGAGAATGTTAGCAAAGAGGTAATCGGGACAGTGCAAACAGTACTCAAAGACAGGGAGAGCAAGCTCTACATTACTCTCTTGGCACTTTGGATGTGGGACATACAGCGAGATGTTTGCTGCTTTTGCGTTTGGCTGTTGGGAGATTTACAGCACAAAGATATATAGTTCATTTGAAGCAGTTCCGAGAAAGTCTAAGCATAATCCTCACTTTTCCCACCTGGCACTTTCCCTGTAGGGGATACCGCAAGACGTTTCTGTATATTGGGCACAGCGCTCTGCAGGGTGTTAGCAGAGACTTTCCCGGGACAGTGAAACCCTATGTCAGAGACACTGAGAAGAAGCCCCAATGTTCCCTCCAGGCACTTTCAGTGTGGGTGCCTTCTCCACGTGGTTCCTGGTTTCACTGCAGCTCTGAAGAGAATGTTAGCAAAGGGGTAATCGGGACAGCGCAAACAGTACTCAAAGACAGGGAGAGCAAGCTCTCTCTTGGCACTTTGGATGTGGGACATACAGCGAGATGTTTGCTGCTTTTACATTTGGCTGTTGGGAGATTTACAGCACAAAGATATCTAGTTGATTTGAAGCAGTTCCAAGAAAGTCTAAACATAATCCTCACTTTTCCCTCCTGGCACTTTCCCTGTAGGAGATACCGCAAGACGTTTCTGTATATTGGGCACAGCGCTGTGCAGGGTGTTACCAGAGAGTTTCCCGGGACAGTGAAACCCTATATCAGAGACACTGAGAAGAAGCCCCAATGTTCCCTCCAGGCACTTTCAGTGTGGGTGCCTTCTCCACGTGGTTCCTGGTTTCACTGCAGCTCTGAAGAGAATGTTAGCAAAGAGGTAATCGGGACAGTGCAAACAGTACTCAAAGACAGGGAGAGCAAGCTCTCTCTTGGCACTTTGGATGTGGGACATACAGCGAGATGTTTGCTGCTTTTGCGTTTGGCTGTTGGGAGATTTACAGCACAAAGATATCTAGTTGATTTGAAGCAGTTCCGAGAAAGTCTAAACATAATCCTCACTTTTCCCTCCTGGCACTTTCCCTGTAGGAGATACCGCAAGACGTTTCTGTATATTGGGCACAGCGCTCTGCAGGGTGTTAGCAGAGAGTTTCCCGGGACAGTGAAACCCTATATCAGAGACACTGAGAAGAAGCCCCAACGTTCCTTCCAGGCACTTTCAGTGTGGGTGCCTTCTCCACGTGGTTCCTGGTTTCACTGCAGCTCTGAAGAGAATGTTAGCAAAGAGGTAATCGGGACAGTGCAAACAGTACTCAAAGACAGGGAGAGCAAGCTCTACATTACTCTCTTGGCACTTTGGATGTGGGACATACAGCGAGATGTTTGCTGCTTTTACATTTGGCTGTTGGGAGATTTACAGCACAAAGATATCTAGTTGATTTGAAGCAGTTCCGAGAAAGCCTAAACATAATCCTCACTTTTCCCTCCTGGCACTTTCCCTGTAGGAGATACCGCAAGACATTTCTGTATATTGGGCACAGCGCTCTGCAGGGTGTTAGCAGAGAGTTTCCCGGGACAGTGAAACCCTATATCAGAGACACTGAGAAGAAGCCCCAACGTTCCTTCCAGGCACTTTCAGTGTGGGTGCCTTCTCCACGTGGTTCCTGGTTTCACTGCAGCTCTGAAGAGAATGTTAGCAAAGAGGTAATCGGGACAGTGCAAACAGTACTCAAAGACAGGGAGAGCAAGCTCTCTCTTGGCACTTTGGATGTGGGACATACAGCGAGATGTTTGCTGCTTTTACATTTGGCTGTTGGGAGATTTACAGCACAAAGATATCTAGTTGATTTGAAGCAGTTCCGAGAAAGTCTAAACATAATCCTCACTTTTCCCTCCTGGCACTTTCCCTGTAGGAGATACCGCAAGACGTTTCTGTATATTGGGCACAGCGCTCTGCAGGGTGTTAGCAGAGACTTTCCCGGGACAGTGAAACCCTATGTCAGAGACACTGAGAAGAAGCCCCAATGTTCCCTCCAGGCACTTTCAGTGTGGGTGCCTTCTCCACGTGGTTCCTGGTTTCACTGCAGCTCTGAAGAGAATGTTAGCAAAGAGGTAATCGGGACAGCGCAAACAGTACTCAAAGACAGGGAGAGCAAGCTCTCTCTTGGCACTTTGGATGTGGGACATACAGCGAGATGTTTGCTGCTTTTACATTTGGCTGTTGGGAGATTTACAGCACAAAGATATCTAGTTGATTTGAAGCAGTTCCGAGAAAGTCTAAACATAATCCTCACTTTTCCCTCCTGGCACTTTCCCTGTAGGAGATACCGCAAGACGTTTCTGTATATTGGGCACAGCGCTCTGCAGGGTGTTAGCAGAGAGTTTCCCGGGACAGTGAAACCCTATATCAGAGACACTGAGAAGAAGCCCCAACGTTCCTTCCAGGCACTTTCAGTGTGGGTGCCTTCTCCACGTGGTTCCTGGTTTCACTGCAGCTCTGAAGAGAATGTTAGCAAAGAGGTAATCGGGACAGTGCAAACAGTACTCAAAGACAGGGAGAGCAAGCTCTACATTACTCTCTTGGCACTTTGGATGTGGGACATACAGCGAGATGTTTGCTGCTTTTACATTTGGCTGTTGGGAGATTTACAGCACAAAGATATCTAGTTGATTTGAAGCAGTTCCGAGAAAGCCTAAACATAATCCTCACTTTTCCCTCCTGGCACTTTCCCTGTAGGAGATACCGCAAGACATTTCTGTATATTGGGCACAGCGCTCTGCAGGGTGTTAGCAGAGAGTTTCCCGGGACAGTGAAACCCTATATCAGAGACACTGAGAAGAAGCCCCAACGTTCCTTCCAGGCACTTTCAGTGTGGGTGCCTTCTCCACGTGGTTCCTGGTTTCACTGCAGCTCTGAAGAGAATGTTAGCAAAGAGGTAATCGGGACAGTGCAAACAGTACTCAAAGACAGGGAGAGCAAGCTCTCTCTTGGCACTTTGGATGTGGGACATACAGCGAGATGTTTGCTGCTTTTACATTTGGCTGTTGGGAGATTTACAGCACAAAGATATCTAGTTGATTTGAAGCAGTTCCGAGAAAGTCTAAACATAATCCTCACTTTTCCCTCCTGGCACTTTCCCTGTAGGAGATACCGCAAGACGTTTCTGTATATTGGGCACAGCACTCTGCAGGGTGTTAGCAGAGACTTTCCCGGGACAGTGAAACCCTATGTCAGAGACACTGAGAAGAAGCCCCAATGTTCCCTCCAGGCACTTTCAGTGTGGGTGCCTTCTCCACGTGGTTCCTGGTTTCACTGCAGCTCTGAAGAGAATGTTAGCAAAGAGGTAATCGGGACAGCGCAAACAGTACTCAAAGACAGGGAGAGCAAGCTCTCTCTTGGCACTTTGGATGTGGGACATACAGCGAGATGTTTGCTGCTTTTACATTTGGCTGTTGGGAGATTTACAGCACAAAGATATCTAGTTGATTTGAAGCAGTTCCGAGAAAGTCTAAACATAATCCTCACTTTTCCCTCCTGGCACTTTCCCTGTAGGAGATACCGCAAGACGTTTCTGTATATTGGGCACAGCGCTCTGCAGGGTGTTAGCAGAGAGTTTCCCGGGACAGTGAAACCCTATATCAGAGACACTGAGAAGAAGCCCCAACGTTCCTTCCAGGCACTTTCAGTGTGGGTGCCTTCTCCACGTGGTTCCTGGTTTCACTGCAGCTCTGAAGAGAATGTTAGCAAAGAGGTAATCGGGACAGTGCAAACAGTACTCAAAGACAGGGAGAGCAAGCTCTCTCTTGGCACTTTGGATGTGGGACATACAGCGAGATGTTTGCTGCTTTTGCGTTTGGCTGTTGGGAGATTTACAGCACAAAGATATCTAGTTGATTTGAAGCAGTTCCGAGAAAGTCTAAACATAATCCTCACTTTTCCCTCCTGGCACTTTCCCTGTAGGAGATACCGCAAGACGTTTCTGTATATTGGGCACAGCGCTCTGCAGGGTGTTAGCAGAGAGTTTCCCGGGACAGTGAAACCCTATATCAGAGACACTGAGAAGAAGCCCCAACGTTCCTTCCAGGCACTTTCAGTGTGGGTGCCTTCTCGACGTGGTTCCTGGTTTCACAGCAGCTCTGAAGAGAATGTTAGCAAAGAGGTAATCGGGACGACAGTGCAAACAGTACTCAAAGACAGGGAGAGCAAGCTCTCTCTTGGCACTTTGGATGTGGGACATACAGCGAGATGTTTGCTGCTTTTACATTTGGCTGTTGGGAGATTTACAGCACAAAGATATCTAGTTGATTTGAAGCAGTTCCGAGAAAGTCTAAACATAATCCTCACTTTTCCCTCCTGGCACTTTCCCTGTAGGAGATACCGCAAGACGTTTCTGTATATTGGGCACAGCGCTCTGCAGGGTGTTAGCAGAGAGTTTCCCGGGACAGTGAAACCCTATATCAGAGACACTGAGAAGAAGCCCCAACGTTCCTTCCAGGCACTTTCAGTGTGGGTGCCTTCTCCACATGGTTCCTGGTTTCACTGCAGCTCTGAAGAGAATGTTAGCAAAGAGGTAATCGGGACAGTGCAAACAGTACTCAAAGACAGGGAGAGCAAGCTCTCTCTTGGCACTTTGGATGTGGGACATACAGCGAGATGTTTGCTGCTTTTGCGTTTGGCTGTTGGGAGATTTACAGCACAAAGATATCTAGTTGATTTGAAGCAGTTCCGAGAAAGTCTAAACATAATCCTCACTTTTCCCTCCTGGCACTTTCCCTGTAGGAGATACCGCAAGACGTTTCTGTATATTGGGCACAGCGCTCTGCAGGGTGTTAGCAGAGAGTTTCCCGGGACAGTGAAACCCTATATCAGAGACACTGAGAAGAAGCCCCAACGTTCCTTCCAGGCACTTTCAGTGTGGGTGCCTTCTCCACATGGTTCCTGGTTTCACAGCAGCTCTGAAGAGAATGTTAGCAAAGAGGTAATCGGGACGACAGTGCAAACAGTACTCAAAGACAGGGAGAGCAAGCTCTCTCTTGGCACTTTGGATGTGGGACATACAGCGAGATGTTTGCTGCTTTTACATTTGGCTGTTGGGAGATTTACAGCACAAAGATATCTAGTTGATTTGAAGCAGTTCCGAGAAAGTCTAAACATAATCCTCACTTTTCCCTCCTGGCACTTTCCCTGTAGGAGATACCGCAAGACGTTTCTGTATATTGGGCACAGCGCGCTGCAGGGTGTTAGCAGAGAGTTTCCCGGGACAGTGAAACCCTATATCAGAGACACTGAGAAGAAGCCCCAACGTTCCCTCCAGGCACTTTCAGTGTGGGTGCCTTCTCCACGTGGTTCCTGGTTTCACTGCAGCTCTGAAGAGAATGTTAGCAAAGAGGTAATCGGGACAGCGCAAACAGTACTCAAAGACAGGGAGAGCAAGCTCTCTCTTGGCACTTTGGATGTGGGACATACAGCGAGATGTTTGCTGCTTTTACATTTGGCTGTTGGGAGATTTACAGCACAAAGATATCTAGTTGATTTGAAGCAGTTCCGAGAAAGTCTAAACATAATCCTCACTTTTCCCTCCTGGCACTTTCCCTGTAGGAGATACCGCAAGACGTTTCTGTATATTGGGCACAGCGCTCTGCAGGGTGTTAGCAGAGAGTTTCCCGGGACAGTGAAACCCTATATCAGAGACACTGAGAAGAAGCCCCAATGTTCCCTCCAGGCACTTTCAGTGTGGGTGCCTTCTCCACGTGGTTCCTGGTTTCACTGCAGCTCTGAAGAGAATGTTAGCAAAGAGGTAATCGGGACAGCGCAAACAGTACTCAAAGACAGGGAGAGCAAGCTCTCTCTTGGCACTTTGGATGTGGGACATACAGCGAGATGTTTGCTGCTTTTACATTTGGCTGTTGGGAGATTTACAGCACAAAGATATCTAGTTGATTTGAAGCAGTTCCGAGAAAGTCTAAACATAATCCTCACTTTTCCCTCCTGGCACTTTCCCTGTAGGAGATACCGCAAGACGTTTCTGTATATTGGGCACAGCGCTCTGCAGGGTGTTAGCAGAGAGTTTCCCGGGACAGTGAAACCCTATATCAGAGACACTGAGAAGAAGCCCCAACGTTCCTTCCAGGCACTTTCAGTGTGGGTGCCTTCTCCACATGGTTCCTGGTTTCACAGCAGCTCTGAAGAGAATGTTAGCAAAGAGGTAATCGGGACGACAGTGCAAACAGTACTCAAAGACAGGGAGAGCAAGCTCTCTCTTGGCACTTTGGATGTGGGACATACAGCGAGATGTTTGCTGCTTTTACATTTGGCTGTTGGGAGATTTACAGCACAAAGATATCTAGTTGATTTGAAGCAGTTCCGAGAAAGTCTAAACATAATCCTCACTTTTCCCTCCTGGCACTTTCCCTGTAGGAGATACCGCAAGACGTTTCTGTATATTGGGCACAGCGCTCTGCAGGGTGTTAGCAGAGAGTTTCCCGGGACAGTGAAACCCTATATCAGAGACACTGAGAAGAAGCCCCAATGTTCCCTCCAGGCACTTTCAGTGTGGGTGCCTTCTCCACGTGGTTCCTGGTTTCACTGCAGCTCTGAAGAGAATGTTAGCAAAGAGGTAATCGGGACAGCGCAAACAGTACTCAAAGACAGGGAGAGCAAGCTCTCTCTTGGCACTTTGGATGTGGGACATACAGCGAGATGTTTGCTGCTTTTACATTTGGCTGTTGGGAGATTTACAGCACAAAGATATCTAGTTGATTTGAAGCAGTTCCGAGAAAGTCTAAACATAATCCTCACTTTTCCCTCCTGGCACTTTCCCTGTAGGAGATACCGCAAGACGTTTCTGTATATTGGGCACAGCGCTCTGCAGGGTGTTAGCAGAGAGTTTCCCGGGACAGTGAAACCCTATATCAGAGACATTGAGAAGAAGCCCCAACGTTCCTTCCAGGCACTTTCAGTGTGGGTGCCTTCTCCACGTGGTTCCTGGTTTCACTGCAGCTCTGAAGAGAATGTTAGCAAAGAGGTAATCGGGACAGCGCAAACAGTACTCAAAGACAGGGAGAGCAAGCTCTCTCTTGGCACTTTGGATGTGGGACATACAGCGAGATGTTTGCTGCTTTTACATTTGGCTGTTGGGAGATTTACAGCACAAAGATATCTAGTTGATTTGAAGCAGTTCCGAGAAAGTCTAAACATAATCCTCACTTTTCCCTCCTGGCACTTTCCCTGTAGGAGATACCGCAAGACGTTTCTGTATATTGGGCACAGCGCTCTGCAGGGTGTTAGCAGAGAGTTTCCCGGGACAGTGAAACCCTATATCAGAGACACTGAGAAGAAGCCCCAATGTTCCCTCCAGGCACTTTCAGTGTGGGTGCCTTCTCCACGTGGTTCCTGGTTTCACTGCAGCTCTGAAGAGAATGTTAGCAAAGAGGTAATCGGGACAGTGCAAACAGTACTCAAAGACAGGGAGAGCAAGCTCTCTCTTGGCACTTTGGATGTGGGACATACAGCGAGATGTTTGCTGCTTTTGCGTTTGGCTGTTGGGAGATTTACAGCACAAAGATATCTAGTTGATTTGAAGCAGTTCCGAGAAAGTCTAAACATAATCCTCACTTTTCCCTCCTGGCACTTTCCCTGTAGGAGATACCGCAAGACGTTTCTGTATATTGGGCACAGCGCTCTGCAGGGTGTTAGCAGAGAGTTTCCCGGGACAGTGAAACCCTATATCAGAGACACTGAGAAGAAGCCCCAACGTTCCTTCCAGGCACTTTCAGTGTGGGTGCCTTCTCCACGTGGTTCCTGGTTTCACTGCAGCTCTGAAGAGAATGTTAGCAAAGAGGTAATCGGGACAGTGCAAACAGTACTCAAAGACAGGGAGAGCAAGCTCTCTCTTGGCACTTTGGATGTGGGACATACAGCGAGATGTTTGCTGCTTTTGCGTTTGGCTGTTGGGAGATTTACAGCACAAAGATATCTAGTTGATTTGAAGCAGTTCCGAGAAAGTCTAAACATAATCCTCACTTTTCCCTCCTGGCACTTTCCCTGTAGGAGATACCGCAAGACGTTTCTGTATATTGGGCACAGCGCTGTGCAGGGTGTTAGCAGAGAGTTTCCCGGGACAGTGAAACCCTATATCAGAGACACTGAGAAGAAGCCCCAACGTTCCTTCCAGGCACTTTCAGTGTGGGTGCCTTCTCCACGTGGTTCCTGGTTTCACTGCAGCTCTGAAGAGAATGTTAGCAAAGAGGTAATCGGGACAGTGCAAACAGTACTCAAAGACAGGGAGAGCAAGCTCTCTCTTGGCACTTTGGATGTGGGACATACAGCGAGATGTTTGCTGCTTTTACATTTGGCTGTTGGGAGATTTACAGCACAAAGATATCTAGTTGATTTGAAGCAGTTCCGAGAAAGTCTAAACATAATCCTCACTTTTCCCTCCTGGCACTTTCCCTGTAGGAGATACCGCAAGACATTTCTGTATATTGGGCACAGCGCTGTGCAGGGTGTTAGCAGAGAGTTTCCCGGGACAGTGAAACCCTATATCAGAGACACTGAGAAGAAGCCCCAACGTTCCTTCCAGGCACTTTCAGTGTGGGTGCCTTCTCCACGTGGTTCCTGGTTTCACTGCAGCTCTGAAGAGAATGTTAGCAAAGAGGTAATCGGGACAGTGCAAACAGTACTCAAAGACAGGGAGAGCAAGCTCTCTCTTGGCACTTTGGATGTGGGACATACAGCGAGATGTTTGCTGCTTTTACATTTGGCTGTTGGGAGATTTACAGCACAAAGATATCTAGTTGATTTGAAGCAGTTCCGAGAAAGTCTAAACATAATCCTCACTTTTCCCTCCTGGCACTTTCCCTGTAGGAGATACCGCAAGACGTTTCTGTATATTGGGCACAGCGCTGTGCAGGGTGTTAGCAGAGAGTTTCCCGGGACAGTGAAACCCTATATCAGAGACACTGAGAAGAAGCCCCAACGTTCCTTCCAGGCACTTTCAGTGTGGGTGCCTTCTCCACGTGGTTCCTGGTTTCACTGCAGCTCTGAAGAGAATGTTAGCAAAGAGGTAATCGGGACAGCGCAAACAGTACTCAAAGACAGGGAGAGCAAGCTCTCTCTTGGCACTTTGGATGTGGGACATACAGCGAGATGTTTGCTGCTTTTACATTTGGCTGTTGGGAGATTTACAGCACAAAGATATCTAGTTGATTTGAAGCAGTTCCGAGAAAGTCTAAACATAATCCTCACTTTTCCCTCCTGGCACTTTCCCTGTAGGGGATACCGCAAGACATTTCTGTATATTGGGCACAGCGCTCTGCAGGGTGTTAGCAGAGAGTTTCCCGGGACAGTGAAACCCTATATCAGAGACACTGAGAAGAAGCCCCAACGTTCCTTCCAGGCACTTTCAGTGTGGGTGCCTTCTCCACGTGGTTCCTGGTTTCACTGCAGCTCTGAAGAGAATGTTAGCAAAGAGGTAATCGGGACAGTGCAAACAGTACTCAAAGACAGGGAGAGCAAGCTCTCTCTTGGCACTTTGGATGTGGGACATACAGCGAGATGTTTGCTGCTTTTACATTTGGCTGTTGGGAGATTTACAGCACAAAGATATCTAGTTGATTTGAAGCAGTTCCGAGAAAGCCTAAACATAATCCTCACTTTTCCCTCCTGGCACTTTCCCTGTAGGAGATACCGCAAGACATTTCTGTATATTGGGCACAGCGCTCTGCAGGGTGTTAGCAGAGAGTTTCCCGGGACAGTGAAACCCTATATCAGAGACACTGAGAAGAAGCCCCAATGTTCCCTCCAGGCACTTTCAGTGTGGGTGCCTTCTCCACGTGGTTCCTGGTTTCACTGCAGCTCTGAAGAGAATGTTAGCAAAGAGGTAATCGGGACAGTGCAAACAGTACTCAAAGACAGGGAGAGCAAGCTCTACATTACTCTCTTGGCACTTTGGATGTGGGACATACAGCGAGATGTTTGCTGCTTTTGCGTTTGGCTGTTGGGAGATTTACAGCACAAAGATATCTAGTTGATTTGAAGCAGTTCCGAGAAAGTCTAAACATAATCCTCACTTTTCCCTCCTGGCACTTTCCCTGTAGGAGATACCGCAAGACGTTTCTGTATATTGGGCACAGCGCTCTGCAGGGTGTTAGCAGAGAGTTTCCCGGGACAGTGAAACCCTATATCAGAGACACTGAGAAGAAGCCCCAACGTTCCTTCCAGGCACTTTCAGTGTGGGTGCCTTCTCCACGTGGTTCCTGGTATCACTGCAGCTCTGAAGAGAATGTTAGCAAAGAGGTAATCGGGACAGTGCAAACAGTACTCAAAGACAGGGAGAGCAAGCTCTCTCTTGGCACTTTGGATGTGGGACATACAGCGAGATGTTTGCTGCTTTTGCGTTTGGCTGTTGGGAGATTTACAGCACAAAGATATCTAGTTGATTTGAAGCAGTTCCGAGAAAGTCTAAACATAATCCTCACTTTTCCCTCCTGGCACTTTCCCTGTAGGAGATACCGCAAGACGTTTCTGTATATTGGGCACAGCGCTGTGCAGGGTGTTAGCAGAGAGTTTCCCGGGACAGTGAAACCCTATATCAGAGACACTGAGAAGAAGCCCCAACGTTCCTTCCAGGCACTTTCAGTGTGGGTGCCTTCTCCACGTGGTTCCTGGTTTCACTGCAGCTCTGAAGAGAATGTTAGCAAAGAGGTAATCGGGACAGTGCAAACAGTACTCAAAGACAGGGAGAGCAAGCTCTCTCTTGGCACTTTGGATGTGGGACATACAGCGAGATGTTTGCTGCTTTTACATTTGGCTGTTGGGAGATTTACAGCACAAAGATATCTAGTTGATTTGAAGCAGTTCCGAGAAAGTCTAAACATAATCCTCACTTTTCCCTCCTGGCACTTTCCCTGTAGGAGATACCGCAAGACGTTTCTGTATATTGGGCACAGCGCTGTGCAGGGTGTTAGCAGAGAGTTTCCCGGGACAGTGAAACCCTATATCAGAGACACTGAGAAGAAGCCCCAACGTTCCTTCCAGGCACTTTCAGTGTGGGTGCCTTCTCCACGTGGTTCCTGGTTTCACTGCAGCTCTGAAGAGAATGTTAGCAAAGAGGTAATCGGGACAGCGCAAACAGTACTCAAAGACAGGGAGAGCAAGCTCTCTCTTGGCACTTTGGATGTGGGACATACAGCGAGATGTTTGCTGCTTTTACATTTGGCTGTTGGGAGATTTACAGCACAAAGATATCTAGTTGATTTGAAGCAGTTCCGAGAAAGTCTAAACATAATCCTCACTTTTCCCTCCTGGCACTTTCCCTGTAGGGGATACCGCAAGACATTTCTGTATATTGGGCACAGCGCTCTGCAGGGTGTTAGCAGAGAGTTTCCCGGGACAGTGAAACCCTATATCAGAGACACTGAGAAGAAGCCCCAACGTTCCTTCCAGGCACTTTCAGTGTGGGTGCCTTCTCCACGTGGTTCCTGGTTTCACTGCAGCTCTGAAGAGAATGTTAGCAAAGAGGTAATCGGGACAGTGCAAACAGTACTCAAAGACAGGGAGAGCAAGCTCTCTCTTGGCACTTTGGATGTGGGACATACAGCGAGATGTTTGCTGCTTTTACATTTGGCTGTTGGGAGATTTACAGCACAAAGATATCTAGTTGATTTGAAGCAGTTCCGAGAAAGCCTAAACATAATCCTCACTTTTCCCTCCTGGCACTTTCCCTGTAGGAGATACCGCAAGACATTTCTGTATATTGGGCACAGCGCTCTGCAGGGTGTTAGCAGAGAGTTTCCCGGGACAGTGAAACCCTATATCAGAGACACTGAGAAGAAGCCCCAATGTTCCCTCCAGGCACTTTCAGTGTGGGTGCCTTCTCCACGTGGTTCCTGGTTTCACTGCAGCTCTGAAGAGAATGTTAGCAAAGAGGTAATCGGGACAGTGCAAACAGTACTCAAAGACAGGGAGAGCAAGCTCTACATTACTCTCTTGGCACTTTGGATGTGGGACATACAGCGAGATGTTTGCTGCTTTTGCGTTTGGCTGTTGGGAGATTTACAGCACAAAGATATATAGTTCATTTGAAGCAGTTCCGAGAAAGTCTAAGCATAATCCTCACTTTTCCCACCTGGCACTTTCCCTGTAGGGGATACCGCAAGACGTTTCTGTATATTGGGCACAGCGCTCTGCAGGGTGTTAGCAGAGACTTTCCCGGGACAGTGAAACCCTATGTCAGAGACACTGAGAAGAAGCCCCAATGTTCCCTCCAGGCACTTTCAGTGTGGGTGCCTTCTCCACGTGGTTCCTGGTTTCACTGCAGCTCTGAAGAGAATGTTAGCAAAGGGGTAATCGGGACAGCGCAAACAGTACTCAAAGACAGGGAGAGCAAGCTCTCTCTTGGCACTTTGGATGTGGGACATACAGCGAGATGTTTGCTGCTTTTACATTTGGCTGTTGGGAGATTTACAGCACAAAGATATCTAGTTGATTTGAAGCAGTTCCAGGAAAGTCTAAACATAATCCTCACTTTTCCCTCCTGGCACTTTCCCTGTAGGAGATACCGCAAGACGTTTCTGTATATTGGGCACAGCGCTGTGCAGGGTTTTACCAGAGAGTTTCCCGGGACAGTGAAACCCTATATCAGAGACACTGAGAAGAAGCCCCAACGTTCCTTCCAGGCACTTTCAGTGTGGGTGCCTTCTCCACGTGGTTCCTGGTTTCACTGCAGCTCTGAAGAGAATGTTAGCAAAGAGGTAATCGGGACAGCGCAAACAGTACTCAAAGACAGGGAGAGCAAGCTCTCTCTTGGCACTTTGGATGTGGGACATACAGCGAGATGTTTGCTGCTTTTACATTTGGCTGTTGGGAGATTTACAGCACAAAGATATCTAGTTGATTTGAAGCAGTTCCGAGAAAGTCTAAACATAATCCTCACTTTTCCCTCCTGGCACTTTCCCTGTAGGGGATACCGCAAGACATTTCTGTATATTGGGCACAGCGCTCTGCAGGGTGTTAGCAGAGAGTTTCCCGGGACAGTGAAACCCTATATCAGAGACACTGAGAAGAAGCCCCAACGTTCCTTCCAGGCACTTTCAGTGTGGGTGCCTTCTCCACGTGGTTCCTGGTTTCACTGCAGCTCTGAAGAGAATGTTAGCAAAGAGGTAATCGGGACAGCGCAAACAGTACTCAAAGACAGGGAGAGCAAGCTCTCTCTTGGCACTTTGGATGTGGGACATACAGCGAGATGTTTGCTGCTTTTACATTTGGCTGTTGGGAGATTTACAGCACAAAGATATCTAGTTGATTTGAAGCAGTTCCGAGAAAGCCTAAACATAATCCTCACTTTTCCCTCCTGGCACTTTCCCTGTAGGAGATACCGCAAGACATTTCTGTATATTGGGCACAGCGCTCTGCAGGGTGTTAGCAGAGAGTTTCCCGGGACAGTGAAACCCTATATCAGAGACACTGAGAAGAAGCCCCAATGTTCCCTCCAGGCACTTTCAGTGTGGGTGCCTTCTCCACGTGGTTCCTGGTTTCACTGCAGCTCTGAAGAGAATGTTAGCAAAGAGGTAATCGGGACAGTGCAAACAGTACTCAAAGACAGGGAGAGCAAGCTCTACATTACTTTCTTGGCACTTTGGATGTGGGACATACAGCGAGATGTTTGCTGCTTTTGCGTTTGGCTGTTGGGAGATTTACAGCACAAAGATATATAGTTCATTTGAAGCAGTTCCGAGAAAGTCTAAGCATAATCCTCACTTTTCCCACCTGGCACTTTCCCTGTAGGGGATACCGCAAGACGTTTCTGTATATTGGGCACAGCGCTCTGCAGGGTGTTAGCAGAGACTTTCCCGGGACAGTGAAACCCTATGTCAGAGACACTGAGAAGAAGCCCCAATGTTCCCTCCAGGCACTTTCAGTGTGGGTGCCTTCTCCACGTGGTTCCTGGTTTCACTGCAGCTCTGAAGAGAATGTTAGCAAAGGGGTAATCGGGACAGCGCAAACAGTACTCAAAGACAGGGAGAGCAAGCTCTCTCTTGGCACTTTGGATGTGGGACATACAGCGAGATGTTTGCTGCTTTTACATTTGGCTGTTGGGAGATTTACAGCACAAAGATATCTAGTTGATTTGAAGCAGTTCCAAGAAAGTCTAAACATAATCCTCACTTTTCCCTCCTGGCACTTTCCCTGTAGGAGATACCGCAAGACGTTTCTGTATATTGGGCACAGCGCTGTGCAGGGTGTTACCAGAGAGTTTCCCGGGACAGTGAAACCCTATATCAGAGACACTGAGAAGAAGCCCCAATGTTCCCTCCAGGCACTTTCAGTGTGGGTGCCTTCTCCACGTGGTTCCTGGTTTCACTGCAGCTCTGAAGAGAATGTTAGCAAAGAGGTAATCGGGACAGTGCAAACAGTACTCAAAGACAGGGAGAGCAAGCTCTCTCTTGGCACTTTGGATGTGGGACATACAGCGAGATGTTTGCTGCTTTTGCGTTTGGCTGTTGGGAGATTTACAGCACAAAGATATCTAGTTGATTTGAAGCAGTTCCGAGAAAGTCTAAACATAATCCTCACTTTTCCCTCCTGGCACTTTCCCTGTAGGAGATACCGCAAGACGTTTCTGTATATTGGGCACAGCGCTCTGCAGGGTGTTAGCAGAGAGTTTCCCGGGACAGTGAAACCCTATATCAGAGACACTGAGAAGAAGCCCCAACGTTCCTTCCAGGCACTTTCAGTGTGGGTGCCTTCTCCACGTGGTTCCTGGTTTCACTGCAGCTCTGAAGAGAATGTTAGCAAAGAGGTAATCGGGACAGTGCAAACAGTACTCAAAGACAGGGAGAGCAAGCTCTACATTACTCTCTTGGCACTTTGGATGTGGGACATACAGCGAGATGTTTGCTGCTTTTACATTTGGCTGTTGGGAGATTTACAGCACAAAGATATCTAGTTGATTTGAAGCAGTTCCGAGAAAGCCTAAACATAATCCTCACTTTTCCCTCCTGGCACTTTCCCTGTAGGAGATACCGCAAGACATTTCTGTATATTGGGCACAGCGCTCTGCAGGGTGTTAGCAGAGAGTTTCCCGGGACAGTGAAACCCTATATCAGAGACACTGAGAAGAAGCCCCAACGTTCCTTCCAGGCACTTTCAGTGTGGGTGCCTTCTCCACGTGGTTCCTGGTTTCACTGCAGCTCTGAAGAGAATGTTAGCAAAGAGGTAATCGGGACAGTGCAAACAGTACTCAAAGACAGGGAGAGCAAGCTCTCTCTTGGCACTTTGGATGTGGGACATACAGCGAGATGTTTGCTGCTTTTACATTTGGCTGTTGGGAGATTTACAGCACAAAGATATCTAGTTGATTTGAAGCAGTTCCGAGAAAGTCTAAACATAATCCTCACTTTTCCCTCCTGGCACTTTCCCTGTAGGAGATACCGCAAGACGTTTCTGTATATTGGGCACAGCGCTCTGCAGGGTGTTAGCAGAGACTTTCCCGGGACAGTGAAACCCTATGTCAGAGACACTGAGAAGAAGCCCCAATGTTCCCTCCAGGCACTTTCAGTGTGGGTGCCTTCTCCACGTGGTTCCTGGTTTCACTGCAGCTCTGAAGAGAATGTTAGCAAAGAGGTAATCGGGACAGCGCAAACAGTACTCAAAGACAGGGAGAGCAAGCTCTCTCTTGGCACTTTGGATGTGGGACATACAGCGAGATGTTTGCTGCTTTTACATTTGGCTGTTGGGAGATTTACAGCACAAAGATATCTAGTTGATTTGAAGCAGTTCCGAGAAAGTCTAAACATAATCCTCACTTTTCCCTCCTGGCACTTTCCCTGTAGGAGATACCGCAAGACGTTTCTGTATATTGGGCACAGCGCTCTGCAGGGTGTTAGCAGAGAGTTTCCCGGGACAGTGAAACCCTATATCAGAGACACTGAGAAGAAGCCCCAACGTTCCTTCCAGGCACTTTCAGTGTGGGTGCCTTCTCCACGTGGTTCCTGGTTTCACTGCAGCTCTGAAGAGAATGTTAGCAAAGAGGTAATCGGGACAGTGCAAACAGTACTCAAAGACAGGGAGAGCAAGCTCTACATTACTCTCTTGGCACTTTGGATGTGGGACATACAGCGAGATGTTTGCTGCTTTTACATTTGGCTGTTGGGAGATTTACAGCACAAAGATATCTAGTTGATTTGAAGCAGTTCCGAGAAAGCCTAAACATAATCCTCACTTTTCCCTCCTGGCACTTTCCCTGTAGGAGATACCGCAAGACATTTCTGTATATTGGGCACAGCGCTCTGCAGGGTGTTAGCAGAGAGTTTCCCGGGACAGTGAAACCCTATATCAGAGACACTGAGAAGAAGCCCCAACGTTCCTTCCAGGCACTTTCAGTGTGGGTGCCTTCTCCACGTGGTTCCTGGTTTCACTGCAGCTCTGAAGAGAATGTTAGCAAAGAGGTAATCGGGACAGTGCAAACAGTACTCAAAGACAGGGAGAGCAAGCTCTCTCTTGGCACTTTGGATGTGGGACATACAGCGAGATGTTTGCTGCTTTTACATTTGGCTGTTGGGAGATTTACAGCACAAAGATATCTAGTTGATTTGAAGCAGTTCCGAGAAAGTCTAAACATAATCCTCACTTTTCCCTCCTGGCACTTTCCCTGTAGGAGATACCGCAAGACGTTTCTGTATATTGGGCACAGCGCTCTGCAGGGTGTTAGCAGAGACTTTCCCGGGACAGTGAAACCCTATGTCAGAGACACTGAGAAGAAGCCCCAATGTTCCCTCCAGGCACTTTCAGTGTGGGTGCCTTCTCCACGTGGTTCCTGGTTTCACTGCAGCTCTGAAGAGAATGTTAGCAAAGAGGTAATCGGGACAGCGCAAACAGTACTCAAAGACAGGGAGAGCAAGCTCTCTCTTGGCACTTTGGATGTGGGACATACAGCGAGATGTTTGCTGCTTTTACATTTGGCTGTTGGGAGATTTACAGCACAAAGATATCTAGTTGATTTGAAGCAGTTCCGAGAAAGTCTAAACATAATCCTCACTTTTCCCTCCTGGCACTTTCCCTGTAGGAGATACCGCAAGACGTTTCTGTATATTGGGCACAGCGCTCTGCAGGGTGTTAGCAGAGAGTTTCCCGGGACAGTGAAACCCTATATCAGAGACACTGAGAAGAAGCCCCAACGTTCCTTCCAGGCACTTTCAGTGTGGGTGCCTTCTCCACGTGGTTCCTGGTTTCACTGCAGCTCTGAAGAGAATGTTAGCAAAGAGGTAATCGGGACAGTGCAAACAGTACTCAAAGACAGGGAGAGCAAGCTCTCTCTTGGCACTTTGGATGTGGGACATACAGCGAGATGTTTGCTGCTTTTGCGTTTGGCTGTTGGGAGATTTACAGCACAAAGATATCTAGTTGATTTGAAGCAGTTCCGAGAAAGTCTAAACATAATCCTCACTTTTCCCTCCTGGCACTTTCCCTGTAGGAGATACCGCAAGACGTTTCTGTATATTGGGCACAGCGCTCTGCAGGGTGTTAGCAGAGAGTTTCCCGGGACAGTGAAACCCTATATCAGAGACACTGAGAAGAAGCCCCAACGTTCCTTCCAGGCACTTTCAGTGTGGGTGCCTTCTCGACGTGGTTCCTGGTTTCACAGCAGCTCTGAAGAGAATGTTAGCAAAGAGGTAATCGGGACGACAGTGCAAACAGTACTCAAAGACAGGGAGAGCAAGCTCTCTCTTGGCACTTTGGATGTGGGACATACAGCGAGATGTTTGCTGCTTTTACATTTGGCTGTTGGGAGATTTACAGCACAAAGATATCTAGTTGATTTGAAGCAGTTCCGAGAAAGTCTAAACATAATCCTCACTTTTCCCTCCTGGCACTTTCCCTGTAGGAGATACCGCAAGACGTTTCTGTATATTGGGCACAGCGCTCTGCAGGGTGTTAGCAGAGAGTTTCCCGGGACAGTGAAACCCTATATCAGAGACACTGAGAAGAAGCCCCAACGTTCCTTCCAGGCACTTTCAGTGTGGGTGCCTTCTCCACATGGTTCCTGGTTTCACTGCAGCTCTGAAGAGAATGTTAGCAAAGAGGTAATCGGGACAGTGCAAACAGTACTCAAAGACAGGGAGAGCAAGCTCTCTCTTGGCACTTTGGATGTGGGACATACAGCGAGATGTTTGCTGCTTTTGCGTTTGGCTGTTGGGAGATTTACAGCACAAAGATATCTAGTTGATTTGAAGCAGTTCCGAGAAAGTCTAAACATAATCCTCACTTTTCCCTCCTGGCACTTTCCCTGTAGGAGATACCGCAAGACGTTTCTGTATATTGGGCACAGCGCTCTGCAGGGTGTTAGCAGAGAGTTTCCCGGGACAGTGAAACCCTATATCAGAGACACTGAGAAGAAGCCCCAACGTTCCTTCCAGGCACTTTCAGTGTGGGTGCCTTCTCCACATGGTTCCTGGTTTCACAGCAGCTCTGAAGAGAATGTTAGCAAAGAGGTAATCGGGACGACAGTGCAAACAGTACTCAAAGACAGGGAGAGCAAGCTCTCTCTTGGCACTTTGGATGTGGGACATACAGCGAGATGTTTGCTGCTTTTACATTTGGCTGTTGGGAGATTTACAGCACAAAGATATCTAGTTGATTTGAAGCAGTTCCGAGAAAGTCTAAACATAATCCTCACTTTTCCCTCCTGGCACTTTCCCTGTAGGAGATACCGCAAGACGTTTCTGTATATTGGGCACAGCGCGCTGCAGGGTGTTAGCAGAGAGTTTCCCGGGACAGTGAAACCCTATATCAGAGACACTGAGAAGAAGCCCCAACGTTCCCTCCAGGCACTTTCAGTGTGGGTGCCTTCTCCACGTGGTTCCTGGTTTCACTGCAGCTCTGAAGAGAATGTTAGCAAAGAGGTAATCGGGACAGCGCAAACAGTACTCAAAGACAGGGAGAGCAAGCTCTCTCTTGGCACTTTGGATGTGGGACATACAGCGAGATGTTTGCTGCTTTTACATTTGGCTGTTGGGAGATTTACAGCACAAAGCTATCTAGTTGATTTGAAGCAGTTCCGAGAAAGTCTAAACATAATCCTCACTTTTCCCTCCTGGCACTTTCCCTGTAGGAGATACCGCAAGACGTTTCTGTATATTGGGCACAGCGCTCTGCAGGGTGTTAGCAGAGAGTTTCCCGGGACAGTGAAACCCTATATCAGAGACATTGAGAAGAAGCCCCAACGTTCCTTCCAGGCACTTTCAGTGTGGGTGCCTTCTCCACGTGGTTCCTGGTTTCACTGCAGCTCTGAAGAGAATGTTAGCAAAGAGGTAATCGGGACAGCGCAAACAGTACTCAAAGACAGGGAGAGCAAGCTCTCTCTTGGCACTTTGGATGTGGGACATACAGCGAGATGTTTGCTACTTTTACATTTGGCTGTTGGGAGATTTACAGCACAAAGATATCTAGTTGATTTGAAGCAGTTCCGAGAAAGTCTAAACATAATCCTCACTTTTCCCTCCTGGCACTTTCCCTGTAGGAGATACCGCAAGACGTTTCTGTATATTGGGCACAGCGCTCTGCAGGGTGTTAGCAGAGAGTTTCCCGGGACAGTGAAACCCTATATCAGAGACACTGAGAAGAAGCCCCAATGTTCCCTCCAGGCACTTTCAGTGTGGGTGCCTTCTCCACGTGGTTCCTGGTTTCACTGCAGCTCTGAAGAGAATGTTAGCAAAGAGGTAATCGGGACAGTGCAAACAGTACTCAAAGACAGGGAGAGCAAGCTCTCTCTTGGCACTTTGGATGTGGGACATACAGCGAGATGTTTGCTGCTTTTGCGTTTGGCTGTTGGGAGATTTACAGCACAAAGATATCTAGTTGATTTGAAGCAGTTCCGAGAAAGTCTAAACATAATCCTCACTTTTCCCTCCTGGCACTTTCCCTGTAGGAGATACCGCAAGACGTTTCTGTATATTGGGCACAGCGCTCTGCAGGGTGTTAGCAGAGAGTTTCCCGGGACAGTGAAACCCTATATCAGAGACACTGAGAAGAAGCCCCAACGTTCCTTCCAGGCACTTTCAGTGTGGGTGCCTTCTCCACGTGGTTCCTGGTTTCACAGCAGCTCTGAAGAGAATGTTAGCAAAGAGGTAATCGGGACAGTGCAAACAGTACTCAAAGACAGGGAGAGCAAGCTCTCTCTTGGCACTTTGGATGTGGGACATACAGCGAGATGTTTGCTGCTTTTGCGTTTGGCTGTTGGGAGATTTACAGCACAAAGATATCTAGTTGATTTGAAGCAGTTCCGAGAAAGTCTAAACATAATCCTCACTTTTCCCTCCTGGCACTTTCCCTGTAGGAGATACCGCAAGACGTTTCTGTATATTGGGCACAGCGCTGTGCAGGGTGTTAGCAGAGAGTTTCCCGGGACAGTGAAACCCTATATCAGAGACACTGAGAAGAAGCCCCAATGTTCCCTCCAGGCACTTTCAGTGTGGGTGCCTTCTCCACGTGGTTCCTGGTTTCACTGCAGCTCTGAAGAGAATGTTAGCAAAGAGGTAATCGGGACAGTGCAAACAGTACTCAAAGACAGGGAGAGCAAGCTCTCTCTTGGCACTTTGGATGTGGGACATACAGCGAGATGTTTGCTGCTTTTACATTTGGCTGTTGGGAGATTTACAGCACAAAGATATCTAGTTGATTTGAAGCAGTTCCGAGAAAGTCTAAACATAATCCTCACTTTTCCCTCCTGGCACTTTCCCTGTAGGAGATACCGCAAGACATTTCTGTATATTGGGCACAGCGCTCTGCAGGGTGTTAGCAGAGAGTTTCCCGGGACAGTGAAACCCTATATCAGAGACACTGAGAAGAAGCCCCAACGTTCCTTCCAGGCACTTTCAGTGTGGGTGCCTTCTCCACGTGGTTCCTGGTTTCACTGCAGCTCTGAAGAGAATGTTAGCAAAGAGGTAATCGGGACAGTGCAAACAGTACTCAAAGACAGGGAGAGCAAGCTCTCTCTTGGCACTTTGGATGTGGGACATACAGCGAGATGTTTGCTGCTTTTACATTTGGCTGTTGGGAGATTTACAGCACAAAGATATCTAGTTGATTTGAAGCAGTTCCGAGAAAGTCTAAACATAATCCTCACTTTTCCCTCCTGGCACTTTCCCTGTAGGAGATACCGCAAGACGTTTCTGTATATTGGGCACAGCGCTGTGCAGGGTGTTAGCAGAGAGTTTCCCGGGACAGTGAAACCCTATATCAGAGACACTGAGAAGAAGCCCCAACGTTCCTTCCAGGCACTTTCAGTGTGGGTGCCTTCTCCACGTGGTTCCTGGTTTCACTGCAGCTCTGAAGAGAATGTTAGCAAAGAGGTAATCGGGACAGCGCAAACAGTACTCAAAGACAGGGAGAGCAAGCTCTCTCTTGGCACTTTGGATGTGGGACATACAGCGAGATGTTTGCTGCTTTTACATTTGGCTGTTGGGAGATTTACAGCACAAAGATATCTAGTTGATTTGAAGCAGTTCCGAGAAAGCCTAAACATAATCCTCACTTTTCCCTCCTGGCACTTTCCCTGTAGGGGATACCGGAAGACATTTCTGTATATTGGGCACAGCGCTCTGCAGGGTGTTAGCAGAGAGTTTCCCGGGACAGTGAAACCCTATATCAGAGACACTGAGAAGAAGCCCCAACGTTCCTTCCAGGCACTTTCAGTGTGGGTGCCTTCTCCACGTGGTTCCTGGTTTCACTGCAGCTCTGAAGAGAATGTTAGCAAAGAGGTAATCGGGACAGTGCAAACAGTACTCAAAGACAGGGAGAGCAAGCTCTCTCTTGGCACTTTGGATGTGGGACATACAGCGAGATGTTTGCTGCTTTTACATTTGGCTGTTGGGAGATTTACAGCACAAAGATATCTAGTTGATTTGAAGCAGTTCCGAGAAAGCCTAAACATAATCCTCACTTTTCCCTCCTGGCACTTTCCCTGTAGGAGATACCGCAAGACGTTTCTGTATATTGGGCACAGCGCTCTGCAGGGTGTTAGCAGAGAGTTTCCCGGGACAGTGAAACCCTATATCAGAGACACTGAGAAGAAGCCCCAACGTTCCTTCCAGGCACTTTCAGTGTGGGTGCCTTCTCCACGTGGTTCCTGGTTTCGCTGCAGCTCTGAAGAGAATGTTAGCAAAGAGGTAATCGGGACAGTGCAAACAGTACTCAAAGACAGGGAGAGCAAGCTCTCTCTTGGCACTTTGGATGTGGGACATACAGCGAGATGTTTGCTGCTTTTACATTTGGCTGTTGGGAGATTTACAGCACAAAGATATCTAGTTGATTTGAAGCAGTTCCGAGAAAGTCTAAACATAATCCTCACTTTTCCCTCCTGGCACTTTCCCTGTAGGAGATACCGCAAGACGTTTCTGTATATTGGGCACAGCGCTCTGCAGGGTGTTAGCAGAGAGTTTCCCGGGACAGTGAAACCCTATATCAGAGACACTGAGAAGAAGCCCCAATGTTCCCTCCAGGCACTTTCAGTGTGGGTGCCTTCTCCACGTGGTTCCTGGTTTCACTGCAGCTCTGAAGAGAATGTTAGCAAAGAGGTAATCGGGACAGTGCAAACAGTACTCAAAGACAGGGAGAGCAAGCTCTCTCTTGGCACTTTGGATGTGGGACATACAGCGAGATGTTTGCTGCTTTTGCGTTTGGCTGTTGGGAGATTTACAGCACAAAGATATCTAGTTGATTTGAAGCAGTTCCGAGAAAGTCTAAACATAATCCTCACTTTTCCCTCCTGGCACTTTCCCTGTAGGAGATACCGCAAGACGTTTCTGTATATTGGGCACAGCGCTCTGCAGGGTGTTAGCAGAGAGTTTCCCGGGACAGTGAAACCCTATATCAGAGACACTGAGAAGAAGCCCCAATGTTCCCTCCAGGCACTTTCAGTGTGGGTGCCTTCTCCACGTGGTTCCTGGTTTCACTGCAGCTCTGAAGAGAATGTTAGCAAAGAGGTAATCGGGACAGTGCAAACAGTACTCAAAGACAGGGAGAGCAAGCTCTACATTACTCTCTTGGCACTTTGGATGTGGGACATACAGCGAGATGTTTGCTGCTTTTGCGTTTGGCTGTTGGGAGATTTACAGCACAAAGATATATAGTTCATTTGAAGCAGTTCCGAGAAAGTCTAAGCATAATCCTCACTTTTCCCTCCTGGCACTTTCCCTGTAGGGGATACCGCAAGACGTTTCTGTATATTGGGCACAGCGCTGTGCAGGGTGTTAGCAGAGAGTTTCCCGGGACAGTGAAACCCTATATCAGAGACACTGAGAAGAAGCCCCAATGTTCCCTCCAGGCACTTTCAGTGTGGGTGCCTTCTCCACGTGGTTCCTGGTTTCACTGCAGCTCTGAAGAGAATGTTAGCAAAGAGGTAATCGGGACAGTGCAAACAGTACTCAAAGACAGGGAGAGCAAGCTCTCTCTTGGCACTTTGGATGTGGGACATACAGCGAGATGTTTGCTGCTTTTGCGTTTGGCTGTTGGGAGATTTACAGCACAAAGATATCTAGTTGATTTGAAGCAGTTCCGAGAAAGTCTAAACATAATCCTCACTTTTCCCTCCTGGCACTTTCCCTGTAGGAGATACCGCAAGACGTTTCTGTATATTGGGCACAGCGCTCTGCAGGGTGTTAGCAGAGAGTTTCCCGGGACAGTGAAACCCTATATCAGAGACACTGAGAAGAAGCCCCAACGTTCCTTCCAGGCACTTTCAGTGTGGGTGCCTTCTCCACGTGGTTCCTGGTTTCACTGCAGCTCTGAAGAGAATGTTAGCAAAGAGGTAATCGGGACAGTGCAAACAGTACTCAAAGACAGGGAGAGCAAGCTCTACATTACTCTCTTGGCACTTTGGATGTGGGACATACAGCGAGATGTTTGCTGCTTTTACATTTGGCTGTTGGGAGATTTACAGCACAAAGATATCTAGTTGATTTGAAGCAGTTCTGAGAAAGCCTAAACATAATCCTCACTTTTCCCTCCTGGCACTTTCCCTGTAGGAGATACCGCAAGACATTTCTGTATATTGGGCACAGCGCTCTGCAGGGTGTTAGCAGAGAGTTTCCCGGGACAGTGAAACCCTATATCAGAGACACTGAGAAGAAGCCCCAACGTTCCTTCCAGGCACTTTCAGTGTGGGTGCCTTCTCCACGTGGTTCCTGGTTTCACTGCAGCTCTGAAGAGAATGTTAGCAAAGAGGTAATCGGGACAGTGCAAACAGTACTCAAAGACAGGGAGAGCAAGCTCTCTCTTGGCACTTTGGATGTGGGACATACAGCGAGATGTTTGCTGCTTTTACATTTGGCTGTTGGGAGATTTACAGCACAAAGATATCTAGTTGATTTGAAGCAGTTCCGAGAAAGTCTAAACATAATCCTCACTTTTCCCTCCTGGCACTTTCCCTGTAGGAGATACCGCAAGACGTTTCTGTATATTGGGCACAGCGCTCTGCAGGGTGTTAGCAGAGAGTTTCCCGGGACAGTGAAACCCTATATCAGAGACACTGAGAAGAAGCCCCAACGTTCCTTCCAGGCACTTTCAGTGTGGGTGCCTTCTCCACATGGTTCCTGGTTTCACTGCAGCTCTGAAGAGAATGTTAGCAAAGAGGTAATTGGGACAGTGCAAACAGTACTCAAAGACAGGGAGAGCAAGCTCTACATTACTCTCTTGGCACTTTGGATGTGGGACATACAGCGAGATGTTTGCTGCTTTTGCGTTTGGCTGTTGGGAGATTTACAGCACAAAGATATATAGTTCATTTGAAGCAGTTCCGAGAAAGTCTAAGCATAATCCTCACTTTTCCCTCCTGGCACTTTCCCTGTAGGGGATACCGCAAGACGTTTCTGTATATTGGGCACAGCGCTGTGCAGGGTGTTAGCAGAGAGTTTCCCGGGACAGTGAAACCCTATATCAGAGACACTGAGAAGAAGCCCCAATGTTCCCTCCAGGCACTTTCAGTGTGGGTGCCTTCTCCACGTGGTTCCTGGTTTCACTGCAGCTCTGAAGAGAATGTTAGCAAAGAGGTAATCGGGACAGTGCAAACAGTACTCAAAGACAGGGAGAGCAAGCTCTCTCTTGGCACTTTGGATGTGGGACATACAGCGAGATGTTTGCTGCTTTTGCGTTTGGCTGTTGGGAGATTTACAGCACAAAGATATCTAGTTGATTTGAAGCAGTTCCGAGAAAGTCTAAACATAATCCTCACTTTTCCCTCCTGGCACTTTCCCTGTAGGAGATACCGGAAGACGTTTCTGTATATTGGGCACAGCGCTCTGCAGGGTGTTAGCAGAGAGTTTCCTGGGACAGTGAAACCCTATATCAGAGACACTGAGAAGAAGCCCCAACGTTCCTTCCAGGCACTTTCAGTGTGGGTGCCTTCTCCACGTGGTTCCTGGTTTCACTGCAGCTCTGAAGAGAATGTTAGCAAAGAGGTAATCGGGACAGTGCAAACAGTACTCAAAGACAGGGACAGCAAGCTCTACATTACTCTCTTGGCACTTTGGATGTGGGACATACAGCGAGATGTTTGCTGCTTTTACATTTGGCTGTTGGGAGATTTACAGCACAAAGATATCTAGTTGATTTGAAGCAGTTCTGAGAAAGCCTAAACATAATCCTCACTTTTCCCTCCTGGCACTTTCCCTGTAGGAGATACCGCAAGACATTTCTGTATATTGGGCACAGCGCTCTGCAGGGTGTTAGCAGAGAGTTTCCCGGGACAGTGAAACCCTATATCAGAGACACTGAGAAGAAGCCCCAACGTTCCTTCCAGGCACTTTCAGTGTGGGTGCCTTCTCCACGTGGTTCCTGGTTTCACTGCAGCTCTGAAGAGAATGTTAGCAAAGAGGTAATCGGGACAGTGCAAACAGTACTCAAAGACAGGGAGAGCAAGCTCTCTCTTGGCACTTTGGATGTGGGACATACAGCGAGATGTTTGCTGCTTTTACATTTGGCTGTTGGGAGATTTACAGCACAAAGATATCTAGTTGATTTGAAGCAGTTCCGAGAAAGTCTAAACATAATCCTCACTTTTCCCTCCTGGCACTTTCCCTGTAGGAGATACCGCAAGACGTTTCTGTATATTGGGCACAGCGCTCTGCAGGGTGTTAGCAGAGAGTTTCCCGGGACAGTGAAACCCTATATCAGAGACACTGAGAAGAAGCCCCAACGTTCCTTCCAGGCACTTTCAGTGTGGGTGCCTTCTCCACATGGTTCCTGGTTTCACTGCAGCTCTGAAGAGAATGTTAGCAAAGAGGTAATTGGGACAGTGCAAACAGTACTCAAAGACAGGGAGAGCAAGCTCTACATTACTCTCTTGGCACTTTGGATGTGGGACATACAGCGAGATGTTTGCTGCTTTTGCGTTTGGCTGTTGGGAGATTTACAGCACAAAGATATATAGTTCATTTGAAGCAGTTCCGAGAAAGTCTAAGCATAATCCTCACTTTTCCCTCCTGGCACTTTCCCTGTAGGGGATACCGCAAGACGTTTCTGTATATTGGGCACAGCGCTGTGCAGGGTGTTAGCAGAGAGTTTCCCGGGACAGTGAAACCCTATATCAGAGACACTGAGAAGAAGCCCCAATGTTCCCTCCAGGCACTTTCAGTGTGGGTGCCTTCTGCACGTGGTTCCTGGTTTCACTGCAGCTCTGAAGAGAATGTTAGCAAAGAGGTAATCGGGACAGTGCAAACAGTACTCAAAGACAGGGAGAGCAAGCTCTCTCTTGGCACTTTGGATGTGGGACATACAGCGAGATGTTTGCTGCTTTTGCGTTTGGCTGTTGGGAGATTTACAGCACAAAGATATCTAGTTGATTTGAAGCAGTTCCGAGAAAGTCTAAACATAATCCTCACTTTTCCCTCCTGGCACTTTCCCTGTAGGAGATACCGCAAGACGTTTCTGTATATTGGGCACAGCGCTCTGCAGGGTGTTAGCAGAGAGTTTCCTGGGACAGTGAAACCCTATATCAGAGACACTGAGAAGAAGCCCCAACGTTCCTTCCAGGCACTTTCAGTGTGGGTGCCTTCTCCACGTGGTTCCTGGTTTCACTGCAGCTCTGAAGAGAATGTTAGCAAAGAGGTAATCGGGACAGTGCAAACAGTACTCAAAGACAGGGAGAGCAAGCTCTACATTACTCTCTTGGCACTTTGGATGTGGGACATACAGCGAGATGTTTGCTGCTTTTACATTTGGCTCTTGGGAGATTTACAGCACAAAGATATCTAGTTGATTTGAAGCAGTTCTGAGAAAGCCTAAACATAATCCTCACTTTTCCCTCCTGGCACTTTCCCTGTAGGAGATACCGCAAGACATTTCTGTATATTGGGCACAGCGCTCTGCAGGGTGTTAGCAGAGAGTTTCCCGGGACAGTGAAACCCTATATCAGAGACACTGAGAAGAAGCCCCAACGTTCCTTCCAGGCACTTTCAGTGTGGGTGCCTTCTCCACGTGGTTCCTGGTTTCACTGCAGCTCTGAAGAGAATGTTAGCAAAGAGGTAATCGGGACAGTGCAAACAGTACTCAAAGACAGGGAGAGCAAGCTCTCTCTTGGCACTTTGGATGTGGGACATACAGCGAGATGTTTGCTGCTTTTACATTTGGCTGTTGGGAGATTTACAGCACAAAGATATCTAGTTGATTTGAAGCAGTTCCGAGAAAGTCTAAACATAATCCTCACTTTTCCCTCCTGGCACTTTCCCTGTAGGAGATACCGCAAGACGTTTCTGTATATTGGGCACAGCGCTCTGCAGGGTGTTAGCAGAGAGTTTCCCGGGACAGTGAAACCCTATATCAGAGACACTGAGAAGAAGCCCCAACGTTCCTTCCAGGCACTTTCAGTGTGGGTGCCTTCTCCACATGGTTCCTGGTTTCACTGCAGCTCTGAAGAGAATGTTAGCAAAGAGGTAATTGGGACAGTGCAAACAGTACTCAAAGACAGGGAGAGCAAGCTCTACATTACTCTCTTGGCACTTTGGATGTGGGACATACAGCGAGATGTTTGCTGCTTTTGCGTTTGGCTGTTGGGAGATTTACAGCACAAAGATATATAGTTCATTTGAAGCAGTTCCGAGAAAGTCTAAGCATAATCCTCACTTTTCCCTCCTGGCACTTTCCCTGTAGGGGATACCGCAAGACGTTTCTGTATATTGGGCACAGCGCTGTGCAGGGTGTTAGCAGAGAGTTTCCCGGGACAGTGAAACCCTATATCAGAGACACTGAGAAGAAGCCCCAATGTTCCCTCCAGGCACTTTCAGTGTGGGTGCCTTCTCCACGTGGTTCCTGGTTTCACTGCAGCTCTGAAGAGAATGTTAGCAAAGAGGTAATCGGGACAGTGCAAACAGTACTCAAAGACAGGGAGAGCAAGCTCTCTCTTGGCACTTTGGATGTGGGACATACAGCGAGATGTTTGCTGCTTTTGCGTTTGGCTGTTGGGAGATTTACAGCACAAAGATATCTAGTTGATTTGAAGCAGTTCCGAGAAAGTCTAAACATAATCCTCACTTTTCCCTCCTGGCACTTTCCCTGTAGGAGATACCGCAAGACGTTTCTGTATATTGGGCACAGCGCTCTGCAGGGTGTTAGCAGAGAGTTTCCTGGGACAGTGAAACCCTATATCAGAGACACTGAGAAGAAGCCCCAACGTTCCTTCCAGGCACTTTCAGTGTGGGTGCCTTCTCCACGTGGTTCCTGGTTTCACTGCAGCTCTGAAGAGAATGTTAGCAAAGAGGTAATCGGGACAGTGCAAACAGTACTCAAAGACAGGGAGAGCAAGCTCTACATTACTCTCTTGGCACTTTGGATGTGGGACATACAGCGAGATGTTTGCTGCTTTTACATTTGGCTGTTGGGAGATTTACAGCACAAAGATATCTAGTTGATTTGAAGCAGTTCTGAGAAAGCCTAAACATAATCCTCACTTTTCCCTCCTGGCACTTTCCCTGTAGGAGATACCGCAAGACATTTCTGTATATTGGGCACAGCGCTCTGCAGGGTGTTAGCAGAGAGTTTCCCGGGACAGTGAAACCCTATATCAGAGACACTGAGAAGAAGCCCCAACGTTCCTTCCAGGCACTTTCAGTGTGGGTGCCTTCTCCACGTGGTTCCTGGTTTCACTGCAGCTCTGAAGAGAATGTTAGCAAAGAGGTAATCGGGACAGTGCAAACAGTACTCAAAGACAGGGAGAGCAAGCTCTCTCTTGGCACTTTGGATGTGGGACATACAGCGAGATGTTTGCTGCTTTTACATTTGGCTGTTGGGAGATTTACAGCACAAAGATATCTAGTTGATTTGAAGCAGTTCCGAGAAAGTCTAAACATAATCCTCACTTTTCCCTCCTGGCACTTTCCCTGTAGGAGATACCGCAAGACGTTTCTGTATATTGGGCACAGCGCTCTGCAGGGTGTTAGCAGAGAGTTTCCCGGGACAGTGAAACCCTATATCAGAGACACTGAGAAGAAGCCCCAACGTTCCTTCCAGGCACTTTCAGTGTGGGTGCCTTCTCCACATGGTTCCTGGTTTCACTGCAGCTCTGAAGAGAATGTTAGCAAAGAGGTAATTGGGACAGTGCAAACAGTACTCAAAGACAGGGAGAGCAAGCTCTACATTACTCTCTTGGCACTTTGGATGTGGGACATACAGCGAGATGTTTGCTGCTTTTGCGTTTGGCTGTTGGGAGATTTACAGCACAAAGATATATAGTTCATTTGAAGCAGTTCCGAGAAAGTCTAAGCATAATCCTCACTTTTCCCTCCTGGCACTTTCCCTGTAGGGGATACCGCAAGACGTTTCTGTATATTGGGCACAGCGCTGTGCAGGGTGTTAGCAGAGAGTTTCCCGGGACAGTGAAACCCTATATCAGAGACACTGAGAAGAAGCCCCAATGTTCCCTCCAGGCACTTTCAGTGTGGGTGCCTTCTCCACGTGGTTCCTGGTTTCACTGCAGCTCTGAAGAGAATGTTAGCAAAGAGGTAATCGGGACAGTGCAAACAGTACTCAAAGACAGGGAGAGCAAGCTCTCTCTTGGCACTTTGGATGTGGGACATACAGCGAGATGTTTGCTGCTTTTGCGTTTGGCTGTTGGGAGATTTACAGCACAAAGATATCTAGTTGATTTGAAGCAGTTCCGAGAAAGTCTAAACATAATCCTCACTTTTCCCTCCTGGCACTTTCCCTGTAGGAGATACCGCAAGACGTTTCTGTATATTGGGCACAGCGCTCTGCAGGGTGTTAGCAGAGAGTTTCCTGGGACAGTGAAACCCTATATCAGAGACACTGAGAAGAAGCCCCAACGTTCCTTCCAGGCACTTTCAGTGTGGGTGCCTTCTCCACGTGGTTCCTGGTTTCACTGCAGCTCTGAAGAGAATGTTAGCAAAGAGGTAATCGGGACAGTGCAAACAGTACTCAAAGACAGGGAGAGCAAGCTCTACATTACTCTCTTGGCACTTTGGATGTGGGACATACAGCGAGATGTTTGCTGCTTTTACATTTGGCTGTTGGGAGATTTACAGCACAAAGATATCTAGTTGATTTGAAGCAGTTCTGAGAAAGCCTAAACATAATCCTCACTTTTCCCTCCTGGCACTTTCCCTGTAGGAGATACCGCAAGACATTTCTGTATATTGGGCACAGCGCTCTGCAGGGTGTTAGCAGAGAGTTTCCCGGGACAGTGAAACCCTATATCAGAGACACTGAGAAGAAGCCCCAACGTTCCTTCCAGGCACTTTCAGTGTGGGTGCCTTCTCCACGTGGTTCCTGGTTTCACTGCAGCTCTGAAGAGAATGTTAGCAAAGAGGTAATCGGGACAGTGCAAACAGTACTCAAAGACAGGGAGAGCAAGCTCTCTCTTGGCACTTTGGATGTGGGACATACAGCGAGATGTTTGCTGCTTTTACATTTGGCTGTTGGGAGATTTACAGCACAAAGATATCTAGTTGATTTGAAGCAGTTCCGAGAAAGTCTAAACATAATCCTCACTTTTCCCTCCTGGCACTTTCCCTGTAGGAGATACCGCAAGACGTTTCTGTATATTGGGCACAGCGCTCTGCAGGGTGTTAGCAGAGAGTTTCCCGGGACAGTGAAACCCTATATCAGAGACACTGAGAAGAAGCCCCAACGTTCCTTCCAGGCACTTTCAGTGTGGGTGCCTTCTCCACGTGGTTCCTGGTTTCACTGCAGCTCTGAAGAGAATGTTAGCAAAGAGGTAATCGGGACAGTGCAAACAGTACTCAAAGACAGGGAGAGCAAGCTCTCTCTTGGCACTTTGGATGTGGGACATACAGCGAGATGTTTGCTGCTTTTGCGTTTGGCTGTTGGGAGATTTACAGCACAAAGATATCTAGTTGATTTGAAGCAGTTCCGAGAAAGTCTAAACATAATCCTCACTTTTCCCTCCTGGCACTTTCCCTGTAGGAGATACCGCAAGACGTTTCTGTATATTGGGCACAGCGCTCTGCAGGGTGTTAGCAGAGAGTTTCCCGGGACAGTGAAACCCTATATCAGAGACACTGAGAAGAAGCCCCAACGTTCCTTCCAGGCACTTTCAGTGTGGGTGCCTTCTCGACGTGGTTCCTGGTTTCACAGCAGCTCTGAAGAGAATGTTAGCAAAGAGGTAATCGGGACGACAGTGCAAACAGTACTCAAAGACAGGGAGAGCAAGCTCTCTCTTGGCACTTTGGATGTGGGACATACAGCGAGATGTTTGCTGCTTTTACATTTGGCTGTTGGGAGATTTACAGCACAAAGATATCTAGTTGATTTGAAGCAGTTCCGAGAAAGTCTAAACATAATCCTCACTTTTCCCTCCTGGCACTTTCCCTGTAGGAGATACCGCAAGACGTTTCTGTATATTGGGCACAGCGCTCTGCAGGGTGTTAGCAGAGAGTTTCCCGGGACAGTGAAACCCTATATCAGAGACACTGAGAAGAAGCCCCAACGTTCCTTCCAGGCACTTTCAGTGTGGGTGCCTTCTCCACATGGTTCCTGGTTTCACTGCAGCTCTGAAGAGAATGTTAGCAAAGAGGTAATCGGGACAGTGCAAACAGTACTCAAAGACAGGGAGAGCAAGCTCTCTCTTGGCACTTTGGATGTGGGACATACAGCGAGATGTTTGCTGCATTTGCGTTTGGCTGTTGGGAGATTTACAGCACAAAGATATCTAGTTGATTTGAAGCAGTTCCGAGAAAGTCTAAACATAATCCTCACTTTTCCCTCCTGGCACTTTCCCTGTAGGAGATACCGCAAGACGTTTCTGTATATTGGGCACAGCGCTCTGCAGGGTGTTAGCAGAGAGTTTCCCGGGACAGTGAAACCCTATATCAGAGACACTGAGAAGAAGCCCCAACGTTCCTTCCAGGCACTTTCAGTGTGGGTGCCTTCTCCACATGGTTCCTGGTTTCACAGCAGCTCTGAAGAGAATGTTAGCAAAGAGGTAATCGGGACGACAGTGCAAACAGTACTCAAAGACAGGGAGAGCAAGCTCTCTCTTGGCACTTTGGATGTGGGACATACAGCGAGATGTTTGCTGCTTTTACATTTGGCTGTTGGGAGATTTACAGCACAAAGATATCTAGTTGATTTGAAGCAGTTCCGAGAAAGTCTAAACATAATCCTCACTTTTCCCTCCTGGCACTTTCCCTGTAGGAGATACCGCAAGACGTTTCTGTATATTGGGCACAGCGCGCTGCAGGGTGTTAGCAGAGAGTTTCCCGGGACAGTGAAACCCTATATCAGAGACACTGAGAAGAAGCCCCAACGTTCCCTCCAGGCACTTTCAGTGTGGGTGCCTTCTCCACGTGGTTCCTGGTTTCACTGCAGCTCTGAAGAGAATGTTAGCAAAGAGGTAATCGGGACAGCGCAAACAGTACTCAAAGACAGGGAGAGCAAGCTCTCTCTTGGCACTTTGGATGTGGGACATACAGCGAGATGTTTGCTGCTTTTACATTTGGCTGTTGGGAGATTTACAGCACAAAGCTATCTAGTTGATTTGAAGCAGTTCCGAGAAAGTCTAAACATAATCCTCACTTTTCCCTCCTGGCACTTTCCCTGTAGGAGATACCGCAAGACGTTTCTGTATATTGGGCACAGCGCTCTGCAGGGTGTTAGCAGAGAGTTTCCCGGGACAGTGAAACCCTATATCAGAGACATTGAGAAGAAGCCCCAACGTTCCTTCCAGGCACTTTCAGTGTGGGTGCCTTCTCCACGTGGTTCCTGGTTTCACTGCAGCTCTGAAGAGAATGTTAGCAAAGAGGTAATCGGGACAGCGCAAACAGTACTCAAAGACAGGGAGAGCAAGCTCTCTCTTGGCACTTTGGATGTGGGACATACAGCGAGATGTTTGCTACTTTTACATTTGGCTGTTGGGAGATTTACAGCACAAAGATATCTAGTTGATTTGAAGCAGTTCCGAGAAAGTCTAAACATAATCCTCACTTTTCCCTCCTGGCACTTTCCCTGTAGGAGATACCGCAAGACGTTTCTGTATATTGGGCACAGCGCTCTGCAGGGTGTTAGCAGAGAGTTTCCCGGGACAGTGAAACCCTATATCAGAGACACTGAGAAGAAGCCCCAATGTTCCCTCCAGGCACTTTCAGTGTGGGTGCCTTCTCCACGTGGTTCCTGGTTTCACTGCAGCTCTGAAGAGAATGTTAGCAAAGAGGTAATCGGGACAGTGCAAACAGTACTCAAAGACAGGGAGAGCAAGCTCTCTCTTGGCACTTTGGATGTGGGACATACAGCGAGATGTTTGCTGCTTTTGCGTTTGGCTGTTGGGAGATTTACAGCACAAAGATATCTAGTTGATTTGAAGCAGTTCCGAGAAAGTCTAAACATAATCCTCACTTTTCCCTCCTGGCACTTTCCCTGTAGGAGATACCGCAAGACGTTTCTGTATATTGGGCACAGCGCTCTGCAGGGTGTTAGCAGAGAGTTTCCCGGGACAGTGAAACCCTATATCAGAGACACTGAGAAGAAGCCCCAACGTTCCTTCCAGGCACTTTCAGTGTGGGTGCCTTCTCCACGTGGTTCCTGGTTTCACAGCAGCTCTGAAGAGAATGTTAGCAAAGAGGTAATCGGGACAGTGCAAACAGTACTCAAAGACAGGGAGAGCAAGCTCTCTCTTGGCACTTTGGATGTGGGACATACAGCGAGATGTTTGCTGCTTTTGCGTTTGGCTGTTGGGAGATTTACAGCACAAAGATATCTAGTTGATTTGAAGCAGTTCCGAGAAAGTCTAAACATAATCCTCACTTTTCCCTCCTGGCACTTTCCCTGTAGGAGATACCGCAAGACGTTTCTGTATATTGGGCACAGCGCTGTGCAGGGTGTTAGCAGAGAGTTTCCCGGGACAGTGAAACCCTATATCAGAGACACTGAGAAGAAGCCCCAATGTTCCCTCCAGGCACTTTCAGTGTGGGTGCCTTCTCCACGTGGTTCCTGGTTTCACTGCAGCTCTGAAGAGAATGTTAGCAAAGAGGTAATCGGGACAGTGCAAACAGTACTCAAAGACAGGGAGAGCAAGCTCTCTCTTGGCACTTTGGATGTGGGACATACAGCGAGATGTTTGCTGCTTTTACATTTGGCTGTTGGGAGATTTACAGCACAAAGATATCTAGTTGATTTGAAGCAGTTCCGAGAAAGTCTAAACATAATCCTCACTTTTCCCTCCTGGCACTTTCCCTGTAGGAGATACCGCAAGACATTTCTGTATATTGGGCACAGCGCTCTGCAGGGTGTTAGCAGAGAGTTTCCCGGGACAGTGAAACCCTATATCAGAGACACTGAGAAGAAGCCCCAACGTTCCTTCCAGGCACTTTCAGTGTGGGTGCCTTCTCCACGTGGTTCCTGGTTTCACTGCAGCTCTGAAGAGAATGTTAGCAAAGAGGTAATCGGGACAGTGCAAACAGTACTCAAAGACAGGGAGAGCAAGCTCTCTCTTGGCACTTTGGATGTGGGACATACAGCGAGATGTTTGCTGCTTTTACATTTGGCTGTTGGGAGATTTACAGCACAAAGATATCTAGTTGATTTGAAGCAGTTCCGAGAAAGTCTAAACATAATCCTCACTTTTCCCTCCTGGCACTTTCCCTGTAGGAGATACCGCAAGACGTTTCTGTATATTGGGCACAGCGCTGTGCAGGGTGTTAGCAGAGAGTTTCCCGGGACAGTGAAACCCTATATCAGAGACACTGAGAAGAAGCCCCAACGTTCCTTCCAGGCACTTTCAGTGTGGGTGCCTTCTCCACGTGGTTCCTGGTTTCACTGCAGCTCTGAAGAGAATGTTAGCAAAGAGGTAATCGGGACAGCGCAAACAGTACTCAAAGACAGGGAGAGCAAGCTCTCTCTTGGCACTTTGGATGTGGGACATACAGCGAGATGTTTGCTGCTTTTACATTTGGCTGTTGGGAGATTTACAGCACAAAGATATCTAGTTGATTTGAAGCAGTTCCGAGAAAGCCTAAACATAATCCTCACTTTTCCCTCCTGGCACTTTCCCTGTAGGGGATACCGCAAGACATTTCTGTATATTGGGCACAGCGCTCTGCAGGGTGTTAGCAGAGAGTTTCCCGGGACAGTGAAACCCTATATCAGAGACACTGAGAAGAAGCCCCAACGTTCCTTCCAGGCACTTTCAGTGTGGGTGCCTTCTCCACGTGGTTCCTGGTTTCACTGCAGCTCTGAAGAGAATGTTAGCAAAGAGGTAATCGGGACAGTGCAAACAGTACTCAAAGACAGGGAGAGCAAGCTCTCTCTTGGCACTTTGGATGTGGGACATACAGCGAGATGTTTGCTGCTTTTACATTTGGCTGTTGGGAGATTTACAGCACAAAGATATCTAGTTGATTTGAAGCAGTTCCGAGAAAGTCTAAACATAATCCTCACTTTTCCCTCCTGGCACTTTCCCTGTAGGAGATACCGCAAGACATTTCTGTATATTGGGCACAGCGCTCTGCAGGGTGTTAGCAGAGAGTTTCCCGGGACAGTGAAACCCTATATCAGAGACACTGAGAAGAAGCCCCAACGTTCCTTCCAGGCACTTTCAGTGTGGGTGCCTTCTCCACGTGGTTCCTGGTTTCACTGCAGCTCTGAAGAGAATGTTAGCAAAGAGGTTATCGGGACGACAGTGCAAACAGTACTCAAAGACAGGGAGAGCAAGCTCTCTCTTGGCACTTTGGATGTGGGACATACAGCGAGATGTTTGCTGCTTTTGCGTTTGGCTGTTGGGAGATTTACAGCACAAAGATATCTAGTTGATTTGAAGCAGTTCCGAGAAAGTCTAAACATAATCCTCACTTTTCCCTCCTGGCACTTTCCCTGTAGGAGATACCGCAAGACGTTTCTGTATATTGGGCACAGCGCTCTGCAGGGTGTTAGCAGAGAGTTTCCCGGGACAGTGAAACCCTATATCAGAGACACTGAGAAGAAGCCCCAACGTTCCTTCCAGGCACTTTCAGTGTGGGTGCCTTCTCCACATGGTTCCTGGTTTCACTGCAGCTCTGAAGAGAATGTTAGCAAAGAGGTAATCGGGACAGTGCAAACAGTACTCAAAGACAGGGAGAGCAAGCTCTCTCTTGGCACTTTGGATGTGGGACATACAGCGAGATGTTTGCTGCTTTTGCGTTTGGCTGTTGGGAGATTTACAGCACAAAGATATCTAGTTGATTTGAAGCAGTTCCGAGAAAGTCTAAACATAATCCTCACTTTTCCCTCCTGGCACTTTCCCTGTAGGAGATACCGCAAGACGTTTCTGTATATTGGGCACAGCGCTCTGCAGGGTGTTAGCAGAGAGTTTCCCGGGACAGTGAAACCCTATATCAGAGACACTGAGAAGAAGCCCCAACGTTCCTTCCAGGCACTTTCAGTGTGGGTGCCTTCTCCACGTGGTTCCTGGTTTCACAGCAGCTCTGAAGAGAATGTTAGCAAAGAGGTAATCGGGACGACAGTGCAAACAGTACTCAAAGACAGGGAGAGCAAGCTCTCTCTTGGCACTTTGGATGTGGGACATACAGCGAGATGTTTGCTGCTTTTACATTTGGCTGTTGGGAGATTTACAGCACAAAGATATCTAGTTGATTTGAAGCAGTTCCGAGAAAGTCTAAACATAATCCTCACTTTTCCCTCCTGGCACTTTCCCTGTAGGAGATACCGCAAGACGTTTCTGTATATTGGGCACAGCGCTCTGCAGGGTGTTAGCAGAGTTTCCCGGGACAGTGAAACCCTATATCAGAGACACTGAGAAGAAGCCCCAACGTTCCTTCCAGGCACTTTCAGTGTGGGTGCCTTCTCCACGTGGTTCCTGGTTTCACTGCAGCTCTGAAGAGAATGTTAGCAAAGAGGTAATCGGGACAGTGCAAACAGTACTCAAAGACAGGGAGAGCAAGCTCTCTCTTGGCACTTTGGATGTGGGACATACAGCGAGATGTTTGCTGCTTTTGCGTTTGGCTGTTGGGAGATTTACAGCACAAAGATATCTAGTTGATTTGAAGCAGTTCCGAGAAAGTCTAAACATAATCCTCACTTTTCCCTCCTGGCACTTTCCCTGTAGGAGATACCGCAAGACGTTTCTGTATATTGGGCACAGCGCTCTGCAGGGTGTTAGCAGAGAGTTTCCCGGGACAGTGAAACCCTATATCAGAGACACTGAGAAGAAGCCCCAATGTTCCCTCCAGGCACTTTCAGTGTGGGTGCCTTCTCCACGTGGTTCCTGGTTTCACTGCAGCTCTGAAGAGAATGTTAGCAAAGAGGGAATCGGGACAGCGCAAACAGTACTCAAAGACAGGGAGAGCAAGCTCTCTCTTGGCACTTTGGATGTGGGACATACAGCGAGATGTTTGCTGCTTTTGCGTTTGGCTGTTGGGAGATTTACAGCACAAAGATATCTAGTTGATTTGAAGCAGTTCCGAGAAAGTCTAAACATAATCCTCACTTTTCCCTCCTGGCACTTTCCCTGTAGGAGATACCGCAAGACGTTTCTGTATATTGGGCACAGCGCTCTGCAGGGTGTTAGCAGAGAGTTTCCCGGGACAGTGAAACCCTATATCAGAGACACTGAGAAGAAGCCCCAACGTTCCTTCCAGGCACTTTCAGTGTGGGTGCCTTCTCCACGTGGTTCCTGGTTTCACAGCAGCTCTGAAGAGAATGTTAGCAAAGAGGTAATCGGGACGACAGTGCAAACAGTACTCAAAGACAGGGAGAGCAAGCTCTCTCTTGGCACTTTGGATGTGGGACATACAGCGAGATGTTTGCTGCTTTTACATTTGGCTGTTGGGAGATTTACAGCACAAAGATATCTAGTTGATTTGAAGCAGTTCCGAGAAAGTCTAAACATAATCCTCACTTTTCCCTCCTGGCACTTTCCCTGTAGGAGATACCGCAAGACGTTTCTGTATATTGGGCACAGCGCTCTGCAGGGTGTTAGCAGAGAGTTTCCCGGCACAGTGAAACCCTATATCAGAGACACTGAGAAGAAGCCCCAATGTTCCCTCCAGGCACTTTCAGTGTGGGTGCCTTCTCCACGTGGTTCCTGGTTTCACTGCAGCTCTGAAGAGAATGTTAGCAAAGAGGTAATCGGGACAGCGCAAACAGTACTCAAAGACAGGGAGAGCAAGCTCTCTCTTGGCACTTTGGATGTGGGACATACAGCGAGATGTTTGCTGCTTTTACATTTGGCTGTTGGGAGATTTACAGCACAAAGATATCTAGTTGATTTGAAGCAGTTCCGAGAAAGTCTAAACATAATCCTCACTTTTCCCTCCTGGCACTTTCCCTGTAGGAGATACCGCAAGACGTTTCTGTATATTGGGCACAGCGCTCTGCAGGGTGTTAGCAGAGAGTTTCCCGGGACAGTGAAACCCTATATCAGAGACACTGAGAAGAAGCCCCAACGTTCCTTCCAGGCACTTTCAGTGTGGGTGCCTTCTCCACATGGTTCCTGGTTTCACAGCAGCTCTGAAGAGAATGTTAGCAAAGAGGTAATCGGGACGACAGTGCAAACAGTACTCAAAGACAGGGAGAGCAAGCTCTCTCTTGGCACTTTGGATGTGGGACATACAGCGAGATGTTTGCTGCTTTTACATTTGGCTGTTGGGAGATTTACAGCACAAAGATATCTAGTTGATTTGAAGCAGTTCCGAGAAAGTCTAAACATAATCCTCACTTTTCCCTCCTGGCACTTTCCCTGTAGGAGATACCGCAAGACGTTTCTGTATATTGGGCACAGCGCTCTGCAGGGTGTTAGCAGAGAGTTTCCCGGGACAGTGAAACCCTATATCAGAGACACTGAGAAGAAGCCCCAATGTTCCCTCCAGGCACTTTCAGTGTGGGTGCCTTCTCCACGTGGTTCCTGGTTTCACTGCAGCTCTGAAGAGAATGTTAGCAAAGAGGTAATCGGGACAGCGCAAACAGTACTCAAAGACAGGGAGAGCAAGCTCTCTCTTGGCACTTTGGATGTGGGACATACAGCGAGATGTTTGCTGCTTTTACATTTGGCTGTTGGGAGATTTACAGCACAAAGATATCTAGTTGATTTGAAGCAGTTCCGAGAAAGTCTAAACATAATCCTCACTTTTCCCTCCTGGCACTTTCCCTGTAGGAGATACCGCAAGACGTTTCTGTATATTGGGCACAGCGCTCTGCAGGGTGTTAGCAGAGAGTTTCCCGGGACAGTGAAACCCTATATCAGAGACATTGAGAAGAAGCCCCAACGTTCCTTCCAGGCACTTTCAGTGTGGGTGCCTTCTCCACGTGGTTCCTGGTTTCACTGCAGCTCTGAAGAGAATGTTAGCAAAGAGGTAATCGGGACAGCGCAAACAGTACTCAAAGACAGGGAGGGCAAGCTCTCTCTTGGCACTTTGGATGTGGGACATACAGCGAGATGTTTGCTGCTTTTACATTTGGCTGTTGGGAGATTTACAGCACAAAGATATCTAGTTGATTTGAAGCAGTTCCGAGAAAGTCTAAACATAATCCTCACTTTTCCCTCCTGGCACTTTCCCTGTAGGAGATACCGCAAGACGTTTCTGTATATTGGGCACAGCGCTCTGCAGGGTGTTAGCAGAGAGTTTCCCGGGACAGTGAAACCCTATATCAGAGACACTGAGAAGAAGCCCCAATGTTCCCTCCAGGCACTTTCAGTGTGGGTGCCTTCTCCACGTGGTTCCTGGTTTCACTGCAGCTCTGAAGAGAATGTTAGCAAAGAGGTAATCGGGACAGTGCAAACAGTACTCAAAGACAGGGAGAGCAAGCTCTCTCTTGGCACTTTGGATGTGGGACATACAGCGAGATGTTTGCTGCTTTTGCGTTTGGCTGTTGGGAGATTTACAGCACAAAGATATCTAGTTGATTTGAAGCAGTTCCGAGAAAGTCTAAACATAATCCTCACTTTTCCCTCCTGGCACTTTCCCTGTAGGAGATACCGCAAGACGTTTCTGTATATTGGGCACAGCGCTCTGCAGGGTGTTAGCAGAGAGTTTCCCGGGACAGTGAAACCCTATATCAGAGACACTGAGAAGAAGCCCCAACGTTCCTTCCAGGCACTTTCAGTGTGGGTGCCTTCTCCACGTGGTTCCTGGTTTCACTGCAGCTCTGAAGAGAATGTTAGCAAAGAGGTAATCGGGACAGTGCAAACAGTACTCAAAGACAGGGAGAGCAAGCTCTCTCTTGGCACTTTGGATGTGGGACATACAGCGAGATGTTTGCTGCTTTTGCGTTTGGCTGTTGGGAGATTTACAGCACAAAGATATCTAGTTGATTTGAAGCAGTTCCGAGAAAGTCTAAACATAATCCTCACTTTTCCCTCCTGGCACTTTCCCTGTAGGAGATACCGCAAGACGTTTCTGTATATTGGGCACAGCGCTGTGCAGGGTGTTAGCAGAGAGTTTCCCGGGACAGTGAAACCCTATATCAGAGACACTGAGAAGAAGCCCCAACGTTCCTTCCAGGCACTTTCAGTGTGGGTGCCTTCTCCACGTGGTTCCTGGTTTCACTGCAGCTCTGAAGAGAATGTTAGCAAAGAGGTAATCGGGACAGTGCAAACAGTACTCAAAGACAGGGAGAGCAAGCTCTCTCTTGGCACTTTGGATGTGGGACATACAGCGAGATGTTTGCTGCTTTTACATTTGGCTGTTGGGAGATTTACAGCACAAAGATATCTAGTTGATTTGAAGCAGTTCCGAGAAAGTCTAAACATAATCCTCACTTTTCCCTCCTGGCACTTTCCCTGTAGGAGATACCGCAAGACATTTCTGTATATTGGGCACAGCGCTCTGCAGGGTGTTAGCAGAGAGTTTCCCGGGACAGTGAAACCCTATATCAGAGACACTGAGAAGAAGCCCCAACGTTCCTTCCAGGCACTTTCAGTGTGGGTGCCTTCTCCACGTGGTTCCTGGTTTCACTGCAGCTCTGAAGAGAATGTTAGCAAAGAGGTAATCGGGACAGTGCAAACAGTACTCAAAGACAGGGAGAGCAAGCTCTCTCTTGGCACTTTGGATGTGGGACATACAGCGAGATGTTTGCTGCTTTTACATTTGGCTGTTGGGAGATTTACAGCACAAAGATATCTAGTTGATTTGAAGCAGTTCCGAGAAAGTCTAAACATAATCCTCACTTTTCCCTCCTGGCACTTTCCCTGTAGGGGATACCGCAAGACATTTCTGTATATTGGGCACAGCGCTCTGCAGGGTGTTAGCAGAGAGTTTCCCGGGACAGTGAAACCCTATATCAGAGACACTGAGAAGAAGCCCCAACGTTCCTTCCAGGCACTTTCAGTGTGGGTGCCTTCTCCACGTGGTTCCTGGTTTCACTGCAGCTCTGAAGAGAATGTTAGCAAAGAGGTAATCGGGACAGTGCAAACAGTACTCAAAGACAGGGAGAGCAAGCTCTCTCTTGGCACTTTGGATGTGGGACATACAGCGAGATGTTTGCTGCTTTTACATTTGGCTGTTGGGAGATTTACAGCACAAAGATATCTAGTTGATTTGAAGCAGTTCCGAGAAAGCCTAAACATAATCCTCACTTTTCCCTCCTGGCACTTTCCCTGTAGGAGATACCGCAAGACATTTCTGTATATTGGGCACAGCGCTCTGCAGGGTGTTAGCAGAGAGTTTCCCGGGACAGTGAAACCCTATATCAGAGACACTGAGAAGAAGCCCCAATGTTCCCTCCAGGCACTTTCAGTGTGGGTGCCTTCTCCACGTGGTTCCTGGTTTCACTGCAGCTCTGAAGAGAATGTTAGCAAAGAGGTAATCGGGACAGTGCAAACAGTACTCAAAGACAGGGAGAGCAAGCTCTACATTACTCTCTTGGCACTTTGGATGTGGGACATACAGCGAGATGTTTGCTGCTTTTGCGTTTGGCTGTTGGGAGATTTACAGCACAAAGATATCTAGTTGATTTGAAGCAGTTCCGAGAAAGTCTAAACATAATCCTCACTTTTCCCTCCTGGCACTTTCCCTGTAGGAGATACCGCAAGACGTTTCTGTATATTGGGCACAGCGCTCTGCAGGGTGTTAGCAGAGAGTTTCCCGGGACAGTGAAACCCTATATCAGAGACACTGAGAAGAAGCCCCAACGTTCCTTCCAGGCACTTTCAGTGTGGGTGCCTTCTCCACGTGGTTCCTGGTTTCACTGCAGCTCTGAAGAGAATGTTAGCAAAGAGGTAATCGGGACAGTGCAAACAGTACTCAAAGACAGGGAGAGCAAGCTCTCTCTTGGCACTTTGGATGTGGGACATACAGCGAGATGTTTGCTGCTTTTGCGTTTGGCTGTTGGGAGATTTACAGCACAAAGATATCTAGTTGATTTGAAGCAGTTCCGAGAAAGTCTAAACATAATCCTCACTTTTCCCTCCTGGCACTTTCCCTGTAGGAGATACCGCAAGACGTTTCTGTATATTGGGCACAGCGCTGTGCAGGGTGTTAGCAGAGAGTTTCCCGGGACAGTGAAACCCTATATCAGAGACACTGAGAAGAAGCCCCAACGTTCCTTCCAGGCACTTTCAGTGTGGGTGCCTTCTCCACGTGGTTCCTGGTTTCACTGCAGCTCTGAAGAGAATGTTAGCAAAGAGGTAATCGGGACAGTGCAAACAGTACTCAAAGACAGGGAGAGCAAGCTCTCTCTTGGCACTTTGGATGTGGGACATACAGCGAGATGTTTGCTGCTTTTACATTTGGCTGTTGGGAGATTTACAGCACAAAGATATCTAGTTGATTTGAAGCAGTTCCGAGAAAGTCTAAACATAATCCTCACTTTTCCCTCCTGGCACTTTCCCTGTAGGAGATACCGCAAGACATTTCTGTATATTGGGCACAGCGCTCTGCAGGGTGTTAGCAGAGAGTTTCCCGGGACAGTGAAACCCTATATCAGAGACACTGAGAAGAAGCCCCAACGTTCCTTCCAGGCACTTTCAGTGTGGGTGCCTTCTCCACGTGGTTCCTGGTTTCACTGCAGCTCTGAAGAGAATGTTAGCAAAGAGGTAATCGGGACAGTGCAAACAGTACTCAAAGACAGGGAGAGCAAGCTCTCTCTTGGCACTTTGGATGTGGGACATACAGCGAGATGTTTGCTGCTTTTACATTTGGCTGTTGGGAGATTTACAGCACAAAGATATCTAGTTGATTTGAAGCAGTTCCGAGAAAGTCTAAACATAATCCTCACTTTTCCCTCCTGGCACTTTCCCTGTAGGGGATACCGCAAGACATTTCTGTATATTGGGCACAGCGCTCTGCAGGGTGTTAGCAGAGAGTTTCCCGGGACAGTGAAACCCTATATCAGAGACACTGAGAAGAAGCCCCAACGTTCCTTCCAGGCACTTTCAGTGTGGGTGCCTTCTCCACGTGGTTCCTGGTTTCACTGCAGCTCTGAAGAGAATGTTAGCAAAGAGGTAATCGGGACAGTGCAAACAGTACTCAAAGACAGGGAGAGCAAGCTCTCTCTTGGCACTTTGGATGTGGGACATACAGCGAGATGTTTGCTGCTTTTACATTTGGCTGTTGGGAGATTTACAGCACAAAGATATCTAGTTGATTTGAAGCAGTTCCGAGAAAGCCTAAACATAATCCTCACTTTTCCCTCCTGGCACTTTCCCTGTAGGAGATACCGCAAGACATTTCTGTATATTGGGCACAGCGCTCTGCAGGGTGTTAGCAGAGAGTTTCCCGGGACAGTGAAACCCTATATCAGAGACACTGAGAAGAAGCCCCAATGTTCCCTCCAGGCACTTTCAGTGTGGGTGCCTTCTCCACGTGGTTCCTGGTTTCACTGCAGCTCTGAAGAGAATGTTAGCAAAGAGGTAATCGGGACAGTGCAAACAGTACTCAAAGACAGGGAGAGCAAGCTCTACATTACTCTCTTGGCACTTTGGATGTGGGACATACAGCGAGATGTTTGCTGCTTTTGCGTTTGGCTGTTGGGAGATTTACAGCACAAAGATATCTAGTTGATTTGAAGCAGTTCCGAGAAAGTCTAAACATAATCCTCACTTTTCCCTCCTGGCACTTTCCCTGTAGGAGATACCGCAAGACGTTTCTGTATATTGGGCACAGCGCTCTGCAGGGTGTTAGCAGAGAGTTTCCCGGGACAGTGAAACCCTATATCAGAGACACTGAGAAGAAGCCCCAACGTTCCTTCCAGGCACTTTCAGTGTGGGTGCCTTCTCCACGTGGTTCCTGGTTTCACTGCAGCTCTGAAGAGAATGTTAGCAAAGAGGTAATCGGGACAGTGCAAACAGTACTCAAAGACAGGGAGAGCAAGCTCTCTCTTGGCACTTTGGATGTGGGACATACAGCGAGATGTTTGCTGCTTTTGCGTTTGGCTGTTGGGAGATTTACAGCACAAAGATATCTAGTTGATTTGAAGCAGTTCCGAGAAAGTCTAAACATAATCCTCACTTTTCCCTCCTGGCACTTTCCCTGTAGGAGATACCGCAAGACGTTTCTGTATATTGGGCACAGCGCTGTGCAGGGTGTTAGCAGAGAGTTTCCCGGGACAGTGAAACCCTATATCAGAGACACTGAGAAGAAGCCCCAACGTTCCTTCCAGGCACTTTCAGTGTGGGTGCCTTCTCCACGTGGTTCCTGGTTTCACTGCAGCTCTGAAGAGAATGTTAGCAAAGAGGTAATCGGGACAGTGCAAACAGTACTCAAAGACAGGGAGAGCAAGCTCTACATTACTCTCTTGGCACTTTGGATGTGGGACATACAGCGAGATGTTTGCTGCTTTTGCGTTTGGCTGTTGGGAGATTTACAGCACAAAGATATCTAGTTGATTTGAAGCAGTTCCGAGAAAGTCTAAACATAATCCTCACTTTTCCCTCCTGGCACTTTCCCTGTAGGAGATACCGCAAGACGTTTCTGTATATTGGGCACAGCGCTCTGCAGGGTGTTAGCAGAGAGTTTCCCGGGACAGTGAAACCCTATATCAGAGACACTGAGAAGAAGCCCCAACGTTCCTTCCAGGCACTTTCAGTGTGGGTGCCTTCTCCACGTGGTTCCTGGTTTCACTGCAGCTCTGAAGAGAATGTTAGCAAAGAGGTAATCGGGACAGTGCAAACAGTACTCAAAGACAGGGAGAGCAAGCTCTCTCTTGGCACTTTGGATGTGGGACATACAGCGAGATGTTTGCTGCTTTTGCGTTTGGCTGTTGGGAGATTTACAGCACAAAGATATCTAGTTGATTTGAAGCAGTTCCGAGAAAGTCTAAACATAATCCTCACTTTTCCCTCCTGGCACTTTCCCTGTAGGAGATACCGCAAGACGTTTCTGTATATTGGGCACAGCGCTGTGCAGGGTGTTAGCAGAGAGTTTCCCGGGACAGTGAAACCCTATATCAGAGACACTGAGAAGAAGCCCCAACGTTCCTTCCAGGCACTTTCAGTGTGGGTGCCTTCTCCACGTGGTTCCTGGTTTCACTGCAGCTCTGAAGAGAATGTTAGCAAAGAGGTAATCGGGACAGTGCAAACAGTACTCAAAGACAGGGAGAGCAAGCTCTCTCTTGGCACTTTGGATGTGGGACATACAGCGAGATGTTTGCTGCTTTTACATTTGGCTGTTGGGAGATTTACAGCACAAAGATATCTAGTTGATTTGAAGCAGTTCCGAGAAAGTCTAAACATAATCCTCACTTTTCCCTCCTGGCACTTTCCCTGTAGGAGATACCGCAAGACGTTTCTGTATATTGGGCACAGCGCTCTGCAGGGTGTTAGCAGAGAGTTTCCCGGGACAGTGAAACCCTATATCAGAGACACTGAGAAGAAGCCCCAACGTTCCTTCCAGGCACTTTCAGTGTGGGTGCCTTCTCCACGTGGTTCCTGGTTTCACTGCAGCTCTGAAGAGAATGTTAGCAAAGAGGTAATCGGGACAGCGCAAACAGTACTCAAAGACAGGGAGAGCAAGCTCTCTCTTGGCACTTTAGATGTGGGACATACAGCGAGATGTTTGCTGCTTTTACATTTGGCTGTTGGGAGATTTACAGCACAAAGATATCTAGTTGATTTGAAGCAGTTCCGAGAAAGTCTAAACATAATCCTCACTTTTCCCTCCTGGCACTTTCCCTGTAGGGGATACCGCAAGACATTTCTGTATATTGGGCACAGCGCTCTGCAGGGTGTTAGCAGAGAGTTTCCCGGGACAGTGAAACCCTATATCAGAGACACTGAGAAGAAGCCCCAACGTTCCTTCCAGGCACTTTCAGTGTGGGTGCCTTCTCCACGTGGTTCCTGGTTTCACTGCAGCTCTGAAGAGAATGTTAGCAAAGAGGTAATCGGGACAGTGCAAACAGTACTCAAAGACAGGGAGAGCAAGCTCTACATTACTCTCTTGGCACTTTGGATGTGGGACATACAGCGAGATGTTTGCTGCTTTTGCGTTTGGCTGTTGGGAGATTTACAGCACAAAGATATCTAGTTGATTTGAAGCAGTTCCGAGAAAGTCTAAACATAATCCTCACTTTTCCCACCTGGCACTTTCCCTGTAGGGGATACCGCAAGACGTTTCTGTATATTGGGCACAGCGCTGTGCAGGGTGTTAGCAGAGAGTTTCCCGGGACAGTGAAACCCTATATCAGAGACACTGAGAAGAAGCCCCAACGTTCCTTCCAGGCACTTTCAGTGTGGGTGCCTTCTCCACGTGGTTCCTGGTTTCACTGCAGCTCTGAAGAGAATGTTAGCAAAGAGGTAATCGGGACAGTGCAAACAGTACTCAAAGACAGGGAGAGCAAGCTCTCTCTTGGCACTTTGGATGTGGGACATACAGCGAGATGTTTGCTGCTTTTACATTTGGCTGTTGGGAGATTTACAGCACAAAGATATCTAGTTGATTTGAAGCAGTTCCGAGAAAGTCTAAACATAATCCTCACTTTTCCCTCCTGGCACTTTCCCTGTAGGAGATACCGCAAGACGTTTCTGTATATTGGGCACAGCGCTCTGCAGGGTGTTAGCAGAGAGTTTCCCGGGACAGTGAAACCCTATATCAGAGACACTGAGAAGAAGCCCCAACGTTCCTTCCAGGCACTTTCAGTGTGGGTGCCTTCTCCACGTGGTTCCTGGTTTCACTGCAGCTCTGAAGAGAATGTTAGCAAAGAGGTAATCGGGACAGTGCAAACAGTACTCAAAGACAGGGAGAGCAAGCTCTACATTACTCTCTTGGCACTTTGGATGTGGGACATACAGCGAGATGTTTGCTGCTTTTACATTTGGCTGTTGGGAGATTTACAGCACAAAGATATCTAGTTGATTTGAAGCAGTTCCGAGAAAGCCTAAACATAATCCTCACTTTTCCCTCCTGGCACTTTCCCTGTAGGAGATACCGCAAGACATTTCTGTATATTGGGCACAGCGCTCTGCAGGGTGTTAGCAGAGAGTTTCCCGGGACAGTGAAACCCTATATCAGAGACACTGAGAAGAAGCCCCAACGTTCCTTCCAGGCACTTTCAGTGTGGGTGCCTTCTCCACGTGGTTCCTGGTTTCACTGCAGCTCTGAAGAGAATGTTAGCAAAGAGGTAATCGGGACAGTGCAAACAGTACTCAAAGACAGGGAGAGCAAGCTCTCTCTTGGCACTTTGGATGTGGGACATACAGCGAGATGTTTGCTGCTTTTACATTTGGCTGTTGGGAGATTTACAGCACAAAGATATCTAGTTGATTTGAAGCAGTTCCGAGAAAGTCTAAACATAATCCTCACTTTTCCCTCCTGGCACTTTCCCTGTAGGAGATACCGCAAGACGTTTCTGTATATTGGGCACAGCGCTCTGCAGGGTGTTAGCAGAGACTTTCCCGGGACAGTGAAACCCTATGTCAGAGACACTGAGAAGAAGCCCCAATGTTCCCTCCAGGCACTTTCAGTGTGGGTGCCTTCTCCACGTGGTTCCTGGTTTCACTGCAGCTCTGAAGAGAATGTTAGCAAAGAGGTAATCGGGACAGCGCAAACAGTACTCAAAGACAGGGAGAGCAAGCTCTCTCTTGGCACTTTGGATGTGGGACATACAGCGAGATGTTTGCTGCTTTTACATTTGGCTGTTGGGAGATTTACAGCACAAAGATATCTAGTTGATTTGAAGCAGTTCCGAGAAAGTCTAAACATAATCCTCACTTTTCCCTCCTGGCACTTTCCCTGTAGGAGATACCGCAAGACGTTTCTGTATATTGGGCACAGCGCTCTGCAGGGTGTTAGCAGAGAGTTTCCCGGGACAGTGAAACCCTATATCAGAGACACTGAGAAGAAGCCCCAACGTTCCTTCCAGGCACTTTCAGTGTGGGTGCCTTCTCCACGTGGTTCCTGGTTTCACTGCAGCTCTGAAGAGAATGTTAGCAAAGAGGTAATCGGGACAGTGCAAACAGTACTCAAAGACAGGGAGAGCAAGCTCTCTCTTGGCACTTTGGATGTGGGACATACAGCGAGATGTTTGCTGCTTTTGCGTTTGGCTGTTGGGAGATTTACAGCACAAAGATATCTAGTTGATTTGAAGCAGTTCCGAGAAAGTCTAAACATAATCCTCACTTTTCCCTCCTGGCACTTTCCCTGTAGGAGATACCGCAAGACGTTTCTGTATATTGGGCACAGCGCTCTGCAGGGTGTTAGCAGAGAGTTTCCCGGGACAGTGAAACCCTATATCAGAGACACTGAGAAGAAGCCCCAACGTTCCTTCCAGGCACTTTCAGTGTGGGTGCCTTCTCCACGTGGTTCCTGGTTTCACTGCAGCTCTGAAGAGAATGTTAGCAAAGAGGTAATCGGGACAGTGCAAACAGTACTCAAAGACAGGGAGAGCAAGCTCTACATTACTCTCTTGGCACTTTGGATGTGGGACATACAGCGAGATGTTTGCTGCTTTTACATTTGGCTGTTGGGAGATTTACAGCACAAAGATATCTAGTTGATTTGAAGCAGTTCCGAGAAAGCCTAAACATAATCCTCACTTTTCCCTCCTGGCACTTTCCCTGTAGGAGATACCGCAAGACATTTCTGTATATTGGGCACAGCGCTCTGCAGGGTGTTAGCAGAGAGTTTCCCGGGACAGTGAAACCCTATATCAGAGACACTGAGAAGAAGCCCCAACGTTCCTTCCAGGCACTTTCAGTGTGGGTGCCTTCTCCACGTGGTTCCTGGTTTCACTGCAGCTCTGAAGAGAATGTTAGCAAAGAGGTAATCGGGACAGTGCAAACAGTACTCAAAGACAGGGAGAGCAAGCTCTCTCTTGGCACTTTGGATGTGGGACATACAGCGAGATGTTTGCTGCTTTTACATTTGGCTGTTGGGAGATTTACAGCACAAAGATATCTAGTTGATTTGAAGCAGTTCCGAGAAAGTCTAAACATAATCCTCACTTTTCCCTCCTGGCACTTTCCCTGTAGGAGATACCGCAAGACGTTTCTGTATATTGGGCACAGCGCTCTGCAGGGTGTTAGCAGAGACTTTCCCGGGACAGTGAAACCCTATGTCAGAGACACTGAGAAGAAGCCCCAATGTTCCCTCCAGGCACTTTCAGTGTGGGTGCCTTCTCCACGTGGTTCCTGGTTTCACTGCAGCTCTGAAGAGAATGTTAGCAAAGAGGTAATCGGGACAGCGCAAACAGTACTCAAAGACAGGGAGAGCAAGCTCTCTCTTGGCACTTTGGATGTGGGACATACAGCGAGATGTTTGCTGCTTTTACATTTGGCTGTTGGGAGATTTACAGCACAAAGATATCTAGTTGATTTGAAGCAGTTCCGAGAAAGTCTAAACATAATCCTCACTTTTCCCTCCTGGCACTTTCCCTGTAGGAGATACCGCAAGACGTTTCTGTATATTGGGCACAGCGCTCTGCAGGGTGTTAGCAGAGAGTTTCCCGGGACAGTGAAACCCTATATCAGAGACACTGAGAAGAAGCCCCAACGTTCCTTCCAGGCACTTTCAGTGTGGGTGCCTTCTCCACGTGGTTCCTGGTTTCACTGCAGCTCTGAAGAGAATGTTAGCAAAGAGGTAATCGGGACAGTGCAAACAGTACTCAAAGACAGGGAGAGCAAGCTCTCTCTTGGCACTTTGGATGTGGGACATACAGCGAGATGTTTGCTGCTTTTGCGTTTGGCTGTTGGGAGATTTACAGCACAAAGATATCTAGTTGATTTGAAGCAGTTCCGAGAAAGTCTAAACATAATCCTCACTTTTCCCTCCTGGCACTTTCCCTGTAGGAGATACCGCAAGACGTTTCTGTATATTGGGCACAGCGCTCTGCAGGGTGTTAGCAGAGAGTTTCCCGGGACAGTGAAACCCTATATCAGAGACACTGAGAAGAAGCCCCAACGTTCCTTCCAGGCACTTTCAGTGTGGGTGCCTTCTCCACGTGGTTCCTGGTTTCACAGCAGCTCTGAAGAGAATGTTAGCAAAGAGGTAATCGGGACGACAGTGCAAACAGTACTCAAAGACAGGGAGAGCAAGCTCTCTCTTGGCACTTTGGATGTGGGACATACAGCGAGATGTTTGCTGCTTTTACATTTGGCTGTTGGGAGATTTACAGCACAAAGATATCTAGTTGATTTGAAGCAGTTCCGAGAAAGTCTAAACATAATCCTCACTTTTCCCTCCTGGCACTTTCCCTGTAGGAGATACCGCAAGACGTTTCTGTATATTGGGCACAGCGCTCTGCAGGGTGTTAGCAGAGAGTTTCCCGGGACAGTGAAACCCTATATCAGAGACACTGAGAAGAAGCCCCAACGTTCCTTCCAGGCACTTTCAGTGTGGGTGCCTTCTCCACATGGTTCCTGGTTTCACTGCAGCTCTGAAGAGAATGTTAGCAAAGAGGTAATCGGGACAGTGCAAACAGTACTCAAAGACAGGGAGAGCAAGCTCTCTCTTGGCACTTTGGATGTGGGACATACAGCGAGATGTTTGCTGCTTTTGCGTTTGGCTGTTGGGAGATTTACAGCACAAAGATATCTAGTTGATTTGAAGCAGTTCCGAGAAAGTCTAAACATAATCCTCACTTTTCCCTCCTGGCACTTTCCCTGTAGGAGATACCGCAAGACGTTTCTGTATATTGGGCACAGCGCTCTGCAGGGTGTTAGCAGAGAGTTTCCCGGGACAGTGAAACCCTATATCAGAGACACTGAGAAGAAGCCCCAACGTTCCTTCCAGGCACTTTCAGTGTGGGTGCCTTCTCCACATGGTTCCTGGTTTCACAGCAGCTCTGAAGAGAATGTTAGCAAAGAGGTAATCGGGACGACAGTGCAAACAGTACTCAAAGACAGGGAGAGCAAGCTCTCTCTTGGCACTTTGGATGTGGGACATACAGCGAGATGTTTGCTGCTTTTACATTTGGCTGTTGGGAGATTTACAGCACAAAGATATCTAGTTGATTTGAAGCAGTTCCGAGAAAGTCTAAACATAATCCTCACTTTTCCCTCCTGGCACTTTCCCTGTAGGAGATACCGCAAGACGTTTCTGTATATTGGGCACAGCGCTCTGCAGGGTGTTAGCAGAGAGTTTCCCGGGACAGTGAAACCCTATATCAGAGACACTGAGAAGAAGCCCCAATGTTCCCTCCAGGCACTTTCAGTGTGGGTGCCTTCTCCACGTGGTTCCTGGTTTCACTGCAGCTCTGAAGAGAATGTTAGCAAAGAGGTAATCGGGACAGTGCAAACAGTACTCAAAGACAGGGAGAGCAAGCTCTCTCTTGGCACTTTGGATGTGGGACATACAGCGAGATGTTTGCTGCTTTTGCGTTTGGCTGTTGGGAGATTTACAGCACAAAGATATCTAGTTGATTTGAAGCAGTTCCGAGAAAGTCTAAACATAATCCTCACTTTTCCCTCCTGGCACTTTCCCTGTAGGAGATACCGCAAGACGTTTCTGTATATTGGGCACAGCGCTCTGCAGGGTGTTAGCAGAGAGTTTCCCGGGACAGTGAAACCCTATATCAGAGACACTGAGAAGAAGCCCCAACGTTCCTTCCAGGCACTTTCAGTGTGGGTGCCTTCTCCACGTGGTTCCTGGTTTCACAGCAGCTCTGAAGAGAATGTTAGCAAAGAGGTAATCGGGACAGTGCAAACAGTACTCAAAGACAGGGAGAGCAAGCTCTCTCTTGGCACTTTGGATGTGGGACATACAGCGAGATGTTTGCTGCTTTTGCGTTTGGCTGTTGGGAGATTTACAGCACAAAGATATCTAGTTGATTTGAAGCAGTTCCGAGAAAGTCTAAACATAATCCTCACTTTTCCCTCCTGGCACTTTCCCTGTAGGAGATACCGCAAGACGTTTCTGTATATTGGGCACAGCGCTGTGCAGGGTGTTAGCAGAGAGTTTCCCGGGACAGTGAAACCCTATATCAGAGACACTGAGAAGAAGCCCCAATGTTCCCTCCAGGCACTTTCAGTGTGGGTGCCTTCTCCACGTGGTTCCTGGTTTCACTGCAGCTCTGAAGAGAATGTTAGCAAAGAGGTAATCGGGACAGTGCAAACAGTACTCAAAGACAGGGAGAGCAAGCTCTCTCTTGGCACTTTGGATGTGGGACATACAGCGAGATGTTTGCTGCTTTTACATTTGGCTGTTGGGAGATTTACAGCACAAAGATATCTAGTTGATTTGAAGCAGTTCCGAGAAAGTCTAAACATAATCCTCACTTTTCCCTCCTGGCACTTTCCCTGTAGGAGATACCGCAAGACATTTCTGTATATTGGGCACAGCGCTCTGCAGGGTGTTAGCAGAGAGTTTCCCGGGACAGTGAAACCCTATATCAGAGACACTGAGAAGAAGCCCCAACGTTCCTTCCAGGCACTTTCAGTGTGGGTGCCTTCTCCACGTGGTTCCTGGTTTCACTGCAGCTCTGAAGAGAATGTTAGCAAAGAGGTAATCGGGACAGTGCAAACAGTACTCAAAGACAGGGAGAGCAAGCTCTCTCTTGGCACTTTGGATGTGGGACATACAGCGAGATGTTTGCTGCTTTTACATTTGGCTGTTGGGAGATTTACAGCACAAAGATATCTAGTTGATTTGAAGCAGTTCCGAGAAAGTCTAAACATAATCCTCACTTTTCCCTCCTGGCACTTTCCCTGTAGGAGATACCGCAAGACGTTTCTGTATATTGGGCACAGCGCTGTGCAGGGTGTTAGCAGAGAGTTTCCCGGGACAGTGAAACCCTATATCAGAGACACTGAGAAGAAGCCCCAACGTTCCTTCCAGGCACTTTCAGTGTGGGTGCCTTCTCCACGTGGTTCCTGGTTTCACTGCAGCTCTGAAGAGAATGTTAGCAAAGAGGTAATCGGGACAGCGCAAACAGTACTCAAAGACAGGGAGAGCAAGCTCTCTCTTGGCGCTTTGGATGTGGGACATACAGCGAGATGTTTGCTGCTTTTACATTTGGCTGTTGGGAGATTTACAGCACAAAGATATCTAGTTGATTTGAAGCAGTTCCGAGAAAGCCTAAACATAATCCTCACTTTTCCCTCCTGGCACTTTCCCTGTAGGGGATACCGGAAGACATTTCTGTATATTGGGCACAGCGCTCTGCAGGGTGTTAGCAGAGAGTTTCCCGGGACAGTGAAACCCTATATCAGAGACACTGAGAAGAAGCCCCAACGTTCCTTCCAGGCACTTTCAGTGTGGGTGCCTTCTCCACGTGGTTCCTGGTTTCACTGCAGCTCTGAAGAGAATGTTAGCAAAGAGGTAATCGGGACAGTGCAAACAGTACTCAAAGACAGGGAGAGCAAGCTCTCTCTTGGCACTTTGGATGTGGGACATACAGCGAGATGTTTGCTGCTTTTACATTTGGCTGTTGGGAGATTTACAGCACAAAGATATCTAGTTGATTTGAAGCAGTTCCGAGAAAGCCTAAACATAATCCTCACTTTTCCCTCCTGGCACTTTCCCTGTAGGAGATACCGCAAGACGTTTCTGTATATTGGGCACAGCGCTCTGCAGGGTGTTAGCAGAGAGTTTCCCGGGACAGTGAAACCCTATATCAGAGACACTGAGAAGAAGCCCCAACGTTCCTTCCAGGCACTTTCAGTGTGGGTGCCTTCTCCACGTGGTTCCTGGTTTCGCTGCAGCTCTGAAGAGAATGTTAGCAAAGAGGTAATCGGGACAGTGCAAACAGTACTCAAAGACAGGGAGAGCAAGCTCTCTCTTGGCACTTTGGATGTGGGACATACAGCGAGATGTTTGCTGCTTTTACATTTGGCTGTTGGGAGATTTACAGCACAAAGATATCTAGTTGATTTGAAGCAGTTCCGAGAAAGTCTAAACATAATCCTCACTTTTCCCTCCTGGCACTTTCCCTGTAGGAGATACCGCAAGACGTTTCTGTATATTGGGCACAGCGCTCTGCAGGGTGTTAGCAGAGAGTTTCCCGGGACAGTGAAACCCTATATCAGAGACACTGAGAAGAAGCCCCAATGTTCCCTCCAGGCACTTTCAGTGTGGGTGCCTTCTCCACGTGGTTCCTGGTTTCACTGCAGCTCTGAAGAGAATGTTAGCAAAGAGGTAATCGGGACAGTGCAAACAGTACTCAAAGACAGGGAGAGCAAGCTCTACATTACTCTCTTGGCACTTTGGATGTGGGACATACAGCGAGATGTTTGCTGCTTTTGCGTTTGGCTGTTGGGAGATTTACAGCACAAAGATATATAGTTCATTTGAAGCAGTTCCGAGAAAGTCTAAGCATAATCCTCACTTTTCCCTCCTGGCACTTTCCCTGTAGGGGATACCGCAAGACGTTTCTGTATATTGGGCACAGCGCTCTGCAGGGTGTTAGCAGAGAGTTTCCCGGGACAGTGAAACCCTATATCAGAGACACTGAGAAGAAGCCCCAATGTTCCCTCCAGGCACTTTCAGTGTGGGTGCCTTCTCCACGTGGTTCCTGGTTTCACTGCAGCTCTGAAGAGAATGTTAGCAAAGAGGTAATCGGGACAGTGCAAACAGTACTCAAAGACAGGGAGAGCAAGCTCTCTCTTGGCACTTTGGATGTGGGACATACAGCGAGATGTTTGCTGCTTTTGCGTTTGGCTGTTGGGAGATTTACAGCACAAAGATATCTAGTTGATTTGAAGCAGTTCCGAGAAAGTCTAAACATAATCCTCACTTTTCCCTCCTGGCACTTTCCCTGTAGGAGATACCGCAAGACGTTTCTGTATATTGGGCACAGCGCTCTGCAGGGTGTTAGCAGAGAGTTTCCTGGGACAGTGAAACCCTATATCAGAGACACTGAGAAGAAGCCCCAACGTTCCTTCCAGGCACTTTCAGTGTGGGTGCCTTCTCCACGTGGTTCCTGGTTTCACTGCAGCTCTGAAGAGAATGTTAGCAAAGAGGTAATCGGGACAGTGCAAACAGTACTCAAAGACAGGGAGAGCAAGCTCTACATTACTCTCTTGGCACTTTGGATGTGGGACATACAGCGAGATGTTTGCTGCTTTTACATTTGGCTGTTGGGAGATTTACAGCACAAAGATATCTAGTTGATTTGAAGCAGTTCTGAGAAAGCCTAAACATAATCCTCACTTTTCCCTCCTGGCACTTTCCCTGTAGGAGATACCGCAAGACATTTCTGTATATTGGGCACAGCGCTCTGCAGGGTGTTAGCAGAGAGTTTCCCGGGACAGTGAAACCCTATATCAGAGACACTGAGAAGAAGCCCCAACGTTCCTTCCAGGCACTTTCAGTGTGGGTGCCTTCTCCACGTGGTTCCTGGTTTCACTGCAGCTCTGAAGAGAATGTTAGCAAAGAGGTAATCGGGACAGTGCAAACAGTACTCAAAGACAGGGAGAGCAAGCTCTCTCTTGGCACTTTGGATGTGGGACATACAGCGAGATGTTTGCTGCTTTTACATTTGGCTGTTGGGAGATTTACAGCACAAAGATATCTAGTTGATTTGAAGCAGTTCCGAGAAAGTCTAAACATAATCCTCACTTTTCCCTCCTGGCACTTTCCCTGTAGGAGATACCGCAAGACGTTTCTGTATATTGGGCACAGCGCTCTGCAGGGTGTTAGCAGAGAGTTTCCCGGGACAGTGAAACCCTATATCAGAGACACTGAGAAGAAGCCCCAACGTTCCTTCCAGGCACTTTCAGTGTGGGTGCCTTCTCCACATGGTTCCTGGTTTCACTGCAGCTCTGAAGAGAATGTTAGCAAAGAGGTAATTGGGACAGTGCAAACAGTACTCAAAGACAGGGAGAGCAAGCTCTACATTACTCTCTTGGCACTTTGGATGTGGGACATACAGCGAGATGTTTGCTGCTTTTGCGTTTGGCTGTTGGGAGATTTACAGCACAAAGATATATAGTTCATTTGAAGCAGTTCCGAGAAAGTCTAAGCATAATCCTCACTTTTCCCTCCTGGCACTTTCCCTGTAGGGGATACCGCAAGACGTTTCTGTATATTGGGCACAGCGCTGTGCAGGGTGTTAGCAGAGAGTTTCCCGGGACAGTGAAACCCTATATCAGAGACACTGAGAAGAAGCCCCAATGTTCCCTCCAGGCACTTTCAGTGTGGGTGCCTTCTCCACGTGGTTCCTGGTTTCACTGCAGCTCTGAAGAGAATGTTAGCAAAGAGGTAATCGGGACAGTGCAAACAGTACTCAAAGACAGGGAGAGCAAGCTCTCTCTTGGCACTTTGGATGTGGGAAATACAGCGAGATGTTTGCTGCTTTTGCGTTTGGCTGTTGGGAGATTTACAGCACAAAGATATCTAGTTGATTTGAAGCAGTTCCGAGAAAGTCTAAACATAATCCTCACTTTTCCCTCCTGGCACTTTCCCTGTAGGAGATACCGCAAGACGTTTCTGTATATTGGGCACAGAGCTCTGCAGGGTGTTAGCAGAGAGTTTCCTGGGACAGTGAAACCCTATATCAGAGACACTGAGAAGAAGCCCCAACGTTCCTTCCAGGCACTTTCAGTGTGGGTGCCTTCTCCACGTGGTTCCTGGTTTCACTGCAGCTCTGAAGAGAATGTTAGCAAAGAGGTAATCGGGACAGTGCAAACAGTACTCAAAGACAGGGAGAGCAAGCTCTACATTACTCTCTTGGCACTTTGGATGTGGGACATACAGCGAGATGTTTGCTGCTTTTGCGTTTGGCTGTTGGGAGATTTACAGCACAAAGATATATAGTTCATTTGAAGCAGTTCCGAGAAAGTCTAAGCATAATCCTCACTTTTCCCTCCTGGCACTTTCCCTGTAGGGGATACCGCAAGACGTTTCTGTATATTGGGCACAGCGCTGTGCAGGGTGTTAGCAGAGAGTTTCCCGGGACAGTGAAACCCTATATCAGAGACACTGAGAAGAAGCCCCAATGTTCCCTCCAGGCACTTTCAGTGTGGGTGCCTTCTCCACGTGGTTCCTGGTTTCACTGCAGCTCTGAAGAGAATGTTAGCAAAGAGGTAATCGGGACAGTGCAAACAGTACTCAAAGACAGGGAGAGCAAGCTCTCTCTTGGCACTTTGGATGTGGGACATACAGCGAGATGTTTGCTGCTTTTGCGTTTGGCTGTTGGGAGATTTACAGCACAAAGATATCTAGTTGATTTGAAGCAGTTCCGAGAAAGTCTAAACATAATCCTCACTTTTCCCTCCTGGCACTTTCCCTGTAGGAGATACCGCAAGACGTTTCTGTATATTGGGCACAGCGCTCTGCAGGGTGTTAGCAGAGAGTTTCCTGGGACAGTGAAACCCTATATCAGAGACACTGAGAAGAAGCCCCAACGTTCCTTCCAGGCACTTTCAGTGTGGGTGCCTTCTCCACGTGGTTCCTGGTTTCACTGCAGCTCTGAAGAGAATGTTAGCAAAGAGGTAATCGGGACAGTGCAAACAGTACTCAAAGACAGGGAGAGCAAGCTCTACATTACTCTCTTGGCACTTTGGATGTGGGACATACAGCGAGATGTTTGCTGCTTTTACATTTGGCTGTTGGGAGATTTACAGCACAAAGATATCTAGTTGATTTGAAGCAGTTCTGAGAAAGCCTAAACATAATCCTCACTTTTCCCTCCTGGCACTTTCCCTGTAGGAGATACCGCAAGACATTTCTGTATATTGGGCACAGCGCTCTGCAGGGTGTTAGCAGAGAGTTTCCCGGGACAGTGAAACCCTATATCAGAGACACTGAGAAGAAGCCCCAACGTTCCTTCCAGGCACTTTCAGTGTGGGTGCCTTCTCCACGTGGTTCCTGGTTTCACTGCAGCTCTGAAGAGAATGTTAGCAAAGAGGTAATCGGGACAGTGCAAACAGTACTCAAAGACAGGGAGAGCAAGCTCTCTCTTGGCACTTTGGATGTGGGACATACAGCGAGATGTTTGCTGCTTTTACATTTGGCTGTTGGGAGATTTACAGCACAAAGATATCTAGTTGATTTGAAGCAGTTCCGAGAAAGTCTAAACATAATCCTCACTTTTCCCTCCTGGCACTTTCCCTGTAGGAGATACCGCAAGACGTTTCTGTATATTGGGCACAGCGCTCTGCAGGGTGTTAGCAGAGAGTTTCCCGGGACAGTGAAACCCTATATCAGAGACACTGAGAAGAAGCCCCAACGTTCCTTCCAGGCACTTTCAGTGTGGGTGCCTTCTCCACATGGTTCCTGGTTTCACTGCAGCTCTGAAGAGAATGTTAGCAAAGAGGTAATTGGGACAGTGCAAACAGTACTCAAAGACAGGGAGAGCAAGCTCTACATTACTCTCTTGGCACTTTGGATGTGGGACATACAGCGAGATGTTTGCTGCTTTTGCGTTTGGCTGTTGGGAGATTTACAGCACAAAGATATATAGTTCATTTGAAGCAGTTCCGAGAAAGTCTAAGCATAATCCTCACTTTTCCCTCCTGGCACTTTCCCTGTAGGGGATACCGCAAGACGTTTCTGTATATTGGGCACAGCGCTGTGCAGGGTGTTAGCAGAGAGTTTCCCGGGACAGTGAAACCCTATATCAGAGACACTGAGAAGAAGCCCCAATGTTCCCTCCAGGCACTTTCAGTGTGGGTGCCTTCTCCACGTGGTTCCTGGTTTCACTGCAGCTCTGAAGAGAATGTTAGCAAAGAGGTAATCGGGACAGTGCAAACAGTACTCAAAGACAGGGAGAGCAAGCTCTCTCTTGGCACTTTGGATGTGGGACATACAGCGAGATGTTTGCTGCTTTTGCGTTTGGCTGTTGGGAGATTTACAGCACAAAGATATCTAGTTGATTTGAAGCAGTTCCGAGAAAGTCTAAACATAATCCTCACTTTTCCCTCCTGGCACTTTCCCTGTAGGAGATACCGCAAGACGTTTCTGTATATTGGGCACAGCGCTCTGCAGGGTGTTAGCAGAGAGTTTCCTGGGACAGTGAAACCCTATATCAGAGACACTGAGAAGAAGCCCCAACGTTCCTTCCAGGCACTTTCAGTGTGGGTGCCTTCTCCACGTGGTTCCTGGTTTCACTGCAGCTCTGAAGAGAATGTTAGCAAAGAGGTAATCGGGACAGTGCAAACAGTACTCAAAGACAGGGAGAGCAAGCTCTACATTACTCTCTTGGCACTTTGGATGTGGGACATACAGCGAGATGTTTGCTGCTTTTACATTTGGCTGTTGGGAGATTTACAGCACAAAGATATCTAGTTGATTTGAAGCAGTTCTGAGAAAGCCTAAACATAATCCTCACTTTTCCCTCCTGGCACTTTCCCTGTAGGAGATACCGCAAGACGTTTCTGTATATTGGGCACAGCGCTCTGCAGGGTGTTAGCAGAGAGTTTCCCGGCACAGTGAAACCCTATATCAGAGACACTGAGAAGAAGCCCCAACGTTCCTTCCAGGCACTTTCAGTGTGGGTGCCTTCTCCACGTGGTTCCTGGTTTCACTGCAGCTCTGAAGAGAATGTTAGCAAAGAGGTAATCGGGACAGTGCAAACAGTACTCAAAGACAGGGAGAGCAAGCTCTACATTACTCTCTTGGCACTTTGGATGTGGGACATACAGCGAGATGTTTGCTGCTTTTACATTTGGCTGTTGGGAGATTTACAGCACAAAGATATCTAGTTGATTTGAAGCAGTTCCGAGAAAGTCTAAACATAATCCTCACTTTTCCCTCCTGGCACTTTCCCTGTAGGAGATACCGCAAGACGTTTCTGTATATTGGGCACAGCGCTCTGCAGGGTGTTAGCAGAGAGTTTCCCGGCACAGTGAAACCCTATATCAGAGACACTGAGAAGAAGCCCCAATGTTCCCTCCAGGCACTTTCAGTGTGGGTGCCTTCTCCACGTGGTTCCTGGTTTCACTGCAGCTCTGAAGAGAATGTTAGCAAAGAGGTAATCGGGACAGCGCAAACAGTACTCAAAGACAGGGAGAGCAAGCTCTCTCTTGGCACTTTGGATGTGGGACATACAGCGAGATGTTTGCTGCTTTTACATTTGGCTGTTGGGAGATTTACAGCACAAAGATATCTAGTTGATTTGAAGCAGTTCCGAGAAAGTCTAAACATAATCCTCACTTTTCCCTCCTGGCACTTTCCCTGTAGGAGATACCGCAAGACGTTTCTGTATATTGGGCACAGCGCTCTGCAGGGTGTTAGCAGAGAGTTTCCCGGGACAGTGAAACCCTATATCAGAGACACTGAGAAGAAGCCCCAATGTTCCCTCCAGGCACTTTCAGTGTGGGTGCCTTCTCCACGTGGTTCCTGGTTTCACTGCAGCTCTGAAGAGAATGTTAGCAAAGAGGTAATCGGGACAGTGCAAACAGTACTCAAAGACAGGGAGAGCAAGCTCTACATTACTCTCTTGGCACTTTGGATGTGGGACATACAGCGAGATGTTTGCTGCTTTTGCGTTTGGCTGTTGGGAGATTTACAGCACAAAGATATATAGTTCATTTGAAGCAGTTCCGAGAAAGTCTAAGCATAATCCTCACTTTTCCCTCCTGGCACTTTCCCTGTAGGGGATACCGCAAGACGTTTCTGTATATTGGGCACAGCGCTCTGCAGGGTGTTAGCAGAGAGTTTCCCGGGACAGTGAAACCCTATATCAGAGACACTGAGAAGAAGCCCCAATGTTCCCTCCAGGCACTTTCAGTGTGGGTGCCTTCTCCACGTGGTTCCTGGTTTCACTGCAGCTCTGAAGAGAATGTTAGCAAAGAGGTAATCGGGACAGTGCAAACAGTACTCAAAGACAGGGAGAGCAAGCTCTCTCTTGGCACTTTGGATGTGGGACATACAGCGAGATGTTTGCTGCTTTTGCGTTTGGCTGTTGGGAGATTTACAGCACAAAGATATCTAGTTGATTTGAAGCAGTTCCGAGAAAGTCTAAACATAATCCTCACTTTTCCCTCCTGGCACTTTCCCTGTAGGAGATACCGCAAGACGTTTCTGTATATTGGGCACAGCGCTCTGCAGGGTGTTAGCAGAGAGTTTCCTGGGACAGTGAAACCCTATATCAGAGACACTGAGAAGAAGCCCCAACGTTCCTTCCAGGCACTTTCAGTGTGGGTGCCTTCTCCACGTGGTTCCTGGTTTCACTGCAGCTCTGAAGAGAATGTTAGCAAAGAGGTAATCGGGACAGTGCAAACAGTACTCAAAGACAGGGAGAGCAAGCTCTACATTACTCTCTTGGCACTTTGGATGTGGGACATACAGCGAGATGTTTGCTGCTTTTACATTTGGCTGTTGGGAGATTTACAGCACAAAGATATCTAGTTGATTTGAAGCAGTTCTGAGAAAGCCTAAACATAATCCTCACTTTTCCCTCCTGGCACTTTCCCTGTAGGAGATACCGCAAGACATTTCTGTATATTGGGCACAGCGCTCTGCAGGGTGTTAGCAGAGAGTTTCCCGGGACAGTGAAACCCTATATCAGAGACACTGAGAAGAAGCCCCAACGTTCCTTCCAGGCACTTTCAGTGTGGGTGCCTTCTCCACGTGGTTCCTGGTTTCACTGCAGCTCTGAAGAGAATGTTAGCAAAGAGGTAATCGGGACAGTGCAAACAGTACTCAAAGACAGGGAGAGCAAGCTCTCTCTTGGCACTTTGGATGTGGGACATACAGCGAGATGTTTGCTGCTTTTACATTTGGCTGTTGGGAGATTTACAGCACAAAGATATCTAGTTGATTTGAAGCAGTTCCGAGAAAGTCTAAACATAATCCTCACTTTTCCCTCCTGGCACTTTCCCTGTAGGAGATACCGCAAGACGTTTCTGTATATTGGGCACAGCGCTCTGCAGGGTGTTAGCAGAGAGTTTCCCGGGACAGTGAAACCCTATATCAGAGACACTGAGAAGAAGCCCCAACGTTCCTTCCAGGCACTTTCAGTGTGGGTGCCTTCTCCACATGGTTCCTGGTTTCACTGCAGCTCTGAAGAGAATGTTAGCAAAGAGGTAATTGGGACAGTGCAAACAGTACTCAAAGACAGGGAGAGCAAGCTCTACATTACTCTCTTGGCACTTTGGATGTGGGACATACAGCGAGATGTTTGCTGCTTTTGCGTTTGGCTGTTGGGAGATTTACAGCACAAAGATATATAGTTCATTTGAAGCAGTTCCGAGAAAGTCTAAGCATAATCCTCACTTTTCCCTCCTGGCACTTTCCCTGTAGGGGATACCGCAAGACGTTTCTGTATATTGGGCACAGCGCTGTGCAGGGTGTTAGCAGAGAGTTTCCCGGGACAGTGAAACCCTATATCAGAGACACTGAGAAGAAGCCCCAATGTTCCCTCCAGGCACTTTCAGTGTGGGTGCCTTCTCCACGTGGTTCCTGGTTTCACTGCAGCTCTGAAGAGAATGTTAGCAAAGAGGTAATCGGGACAGTGCAAACAGTACTCAAAGACAGGGAGAGCAAGCTCTCTCTTGGCACTTTGGATGTGGGAAATACAGCGAGATGTTTGCTGCTTTTGCGTTTGGCTGTTGGGAGATTTACAGCACAAAGATATCTAGTTGATTTGAAGCAGTTCCGAGAAAGTCTAAACATAATCCTCACTTTTCCCTCCTGGCACTTTCCCTGTAGGAGATACCGCAAGACGTTTCTGTATATTGGGCACAGAGCTCTGCAGGGTGTTAGCAGAGAGTTTCCTGGGACAGTGAAACCCTATATCAGAGACACTGAGAAGAAGCCCCAACGTTCCTTCCAGGCACTTTCAGTGTGGGTGCCTTCTCCACGTGGTTCCTGGTTTCACTGCAGCTCTGAAGAGAATGTTAGCAAAGAGGTAATCGGGACAGTGCAAACAGTACTCAAAGACAGGGAGAGCAAGCTCTACATTACTCTCTTGGCACTTTGGATGTGGGACATACAGCGAGATGTTTGCTGCTTTTGCGTTTGGCTGTTGGGAGATTTACAGCACAAAGATATATAGTTCATTTGAAGCAGTTCCGAGAAAGTCTAAGCATAATCCTCACTTTTCCCTCCTGGCACTTTCCCTGTAGGGGATACCGCAAGACGTTTCTGTATATTGGGCACAGCGCTGTGCAGGGTGTTAGCAGAGAGTTTCCCGGGACAGTGAAACCCTATATCAGAGACACTGAGAAGAAGCCCCAATGTTCCCTCCAGGCACTTTCAGTGTGGGTGCCTTCTCCACGTGGTTCCTGGTTTCACTGCAGCTCTGAAGAGAATGTTAGCAAAGAGGTAATCGGGACAGTGCAAACAGTACTCAAAGACAGGGAGAGCAAGCTCTCTCTTGGCACTTTGGATGTGGGACATACAGCGAGATGTTTGCTGCTTTTGCGTTTGGCTGTTGGGAGATTTACAGCACAAAGATATCTAGTTGATTTGAAGCAGTTCCGAGAAAGTCTAAACATAATCCTCACTTTTCCCTCCTGGCACTTTCCCTGTAGGAGATACCGCAAGACGTTTCTGTATATTGGGCACAGCGCTCTGCAGGGTGTTAGCAGAGAGTTTCCTGGGACAGTGAAACCCTATATCAGAGACACTGAGAAGAAGCCCCAACGTTCCTTCCAGGCACTTTCAGTGTGGGTGCCTTCTCCACGTGGTTCCTGGTTTCACTGCAGCTCTGAAGAGAATGTTAGCAAAGAGGTAATCGGGACAGTGCAAACAGTACTCAAAGACAGGGAGAGCAAGCTCTACATTACTCTCTTGGCACTTTGGATGTGGGACATACAGCGAGATGTTTGCTGCTTTTACATTTGGCTGTTGGGAGATTTACAGCACAAAGATATCTAGTTGATTTGAAGCAGTTCTGAGAAAGCCTAAACATAATCCTCACTTTTCCCTCCTGGCACTTTCCCTGTAGGAGATACCGCAAGACATTTCTGTATATTGGGCACAGCGCTCTGCAGGGTGTTAGCAGAGAGTTTCCCGGGACAGTGAAACCCTATATCAGAGACACTGAGAAGAAGCCCCAACGTTCCTTCCAGGCACTTTCAGTGTGGGTGCCTTCTCCACGTGGTTCCTGGTTTCACTGCAGCTCTGAAGAGAATGTTAGCAAAGAGGTAATCGGGACAGTGCAAACAGTACTCAAAGACAGGGAGAGCAAGCTCTCTCTTGGCACTTTGGATGTGGGACATACAGCGAGATGTTTGCTGCTTTTACATTTGGCTGTTGGGAGATTTACAGCACAAAGATATCTAGTTGATTTGAAGCAGTTCCGAGAAAGTCTAAACATAATCCTCACTTTTCCCTCCTGGCACTTTCCCTGTAGGAGATACCGCAAGACGTTTCTGTATATTGGGCACAGCGCTCTGCAGGGTGTTAGCAGAGAGTTTCCCGGGACAGTGAAACCCTATATCAGAGACACTGAGAAGAAGCCCCAACGTTCCTTCCAGGCACTTTCAGTGTGGGTGCCTTCTCCACATGGTTCCTGGTTTCACTGCAGCTCTGAAGAGAATGTTAGCAAAGAGGTAATTGGGACAGTGCAAACAGTACTCAAAGACAGGGAGAGCAAGCTCTACATTACTCTCTTGGCACTTTGGATGTGGGACATACAGCGAGATGTTTGCTGCTTTTGCGTTTGGCTGTTGGGAGATTTACAGCACAAAGATATATAGTTCATTTGAAGCAGTTCCGAGAAAGTCTAAGCATAATCCTCACTTTTCCCTCCTGGCACTTTCCCTGTAGGGGATACCGCAAGACGTTTCTGTATATTGGGCACAGCGCTGTGCAGGGTGTTAGCAGAGAGTTTCCCGGGACAGTGAAACCCTATATCAGAGACACTGAGAAGAAGCCCCAATGTTCCCTCCAGGCACTTTCAGTGTGGGTGCCTTCTCCACGTGGTTCCTGGTTTCACTGCAGCTCTGAAGAGAATGTTAGCAAAGAGGTAATCGGGACAGTGCAAACAGTACTCAAAGACAGGGAGAGCAAGCTCTCTCTTGGCACTTTGGATGTGGGACATACAGCGAGATGTTTGCTGCTTTTGCGTTTGGCTGTTGGGAGATTTACAGCACAAAGATATCTAGTTGATTTGAAGCAGTTCCGAGAAAGTCTAAACATAATCCTCACTTTTCCCTCCTGGCACTTTCCCTGTAGGAGATACCGCAAGACGTTTCTGTATATTGGGCACAGCGCTCTGCAGGGTGTTAGCAGAGAGTTTCCTGGGACAGTGAAACCCTATATCAGAGACACTGAGAAGAAGCCCCAACGTTCCTTCCAGGCACTTTCAGTGTGGGTGCCTTCTCCACGTGGTTCCTGGTTTCACTGCAGCTCTGAAGAGAATGTTAGCAAAGAGGTAATCGGGACAGTGCAAACAGTACTCAAAGACAGGGAGAGCAAGCTCTACATTACTCTCTTGGCACTTTGGATGTGGGACATACAGCGAGATGTTTGCTGCTTTTACATTTGGCTGTTGGGAGATTTACAGCACAAAGATATCTAGTTGATTTGAAGCAGTTCTGAGAAAGCCTAAACATAATCCTCACTTTTCCCTCCTGGCACTTTCCCTGTAGGAGATACCGCAAGACATTTCTGTATATTGGGCACAGCGCTCTGCAGGGTGTTAGCAGAGAGTTTCCCGGGACAGTGAAACCCTATATCAGAGACACTGAGAAGAAGCCCCAACGTTCCTTCCAGGCACTTTCAGTGTGGGTGCCTTCTCCACGTGGTTCCTGGTTTCACTGCAGCTCTGAAGAGAATGTTAGCAAAGAGGTAATCGGGACAGTGCAAACAGTACTCAAAGACAGGGAGAGCAAGCTCTCTCTTGGCACTTTGGATGTGGGACATACAGCGAGATGTTTGCTGCTTTTACATTTGGCTGTTGGGAGATTTACAGCACAAAGATATCTAGTTGATTTGAAGCAGTTCCGAGAAAGTCTAAACATAATCCTCACTTTTCCCTCCTGGCACTTTCCCTGTAGGAGATACCGCAAGACGTTTCTGTATATTGGGCACAGCGCTCTGCAGGGTGTTAGCAGAGAGTTTCCCGGGACAGTGAAACCCTATATCAGAGACACTGAGAAGAAGCCCCAACGTTCCTTCCAGGCACTTTCAGTGTGGGTGCCTTCTCCACATGGTTCCTGGTTTCACTGCAGCTCTGAAGAGAATGTTAGCAAAGAGGTAATTGGGACAGTGCAAACAGTACTCAAAGACAGGGAGAGCAAGCTCTACATTACTCTCTTGGCACTTTGGATGTGGGACATACAGCGAGATGTTTGCTGCTTTTGCGTTTGGCTGTTGGGAGATTTACAGCACAAAGATATATAGTTGATTTGAAGCAGTTCCGAGAAAGTCTAAGCATAATCCTCACTTTTCCCTCCTGGCACTTTCCCTGTAGGGGATACCGCAAGACGTTTCTGTATATTGGGCACAGCGCTGTGCAGGGTGTTAGCAGAGAGTTTCCCGGGACAGTGAAACCCTATATCAGAGACACTGAGAAGAAGCCCCAATGTTCCCTCCAGGCACTTTCAGTGTGGGTGCCTTCTCCACGTGGTTCCTGGTTTCACTGCAGCTCTGAAGAGAATGTTAGCAAAGAGGTAATCGGGACAGTGCAAACAGTACTCAAAGACAGGGAGAGCAAGCTCTCTCTTGGCACTTTGGATGTGGGACATACAGCGAGATGTTTGCTGCTTTTGCGTTTGGCTGTTGGGAGATTTACAGCACAAAGATATCTAGTTGATTTGAAGCAGTTCCGAGAAAGTCTAAACATAATCCTCACTTTTCCCTCCTGGCACTTTCCCTGTAGGAGATACCGCAAGACGTTTCTGTATATTGGGCACAGCGCTCTGCAGGGTGTTAGCAGAGAGTTTCCTGGGACAGTGAAACCCTATATCAGAGACACTGAGAAGAAGCCCCAACGTTCCTTCCAGGCACTTTCAGTGTGGGTGCCTTCTCCACGTGGTTCCTGGTTTCACTGCAGCTCTGAAGAGAATGTTAGCAAAGAGGTAATCGGGACAGTGCAAACAGTACTCAAAGACAGGGAGAGCAAGCTCTACATTACTCTCTTGGCACTTTGGATGTGGGACATACAGCGAGATGTTTGCTGCTTTTACATTTGGCTGTTGGGAGATTTACAGCACAAAGATATCTAGTTGATTTGAAGCAGTTCTGAGAAAGCCTAAACATAATCCTCACTTTTCCCTCCTGGCACTTTCCCTGTAGGAGATACCGCAAGACATTTCTGTATATTGGGCACAGCGCTCTGCAGGGTGTTAGCAGAGAGTTTCCCGGGACAGTGAAACCCTATATCAGAGACACTGAGAAGAAGCCCCAACGTTCCTTCCAGGCACTTTCAGTGTGGGTGCCTTCTCCACGTGGTTCCTGGTTTCACTGCAGCTCTGAAGAGAATGTTAGCAAAGAGGTAATCGGGACAGTGCAAACAGTACTCAAAGACAGGGAGAGCAAGCTCTCTCTTGGCACTTTGGATGTGGGACATACAGCGAGATGTTTGCTGCTTTTACATTTGGCTGTTGGGAGATTTACAGCACAAAGATATCTAGTTGATTTGAAGCAGTTCCGAGAAAGTCTAAACATAATCCTCACTTTTCCCTCCTGGCACTTTCCCTGTAGGAGATACCGCAAGACGTTTCTGTATATTGGGCACAGCGCTCTGCAGGGTGTTAGCAGAGAGTTTCCCGGGACAGTGAAACCCTATATCAGAGACACTGAGAAGAAGCCCCAACGTTCCTTCCAGGCACTTTCAGTGTGGGTGCCTTCTCCACGTGGTTCCTGGTTTCACTGCAGCTCTGAAGAGAATGTTAGCAAAGAGGTAATCGGGACAGTGCAAACAGTACTCAAAGACAGGGAGAGCAAGCTCTCTCTTGGCACTTTGGATGTGGGACATACAGCGAGATGTTTGCTGCTTTTGCGTTTGGCTGTTGGGAGATTTACAGCACAAAGATATCTAGTTGATTTGAAGCAGTTCCGAGAAAGTCTAAACATAATCCTCACTTTTCCCTCCTGGCACTTTCCCTGTAGGAGATACCGCAAGACGTTTCTGTATATTGGGCACAGCGCTCTGCAGGGTGTTAGCAGAGAGTTTCCCGGGACAGTGAAACCCTATATCAGAGACACTGAGAAGAAGCCCCAACGTTCCTTCCAGGCACTTTCAGTGTGGGTGCCTTCTCCACGTGGTTCCTGGTTTCACAGCAGCTCTGAAGAGAATGTTAGCAAAGAGGTAATCGGGACGACAGTGCAAACAGTACTCAAAGACAGGGAGAGCAAGCTCTCTCTTGGCACTTTGGATGTGGGACATACAGCGAGATGTTTGCTGCTTTTACATTTGGCTGTTGGGAGATTTACAGCACAAAGATATCTAGTTGATTTGAAGCAGTTCCGAGAAAGTCTAAACATAATCCTCACTTTTCCCTCCTGGCACTTTCCCTGTAGGAGATACCGCAAGACGTTTCTGTATATTGGGCACAGCGCTCTGCAGGGTGTTAGCAGAGAGTTTCCCGGGACAGTGAAACCCTATATCAGAGACACTGAGAAGAAGCCCCAACGTTCCTTCCAGGCACTTTCAGTGTGGGTGCCTTCTCCACATGGTTCCTGGTTTCACTGCAGCTCTGAAGAGAATGTTAGCAAAGAGGTAATCGGGACAGTGCAAACAGTACTCAAAGACAGGGAGAGCAAGCTCTCTCTTGGCACTTTGGATGTGGGACATACAGCGAGATGTTTGCTGCATTTGCGTTTGGCTGTTGGGAGATTTACAGCACAAAGATATCTAGTTGATTTGAAGCAGTTCCGAGAAAGTCTAAACATAATCCTCACTTTTCCCTCCTGGCACTTTCCCTGTAGGAGATACCGCAAGACGTTTCTGTATATTGGGCACAGCGCTCTGCAGGGTGTTAGCAGAGAGTTTCCCGGGACAGTGAAACCCTATATCAGAGACACTGAGAAGAAGCCCCAACGTTCCTTCCAGGCACTTTCAGTGTGGGTGCCTTCTCCACATGGTTCCTGGTTTCACAGCAGCTCTGAAGAGAATGTTAGCAAAGAGGTAATCGGGACGACAGTGCAAACAGTACTCAAAGACAGGGAGAGCAAGCTCTCTCTTGGCACTTTGGATGTGGGACATACAGCGAGATGTTTGCTGCTTTTACATTTGGCTGTTGGGAGATTTACAGCACAAAGATATCTAGTTGATTTGAAGCAGTTCCGAGAAAGTCTAAACATAATCCTCACTTTTCCCTCCTGGCACTTTCCCTGTAGGAGATACCGCAAGACGTTTCTGTATATTGGGCACAGCGCGCTGCAGGGTGTTAGCAGAGAGTTTCCCGGGACAGTGAAACCCTATATCAGAGACACTGAGAAGAAGCCCCAACGTTCCCTCCAGGCACTTTCAGTGTGGGTGCCTTCTCCACGTGGTTCCTGGTTTCACTGCAGCTCTGAAGAGAATGTTAGCAAAGAGGTAATCGGGACAGCGCAAACAGTACTCAAAGACAGGGAGAGCAAGCTCTCTCTTGGCACTTTGGATGTGGGACATACAGCGAGATGTTTGCTGCTTTTACATTTGGCTGTTGGGAGATTTACAGCACAAAGCTATCTAGTTGATTTGAAGCAGTTCCGAGAAAGTCTAAACATAATCCTCACTTTTCCCTCCTGGCACTTTCCCTGTAGGAGATACCGCAAGACGTTTCTGTATATTGGGCACAGCGCTCTGCAGGGTGTTAGCAGAGAGTTTCCCGGGACAGTGAAACCCTATATCAGAGACACTGAGAAGAAGCCCCAATGTTCCCTCCAGGCACTTTCAGTGTGGGTGCCTTCTCCACGTGGTTCCTGGTTTCACTGCAGCTCTGAAGAGAATGTTAGCAAAGAGGTAATCGGGACAGTGCAAACAGTACTCAAAGACAGGGAGAGCAAGCTCTCTCTTGGCACTTTGGATGTGGGACATACAGCGAGATGTTTGCTGCTTTTGCGTTTGGCTGTTGGGAGATTTACAGCACAAAGATATCTAGTTGATTTGAAGCAGTTCCGAGAAAGTCTAAACATAATCCTCACTTTTCCCTCCTGGCACTTTCCCTGTAGGAGATACCGCAAGACGTTTCTGTATATTGGGCACAGCGCTCTGCAGGGTGTTAGCAGAGAGTTTCCCGGGACAGTGAAACCCTATATCAGAGACACTGAGAAGAAGCCCCAACGTTCCTTCCAGGCACTTTCAGTGTGGGTGCCTTCTCCACGTGGTTCCTGGTTTCACAGCAGCTCTGAAGAGAATGTTAGCAAAGAGGTAATCGGGACAGTGCAAACAGTACTCAAAGACAGGGAGAGCAAGCTCTCTCTTGGCACTTTGGATGTGGGACATACAGCGAGATGTTTGCTGCTTTTGCGTTTGGCTGTTGGGAGATTTACAGCACAAAGATATCTAGTTGATTTGACGCAGTTCCGAGAAAGTCTAAACATAATCCTCACTTTTCCCTCCTGGCACTTTCCCTGTAGGAGATACCGCAAGACGTTTCTGTATATTGGGCACAGCGCTGTGCAGGGTGTTAGCAGAGAGTTTCCCGGGACAGTGAAACCCTATATCAGAGACACTGAGAAGAAGCCCCAATGTTCCCTCCAGGCACTTTCAGTGTGGGTGTCTTCTCCACGTGGTTCCTGGTTTCACTGCAGCTCTGAAGAGAATGTTAGCAAAGAGGTAATCGGGACAGTGCAAACAGTACTCAAAGACAGGGAGAGCAAGCTCTCTCTTGGCACTTTGGATGTGGGACATACAGCGAGATGTTTGCTGCTTTTACATTTGGCTGTTGGGAGATTTACAGCACAAAGATATCTAGTTGATTTGAAGCAGTTCCGAGAAAGTCTAAACATAATCCTCACTTTTCCCTCCTGGCACTTTCCCTGTAGGAGATACCGCAAGACATTTCTGTATATTGGGCACAGCGCTCTGCAGGGTGTTAGCAGAGAGTTTCCCGGGACAGTGAAACCCTATATCAGAGACACTGAGAAGAAGCCCCAACGTTCCTTCCAGGCACTTTCAGTGTGGGTGCCTTCTCCACGTGGTTCCTGGTTTCACTGCAGCTCTGAAGAGAATGTTAGCAAAGAGGTAATCGGGACAGTGCAAACAGTACTCAAAGACAGGGAGAGCAAGCTCTCTCTTGGCACTTTGGATGTGGGACATACAGCGAGATGTTTGCTGCTTTTACATTTGGCTGTTGGGAGATTTACAGCACAAAGATATCTAGTTGATTTGAAGCAGTTCCGAGAAAGTCTAAACATAATCCTCACTTTTCCCTCCTGGCACTTTCCCTGTAGGAGATACCGCAAGACGTTTCTGTATATTGGGCACAGCGCTGTGCAGGGTGTTAGCAGAGAGTTTCCCGGGACAGTGAAACCCTATATCAGAGACACTGAGAAGAAGCCCCAACGTTCCTTCCAGGCACTTTCAGTGTGGGTGCCTTCTCCACGTGGTTCCTGGTTTCACTGCAGCTCTGAAGAGAATGTTAGCAAAGAGGTAATCGGGACAGCGCAAACAGTACTCAAAGACAGGGAGAGCAAGCTCTCTCTTGGCACTTTGGATGTGGGACATACAGCGAGATGTTTGCTGCTTTTACATTTGGCTGTTGGGAGATTTACAGCACAAAGATATCTAGTTGATTTGAAGCAGTTCCGAGAAAGCCTAAACATAATCCTCACTTTTCCCTCCTGGCACTTTCCCTGTAGGGGATACCGGAAGACATTTCTGTATATTGGGCACAGCGCTCTGCAGGGTGTTAGCAGAGAGTTTCCCGGGACAGTGAAACCCTATATCAGAGACACTGAGAAGAAGCCCCAACGTTCCTTCCAGGCACTTTCAGTGTGGGTGCCTTCTCCACGTGGTTCCTGGTTTCACTGCAGCTCTGAAGAGAATGTTAGCAAAGAGGTAATCGGGACAGTGCAAACAGTACTCAAAGACAGGGAGAGCAAGCTCTCTCTTGGCACTTTGGATGTGGGACATACAGCGAGATGTTTGCTGCTTTTACATTTGGCTGTTGGGAGATTTACAGCACAAAGATATCTAGTTGATTTGAAGCAGTTCCGAGAAAGCCTAAACATAATCCTCACTTTTCCCTCCTGGCACTTTCCCTGTAGGAGATACCGCAAGACGTTTCTGTATATTGGGCACAGCGCTGTGCAGGGTGTTAGCAGAGAGTTTCCCGGGACAGTGAAACCCTATATCAGAGACACTGAGAAGAAGCCCCAATGTTCCCTCCAGGCACTTTCAGTGTGGGTGCCTTCTCCACGTGGTTCCTGGTTTCACTGCAGCTCTGAAGAGAATGTTAGCAAAGAGGTAATCGGGACAGTGCAAACAGTACTCAAAGACAGGGAGAGCAAGCTCTCTCTTGGCACTTTGGATGTGGGACATACAGCGAGATGTTTGCTGCTTTTGCGTTTGGCTGTTGGGAGATTTACAGCACAAAGATATCTAGTTGATTTGAAGCAGTTCCGAGAAAGTCTAAACATAATCCTCACTTTTCCCTCCTGGCACTTTCCCTGTAGGAGATACCGCAAGACGTTTCTGTATATTGGGCACAGCGCTCTGCAGGGTGTTAGCAGAGAGTTTCCTGGGACAGTGAAACCCTATATCAGAGACACTGAGAAGAAGCCCCAACGTTCCTTCCAGGCACTTTCAGTGTGGGTGCCTTCTCCACGTGGTTCCTGGTTTCACTGCAGCTCTGAAGAGAATGTTAGCAAAGAGGTAATCGGGACAGTGCAAACAGTACTCAAAGACAGGGAGAGCAAGCTCTACATTACTCTCTTGGCACTTTGGATGTGGGACATACAGCGAGATGTTTGCTGCTTTTACATTTGGCTGTTGGGAGATTTACAGCACAAAGATATCTAGTTGATTTGAAGCAGTTCTGAGAAAGCCTAAACATAATCCTCACTTTTCCCTCCTGGCACTTTCCCTGTAGGAGATACCGCAAGACATTTCTGTATATTGGGCACAGCGCTCTGCAGGGTGTTAGCAGAGAGTTTCCCGGGACAGTGAAACCCTATATCAGAGACACTGAGAAGAAGCCCCAACGTTCCTTCCAGGCACTTTCAGTGTGGGTGCCTTCTCCACGTGGTTCCTGGTTTCACTGCAGCTCTGAAGAGAATGTTAGCAAAGAGGTAATCGGGACAGTGCAAACAGTACTCAAAGACAGGGAGAGCAAGCTCTCTCTTGGCACTTTGGATGTGGGACATACAGCGAGATGTTTGCTGCTTTTACATTTGGCTGTTGGGAGATTTAAAGCACAAAGATATCTAGTTGATTTGAAGCAGTTCCGAGAAAGTCTAAACATAATCCTCACTTTTCCCTCCTGGCACTTTCCCTGTAGGAGATACCGCAAGACGTTTCTGTATATTGGGCACAGCGCTCTGCAGGGTGTTAGCAGAGAGTTTCCCGGGACAGTGAAACCCTATATCAGAGACACTGAGAAGAAGCCCCAACGTTCCTTCCAGGCACTTTCAGTGTGGGTGCCTTCTCCACATGGTTCCTGGTTTCACTGCAGCTCTGAAGAGAATGTTAGCAAAGAGGTAATTGGGACAGTGCAAACAGTACTCAAAGACAGGGATTGCAAGCTCTACATTACTCTCTTGGCACTTTGGATGTGGGACATACAGCGAGATGTTTGCTGCTTTTGCGTTTGGCTGTTGGGAGATTTACAGCACAAAGATATATAGTTCATTTGAAGCAGTTCCGAGAAAGTCTAAGCATAATCCTCACTTTTCCCTCCTGGCACTTTCCCTGTAGGGGATACCGCAAGACGTTTCTGTATATTGGGCACAGCGCTCTGCAGGGTGTTAGCAGAGAGTTTCCCGGGACAGTGAAACCCTATATCAGAGACACTGAGAAGAAGCCCCAACGTTCCTTCCAGGCACTTTCAGTGTGGGTGCCTTCTCCACATGGTTCCTGGTTTCACTGCAGCTCTGAAGAGAATGTTAGCAAAGAGGTAATCGGGACAGTGCAAACAGTACTCAAAGACAGGGAGAGCAAGCTCTACATTACTCTCTTGGCACTTTGGATGTGGGACATACAGCGAGATGTTTGCTGCTTTTGCGTTTGGCTGTTGGGAGATTTACAGCACAAAGATATATAGTTCATTTGAAGCAGTTCCGAGAAAGTCTAAGCATAATCCTCACTTTTCCCTCCTGGCACTTTCCCTGTAGGGGATACCGCAAGACGTTTCTGTATATTGGGCACAGCGCTCTGCAGGGTGTTAGCAGAGAGTTTCCCGGGACAGTGAAACCCTATGTCAGAGACACTGAGAAGAAGCCCCAATGTTCCCTCCAGGCACTTTCAGTGTGGGTGCCTTCTCCACGTGGTTCCTGGTTTCACTGCAGCTCTGAAGAGAATGTTAGCAAAGGGGTAATCGGGACAGCGCAAACAGTACTCAAAGACAGGGAGAGCAAGCTCTCTCTTGGCACTTTGGATGTGGGACATACAGCGAGATGTTTGCTGCTTTTACATTTGGCTGTTGGGAGATTTACAGCACAAAGATATCTAGTTGATTTGAAGCAGTTCCAAGAAAGTCTAAACATAATCCTCACTTTTCCCTCCTGGCACTTTCCCTGTAGGAGATACCGCAAGACGTTTCTGTATATTGGGCACAGCGCTCTGCAGGGTGTTAGCAGAGAGTTTCCCGGGACAGTGAAACCCTATATCAGAGACACTGAGAAGAAGCCCCAATGTTCCCTCCAGGCACTTTCAGTGTGGGTGCCTTCTCCACGTGGTTCCTGGTTTCACTGCAGCTCTGAAGAGAATGTTAGCAAAGAGGTAATCGGGACAGTGCAAACAGTACTCAAAGACAGGGAGAGCAAGCTCTCTCTTGGCACTTTGGATGTGGGACATACAGCGAGATGTTTGCTGCTTTTGCGTTTGGCTGTTGGGAGATTTACAGCACAAAGATATCTAGTTGATTTGAAGCAGTTCCGAGAAAGTCTAAACATAATCCTCACTTTTCCCTCCTGGCACTTTCCCTGTAGGAGATACCGCAAGACGTTTCTGTATATTGGGCACAGCGCTCTGCAGGGTGTTAGCAGAGAGTTTCCTGGGACAGTGAAACCCTATATCAGAGACACTGAGAAGAAGCCCCAACGTTCCTTCCAGGCACTTTCAGTGTGGGTGCCTTCTCCACGTGGTTCCTGGTTTCACTGCAGCTCTGAAGAGAATGTTAGCAAAGAGGTAATCGGGACAGTGCAAACAGTACTCAAAGACAGGGAGAGCAAGCTCTACATTACTCTCTTGGCACTTTGGATGTGGGACATACAGCGAGATGTTTGCTGCTTTTACATTTGGCTGTTGGGAGATTTACAGCACAAAGATATCTAGTTGATTTGAAGCAGTTCTGAGAAAGCCTAAACATAATCCTCACTTTTCCCTCCTGGCACTTTCCCTGTAGGAGATACCGCAAGACATTTCTGTATATTGGGCACAGCGCTCTGCAGGGTGTTAGCAGAGAGTTTCCCGGGACAGTGAAACCCTATATCAGAGACACTGAGAAGAAGCCCCAACGTTCCTTCCAGGCACTTTCAGTGTGGGTGCCTTCTCCACGTGGTTCCTGGTTTCACTGCAGCTCTGAAGAGAATGTTAGCAAAGAGGTAATCGGGACAGTGCAAACAGTACTCAAAGACAGGGAGAGCAAGCTCTACATTACTCTCTTGGCACTTTGGATGTGGGACATACAGCGAGATGTTTGCTGCTTTTACATTTGGCTGTTGGGAGATTTACAGCACAAAGATATCTAGTTGATTTGAAGCAGTTCCGAGAAAGTCTAAACATAATCCTCACTTTTCCCTCCTGGCACTTTCCCTGTAGGAGATACCGCAAGACGTTTCTGTATATTGGGCACAGCGCTCTGCAGGGTGTTAGCAGAGAGTTTCCCGGGACAGTGAAACCCTATATCAGAGACACTGAGAAGAAGCCCCAACGTTCCTTCCAGGCACTTTCAGTGTGGGTGCCTTCTCCACATGGTTCCTGGTTTCACTGCAGCTCTGAAGAGAATGTTAGCAAAGAGGTAATCGGGACAGTGCAAACAGTACTCAAAGACAGGGAGAGCAAGCTCTACATTACTCTCTTGGCACTTTGGATGTGGGACATACAGCGAGATGTTTGCTGCTTTTGCGTTTGGCTGTTGGGAGATTTACAGCACAAAGATATCTAGTTGATTTGAAGCAGTTCCGAGAAAGTCTAAACATAATCCTCACTTTTCCCTCCTGGCACTTTCCCTGTAGGGGATACCGCAAGACATTTCTGTATATTGGGCACAGCGCTGTGCAGGGTGTTAGCAGAGAGTTTCCCGGGACAGTGAAACCCTATGTCAGAGACACTGAGAAGAAGCCCCAATGTTCCCTCCAGGCACTTTCAGTGTGGGTGCCTTCTCCACGTGGTTCCTGGTTTCACTGCAGCTCTGAAGAGAATGTTAGCAAAGAGGTAATCGGGACAGTGCAAACAGTACTCAAAGACAGGGAGAGCAAGCTCTCTCTTGGCACTTTGGATGTGGGACATACAGCGAGATGTTTGCTGCTTTTGCATTTGGCTGTTGGGAGATTTACAGCACAAAGATATCTAGTTGATTTGAAGCAGTTCCGAGAAAGTCTAAGCATAATCCTCACTTTTCCCTCCTGGCACTTTCCCTGTAGGAGATACCGCAAGACATTTCTGTATATTGGGCACAGCGCTCTGCAGGGTGTTAGCAGAGACTTTCCCGGGACAGTGAAACCCTATGTCAGAGACACTGAGAAGAAGCCCCAATGTTCCCTCCAGGCACTTTCAGTGTGGGTGCCTTCTCCACGTGGTTCCTGGTTTCACTGCAGCTCTGAAGAGAATGTTAGCAAAGGGGTAATCGGGACAGTGCAAACAGTACTCAAAGACAGGGAGAGCAAGCTCTCTCTTGGCCCTTTGGATGTGGGACATACAGCGAGATGTTTGCTGCTTTTACATTTGGCTGTTGGGAGATTTACAGCACAAAGATATCTAGTTGATTTGAAGCAGTTCCAAGAAAGTCTAAACATAATCCTCACTTTTCCCTCCTGGCACTTTCCCTGTAGGAGATACCGCAAGACGTTTCTGTATATTGGGCACAGCGCTGTGCAGGGTGTTAGCAGAGAGTTTCCCGGGACAGTGAAACCCTATATCAGAGACACTGAGAAGAAGCCCCAACGTTCCTTCCAGGCACTTTCAGTGTGGGTGCCTTCTCCACGTGGTTCCTGGTTTCACTGCAGCTCTGAAGAGAATGTTAGCAAAGAGGTAATCGGGACAGCGCAAACAGTACTCAAAGACAGGGAGAGCAAGCTCTACATTACTCTCTTGGCACTTTGGATGTGGGACATACAGCGAGATGTTTGCTGCTTTTACATTTGGCTGTTGGGAGATTTACAGCACAAAGATATCTAGTTGATTTGAAGCAGTTCCGAGAAAGCCTAAACATAATCCTCACTTTTCCCTCCTGGCACTTTCCCTGTAGGAGATACCGCAAGACATTTCTGTATATTGGGCACAGCGCTCTGCAGGGTGTTAGCAGAGAGTTTCCCGGGACAGTGAAACCCTATATCAGAGACACTGAGAAGAAGCCCCAACGTTCCTTCCAGGCACTTTCAGTGTGGGTGCCTTCTCCACGTGGTTCCTGGTTTCACTGCAGCTCTGAAGAGAATGTTAGCAAAGAGGTAATCGGGACAGTGCAAACAGTACTCAAAGACAGGGAGAGCAAGCTCTCTCTTGGCACTTTGGATGTGGGACATACAGCGAGATGTTTGCTGCTTTTACATTTGGCTGTTGGGAGATTTACAGCACAAAGATATCTAGTTGATTTGAAGCAGTTCCGAGAAAGTCTAAACATAATCCTCACTTTTCCCTCCTGGCACTTTCCCTGTAGGAGATACCGCAAGACGTTTCTGTATATTGGGCACAGCGCTCTGCAGGGTGTTAGCAGAGAGTTTCCCGGGACAGTGAAACCCTATATCAGAGACACTGAGAAGAAGCCCCAACGTTCCTTCCAGGCACTTTCAGTGTGGGTGCCTTCTCCACGTGGTTCCTGGTTTCACTGCAGCTCTGAAGAGAATGTTAGCAAAGAGGTAATCGGGACAGTGCAAACAGTACTCAAAGACAGGGAGAGCAAGCTCTACATTACTCTCTTGGCACTTTGGATGTGGGACATACAGCGAGATGTTTGCTGCTTTTGCGTTTGGCTGTTGGGAGATTTACAGCACAAAGATATCTAGTTGATTTGAAGCAGTTCCGAGAAAGTCTAAACATAATCCTCACTTTTCCCTCCTGGCACTTTCCCTGTAGGGGATACCGCAAGACATTTCTGTATATTGGGCACAGCGCTGTGCAGGGTGTTAGCAGAGAGTTTACCGGGACAGTGAAACCCTATGTCAGAGACACTGAGAAGAAGCCCCAATGTTCCCTCCAGGCACTTTCAGTGTGGGTGCCTTCTCCACGTGGTTCCTGGTTTCACTGCAGCTCTGAAGAGAATGTTAGCAAAGAGGTAATCGGGACAGTGCAAACAGTACTCAAAGACAGGGAGAGCAAGCTCTCTCTTGGCACTTTGGATGTGGGACATACAGCGAGATGTTTGCTGCTTTTGCGTTTGGCTGTTGGGAGATTTACAGCACAAAGATATCTAGTTGATTTGAAGCAGTTCCGAGAAAGTCTAAGCATAATCCTCACTTTTCCCTCCTGGCACTTTCCCTGTATGGGATACCGCAAGACATTTCTGTATATTGGGCACAGCGCTCTGCAGGGTGTTAGCAGAGACTTTCCCGGGACAGTGAAACCCTATGTCAGAGACACTGAGAAGAAGCCCCAATGTTCCCTCCAGGCACTTTCAGTGTGGGTGCCTTCTCCACGTGGTTCCTGGTTTCACTGCAGCTCTGAAGAGAATGTTAGCAAAGAGGTAATCGGGACAGCGCAAACAGTACTCAAAGACAGGGAGAGCAAGCTCTCTCTTGGCACTTTGGATGTGGGACATACAGCGAGATGTTTGCTGCTTTTACATTTGGCTGTTGGGAGATTTACAGCACAAAGATATCTAGTTGATTTGAAGCAGTTCCGAGAAAGTCTAAACATAATCCTCACTTTTCCCTCCTGGCACTTTCCCTGTAGGAGATACCGCAAGACGTTTCTGTATATTGGGCACAGCGCTCTGCAGGGTGTTAGCAGAGAGTTTCCCGGGACAGTGAAACCCTATATCAGAGACACTGAGAAGAAGCCCCAACGTTCCTTCCAGGCACTTTCAGTGTGGGTGCCTTCTCCACGTGGTTCCTGGTTTCACTGCAGCTCTGAAGAGAATGTTAGCAAAGAGGTAATCGGGACAGTGCAAACAGTACTCAAAGACAGGGAGAGCAAGCTCTCTCTTGGCACTTTGGATGTGGGACATACAGCGAGATGTTTGCTGCTTTTGCGTTTGGCTGTTGGGAGATTTACAGCACAAAGATATCTAGTTGATTTGAAGCAGTTCCGAGAAAGTCTAAACATAATCCTCACTTTTCCCTCCTGGCACTTTCCCTGTAGGAGATACCGCAAGACGTTTCTGTATATTGGGCACAGCGCTCTGCAGGGTGTTAGCAGAGAGTTTCCCGGGACAGTGAAACCCTATATCAGAGACACTGAGAAGAAGCCCCAACGTTCCTTCCAGGCACTTTCAGTGTGGGTGCCTTCTCGACGTGGTTCCTGGTTTCACTGCAGCTCTGAAGAGAATGTTAGCAAAGAGGTAATCGGGACGACAGTGCAAACAGTACTCAAAGACAGGGAGAGCAAGCTCTCTCTTGGCACTTTGGATGTGGGACATACAGCGAGATGTTTGCTGCTTTTACATTTGGCTGTTGGGAGATTTACAGCACAAAGATATCTAGTTGATTTGAAGCAGTTCCGAGAAAGTCTAAACATAATCCTCACTTTTCCCTCCTGGCACTTTCCCTGTAGGAGATACCGCAAGACGTTTCTGTATATTGGGCACAGCGCTCTGCAGGGTGTTAGCAGAGAGTTTCCCGGGACAGTGAAACCCTATATCAGAGACACTGAGAAGAAGCCCCAATGTTCCCTCCAGGCACTTTCAGTGTGGGTGCCTTCTCCACGTGGTTCCTGGTTTCACTGCAGCTCTGAAGAGAATGTTAGCAAAGAGGTAATCGGGACAGTGCAAACAGTACTCAAAGACAGGGAGAGCAAGCTCTCTCTTGGCACTTTGGATGTGGGACATACAGCGAGATGTTTGCTGCTTTTGCGTTTGGCTGTTGGGAGATTTACAGCACAAAGATATCTAGTTGATTTGAAGCAGTTCCGAGAAAGTCTAAACATAATCCTCACTTTTCCCTCCTGGCACTTTCCCTGTAGGAGATACCGCAAGACGTTTCTGTATATTGGGCACAGCGCTCTGCAGGGTGTTAGCAGAGAGTTTCCCGGGACAGTGAAACCCTATATCAGAGACACTGAGAAGAAGCCCCAACGTTCCTTCCAGGCACTTTCAGTGTGGGTGCCTTCTCCACGTGGTTCCTGGTTTCACTGCAGCTCTGAAGAGAATGTTAGCAAAGAGGTAATCGGGACAGTGCAAACAGTACTCAAAGACAGGGAGAGCAAGCTCTCTCTTGGCACTTTGGATGTGGGACATACAGCGAGATGTTTGCTGCTTTTGCGTTTGGCTGTTGGGAGATTTACAGCACAAAGATATCTAGTTGATTTGAAGCAGTTCCGAGAAAGTCTAAACATAATCCTCACTTTTCCCTCCTGGCACTTTCCCTGTAGGAGATACCGCAAGACGTTTCTGTATATTGGGCACAGCGCTCTGCAGGGTGTTAGCAGAGAGTTTCCCGGGACAGTGAAACCCTATATCAGAGACACTGAGAAGAAGCCCCAACGTTCCTTCCAGGCACTTTCAGTGTGGGTGCCTTCTCCACATGGTTCCTGGTTTCACAGCAGCTCTGAAGAGAATGTTAGCAAAGAGGTAATCGGGACGACAGTGCAAACAGTACTCAAAGACAGGGAGAGCAAGCTCTCTCTTGGCAGTTTGGATGTGGGACATACAGCGAGATGTTTGCTGCTTTTACATTTGGCTGTTGGGAGATTTACAGCACAAAGATATCTAGTTGATTTGAAGCAGTTCCGAGAAAGTCTAAACATAATCCTCACTTTTCCCTCCTGGCACTTTCCCTGTAGGAGATACCGCAAGACGTTTCTGTATATTGGGCACAGCGCTCTGCAGGGTGTTAGCAGAGAGTTTCCCGGGACAGTGAAACCCTATATCAGAGACACTGAGAAGAAGCCCCAATGTTCCCTCCAGGCACTTTCAGTGTGGGTGCCTTCTCCACGTGGTTCCTGGTTTCACTGCAGCTCTGAAGAGAATGTTAGCAAAGAGGTAATCGGGACAGCGCAAACAGTACTCAAAGACAGGGAGAGCAAGCTCTCTCTTGGCACTTTGGATGTGGGACATACAGCGAGATGTTTGCTGCTTTTACTTTTGGCTGTTGGGAGATTTACAGCACAAAGATATCTAGTTGATTTGAAGCAGTTCCGAGAAAGTCTAAACATAATCCTCACTTTTCCCTCCTGGCACTTTCCCTGTAGGAGATACCGCAAGACGTTTCTGTATATTGGGCACAGCGCTCTGCAGGGTGTTAGCAGAGAGTTTCCCGGGACAGTGAAACCCTATATCAGAGACACTGAGAAGAAGCCCCAACGTTCCTTCCAGGCACTTTCAGTGTGGGTGCCTTCTCCACGTGGTTCCTGGTTTCACTGCAGCTCTGAAGAGAATGTTAGCAAAGAGGTAATCGGGACAGTGCAAACAGTACTCAAAGACAGGGAGAGCAAGCTCTACATTACTCTCTTGGCACTTTGGATGTGGGACATACAGCGAGATGTTTGCTGCTTTTGCGTTTGGCTGTTGGGAGATTTACAGCACAAAGATATATAGTTCATTTGAAGCAGTTCCGAGAAAGTCTAAGCATAATCCTCACTTTTCCCTCCTGGCACTTTCCCTGTAGGGGATACCGCAAGACGTTTCTGTATATTGGGCACAGCGCTCTGCAGGGTGTTAGCAGAGTCTTTCCCGGGACAGTGAAACCCTATGTCAGAGACACTGAGAAGAAGCCCCAATGTTCCCTCCAGGCACTTTCAGTGTGGGTGCCTTCTCCACGTGGTTCCTGGTTTCACTGCAGCTCTGAAGAGAATGTTAGCAAAGGGGTAATCGGGACAGCGCAAACAGTACTCAAAGACAGGGAGAGCAAGCTCTCTCTTGGCACTTTGGATGTGGGACATACAGCGAGATGTTTGCTGCTTTTACATTTGGCTGTTGGGAGATTTACAGCACAAAGATATCTAGTTGATTTGAAGCAGTTCCAAGAAAGTCTAAACATAATCCTCACTTTTCCCTCCTGGCACTTTCCCTGTAGGAGATACCGCAAGACGTTTCTGTATATTGGGCACAGCGCTCTGCAGGGTGTTAGCAGAGAGTTTCCCGGGACAGTGAAACCCTATATCAGAGACACTGAGAAGAAGCCCCAATGTTCCCTCCAGGCACTTTCAGTGTGGGTGCCTTCTCCACGTGGTTCCTGGTTTCACTGCAGCTCTGAAGAGAATGTTAGCAAAGAGGTAATCGGGACAGTGCAAACAGTACTCAAAGACAGGGAGAGCAAGCTCTCTCTTGGCACTTTGGATGTGGGACATACAGCGAGATGTTTGCTGCTTTTGCGTTTGGCTGTTGGGAGATTTACAGCACAAAGATATCTAGTTGATTTGAAGCAGTTCCGAGAAAGTCTAAACATAATCCTCACTTTTCCCTCCTGGCACTTTCCCTGTAGGAGATACCGCAAGACGTTTCTGTATATTGGGCACAGCGCTCTGCAGGGTGTTAGCAGAGAGTTTCCCGGGACAGTGAAACCCTATATCAGAGACACTGAGAAGAAGCCCCAACGTTCCCTCCAGGCACTTTCAGTGTGGGTGCCTTCTCCACGTGGTTCCTGGTTTCACTGCAGCTCTGAAGAGAATGTTAGCAAAGAGGTAATCGGGACAGTGCAAACAGTACTCAAAGACAGGGAGAGCAAGCTCTACATTACTCTCTTGGCACTTTGGATGTGGGACATACAGCGAGATGTTTGCTGCTTTTACATTTGGCTGTTGGGAGATTTACAGCACAAAGATATCTAGTTGATTTGAAGCAGTTCTGAGAAAGCCTAAACATAATCCTCACTTTTCCCTCCTGGCACTTTCCCTGTAGGAGATACCGCAAGACGTTTCTGTATATTGGGCACAGCGCTCTGCAGGGTGTTAGCAGAGAGTTTCCCGGGACAGTGAAACCCTATATCAGAGACACTGAGAAGAAGCCCCAACGTTCCTTCCAGGCACTTTCAGTGTGGGTGCCTTCTCCACGTGGTTCCTGGTTTCACAGCAGCTCTGAAGAGAATGTTAGCAAAGAGGTAATCGGGACGACAGTGCAAACAGTACTCAAAGACAGGGAGAGCAAGCTCTCTCTTGGCACTTTGGATGTGGGACATACAGCGAGATGTTTGCTGCTTTTACATTTGGCTGTTGGGAGATTTACAGCACAAAGATATCTAGTTGATTTGAAGCAGTTCCGAGAAAGTCTAAACATAATCCTCACTTTTCCCTCCTGGCACTTTCCCTGTAGGAGATACCGCAAGACGTTTCTGTATATTGGGCACAGCGCTCTGCAGGGTGTTAGCAGAGAGTTTCCCGGGACAGTGAAACCCTATATCAGAGACACTGAGAAGAAGCCCCAACGTTCCTTCCAGGCACTTTCAGTGTGGGTGCCTTCTCCACATGGTTCCTGGTTTCACTGCAGCTCTGAAGAGAATGTTAGCAAAGAGGTAATCGGGACAGTGCAAACAGTACTCAAAGACAGGGAGAGCAAGCTCTCTCTTGGCACTTTGGATGTGGGACATACAGCGAGATGTTTGCTGCTTTTGCGTTTGGCTGTTGGGAGATTTACAGCACAAAGATATCTAGTTGATTTGAAGCAGTTCCGAGAAAGTCTAAACATAATCCTCACTTTTCCCTCCTGGCACTTTCCCTGTAGGAGATACCGCAAGACGTTTCTGTCTATTGGGCACAGCGCTCTGCAGGGTGTTAGCAGAGAGTTTCCCGGGACAGTGAAACCCTATATCAGAGACACTGAGAAGAAGCCCCAACGTTCCTTCCAGGCACTTTCAGTGTGGGTGCCTTCTCCACATGGTTCCTGGTTTCACAGCAGCTCTGAAGAGAATGTTAGCAAAGAGGTAATCGGGACGACAGTGCAAACAGTACTCAAAGACAGGGAGAGCAAGCTCTCTCTTGGCACTTTGGATGTGGGACATACAGCGAGATGTTTGCTGCTTTTACATTTGGCTGTTGGGAGATTTACAGCACAAAGATATCTAGTTGATTTGAAGCAGTTCCGAGAAAGTCTAAACATAATCCTCACTTTTCCCTCCTGGCACTTTCCCTGTAGGAGATACCGCAAGACGTTTCTGTATATTGGGCACAGCGCTCTGCAGGGTGTTAGCAGAGAGTTTCCCGGGACAGTGAAACCCTATATCAGAGACACTGAGAAGAAGCCCCAATGTTCCCTCCAGGCACTTTCAGTGTGGGTGCCTTCTCCACGTGGTTCCTGGTTTCACTGCAGCTCTGAAGAGAATGTTAGCAAAGAGGTAATCGGGACAGCGCAAACAGTACTCAAAGACAGGGAGAGCAAGCTCTCTCTTGGCACTTTGGATGTGGGACATACAGCGAGATGTTTGCTGCTTTTACATTTGGCTGTTGGGAGATTTACAGCACAAAGATATCTAGTTGATTTGAAGCAGTTCCGAGAAAGTCTAAACATAATCCTCACTTTTCCCTCCTGGCACTTTCCCTGTAGGAGATACCGCAAGACGTTTCTGTATATTGGGCACAGCGCTCTGCAGGGTGTTAGCAGAGAGTTTCCCGGGACAGTGAAACCCTATATCAGAGACATTGAGAAGAAGCCCCAACGTTCCTTCCAGGCACTTTCAGTGTGGGTGCCTTCTCCACGTGGTTCCTGGTTTCACTGCAGCTCTGAAGAGAATGTTAGCAAAGAGGTAATCGGGACAGCGCAAACAGTACTCAAAGACAGGGAGAGCAAGCTCTCTCTTGGCACTTTGGATGTGGGACATACAGCGAGATGTTTGCTGCTTTTACATTTGGCTGTTGGGAGATTTACAGCACAAAGATATCTAGTTGATTTGAAGCAGTTCCGAGAAAGTCTAAACATAATCCTCACTTTTCCCTCCTGGCACTTTCCCTGTAGGAGATACCGCAAGACGTTTCTGTATATTGGGCACAGCGCTCTGCAGGGTGTTAGCAGAGAGTTTCCCGGGACAGTGAAACCCTATATCAGAGACACTGAGAAGAAGCCCCAATGTTCCCTCCAGGCACTTTCAGTGTGGGTGCCTTCTCCACGTGGTTCCTGGTTTCACTGCAGCTCTGAAGAGAATGTTAGCAAAGAGGTAATCGGGACAGTGCAAACAGTACTCAAAGACAGGGAGAGCAAGCTCTCTCTTGGCACTTTGGATGTGGGACATACAGCGAGATGTTTGCTGCTTTTGCGTTTGGCTGTTGGGAGATTTACAGCACAAAGATATCTAGTTGATTTGAAGCAGTTCCGAGAAAGTCTAAACATAATCCTCACTTTTCCCTCCTGGCACTTTCCCTGTAGGAGATACCGCAAGACGTTTCTGTATATTGGGCACAGCGCTCTGCAGGGTGTTAGCAGAGAGTTTCCCGGGACAGTGAAACCCTATATCAGAGACACTGAGAAGAAGCCCCAACGTTCCTTCCAGGCACTTTCAGTGTGGGTGCCTTCTCCACGTGGTTCCTGGTTTCACTGCAGCTCTGAAGAGAATGTTAGCAAAGAGGTAATCGGGACAGTGCAAACAGTACTCAAAGACAGGGAGAGCAAGCTCTCTCTTGGCACTTTGGATGTGGGACATACAGCGAGATGTTTGCTGCTTTTGCGTTTGGCTGTTGGGAGATTTACAGCACAAAGATATCTAGTTGATTTGAAGCAGTTCCGAGAAAGTCTAAACATAATCCTCACTTTTCCCTCCTGGCACTTTCCCTGTAGGAGATACCGCAAGACGTTTCTGTATATTGGGCACAGCGCTCTGCAGGGTGTTAGCAGAGAGTTTCCTGGGACAGTGAAACCCTATATCAGAGACACTGAGAAGAAGCCCCAACGTTCCTTCCAGGCACTTTCAGTGTGGGTGCCTTCTCCACATGGTTCCTGGTTTCACAGCAGCTCTGAAGAGAATGTTAGCAAAGAGGTAATCGGGACGACAGTGCAAACAGTACTCAAAGACAGGGAGAGCAAGCTCTCTCTTGGCACTTTGGATGTGGGACATACAGCGAGATGTTTGCTGCTTTTACATTTGGCTGTTGGGAGATTTACAGCACAAAGATATCTAGTTGATTTGAAGCAGTTCCGAGAAAGTCTAAACATAATCCTCACTTTTCCCTCCTGGCACTTTCCCTGTAGGAGATACCGCAAGACGTTTCTGTATATTGGGCACAGCGCTCTGCAGGGTGTTAGCAGAGAGTTTCCCGGGACAGTGAAACCCTATATCAGAGACACTGAGAAGAAGCCCCAATGTTCCCTCCAGGCACTTTCAGTGTGGGTGCCTTCTCCACGTGGTTCCTGGTTTCACTGCAGCTCTGAAGAGAATGTTAGCAAAGAGGTAATCGGGACAGCGCAAACAGTACTCAAAGACAGGGAGAGCAAGCTCTCTCTTGGCACTTTGGATGTGGGACATACAGCGAGATGTTTGCTGCTTTTACATTTGGCTGTTGGGAGATTTACAGCACAAAGATATCTAGTTGATTTGAAGCAGTTCCGAGAAAGTCTAAACATAATCCTCACTTTTCCCTCCTGGCACTTTCCCTGTAGGAGATACCGCAAGACGTTTCTGTATATTGGGCACAGCGCTCTGCAGGGTGTTAGCAGAGAGTTTCCCGGGACAGTGAAACCCTATATCAGAGACATTGAGAAGAAGCCCCAACGTTCCTTCCAGGCACTTTCAGTGTGGGTGCCTTCTCGACGTGGTTCCTGGTTTCACTGCAGCTCTGAAGAGAATGTTAGCAAAGAGGTAATCGGGACAGCGCAAACAGTACTCAAAGACAGGGAGAGCAAGCTCTCTCTTGGCACTTTGGATGTGGGACATACAGCGAGATGTTTGCTGCTTTTACATTTGGCTGTTGGGAGATTTACAGCACAAAGATATCTAGTTGATTTGAAGCAGTTCCGAGAAAGTCTAAGCATAATCCTCACTTTTCCCTCCTGGCACTTTCCCTGTAGGAGATACCGCAAGACGTTTCTGTATATTGGGCACAGCGCTCTGCAGGGTGTTAGCAGAGAGTTTCCCGGGACAGTGAAACCCTATATCAGAGACACTGAGAAGAAGCCCCAATGTTCCCTCCAGGCACTTTCAGTGTGGGTGCCTTCTCCACGTGGTTCCTGGTTTCACTGCAGCTCTGAAGAGAATGTTAGCAAAGAGGTAATCGGGACAGTGCAAACAGTACTCAAAGACAGGGAGAGCAAGCTCTCTCTTGGCACTTTGGATGTGGGACATACAGCGAGATGTTTGCTGCTTTTGCGTTTGGCTGTTGGGAGATTTACAGCACAAAGATATCTAGTTGATTTGAAGCAGTTCCGAGAAAGTCTAAACATAATCCTCACTTTTCCCTCCTGGCACTTTCCCTGTAGGAGATACCGCAAGACGTTTCTGTATATTGGGCACAGCGCTCTGCAGGGTGTTAGCAGAGAGTTTCCCGGGACAGTGAAACCCTATATCAGAGACACTGAGAAGAAGCCCCAATGTTCCCTCCAGGCACTTTCAGTGTGGGTGCCTTCTCCACGTGGTTCCTGGTTTCACTGCAGCTCTGAAGAGAATGTTAGCAAAGAGGTAATCGGGACAGTGCAAACAGTACTCAAAGACAGGGAGAGCAAGCTCTCTCTTGGCACTTTGGATGTGGGACATACAGCGAGATGTTTGCTGCTTTTGCGTTTGGCTGTTGGGAGATTTACAGCACAAAGATATCTAGTTGATTTGAAGCAGTTCCGAGAAAGTCTAAACATAATCCTCACTTTTCCCTCCTGGCACTTTCCCTGTAGGAGATACCGCAAGACGTTTCTGTATATTGGGCACAGCGCTCTGCAGGGTGTTAGCAGAGAGTTTCCCGGGACAGTGAAACCCTATATCAGAGACACTGAGAAGAAGCCCCAACGTTCCTTCCAGGCACTTTCAGTGTGGGTGCCTTCTCCACGTGGTTCCTGGTTTCACTGCAGCTCTGAAGAGAATGTTAGCAAAGAGGTAATCGGGACAGTGCAAACAGTACTCAAAGACAGGGAGAGCAAGCTCTCTCTTGGCACTTTGGATGTGGGACATACAGCGAGATGTTTGCTGCTTTTACATTTGGCTGTTGGGAGATTTACAGCACAAAGATATCTAGTTGATTTGAAGCAGTTCCGAGAAAGTCTAAACATAATCCTCACTTTTCCCTCCTGGCACTTTCCCTGTAGGAGATACCGCAAGACATTTCTGTATATTGGGCACAGCGCTCTGCAGGGTGTTAGCAGAGAGTTTCCCGGGACAGTGAAACCCTATATCAGAGACACTGAGAAGAAGCCCCAACGTTCCTTCCAGGCACTTTCAGTGTGGGTGCCTTCTCCACGTGGTTCCTGGTTTCACTGCAGCTCTGAAGAGAATGTTAGCAAAGAGGTAATCGGGACAGTGCAAACAGTACTCAAAGACAGGGAGAGCAAGCTCTCTCTTGGCACTTTGGATGTGGGACATACAGCGAGATGTTTGCTGCTTTTACATTTGGCTGTTGGGAGATTTACAGCACAAAGATATCTAGTTGATTTGAAGCAGTTCCGAGAAAGTCTAAACATAATCCTCACTTTTCCCTCCTGGCACTTTCCCTGTAGGAGATACCGCAAGACGTTTCTGTATATTGGGCACAGCGCTGTGCAGGGTGTTAGCAGAGAGTTTCCCGGGACAGTGAAACCCTATATCAGAGACACTGAGAAGAAGCCCCAACGTTCCTTCCAGGCACTTTCAGTGTGGGTGCCTTCTCCACGTGGTTCCTGGTTTCACTGCAGCTCTGAAGAGAATGTTAGCAAAGAGGTAATCGGGACAGCGCAAACAGTACTCAAAGACAGGGAGAGCAAGCTCTCTCTTGGCACTTTGGATGTGGGACATACAGCGAGATGTTTGCTGCTTTTACATTTGGCTGTTGGGAGATTTACAGCACAAAGATATCTAGTTGATTTGAAGCAGTTCCGAGAAAGCCTAAACATAATCCTCACTTTTCCCTCCTGGCACTTTCCCTGTAGGGGATACCGCAAGACATTTCTGTATATTGGGCACAGCGCTCTGCAGGGTGTTAGCAGAGAGTTTCCCGGGACAGTGAAACCCTATATCAGAGACACTGAGAAGAAGCCCCAACGTTCCTTCCAGGCACTTTCAGTGTGGGTGCCTTCTCCACGTGGTTCCTGGTTTCACTGCAGCTCTGAAGAGAATGTTAGCAAAGAGGTAATCGGGACAGTGCAAACAGTACTCAAAGACAGGGAGAGCAAGCTCTCTCTTGGCACTTTGGATGTGGGACATACAGCGAGATGTTTGCTGCTTTTACATTTGGCTGTTGGGAGATTTACAGCACAAAGATATCTAGTTGATTTGAAGCAGTTCCAAGAAAGTCTAAACATAATCCTCACTTTTCCCTCCTGGCACTTTCCCTGTAGGAGATACCGCAAGACGTTTCTGTATATTGGGCACAGCGCTCTGCAGGGTGTTAGCAGAGAGTTTCCCGGGACAGTGAAACCCTATATCAGAGACACTGAGAAGAAGCCCCAATGTTCCCTCCAGGCACTTTCAGTGTGGGTGCCTTCTCCACGTGGTTCCTGGTTTCACTGCAGCTCTGAAGAGAATGTTAGCAAAGAGGTAATCGGGACAGTGCAAACAGTACTCAAAGACAGGGAGAGCAAGCTCTCTCTTGGCACTTTGGATGTGGGACATACAGCGAGATGTTTGCTGCTTTTGCGTTTGGCTGTTGGGAGATTTACAGCACAAAGATATCTAGTTGATTTGAAGCAGTTCCGAGAAAGTCTAAACATAATCCTCACTTTTCCCTCCTGGCACTTTCCCTGTAGGAGATACCGCAAGACGTTTCTGTATATTGGGCACAGCGCTCTGCAGGGTGTTAGCAGAGAGTTTCCCGGGACAGTGAAACCCTATATCAGAGACACTGAGAAGAAGCCCCAACGTTCCTTCCAGGCACTTTCAGTGTGGGTGCCTTCTCCACGTGGTTCCTGGTTTCACTGCAGCTCTGAAGAGAATGTTAGCAAAGAGGTAATCGGGACAGTGCAAACAGTACTCAAAGACAGGGAGAGCAAGCTCTACATTACTCTCTTGGCACTTTGGATGTGGGACATACAGCGAGATGTTTGCTGCTTTTACATTTGGCTGTTGGGAGATTTACAGCACAAAGATATCTAGTTGATTTGAAGCAGTTCTGAGAAAGTCTAAGCATAATCCTCACTTTTCCCTCCTGGCACTTTCCCTGTAGGAGATACCGCAAGACATTTCTGTATATTGGGCACAGCGCTCTGCAGGGTGTTAGCAGAGAGTTTCCCGGGACAGTGAAACCCTATATCAGAGACACTGAGAAGAAGCCCCAACGTTCCTTCCAGGCTCTTTCAGTGTGGGTGCCTTCTCCACGTGGTTCCTGGTTTCACTGCAGCTCTGAAGAGAATGTTAGCAAAGAGGTAATCGGGACAGTGCAAACAGTACTCAAAGACAGGGAGAGCAAGCTCTCTCTTGGCACTTTGGATGTGGGACATACAGCGAGATGTTTGCTGCTTTTACATTTGGCTGTTGGGAGATTTACAGCACAAAGATATCTAGTTGATTTGAAGCAGTTCCGAGAAAGTCTAAACATAATCCTCACTTTTCCCTCCTGGCACTTTCCCTGTAGGAGATACCGCAAGACGTTTCTGTATATTGGGCACAGCGCTCTGCAGGGTGTTAGCAGAGAGTTTCCCGGGACAGTGAAACCCTATATCAGAGACACTGAGAAGAAGCCCCAACGTTCCTTCCAGGCACTTTCAGTGTGGGTGCCTTCTCCACATGGTTCCTGGTTTCACTGCAGCTCTGAAGAGAATGTTAGCAAAGAGGTAATCGGGACAGTGCAAACAGTACTCAAAGACAGGGAGAGCAAGCTCTCTCTTGGCACTTTGGATGTGGGACATACAGCGAGATGTTTGCTGCTTTTGCGTTTGGCTGTTGGGAGATTTACAGCACAAAGATATCTAGTTGATTTGAAGCAGTTCCGAGAAAGTCTAAACATAATCCTCACTTTTCCCTCCTGGCACTTTCCCTGTAGGGGATACCGCAAGACATTTCTGTATATTGGGCACAGCGCTGTGCAGGGTGTTAGCAGAGAGTTTACCGGGACAGTGAAACCCTATGTCAGAGACACTGAGAAGAAGCCCCAATGTTCCCTCCAGGCTCTTTCAGTGTGGGTGCCTTCTCCACGTGGTTCCTGGTTTCACTGCAGCTCTGAAGAGAATGTTAGCAAAGAGGTAATCGGGACAGCGCAAACAGTTCCCAAAGAGCTTTAGAACAAGGCATAGTTTTCCCTGCTGGCTCTTTGGGCGTGGGACCAGTCTCCAGCCATATGGCTATTTTTGGGCATGGCGCGGTGCGAAGTGGGAAATGGTGGTTTTGAGGCAGAAGGCAGCAGGAAAGCCTGCAGCCCCCAGGTGTGTGGGGCTACGCAAGCCGTTCCCAAAGAGCTTTAGAACAAGGCATAGTTTTCCCTGCTGGCTCTTTGGGCGTGGGACCAGTCTCCAGCCATATGGCCATTTTTGGGCCTGGCGCGGCGCCAAGTGGGAAAGGGTGGTTTTGAGGCTGAAGGCAGCAGGAAAGCCTGCAGCCCCCAGGTGTGTGGGGCTACGCAAGCCGTTCCCAAAGAGCTTTAGAACAAGGCATAGTTTTCCCTGCTGGCTCTTTGGGCGTGGAACAAATCTCCAGACATATGGCCATTTTTGTGCCTGGCGTGGCGCCAAGTGCGAAAGGGTTCTTCTGAGGCTGAAGAGAGCAGGAAAGCCTGCAGCCCCCAGGTGTGTGGGGCTACGCAAGCCGTTCCCAAAGAGCTTTAGAACAAGGCATAGTTTTCCCTGCTGGCTCTTTGGGCGTGGGACCAGTCTCCAGACATATGGCCATTTTTGGGCCTGGCGCGGCGCCAAGTGCGAAAGGGTAGTTTTGAGGCTGAAGGCAGCAGGAAAGCCTGCAGCCCCCAGTTTGTGTGGGGCTACGCAAGCGGTTCCCCAAGAGCTTTAGAACAAGGCATAGTTTTCCCTGCTGGCTCTTTGGGCGTGGGACCAATCTCCAGACATATGGCCATTTTTGTGCCTGGCGCGGCGCCAAGTTGGAAAGCGTGCTTTTGAGGCTGAAAGCAGCAGGAAAGCCTGCAGCCCCCAGGTGTGTGGGGCTACGCAAGCCGTTCCCAAAGAGCTTTAGAACAAGGCATAGTTTTCCCTGCTGGCTCTTTGGGCGTGGGACCAGTCTCCAGACATATGGCCATTTTTGTGCCTGGCGTGACGCCATGTGGGAAAGGGTGGTTTTGAGGCTGAAGGCAGCAGGAAAGCCTGCAGCCCCCAGGTCTGTAGGGCTACGCAAGTGGTTCCCAAAGAGCTTTAGAACAAGGCATAGTTTTCCCTGCTGGCTCTTTGGGCGTGGGACCAGTCTCCAGCCATATGGCTATTTTTGGGCCTGGCGCGGCGCCAAGTGGGAAAGGGTGGTTTTGAGGCTGAAGGCAGCAGGAAAGCCTGCAGCCCCCAGGTGTGTGGGGCTACGCAAGCGGTTCCCAAAGAGCTTTAGAACAAGGCATAGTTTTCCCTGCTGGCTCTTTGGGCGTGGGACCAGTCTCCAGACATATGGCCATTTTTGTGCCTGGCGTGACGCCAAGTGGGAAAGGGTGGTTTTGAGGCTGAAGGCAGCAGGAAAGCCTGCAGCACCCAGGTGTGTGGGGCTACGCAAGCGGTTCCCAAAGAGCTTTAGAACCATGCATAGTTTTCCCTGCTGGCTCTTTGGGCGTGGGACCAGTCTCCAGACATATGGCCATTTTTGGGCCTGGCGCGGCGCCAAGTGGGAAAGGGTGGTTTTGAGGCTGAAGGCAGCAGGAAAGCCTGCAGCCCCCACGTGTGTGGGGCTACACAAGCGGTTCCCAAAGAGCTTTAGAACAAGGCATAGTTTTCCCTGCTGGCTCTTTGGGCGTGGAACCAATCTCCAGACATATGTCCATTTTTCTGCCTGGCGCGGCGCCAAGTGGGAAAGGGTGCTTTTGAGGCTGAAGAGAGCAGGAAAGCCTGCAGCCCCCAGGTGTGTGGGGCTACACAAGCGGTTCCCAAAGAGCTTTAGAACAAGGCATAGTTTTCCCTGCTGGCTCTTTGGGCGTGGAACAAATCTCCAGACATATGGCCATTTTTGGGCCTGGTGTGGCGCCAAGTGCGAAAGGGTTCTTCTGAGGCTGAAGAGAGCAGGAAAGCCTGCAGCCCCCAGGTGTGTGGGGTTACGCAAGCCATTCCCAAAGAGCTTTAGAACAAGGCATAGTTTTCCCTGCTGGCTCTTTGGGCGTGGGACCAGTCTCCAGACATATGGCCATTTTTGTGCCTGGCGCGGCGCCAAGTGGGAAAGGGTGGTTTTGAGGCTGAAGGCAGCAGGAAAGCCTGCAGCCCCCAGGTGTGTGGGGCTACGCAAGAGGTTCCCAAAGAGCTTTAGAACAAGGCATAGTTTTCCCTGCTGGCTCTTTGGGCGTGGGACCAACCTCCAGACATATGTCCATTTTTCTGCCTGGCGCGGCGCCAAGTGCGAAAGGGTTCTTCTGAGGCTGAAAGCGCGAGAAAAGCCTGCAGCCCCCAGGTGTGTGGGGCTACGCAAGCGGTTCCCCAAGAGCTTTAGAACAAGGCATAGTTTTCCCTGCTGGCTCTTTGGGCGTGGGACCAGTCTCCAGACATATGGCCATTTTTGGGCCTGGCGCGGCGCCAAGTGCGAAAGGGTTCTTCTGAGGCTGAAAGCGCGAGAAAAGCCTGCAGCCCCCAGGTGTGTGGGGCTACGCAAGCGGTTCCCAAAGAGCTTTAGAACAAGGCATAGTTTTCCCTGCTGGCTCTTTGGGCGTGGGACCAGTCTCCAGACATATGGCCATTTTTGTGCCTGGCGTGACGCCAAGTGGGAAAGGGTGGTTTTGAGGCTGAAGGCAGCAGGAAAGCGTGCAGCCCCCAGGTGTGTGGGGCTACGCAAGCGGTTCCCAAAGAGCTTTAGAACAAGGCATAGTTTTCCCTGCTGGCTCTTTGGGCGTGGGACCAGTCTCCAGACATATGGCCATTTTTGGGCCTGGCGCCGCGCCAATTGCGAAAGGGTTCTTCTGAGGCTGAAAGCGCGAGAAAAGCCTGCAGCCCCCAGTTTGTGTGGGGCTACGCAAGCGGTTCCCCAAGAGCTTTAGAACAAGGCATAGTTTTCCCTGCTGGCTCTTTGGGCGTGGGACCAATCTCCAGACATATGGCCATTTTTGGGCCTGGCGCGGCGCCAAGTGGGAAAGGGTGGTTTTGAGGCTGAAGGCAGCAGGAAAGCCTGCAGCCCCCAGGTGTGTGGAGCTACGCAAGCGGTTCCCAAAGAGCTTTAGAACAAGGCATAGTTTTCCCTGCTGGCTCTTTGGGCGTGGAACAAATCTCCAGACATATGGCCATTTTTGGGCCTGGCGTGGCGCCAAGTGCGAAAGGGTTCTTCTGAGGCTGAAGAGAGCAGGAAAGCCTGCAGCCCCCAGGTGTGTGGGGCTACGCAAGCCGTTCCCAAAGAGCTTTAGAACAAGGCATAGTTTTCCCTGCTGGCTCTTTGGGCGTGGGACCAACCTCCAGACATATGGCCATTTTTGTGCCTGGCGTGACGCCAAGTGGGAAAGGGTGGTTTTGAGGCTGAAGGCAGCAGGAAAGCCTGCAGCCCCCAGGTGTGTGGTGCTACGCAAGAGGTTCCCAAAGAGCTCTAGAACAAGGCATAGTTTTCCCTGCTGGCTCTTTGGGCGTGGGACCAGTCTCCAGCCATATGGCTATTTTTGGGCATGGCGCGGCGCGAAGTGGGAAATGGTGGTTTTGAGGCAGAAGGCAGCAGGAAAGCCTGCAGCCCCCAGGTGTGTGGGGCTACGCAAGCGGTTCCCAAAGAGCTTTAGAACAAGGCATAGTTTTCCCTGCTGGCTCTTTGGGCGTGGGACCAGTCTCCAGACATATGGCCATTTTTGGGCCTGGCGTGACACCATGTGGGAAAGGGTGGTTTTGAGGCTGAAGGCAGCAGGAAAGCCTGCAGTCCCCAGGTCTGTAGGGCTACGCAAGTGGTTCCCAAAGAGCTTTAGAACAAGGCATAGTTTTCCCTGCTGGCTCTTTGGGCGTGGGAGCATTCTCCAGCCATATGACTATTTTTGGGCCTGGCGCGGCGCCAAGTGGGAAAGGGTGCTTTTGAGGCTGAAGGCAGCAGGAAAGCCTGCAGCCCCCAGGTGTGTGGGGCTACGCAAGCGGTTCCCAAAGAGCTTTAGAACAAGGCATAGTTTTCCCTGCTGGCTCTTTGGGCGTGGGACCAGTCTCCAGAAATATGGCTATTTTTGGGCCTGGTGCGGCGCCAAGTGGGAAAGGGTGGTTTTGAGGCTGAAGGCAGCAGGAAAGCCTGTAGCCCCCAGGTGTGTGGGGCTACGCAAGCGGTTCCCAAAGAGCTTTAGAACAAGGCATAGTTTTCCCTGCTGGCTCTTTGGGTGTGGGACCAGTCTCCAGACATATGGCCATTTTTGGGCCTGGCGCGGCGCCAAGTGCGAAAGGGTTCTTCTGAGGCTGAAAGCGCGAGAAAAGCCTGCAGCCCCCAGGTGTGTGGGGCTACGCAAGCGTTTCCCAAAGAGCTTTAGAACAAGGCATAGTTTTCCCTGCTGGCTCTTTGGGCGTGGGACCAGTCTCCAGACATATGGCCATTTTTGGGCCTGGCGCGGCGCCAAGTGGGAAAGGGGTGTTTTGAGGCTGAAGGCAGCAGGAAAGCCTGCAGCCCCCAGGTGTGTGGTGCTACGCAAGCGGTTCCCAAAGAGCTTTAGAACAAGGCATAGTTTTCCCTGCTGGCTCTTTGGGCGTGGGACCAGTCTCCAGACATATGGCCATTTTTGTGCCTGGCGTGACGCCAAGTGGGAAAGGGTGGTTTTGAGGCTGAAGGCAGCAGGAAAGCCTGCAGCACCCAGGTGTGTGGGGCTACGCAAGAGGTTCCCAAAGAGCTTTAGAACAAGGCATAGTTTTCCCTGCTGGCTCTTTGGGCGTGGGACCAGTCTCCAGACATATGGCCATTTTTGGGCCTGGCGCGGCGCCAATTGCGAAAGGGTTCTTCTGAGGCTGAAAGCGCGAGAAAAGCCTGCAGCCCCCAGTTTGTGTGGGGCTACGCAAGCGGTTCCCAAAGAGCTTTAGAACAAGGCATAGTTTTCCCTGCTGGCTCTTTGGGCGTGGGACCAATCTCCGGACATATGGCCATTTTTGTGCCTGGCGCAGCGCCAAGTGGGAAAGCGTGCTTTTGAGGCTGAAGAGAGCAGGAAAGCCTGCAGCCCCCAGGTGTGTGGGGCTACGCAAGCGGTTCCCAAACAGCTTTAGAACAAGGCATAGTTTTCCCTGCTGGCTCTTTGGGCGTGGAACAAATCTCCAGACATATGGCCATTTTTTTGCCTGGCGTGGCGCCAAGTGCGAAAGGGTTCTTCTGAGGCTGAAGAGAGCAGGAAAGCCTGCAGCCCCCAGGTGTGTGGGGCTACGCAAGCGGTTCCCAAAGAGCTTTAGAACAAGGCATAGTTTTCCCTGCTGGCTCTTTGGGCGTGGAACAAATCTCCAGACATATGGCCATTTTTTTGCCTGGCGTGGCGCCAAGTGCGAAAGGGTTCTTCTGAGGCTGAAAGCGGGAGAAAAGCCTGCAGCCCCCAGTTTGTGTTGGGCTACGCAAGCGGTTCCCAAAGAGCTTTAGAACAAGGCATAGTTTTCCCTGCTGGCTCTTTGGGCGTGGGACCAGTCTCCAGACATATGGCCATTTTTGGGCCTGGCGCGGCGCGAAGTGGGAAAGGGTGGTTTTGAGGCTGAAGGCAGCAGGAAAGCCTGCAGCCCCCAGGTGTGTGGGGCTACGCAAGCGGTTCCCAAAGAGCTTTAGAACAAGGCATAGTTTTCCCTGCTGGCTCTTTGGGCGTGGCACCAGTCTCCAGCCATATGGCCATTTTTGGGCCTGGCGCAGCGCCAAGTGGGAAAGGGTGGTTTTGAGGCTGAAGGCAGCAGGAAAGCCTGCAGCCCCCAGGTGTGTGGGGCTACGCAAGCGGTTCCCAAAGAGCTTTAGAACAAGGCATAGTTTTCCCTGCTGGCTCTTTGGGCGTGGGACCAATCTCCACACATATGGCCATTTTTGGGCCTGGCGCGGCGCCAAGTGGGAAAGCGTGCTTTTGAGGCTGAAGAGAGCAGGAAAGCCTGCAGCCCCCAGGTGTGTGGGGCTACGCAAGCCGTTCCCAAAGAGCTTTAGAACAAGGCATAGTTTTCCCTGCTGGCTCTTTGGGCGTGGAACAAATCTCCAGACATACGGACATTTGTGTGCCTGGCGCGGCACCAAGTGGGAAAGGGTTCTTCTGAGGCTGAAAGCGCGAGAAAAGCCTGCAGCCCCCAGGTGTGTGGGGCTACGCAAGCGGTTCCCCAAGAGCTTTAGAACAAGGCATAGTTTTCCCTGATGGCTCTTTGGGCGTGGGACCAGTCTCCAGACATATGGCCATTTTTGTGCCTGGCGTGATGCCATGTGGGAAAGGGTGGTTTTGAGGCTGAAGGCAGCAGGAAAGCCTGCAGCCCCCAGGTGTGTGGGGCTACGCAAGCGGTTCCCAAAGAGCTTTAGAACAAGGCATAGTTTTCCCTGCTGGCTCTTTGGGCGTGGGACCAGTCTCCAGACATATGGCCATTTTTGGGCCTGGCGCGGCACCAAGTGGGAAAGGGTTCTTCTGAGGCTGAAAGCGCGAGAAAAGCCTGCAGCCCCCAGTTTGTGTGGGGCTACGCAAGCGGTTCCCAAAGAGCTTTAGAACAAGGCATAGTTTTCCCTGCTGGCTCTTTGGGCGTGGGACCAGTCTCCAGACATATGGACATTTTTGTGCCTGGCGCGGCGCCAAGTGGGAAAGCGTGCTTTTGAGGCTGAAGAGAGCAGGAAAGCCTGCAGCCCCCAGGTGTGTGGGGCTACGCAAGCGGTTCCCAAAGATCTTTAGAACAAGGCATAGTTTTCCCTGCTGGCTCTTTGGGCGTGGGACCAGTCTCCAGACATATGGCCATTTTTGGGCCTGGCGCGGCGCCAAGTGGGAAAGCGTGCTTTTGAGGCTGAAGAGAGCAGGAAAGCCTGCAGCCCCCAGGTGTGTGGGGCTACGCAAGCGGTTCCCAAAGATCTTTAGAACAAGGCATAGTTTTCCCTGCTGGCTCTTTGGGCGTGGGACCAGTCTCCAGACATATGGCCATTTTTGGGCCTGGCGCGGCGCCAAGTGGGAAAGCGTGCTTTTGAGGCTGAAGAGAGCAGGAAAGCCTGCAGCCTGTAGGTCTGGGGTCTACGCAAGCGGTTCCCAAAGAGCTTTAGAACAAGGCATAGTTTTCCCTGCTGGCTCTTTGGGCGTGGGACCAGTCTCCAGACATATGGCCATTTTTGTGCCTGGCACAGGGCCAAGTGGGAAAGCGTGCTTTTGAGGCTGAAAGCGCGAGGAAAGCCTGCAGCCCCCAGGTGTGTGGGGCTACGCAAGCGGTTCCCAAAGAGCTTTAGAACAAGGCATAGTTTTCCCTGCTGGCTCTTTGGGAAAGGGACCAATATCCAGACATATGGCCATTTTTGGGCCTGGCGCGGCACCAAGTGGGAAAGGGTGGTTTTGAGGCTGAAGGCAGCAGGAAAGCCTGCAGCCCCCAGGTGTGTGGGGCTACGCAAGCGGTTCCCAAAGAGCTTTAGAACAAGGCATAGTTTTCCCTGCTGGCTCTTTGGGCGTGGGACCAATCTCCAGACATATGGCCATTTTTGTGCCTGGCGCGGCGCCAAGTGGGAAAGCGTGCTTTTGAGGCTGAAGAGAGCAGGAAAGCCTGCAGCCCCCAGGTGTGTGGGGCTACGCAAGCCGTTCCCAAAGAGCTTTAGAACAAGGCATAGTTTTCCCTGCTGGCTCTTTGGGCGTGCAACAAATCTCCAGACATATGGCCATTTTTGGGCCTGGCATGGCGCCAAGTGCGAAAGGGTTCTTCTGAGGCTGAAGAGAGCAGGAAAGCCTGCAGCCCCCAGGTGTGTGGGGCTACGCAAGCGGTTCCCAAAGAGCTTTAGAACAAGGCATAGTTTTCCCTGCTGGCTCTTTGGGCGTGGGACCAGTCTCCAGACATATGGCCATTTTTGTGCCTGGCACAGGGCCAAGTGGGAAAGCGTGCTTTTGAGGCTGAAAGCGCGAGGAAAGCCTGCAGCCCCCAGGTGTGTGGGGCTACGCAAGCGGTTCCCAAAGAGCTTTAGAACAAGGCATAGTTTTCCCTGCTGGCTCTTTGGGAAAGGGACCAATATCCAGACATATGGCCATTTTTGGGCCTGGCGCGGCGCCAAGTGGGAAAGGGTGGTTTTGAGGCTGAAGGCAGCAGGAAAGCCTGCAGCCCCCAGGTGTGTGGGGCTACGCAAGCGGTTCCCAAAGAGCTTTAGAACAAGGCATAGTTTTCCCTGCTGGCTCTTTGGGCGTGGGACCAATCTCCAGACATATGGCCATTTTTGTGCCTGGCGCGGCGCCAAGTGGGAAAGCGTGCTTTTGAGGCTGAAGAGAGCAGGAAAGCCTGCAGCCCCCAGGTGTGTGGGGCTACGCAAGCCGTTCCCAAAGAGCTTTAGAACAAGGCATAGTTTTCCCTGCTGGCTCTTTGGGAAAGGGACCAGTCTCCAGACATACGGCCATTTTTGTGCCTGGCGTGGCGCCAAGTGCGAAAGGGTTCTTCTGAGGCTGAAGAGAGCAGGAAAGCCTGCAGCCCCCAGGTGTGTGGGGTTATGCAAGCGGTTCCCAAAGAGCTTTAGAACAAGGCATAGTTTTCCCTGCTGGCTCTTTGGGCGTGGAACAAATCTCCAGACATATGGCCATTTTTGTGCCTGGCGTGGCGCCAAGTGCGAAAGGGTTCTTCTGAGGCTGAAGAGAGCAGGAAAGCCTGCAGCCCCCAGGTGTGTGGGGCTACGCAAGCGGTTCCCAAAGAGCTTTAGAACAAGGCATAGTTTTCCCTGCTGGCTCTTTGGGCGTGGGACCAGTCTCCAGACATATGGCCATCTTTGTGCCTGGCGTGACGCCAAGTGGGAAAGGGTGGTTTTGAGGCTGAAGGCAGCAGGAAAGCCTGCAGCCCCCAGGTGTGTGGGGCTACGCAAGCGGTTCCCAAAGAGCTTTAGAACAAGGCATATTTTTCCCTGCTAGCTCTTTGGGCGTGGGACAAGTCTCCAGCCATATGGCTATTTTTGGGCATGGCGCGGCGCCAAGTGGGAAAGGGTGGTTTTGAGGCTGAAGGCAGCAGGAAAGCCTGCAGCCCCCAGGTGTGTGGGGCTACGCAAGCTGCTCCCAAAGAGCTTTAGAACAAGGCATAGTTTTCCCTGCTGGCTCTTTGGGCGTGGAACAAATCTCCAGACATATGGCCATTTTTGTGCCTGGCGTGGCACCAAGTGCAAAAGGGTTCTTCTGATGCTGAAGAGAGCAGGAAAGCCTGCAGCCCCCAGGTGTGTGGGGCTACGCAAGCGGTTCCCAAAGAGCTTTAGAACAAGGCATATTTTTCCCTGCTGGCTCTTTGGGCGTGGGACCAGTCTGCAGACATATGGCCATTTTTGTGCCTGGCGTGACGCCATGTGGGAAAGGGTGGTTTTGAGGCTGAAGGCAGCAGGAAAGCCTGCAGCCCCCAGGTCTGTAGGGCTACGCAAGTGGTTCCCAAAGAGCTTTAGAACAAGGCATAGTTTTCCCTGCTGGCTCTTTGGGCGTGGGACCAGTCTCCAGACATATGGCCATTTTTGGGCCTGGCGCGGCGCCAAGTGCGAAAGGTTTCTTCTGAGGCTGAAAGAGCGAGAAAATCCTGCAGCCCCCAGGTGTGTGGGGCTACGCAAGCGGTTCCCCAAGAGCTTTAGAACAAGGCATAGTTTTCCCTGCTGGCTCTTTGGGCGTGGAACCAATCTCCAGACATATGGCCATTTTTGTGCCTGGCGCGGCGACAAGTGGGAAAGGGTGGTTTTGAGGCTGAAGGCAGCAGGAAAGCCTGCAGCCCCCAGGTGTGTGGGACTACGCAAGCCGTTCCCAAAGAGCTTTAGAACAAGGCATAGTTTTCCCTGCTGGCTCTTTGGGCGTGGGACCAGTCTCCAGACATATGGCCATTTTTGGGCCTGGCGCGGCGCCAAGTGCGAAAGGGTTCTTCGGAGGCTGAAAGCGCGAGAAAAGCCTGCAGCCCCCAGTTTGTGTGGGGCTACGCAAGCGGTTCCCAAAGAGCTTTAGAACAAGGCATAGTTTTCCCTGCTGGCTCTTTGGGCGTGGGACCAGTCTCCAGCCATATGGCCATTTTTGGGCCTGGCGCGGCGCCAAGTGGGAAAGGGTGGTTTTGAGGCTGAAGGCAGCAGGAAAGCCTGCAGCCCCCAGGTGTGTGGGGCTACGCAAGCGGTTCCCAAAGAGCTTTAGAACAAGGCATAGTTTTCCCTGCTGGCTCTTTGGGCGTGGGACCAACCTCCAGACATATGGCCATTTTTGTGCCTGGCGCGGCGCCAATTGCGAAAGGGTTCGTATTAGCCTGAAAGCGCGAGAAAAGCATGCAGCCCCCAGTTTGTGTGGGGCTACGCAAGCGGTTCCCCAAGAGCTTTAGAACAAGGCATAGTTTTCCCTGCTGGCTCTTTGGGCGTGGGACCAGTCTCCAGACATATGGCCATTTTTGGGCCTGGCGCGGCGCCAAGTGGGAAAGCGTGCTTTTGAGGCTGAAGGCAGCAGGAAAGCCTGCAGCCCCCAGGTGTGTGGGGCTACGCAAGCGGTTCCCAAAGAGCTTTAGAACAAGGCATAGTTTTCCCTGCTGGCTCTTTGGGCGTGGGACCAATCTCCAGACATATGGCCATTTTTGTGCCTGGCGCGGCGCCAAGTGGGAAAGCGTGCTTTTGAGGCTGAAGAGAGCAGGAAAGCCTGCAGCCCCCAGGTGTGTGGGGCTACGCAAGCGGTTCCCAAAGAGCTTTAGAACAAGGCATAGTTTTCCCTGCTGGCTCTTTGGGCGTGGGACCAGTCTCCAGCCATATGTCCATTTTTGGGCCTGGCGCGGCGCCAAGTGGGAAAGCGTGCTTTTGAGGCTGAAGGCAGCAGGAAAGCCTGCAGCCCCCAGGTGTGTGGGGCTACGCAAGCCGTTCCCAAAGAGCTTTAGAACAAGGCATAGTTTTCCCTGCTGGCTCTTTGGGCGTGGGACCAATCTCCAGACATATGGCCATTTTTGTGCCTGGCGCGGCGCCAAGTGGGAAAGCGTGCTTTTGAGGCTGAAGAGAGCAGGAAAGCCTGCAGCCCCCAGGTGTGTGGGGCTACGCAAGCCGTTCCCAAAGAGCTTTAGAACAAGGCATAGTTTTCCCTGCTGGCTCTTTGGGCGTGGAACAAATCTCCAAACATATGGCCATTTTTGTGCCTGGCGTGGCGCCAAGTGCAAAAGGGTTCTTCTGAGGCTGAAGAGAGCAGGAAAGCCTGCAGCCCCCAGGTGTGTGGGGCTACGCAAGCCGTTCCCAAAGAGCTTTAGAACAAGGCATAGTTTTCCCTGCTGGCTCTTTGGGCGTGGGACCAGTCTCCAGACATATGGCCATTTTTGTGCCTGGCACAGGGCCAAGTGGGAAAGCGTGCTTTTGAGGCTGAAAGCGCGAGGAAAGCCTGCAGCCCCCAGGTGTGTGGGGCTACGCAAGCGGTTCCCAAAGAGCTTTAGAACAAGGCATAGTTTTCCCTGCTGGCTCTTTGGGAAAGGGACCAATATCCAGACATATGGCCATTTTTGGGCCTGGCGCGGCGCCAAGTGGGAAAGGGTGGTTTTGAGGCTGAAGGCAGCAGGAAAGCCTGCAGCCCCCAGGTGTGTGGGGCTACGCAAGCGGTTCCCAAAGAGCTTTAGAACAAGGCATAGTTTTCCCTGCTGGCTCTTTGGGCGTGGGACCAATCTCCAGACATATGGCCATTTTTGTGCCTGGCGCGGCGCCAAGTGGGAAAGCGTGCTTTTGAGGCTGAAGAGAGCAGGAAAGCCTGCAGCCCCCAGGTGTGTGGGGCTACGCAAGCCGTTCCCAAAGAGCTTTAGAACAAGGCATAGTTTTCCCTGCTGGCTCTTTGGGAAAGGGACCAGTCTCCAGACATACGGCCATTTTTGTGCCTGGCGTGGCGCCAAGTGCGAAAGGGTTCTTCTGAGGCTGAAGAGAGCAGGAAAGCCTGCAGCCCCCAGGTGTGTGGGGTTATGCAAGCGGTTCCCAAAGAGCTTTAGAACAAGGCATAGTTTTCCCTGCTGGCTCTTTGGGCGTGGAACAAATCTCCAGACATATGGCCATTTTTGTGCCTGGCGTGGCGCCAAGTGCGAAAGGGTTCTTCTGAGGCTGAAGAGAGCAGGAAAGCCTGCAGCCCCCAGGTGTGTGGGGCTACGCAAGCGGTTCCCAAAGAGCTTTAGAACAAGGCATAGTTTTCCCTGCTGGCTCTTTGGGCGTGGGACCAGTCTCCAGACATATGGCCATCTTTGTGCCTGGCGTGACGCCAAGTGGGAAAGGGTGGTTTTGAGGCTGAAGGCAGCAGGAAAGCCTGCAGCCCCCAGGTGTGTGGGGCTACGCAAGCGGTTCCCAAAGAGCTTTAGAACAAGGCATATTTTTCCCTGCTAGCTCTTTGGGCGTGGGACAAGTCTCCAGCCATATGGCTATTTTTGGGCATGGCGCGGCGCCAAGTGGGAAAGGGTGGTTTTGAGGCTGAAGGCAGCAGGAAAGCCTGCAGCCCCCAGGTGTGTGGGGCTACGCAAGCTGTTCCCAAAGAGCTTTAGAACAAGGCATAGTTTTCCCTGCTGGCTCTTTGGGCGTGGAACAAATCTCCAGACATATGGCCATTTTTGTGCCTGGCGTGGCACCAAGTGCAAAAGGGTTCTTCTGATGCTGAAGAGAGCAGGAAAGCCTGCAGCCCCCAGGTGTGTGGGGCTACGCAAGCGGTTCCCAAAGAGCTTTAGAACAAGGCATATTTTTCCCTGCTGGCTCTTTGGGCGTGGGACCAGTCTGCAGACATATGGCCATTTTTGTGCCTGGCGTGACGCCATGTGGGAAAGGGTGGTTTTGAGGCTGAAGGCAGCAGGAAAGCCTGCAGCCCCCAGGTCTGTAGGGCTACGCAAGTGGTTCCCAAAGAGCTTTAGAACAAGGCATAGTTTTCCCTGCTGGCTCTTTGGGCGTGGGACCAGTCTCCAGACATATGGCCATTTTTGGGCCTGGCGCGGCGCCAAGTGCGAAAGGTTTCTTCTGAGGCTGAAAGAGCGAGAAAATCCTGCAGCCCCCAGGTGTGTGGGGCTACGCAAGCGGTTCCCCAAGAGCTTTAGAACAAGGCATAGTTTTCCCTGCTGGCTCTTTGGGCGTGGAACCAATCTCCAGACATATGGCCATTTTTGTGCCTGGCGCGGCGACAAGTGGGAAAGGGTGGTTTTGAGGCTGAAGGCAGCAGGAAAGCCTGCAGCCCCCAGGTGTGTGGGACTACGCAAGCCGTTCCCAAAGAGCTTTAGAACAAGGCATAGTTTTCCCTGCTGGCTCTTTGGGCGTGGGACCAGTCTCCAGACATATGGCCATTTTTGGGCCTGGCGCGGCGCCAAGTGCGAAAGGGTTCTTCGGAGGCTGAAAGCGCGAGAAAAGCCTGCAGCCCCCAGTTTGTGTGGGGCTACGCAAGCGGTTCCCAAAGAGCTTTAGAACAAGGCATAGTTTTCCCTGCTGGCTCTTTGGGCGTGGGACCAGTCTCCAGACATATGGCCATTTTTGGGCCTGGCGCGGCGCCAAGTGGGAAAGGGTGGTTTTGAGGCTGAAGGCAGCAGGAAAGCCTGCAGCCCCCAGGTGTGTGGGGCTACGCAAGCGGTTCCCAAAGAGCTTTAGAACAAGGCATAGTTTTCCCTGCTGGCTCTTTGGGCGTGGGACCAACCTCCAGACATATGGCCATTTTTGTGCCTGGCGCGGCGCCAATTGCGAAAGGGTTCGTATTAGCCTGAAAGCGCGAGAAAAGCATGCAGCCCCCAGTTTGTGTGGGGCTACGCAAGCGGTTCCCCAAGAGCTTTAGAACAAGGCATAGTTTTCCCTGCTGGCTCTTTGGGCGTGGGACCAGTCTCCAGACATATGGCCATTTTTGGGCCTGGCGCGGCGCCAAGTGGGAAAGCGTGCTTTTGAGGCTGAAGGCAGCAGGAAAGCCTGCAGCCCCCAGGTGTGTGGGGCTACGCAAGCGGTTCCCAAAGAGCTTTAGAACAAGGCATAGTTTTCCCTGCTGGCTCTTTGGGCGTGGGACCAATCTCCAGACATATGGCCATTTTTGTGCCTGGCGCGGCGCCAAGTGGGAAAGCGTGCTTTTGAGGCTGAAGAGAGCAGGAAAGCCTGCAGCCCCCAGGTGTGTGGGGCTACGCAAGCGGTTCCCAAAGAGCTTTAGAACAAGGCATAGTTTTCCCTGCTGGCTCTTTGGGCGTGGGACCAGTCTCCAGCCATATGGCCATTTTTGGGCCTGGCGCGGCGCCAAGTGGGAAAGGGTGGTTTTGAGGCTGAAGGCAGCAGGAAAGCCTGCAGCCCCCAGGTGTGTGGGGCTACGCAAGCGGTTCCCAAAGAGCTTTAGAACAAGGCATAGTTTTCCCTGCTGGCTCTTTGGGCGTGGGACCAACCTCCAGACATATGGCCATTTTTGTGCCTGGCGCGGCGCCAATTGCGAAAGGGTTCGTATTAGCCTGAAAGCGCGAGAAAAGCATGCAGCCCCCAGTTTGTGTGGGGCTACGCAAGCGGTTCCCCAAGAGCTTTAGAACAAGGCATAGTTTTCCCTGCTGGCTCTTTGGGCGTGGGACCAGTCTCCAGACATATGGCCATTTTTGGGCCTGGCGCGGCGCCAAGTGGGAAAGCGTGCTTTTGAGGCTGAAGGCAGCAGGAAAGCCTGCAGCCCCCAGGTGTGTGGGGCTACGCAAGCGGTTCCCAAAGAGCTTTAGAACAAGGCATAGTTTTCCCTGCTGGCTCTTTGGGCGTGGGACCAATCTCCAGACATATGGCCATTTTTGTGCCTGGCGCGGCGCCAAGTGGGAAAGCGTGCTTTTGAGGCTGAAGAGAGCAGGAAAGCCTGCAGCCCCCAGGTGTGTGGGGCTACGCAAGCGGTTCCCAAAGAGCTTTAGAACAAGGCATAGTTTTCCCTGCTGGCTCTTTGGGCGTGGGACCAGTCTCCAGCCATATGTCCATTTTTGGGCCTGGCGCGGCGCCAAGTGGGAAAGCGTGCTTTTGAGGCTGAAGGCAGCAGGAAAGCCTGCAGCCCCCAGGTGTGTGGGGCTACGCAAGCCGTTCCCAAAGAGCTTTAGAACAAGGCATAGTTTTCCCTGCTGGCTCTTTGGGCGTGGGACCAATCTCCAGACATATGGCCATTTTTGTGCCTGGCGCGGCGCCAAGTGGGAAAGCGTGCTTTTGAGGCTGAAGAGAGCAGGAAAGCCTGCAGCCCCCAGGTGTGTGGGGCTACGCAAGCCGTTCCCAAAGAGCTTTAGAACAAGGCATAGTTTTCCCTGCTGGCTCTTTGGGCGTGGAACAAATCTCCAAACATATGGCCATTTTTGTGCCTGGCGTGGCGCCAAGTGCAAAAGGGTTCTTCTGAGGCTGAAGAGAGCAGGAAAGCCTGCAGCCCCCAGGTGTGTGGGGCTACGCAAGCCGTTCCCAAAGAGCTTTAGAACAAGGCATAGTTTTCCCTGCTGGCTCTTTGGGCGTGGGACCAGTCTCCAGACATATGGCCATTTTTGTGCCTGGCACAGGGCCAAGTGGGAAAGCGTGCTTTTGAGGCTGAAAGCGCGAGGAAAGCCTGCAGCCCCCAGGTGTGTGGGGCTACGCAAGCGGTTCCCAAAGAGCTTTAGAACAAGGCATAGTTTTCCCTGCTGGCTCTTTGGGAAAGGGACCAATATCCAGACATATGGCCATTTTTGGGCCTGGCGCGGCGCCAAGTGGGAAAGGGTGGTTTTGAGGCTGAAGGCAGCAGGAAAGCCTGCAGCCCCCAGGTGTGTGGGGCTACGCAAGCGGTTCCCAAAGAGCTTTAGAACAAGGCATAGTTTTCCCTGCTGGCTCTTTGGGCGTGGGACCAATCTCCAGACATATGGCCATTTTTGTGCCTGGCGCGGCGCCAAGTGGGAAAGCGTGCTTTTGAGGCTGAAGAGAGCAGGAAAGCCTGCAGCCCCCAGGTGTGTGGGGCTACGCAAGCCGTTCCCAAAGAGCTTTAGAACAAGGCATAGTTTTCCCTGCTGGCTCTTTGGGAAAGGGACCAGTCTCCAGACATACGGCCATTTTTGTGCCTGGCGTGGCGCCAAGTGCGAAAGGGTTCTTCTGAGGCTGAAGAGAGCAGGAAAGCCTGCAGCCCCCAGGTGTGTGGGGTTATGCAAGCGGTTCCCAAAGAGCTTTAGAACAAGGCATAGTTTTCCCTGCTGGCTCTTTGGGCGTGGAACAAATCTCCAGACATATGGCCATTTTTGTGCCTGGCGTGGCGCCAAGTGCGAAAGGGTTCTTCTGAGGCTGAAGAGAGCAGGAAAGCCTGCAGCCCCCAGGTGTGTGGGGCTACGCAAGCGGTTCCCAAAGAGCTTTAGAACAAGGCATAGTTTTCCCTGCTGGCTCTTTGGGCGTGGGACCAGTCTCCAGACATATGGCCATCTTTGTGCCTGGCGTGACGCCAAGTGGGAAAGGGTGGTTTTGAGGCTGAAGGCAGCAGGAAAGCCTGCAGCCCCCAGGTGTGTGGGGCTACGCAAGCGGTTCCCAAAGAGCTTTAGAACAAGGCATATTTTTCCCTGCTAGCTCTTTGGGCGTGGGACAAGTCTCCAGCCATATGGCTATTTTTGGGCATGGCGCGGCGCCAAGTGGGAAAGGGTGGTTTTGAGGCTGAAGGCAGCAGGAAAGCCTGCAGCCCCCAGGTGTGTGGGGCTACGCAAGCTGTTCCCAAAGAGCTTTAGAACAAGGCATAGTTTTCCCTGCTGGCTCTTTGGGCGTGGAACAAATCTCCAGACATATGGCCATTTTTGTGCCTGGCGTGGCACCAAGTGCAAAAGGGTTCTTCTGATGCTGAAGAGAGCAGGAAAGCCTGCAGCCCCCAGGTGTGTGGGGCTACGCAAGCGGTTCCCAAAGAGCTTTAGAACAAGGCATATTTTTCCCTGCTGGCTCTTTGGGCGTGGGACCAGTCTGCAGACATATGGCCATTTTTGTGCCTGGCGTGACGCCATGTGGGAAAGGGTGGTTTTGAGGCTGAAGGCAGCAGGAAAGCCTGCAGCCCCCAGGTCTGTAGGGCTACGCAAGTGGTTCCCAAAGAGCTTTAGAACAAGGCATAGTTTTCCCTGCTGGCTCTTTGGGCGTGGGACCAGTCTCCAGACATATGGCCATTTTTGGGCCTGGCGCGGCGCCAAGTGCGAAAGGTTTCTTCTGAGGCTGAAAGAGCGAGAAAATCCTGCAGCCCCCAGGTGTGTGGGGCTACGCAAGCGGTTCCCCAAGAGCTTTAGAACAAGGCATAGTTTTCCCTGCTGGCTCTTTGGGCGTGGAACCAATCTCCAGACATATGGCCATTTTTGTGCCTGGCGCGGCGACAAGTGGGAAAGGGTGGTTTTGAGGCTGAAGGCAGCAGGAAAGCCTGCAGCCCCCAGGTGTGTGGGACTACGCAAGCCGTTCCCAAAGAGCTTTAGAACAAGGCATAGTTTTCCCTGCTGGCTCTTTGGGCGTGGGACCAGTCTCCAGACATATGGCCATTTTTGGGCCTGGCGCGGCGCCAAGTGCGAAAGGGTTCTTCGGAGGCTGAAAGCGCGAGAAAAGCCTGCAGCCCCCAGTTTGTGTGGGGCTACGCAAGCGGTTCCCAAAGAGCTTTAGAACAAGGCATAGTTTTCCCTGCTGGCTCTTTGGGCGTGGGACCAGTCTCCAGACATATGGCCATTTTTGGGCCTGGCGCGGCGCCAAGTGGGAAAGGGTGGTTTTGAGGCTGAAGGCAGCAGGAAAGCCTGCAGCCCCCAGGTGTGTGGGGCTACGCAAGCGGTTCCCAAAGAGCTTTAGAACAAGGCATAGTTTTCCCTGCTGGCTCTTTGGGCGTGGGACCAACCTCCAGACATATGGCCATTTTTGTGCCTGGCGCGGCGCCAATTGCGAAAGGGTTCGTATTAGCCTGAAAGCGCGAGAAAAGCATGCAGCCCCCAGTTTGTGTGGGGCTACGCAAGCGGTTCCCCAAGAGCTTTAGAACAAGGCATAGTTTTCCCTGCTGGCTCTTTGGGCGTGGGACCAGTCTCCAGACATATGGCCATTTTTGGGCCTGGCGCGGCGCCAAGTGGGAAAGCGTGCTTTTGAGGCTGAAGGCAGCAGGAAAGCCTGCAGCCCCCAGGTGTGTGGGGCTACGCAAGCGGTTCCCAAAGAGCTTTAGAACAAGGCATAGTTTTCCCTGCTGGCTCTTTGGGCGTGGGACCAATCTCCAGACATATGGCCATTTTTGTGCCTGGCGCGGCGCCAAGTGGGAAAGCGTGCTTTTGAGGCTGAAGAGAGCAGGAAAGCCTGCAGCCCCCAGGTGTGTGGGGCTACGCAAGCGGTTCCCAAAGAGCTTTAGAACAAGGCATAGTTTTCCCTGCTGGCTCTTTGGGCGTGGGACCAGTCTCCAGCCATATGTCCATTTTTGGGCCTGGCGCGGCGCCAAGTGGGAAAGCGTGCTTTTGAGGCTGAAGGCAGCAGGAAAGCCTGCAGCCCCCAGGTGTGTGGGGCTACGCAAGCCGTTCCCAAAGAGCTTTAGAACAAGGCATAGTTTTCCCTGCTGGCTCTTTGGGCGTGGGACCAATCTCCAGACATATGGCCATTTTTGTGCCTGGCGCGGCGCCAAGTGGGAAAGCGTGCTTTTGAGGCTGAAGAGAGCAGGAAAGCCTGCAGCCCCCAGGTGTGTGGGGCTACGCAAGCCGTTCCCAAAGAGCTTTAGAACAAGGCATAGTTTTCCCTGCTGGCTCTTTGGGCGTGGAACAAATCTCCAAACATATGGCCATTTTTGTGCCTGGCGTGGCGCCAAGTGCAAAAGGGTTCTTCTGAGGCTGAAGAGAGCAGGAAAGCCTGCAGCCCCCAGGTGTGTGGGGCTACGCAAGCGGTTCCCAAAGAGCTTTAGAACAAGGCATAGTTTTCCCTGCTGGCTCTTTGGGCGTGGGACCAGTCTCCAGCCATATGGCCATTTTTGTGCCTGGCGCGGCGCCAAGTGGGAAAGGGTGGTTTTGAGGCTGAAGGCAGCAGGAAAGCCTGCAGCCCCCAGGTGTGTGGGGCTACGCAAGTGGTTCCCCAAGAGCTTTAGAACAAGGCATAGTTTTCCCTGCTGGCTCTTTGGGCGTGGGACCAGTCTCCAGACATATGGCCATTTTTGGGCCTAGCGCGGCGCCAAGTGCGAAAGGGTTCTTCTGAGGCTGAAAGCGCGAGAAAAGCCTGCAGCCCGCAGGTGTGTGGGGCTACGCAAGCGGTTCCCCAAGAGCTTTAGAACAAGGCATAGTTTTCCCTGCTGGCTCTTTGGGCGTGGGACCAGTCTCCAGCCATATAGCCATTTTTGGGCCTGGCGCGGCGCCAAGTGGGAAAGGGTGGTTTTGAGGCTGAAGGCAGCAGGAAAGCCTGCAGCCCCCAGGTGTGTGGGGCTACGCAAGCGGTTCCCCAAGAGCTTTAGAACAAGGCATAGTTTTCCCTGCTGGCTCTTTGGGCGTGGGACCAATCTCCAGACATATGGCCATTTTCGTGCCTGGCGCGGCGCCAAGTGGGAAAGCGTGCTTTTGAGTCTGAAGAGAGCAGGAAAGCCTGCAGCCCCCAGGTGTGTGGGGCTACGCAAGCGGTTCCCAAAGAGCTTTAGAACAAGGCATAGTTTTCCCTGCTGGCTCTTTGGGCGTGGAACAAATCTCCAGACATATGGCCATTTTTGTGCCTGGCGTGGCACCAAGTGCAAAAGGGTTCTTCTGATGCTGAAGAGAGCAGGAAAGCCTGCAGCCCCCAGGTGTGTGGGGCTACGCAAGCGGTTCCCAAAGAGCTTTAGAACAAGGCATATTTTTCCCTGCTGGCTCTTTGGGCGTGGGACCAGTCTGCAGACATATGGCCATTTTTGTGCCTGGCGTGACGCCATGTGGGAAAGGGTGGTTTTGAGGCTGAAGGCAGCAGGAAAGCCTGCAGCCCCCAGGTCTGTAGGGCTACGCAAGTGGTTCCCAAAGAGCTTTAGAACAAGGCATAGTTTTCCCTGCTGGCTCTTTGGGCGTGGGACCAGTCTCCAGACATATGGCCATTTTTGGGCCTGGCGCGGCGCCAAGTGCGAAAGGTTTCTTCTGAGGCTGAAAGAGCGAGAAAATCCTGCAGCCCGCAGGTGTGTGGGGCTACGCAAGCGGTTCCCCAAGAGCTTTAGAACAAGGCATAGTTTTCCCTGCTGGCTCTTTGGGCGTGGAACCAATCTCCAGACATATGGCCATTTTTGTGCCTGGCGCGGCGCCAAGTGGGAAAGGGTGGTTTTGAGGCTGAAGGCAGCAGGAAAGCCTGCAGCCCCCAGGTGTGTGGGACTACGCAAGCCGTTCCCAAAGAGCTTTAGAACAAGGCATAGTTTTCCCTGCTGGCTCTTTGGGCGTGGGACCAGTCTCCAGACATATGGCCATTTTTGGGCCTGGCGCGGCGCCAAGTGCGAAAGGGTTCTTCGGAGGCTGAAAGCGCGAGAAAAGCCTGCAGCCCCCAGTTTGTGTGGGGCTACGCAAGCGGTTCCCAAAGAGCTTTAGAACAAGGCATAGTTTTCCCTGCTGGCTCTTTGGGCGTGGGACCAACCTCCAGACATATGGCCATTTTTGTGCCTGGCGCGGCGCCAATTGCGAAAGGGTTCGTATTAGCCTGAAAGCGCGAGAAAAGCATGCAGCCCCCAGTTTGTGTGGGGCTACGCAAGCGGTTCCCCAAGAGCTTTAGAACAAGGCATAGTTTTCCCTGCTGGCTCTTTGGGCGTGGGACCAGTCTCCAGACATATGGCCATTTTTGGGCCTGGCGCGGCGCCAAGTGGGAAAGCGTGCTTTTGAGGCTGAAGGCAGCAGGAAAGCCTGCAGCCCCCAGGTGTGTGGGGCTACGCAAGCGGTTCCCAAAGAGCTTTAGAACAAGGCATAGTTTTCCCTGCTGGCTCTTTGGGCGTGGGACCAATCTCCAGACATATGGCCATTTTTGTGCCTGGCGCGGCGCCAAGTGGGAAAGCGTGCTTTTGAGGCTGAAGAGAGCAGGAAAGCCTGCAGCCCCCAGGTGTGTGGGGCTACGCAAGCCGTTCCCAAAGAGCTTTAGAACAAGGCATAGTTTTCCCTGCTGGCTCTTTGGGCGTGGGACCAGTCTCCAGCCATATGTCCATTTTTGGGGCTGGCGCGGCGCCAAGTGGGAAAGCGTGCTTTTGAGGCTGAAGGCAGCAGGAAAGCCTGCAGCCCCCAGGTGTGTGGGGCTACGCAAGCCGTTCCCAAAGAGCTTTAGAACAAGGCATAGTTTTCCCTGCTGGCTCTTTGGGCGTGGGACCAATCTCCAGACATATGGCCATTTTTGTGCCTGGCGCGGCGCCAAGTGGGAAAGCGTGCTTTTGAGGCTGAAGAGAGCAGGAAAGCCTGCAGCCCCCAGGTGTGTGGGGCTACGCAAGCCGTTCCCAAAGAGCTTTAGAACAAGGCATAGTTTTCCCTGCTGGCTCTTTGGGCGTGGAACAAATCTCCAAACATATGGCCATTTTTGTGCCTGGCGTGGCGCCAAGTGCAAAAGGGTTCTTCTGAGGCTGAAGAGAGCAGGAAAGCCTGCAGCCCCCAGGTGTGTGGGGCTACGCAAGCGGTTCCCAAAGAGCTTTAGAACAAGGCATAGTTTTCCCTGCTGGCTCTTTGGGCGTGGTACCAGTCTCCAGCCATATGGCCATTTTTGTGCCTGGCGCGGCGCCAAGTGGGAAAGGGTGGTTTTGAGGCTGAAGGCAGCAGGAAAGCCTGCAGCCCCCAGGTGTGTGGGGCTACGCAAGCGGTTCCCAAAGAGCTTTAGAACAAGGCATAGTTTTCCCTGCTGGCTCTTTGGGCGTGGGACCAGTCTCCAGACATATGGCCATTTTTGGGCCTAGCGCGGCGCCAAGTGCGAAAGGGTTCTTCTGAGGCTGAAAGCACGAGAAAAGCCTGCAGCCCGCAGGTGTGTGGGGCTACGCAAGCGGTTCCCCAAGAGCTTTAGAACAAGGCATAGTTTTCCCTGCTGGCTCTTTGGGCGTGGGACCAATCTCCAGACATATGGCCATTTTTGGGCCTGGCGCGGCGCCAAGTGGGAAAGGGTGGTTTTGAGGCTGAAGGCAGCAGGAAAGCCTGCAGCCCCCAGGTGTGTGGGGCTACGCAAGCGGTTCCCAAAGAGCTTTAGAACAAGGCATAGTTTTCCCTGCTGGCTCTTTAGGCGTGGGACCAGTCTCCAGACATATGGCCATTTTTGGGCCTGGCGCGGCGCCAAGTGGGAAAGGGTGGTTTTGAGGCTGAAGGCAGCAGGAAAGCCTGCAGCCCCCAGGTGTGTGGGGCTACGCAAGCGGTTCCCAAAGAGCTTTAGAACAAGGCATAGTTTTCCCTGCTGGCTCTTTGGGCGTGGGACCAGTCTCCAGACATATGGCCATTTTTGGGCCTGGCGCGGCGCCTAGTGGGAAAGCGTGCTTTTGAGGCTGAAGGCAGCAGGAAAGCCTGCAGCCCCCAGGTGTGTGGGGCTACGCAAGCGGTTCCCAAAGAGCTTTAGAACAAGGCATAGTTTTCCCTGCTGGCTCTTTGGGCGTGGGACCAGTCTCCAGCCATATGGCCATTTTTGGGCATGGCGCGGCGCGAAGTGGGAAATGGTGGTTTTGAGTCTGAAGAGAGCAGGAAAGCCTGCAGCCCCCAGGTGTGTGGGGCTACGCAAGCGGTTCCCAAAGAGCTTTAGAACAAGGCATAGTTTTCCCTGCTGGCTCTTTGGGCGTGGGACCAGTCTCCAGCCATATGGCCATTTTTGTGCCTGGCGCGGCGCCAAGTGGGAAAGGGTGGTTTTGAGGCTGAAGGCAGCAGGAAAGCCTGCAGCCCCCAGGTGTGTAGGGCTACGCAAGTGGTTCCCAAAGAGGTTTAGAACAAGGCATAGTTTTCCGTGCTGGCTCTTTGGGCGTGGGACCAGTCTCCAGACATATGGCCATTTTTGGGCCTGGCGCGGCGCCAAGTGGGAAAGGGTGGTTTTGAGGCTGAAGGCAGCAGGAAAGCCTGCAGCCCCCAGGTGTGTGGGGCTACGCAAGCGGTTCCCAAAGAGCTTTAGAACAAGGCATAGTTTTCCCTGCTGGCTCTTTGGGCGTGGGACCAGTCTCCAGACATATGGCCATTTTTGTGCCTGGCGCGGCGCCAAGTGCGAAAGGGTTCTTCTGAGGCTGAAAGCGCGAGAAAAGCCTGCAGCCCGCAGGTGTGTGGGGCTACGCAAGCGGTTCCCAAAGAGCTTTAGAACAAGGCATAGTTTTCCCTGCTGGCTCTTTGGGCGTGGGACCAATCTCCAGACATATGGCCATTTTTGGGCCTGGCGCGGCGCCAAGTGGGAAAGGGTGGTTTTGAGGCTGAAGGCAGCAGGAAAGCCTGCAGCCCCCAGGTGTGTGGGGCTACGCAAGCGGTTCCCAAAGAGCTTTAGTACAAGGCATAGTTTTCCCTGCTGGCTCTTTGGGCGTGGGACCAGTCTCCAGCCATATGGCTATTTTTGGGCATGGCGCGGCGCGAAGTGGGAAATGGTGGTTTTGAGGCAGAAGGCAGCAGGAAAGCCTGCAGCCCCCAGGTGTGTGGGGCTACGCAAGCGGTTCCCAAAGAGCTTTAGAACAAGGCATAGTTTTCCCTGCTGGCTCTTTGGGCGTGGGACCAGTCTCCAGCCATATGGCCATTTTTGGGCATGGCGCGGCGCCAAGTGGGAAAGGGTGGTTTTGAGGCTGAAGGCAGCAGGAAAGCCTGCAGCCGCCAGGTCTGTGGGGCTACGCAAGAAGTTCCCAAAGAGCTTTAGAACAAGGCATAGTTTTCCCTGCTGGCTCTTTGGGCGTGGGACCAGTCTCCAGACATATGGCCATTTTTGGGCCTGGCGCGGCGCCAATTGCGAAAGGGTTCTTCTGAGGCTGAAAGCGCGAGAAAAGCCTGCAGCCCCCAGTTTGTGTGGGGCTACGCAAGCGGTTCCCCAAGAGCTTTAGAACAAGGCATAGTTTTCCCTGCTGGCTCTTTCGGCGTGGGACCAATCTCCAGACATATGGCCATTTTTGTGCCTGGCGCGGCGCCAAGTGGGAAAGCGTGCTTTTGAGGCTGAAAGCAGCAGGAAAGCCTGCAGCCCCCAGGTGTGTGGGGCTACGCAAGCGGTTCCCAAAGAGCTTTAGAACAAGGCATAGTTTTCCCTGCTGGCTCTTTGGGCGTGGGACCAGTCTCCAGACATATGGCCATTTTTGTGCCTGGCGTGACGCCATGTGGGAAAGGGTGGTTTTGAGGCTGAAGGCAGCAGGAAAGCCTGCAGCCCCCAGGTCTGTAGGGCTACGCAAGTGGTTCCCAAAGAGCTTTAGAACAAGGCATAGTTTTCCCTGCTGGCTCTTTGGGCGTGGGACCAGTCTCCAGCCATATGGCTATTTTTGGGCCTGGCGCGGCGCCAAGTGGGAAAGGGTGGTTTTGAGGCTGAAGGCAGCAGGAAAGCCTGCAGCCCCCAGGTGTGTGGGGCTACGCAAGCGGTTCCCCAAGAGCTTTAGAACAAGGCATAGTTTTCCCTGCTGGCTCTTTGGGCGTGGAACAAATCTCCAGACATATGGCCATTTTTGGGCCTGGCGCGGCGCCAAGTGGGAAAGGGTGGTTTTGAGGCTGAAGGCAGCAGGAAAGCCTGCAGCCCCCACGTGTGTGGGGCTACTCAAGCGGTTCCCAAAGAGCTTTAGAACAAGGCATAGTTTTCCCTGCTGGCTCTTTGGGCGTGGGACCAGTCTCCAGCCATATGGCCATTTTTGGGCATGGCGCGGCGCGAAGTGGGAAATGGTGGTTTTGAGGCTGAAGAGAGCAGGAAAGCCTGCAGCCCCCAGGTGTGTGGGGCTACGCAAGCGGTTCCCAAAGAGCTTTAGAACAAGGCATAGTTTTCCCTGCTGGCTCTTTGGGCGTGGAACCAATCTCCAGACATATGGCCATTTTTGGGCCTGGCGCGGCGCCAAGTGCGAAAGGGTTCTTCTGAGGCTGAAGAGAGCAGGAAAGCCTGCAGCCCCCAGGTGTGTGGGGCTACGCAAACGGTTCACAAAGAGCTTTAGAACAAGGCATAGTTTTCCCTGCTGGCTCTTTGGGCGTGGAACAAATCTCCAGACATATGGCCATTTTTGGGCCTGGCGCGGCGCCAAGTGGGAAAGCGTGCTTTTGAGGCTGAAGAGAGCAGGAAAGCCTGCAGCCCCCAGGTGTGTGGGGCTACGCAAGCGGTTCCCAAAGAGCTTTACAACAAGGCATAGTTTTCCCTGCTGGCTCTTTGGGCGTGGAACCAATCTCCAGACATATGGCCATTTTTGTGCCTGGCGCGGCGCCAAGTGCGAAAGGGTTCTTCTGAGGCTGAAGAGAGCAGGAAAGCCAGCAGCCCCCAGGTGTGTGGGGCTACGCAAGCGGTTCCCAAAGAGCTTTAGAACAAGGCATAGTTTTCCCTGCTGGCTCTTTGGGCGTGGGACCAATCTCCAGACATATGGCCATTTTTGGGGCTGGCGTGATGCCATGTGGGAAAGGGTGGTTTTGAGGCTGAAGGCAGCAGGAAAGCCTGCAGCCCCCAGGTGTGTGGGGCTACGCAAGCGGTTCCCAAAGAGCTTTAGAACAAGGCATAGTTTTCCCTGCTGGCTCTTTGGGCGTGGGACCAGTCTCCAGACATATGGCCATTTTTGTGCCTGGCGTGACGCCATGTGGGAAAGGGTGGTTTTGATGCTGAAGGCAGCAGGAAAGCCTGCAGCCCCCAGGTGTGTGGGGCTACGCAAGCGGTTCCCAAAGAGCTTTAGAACAAGGCATAGTTTTCCCTGCTGGCTCTTTGGGCGTGGGACCAGTCTCCAGACATATGGCCATTTTTGGGCCTGGCGCGGCACCAAGTGGGAAAGGGTTCTTCTGAGGCTGAAGAGAGCAGGAAAGCCTGCAGCCCCCAGGTCTGTGGGGCTACGCAAGCGGTTCCCAAAGAGCTTTACAACAAGGCATAGTTTTCCCTGCTGGCTCTTTGGGCGTGGGACCAGTCTCCAGACATATGGCCATTTTTGGGCCTGGCGCGGCGCCAAGTGGGAAAGGGTTCTTCTGAGGCTGAAAGCGCGAGAAAAGCCTGCAGCCCCCAGTTTGTGCGGGGCTACGCAAGCGGTTCCCCAAGAGCTTTAGAACAAGGCATAGTTTTCCCTGCTGGCTCTTTGTGCGTGGGACCAGTCTCCAGCCATATGGCCATTTTTGGGCCTGGCGCGGCGCCAAGTGGGAAAGCGTGCTTTTGAGGCTGAAGAGAGCAGGAAAGCCTGCAGCCCCCAGGTGTGTGGGGCTACGCAAGCGGTTCCCAAAGAGCTTTAGAACAAGGCATAGTTTTCCCTGCTGGCTCTTTGGGCGTGGGACCAGTCTCCAGACATATGGCCATTTTTGGGCCTTGCGCGGCGCCAAGTGAGAAAGGGTTCTTCTGAGGCTGAAAGCGCTAGAAAAGCCTGCAGCCCCCAGTTTGTGTGGGGCTACGCAAGCGGTTCCCAAAGAGCTTTAGAACAAGGCATAGTTTTCCCTGCTGGCTCTTTGGGCGTGGGACCAGTCTCCAGACATATGGCCATTTTTGTGCCTGGCGCGGCGCCAAGTGCGAAAGGGTTCTTCTGAGGCTGAAAGCGCGAGAAAAGCCTGCAGCCCCCAGTTTGTGTGGGGCTACGCAAGCGGTTCCCCAAGAGCTTTAGAACAAGGCATAGTTTTCCCTGCTGGCTCTTTGGGCGTGGGACCAGTCTCCAGCCATATGGACATTTTTGGGCCTGGCGCAGCACCAAGTGTGAAAGGGTGGTTTTGAGGCTGAAGGCAGCAGGAAAGCCTGCAGCCCCCAGGTGTGTGGGGCTACGCAAGCGGTTCCCAAAGAGCTTTAGAACAAGGCATAGTTTTCCCTGCTGGCTCTTTGGGCGTGGGACCAATCTCCAGCCATATGGCCATTTTTGGGCCTGGCGCGGCGCCAAGTGGGAAAGCGTGCTTTTGAGGCTGAAGAGAGCAGGAAAGCCTGCAGCCCCCAGGTGTGTGGGGCTACGCAAGCGGTTCCCAAAGAGCTTTAGAACAAGGTATAGTTTTCCCTGCTGGCTCTTTGGGCGTGGGACCAACCTCCAGACATATGGCCATTTTTGTGCCTGGCGTGACGCCATGTGCGAAAGGGTTCTTCTGAGGCTGAAAGCGCGAGAAAAGCCTGCAGCCCCCAGTTTGTGTGGGGCTACGCAAGCGGTTCCCAAAGAGCTTTAGAACAAGGCATAGTTTTCCCTGCTGGCTCTTTGGGCGTGGGACCAGTCTCCAGCCATATGGCCATTTTTGGGCCTGGCGCGGCGCCAAGTGGGAAAGGGTGCTTTTGAGGCTGAAGAGAGCAGGAAAGCCTGCAGCCCCCAGGTGTGTGGGGCTACGCAAGCGGTTCCCAAAGAGCTTTAGAACAAGGCATAGTTTTCCCTGCTGGCTCTTTGGGCGTGGAACAAATCTCCAGACATATGGCCATTTTTGGGCCTGGCGCGGCGCCAAGTGGGAAAGGGTTCTTCTGAGGCTGAAAGCGCGAGAAAAGCCTGCAGCCCCCAGTTTGTGTGGGGCTACGCAAGCGGTTCCCAAAGAGCTTTAGAACAAGGCATAGTTTTCCCTGCTGGCTCTTTGGGCGTGGGACCAGTCTCCAGCCATATGGCCATTTTTGGGCCTGGCGCGGCGCCAAGTGGGAAATGGTGCTTTTGAGGCTGAAGCGAGCAGGAAAGCCTGCAGCCCCCAGGTGTGTGGGGCTACGCAAGCGGTTCCCAAAGAGCTTTACAACAAGGCATAGTTTTCCCTGCTGGCTCTTTGGGCGTGGAACCAATCTCCAGACATATGTCCAGTTTTGTGCCTGGCGCGGCGCCAAGTCGGAAAGCGTGCTTTTGAGGCTGAAGAGAGCAGGAAAGCCTGCAGCCCCCAGGTGTGTGGGGCTACGCAAGCGGTTCCCAAAGAGCTTTAGAACAAGGCATAGTTTTCCCTGCTGGCTCTTTGGGCGTGGAACAAATCTCCAGACATATGGCCATTTTTGGGCCTGGCGCGGCGCCAAGTGCGAAAGGGTTCTTCTGAGGCTGAAAGCGCGAGAAAAGCCTGCAGCCCCCAGGTGTGTGGGGCTACGCAAGCGGTTCCCAAAGAGCTTTAGAAGAAGGCATAGTTTTCCCTGCTGGCTCTTTGGACGTGGAACAAATCTCCAGACATATGGCCATTTTGGGGCCTGGCGCGGCGCCAAGTGCGAAAGGGTTCTTCTGAGGCTGAAGAGAGCAGGAAAGCCTGCAGCCCCCAGGTGTGTGGGGCTACGCAAGCGGTTCCCAAAGAGCTTTAGAACAAGGCATAGTTTTCCCTGCTGGCTCTTTGGGCGTGGGACCAATCTCCAGACATATGGCCATTTTTGGGGCTGGCGTGATGCCATGTGGGAAAGGGTGGTTTTGAGGCTGAAGGCAGCAGGAAAGCCTGCAGCCCCCAGGTGTGTGGGGCTACGCAAGCGGTTCCCAAAGAGCTTTAGAACAAGGCATAGTTTTCCCTGCTGGCTCTTTGGGCGTGGGACCAGTCTCCAGCCATATGGCCATTTTTGGGCCTGGCGCGGCGCCAAGTGGGAAAGCGTGCTTTTGAGGCTGAAGAGAGCAGGAAAGCCTGCAGCCCCCAGGTGTGTGGGGCTACGCAAGCGGTTCCCAAAGAGCTTTAGAACAAGGCATAGTTTTCCCTGCTGGCTCTTTGGGCGTGGGACCAGTCTCCAGACATATGGCCATTTTTGGGCCTGGCGCGGCGCCAAGTGAGAAAGGGTTCTTCTGAGGCTGAAAGCGCTAGAAAAGCCTGCAGCCCCCAGTTTGTGTGGGGCTACGCAAGCGGTTCCCAAAGAGCTTTAGAACAAGGCATAGTTTTCCCTGCTGGCTCTTTGGGCGTGGGACCAGTCTCCAGCCATATGGCCATTTTTGTGCCTGGCGTGGCGCCAAGTGCGAAAGGGTTCTTCTGAGGCTGAAAGCGCGAGAAAAGCCTGCAGCCCCCAGTTTGTGTGGGGCTACGCAAGCGGTTCCCCAAGAGCTTTAGAACAAGGCATAGTTTTCCCTGCTGGCTCTTTGGGCGTGGGACCAGTCTCCAGCCATATGGACATTTTTGGGCCTGGCGCGGCACCAAGTGTGAAAGGGTGGTTTTGAGGCTGAAGGCAGCAGGAAAGCCTGCAGCCCCCAGGTGTGTGGGGCTACGCAAGCGGTTCCCAAAGAGCTTTAGAACAAGGCATAGTTTTCCCTGCTGGCTCTTTGGGCGTGGAACTAATCTGCAGACATATGGCCATTTTTGGGCCTGGCGCGGCGCCAAGTGCGAAAGGGTTCTTCTGAGGCTGAAGAGAGCAGGAAAGCCTGCAGCCCCCAGGTGTGTGGGGCTACGCAAGCGGTTCCCAAAGAGCTTTAGAACAAGGCATAGTTTTCCCTGCTGGCTCTTTGGGCGTGGGACCAGTCTCCAGCCATATGGCCATTTTTGGGTCTGGCGCGGTGCCAAGTGGGAAAGGGTGCTTTTGAGGCTGAAGAGAGCAGGAAAGCCTGCAGCCCCCAGGTGTGTGGGGCTACGCAAGCGGTTCCCAAAGAGCTTTACAACAAGGCATAGTTTTCCCTGCTGGCTCTTTGGGCGTGGAACCAATCTCCAGCCATATGTCCATTTTGTGCCTGGCGCGGCGCCAAGTCGGAAAGCGTGCTTTTGAGGCTGAAGAGAGCAGGAAAGCCTGCAGCCCCCAGGTGTGTGGGGCTACGCAAGCGGTTCCCAAAGAGCTTTAGAACAAGGCATAGTTTTCCCTGCTGGCTCTTTGGGCGTGGAACTAATCTCCAGACATATGGCCATTTTTGGGCCTGGCGCGGCGCCAAGTGCGAAAGGGTTCTTCTGAGGCTGAAGAGAGCAGGAAAGCCTGCAGCCCCCAGGTGTGTGGGGCTACGCAAGCCGTTCCCAAAGAGCTTTAGAAGAAGGCATAGTTTTCCCTGCTGGCTCTTTGGGCGTGGGACCAATCTCCAGACATATGGCCATTTTTGGGCCTGGCGCGGCGCCAAGTGCGAAAGGGTTCTTCTGAGGCTGAAGAGAGCAGGAAAGCCTGCAGCCCCCAGTTGTGTGGGGCTACGCAAGCCGTTCCCAAAGAGCTTTAGAACAAGGCATAGTTTTCCCTGCTGGCTCTTTGGGCGTGGAACAAATCTCCAGACATATGGCCATTTTTGGGCCTGGCGCGGCGCCAAGTGCGAAAGGTTTCTTCTGAGGCTGAAGAGAGCAGGAAAGCCTGCAGCCCCCAGGTGTGTGGGGCTACGCAAGCGGTTCCCAAAGAGCTTTAGAACAAGGCATAGTTTTCCCTGCTGGCTCTTTGGGCGTGGAACCAATCTCCAGACATATGGCCATTTTTGTGCCTGGCGCGGCGCCAAGTGCGAAAGGGTTCTTCTGAGGCTGAAGAGAGCAGGAAAGCCTGCAGCCCCCAGGTGTGTGGGGCTACGCAAGCGGTTCCCAAAGAGCTTTAGAACAAGGCATAGTTTTCCCTGCTGGCTCTTTGGGCGTGGGACCAATCTCCAGACATATGGCCATTTTTGAGGCTGGCGTGATGCCATGTGGGAAAGGGTGGTTTTGAGGCTGAAGGCAGCAGGAAAGCCTGCAGCCCCCAGGTGTGTGGGGCTACGCAAGCCGTTCCCAAAGAGCTTTAGAACAAGGCATAGTTTTCCCTGCTGGCTCTTTGGGCGTGGGACCAGTCTCCAGCCATATGGCCATTTTTGTGCCTGGCGTGACGCCATGTGGGAAAGGATGGTTTTGAGGCTGAAGGCAGCAGGAAAGCCTGCAGCCCCCAGGTCTGTAGGGCTACGCAAGTGGTTCCCAAAGAGCTTTAGAACAAGGCATAGTTTTCCCTGCTGGCTCTTTGGGCGTGGGACCAGTCTCCAGACATATGGCCATTTTTGGGCCTGGCGCGGCACCAAGTGGGAAAGGGTTCTTCTGAGGCTGAAAGCGCGAGAAAAGCCTGCAGCCCCCAGTTTGTGCGGGGCTACGCAAGCGGTTCCCAAAGAGCTTTAGAACAAGGCATAGTTTTCCCTGCTGGCTCTTTGGGCGTGGGACCAGTCTCCAGCCATATGGCCATTTTTGGGCCTGGCGCGGCGCCAAGTGGGAAAGCGTGCTTTTGAGGCTGAAGAGAGCAGGAAAGCCTGCAGCCCCCAGGTGTGTGGGGCTACGCAAGCGGTTCCCAAAGAGCTTTACAACAAGGCATAGTTTTCCCTGCTGGCTCTTTGGGCGTGGGACCAGTCTCCAGACATATGGCCATTTTTGGGCCTGGCGCGGCGCCAAGTGAGAAAGGGTTCTTCTGAGGCTGAAAGCGCTAGAAAAGCCTGCAGCCCCTAGTTTGTGTGGGGCTACGCAAGCGGTTCCTAAAGAGCTTTAGAACAAGGCATAGTTTTCCCTGCTGGCTCTTTGGGCGTGGGACCAGTCTCCAGCCATATGGCCATTTTTGTGCCTGGCGCGGCGCCAAGTGCGAAAGTGTTCTTCTGAGGCTGAAGAGAGCAGGAAAGCCTGCAGCCCCCAGTTGTATGGGGCTACGCAAGCCGTTCCCAAAGAGCTTTAGAACAAGGCATAGTTTTCCCTGCTGGCTCTTTGGGCGTGGAACAAATCTCCAGACATATGGCCATTTTTGTGCCTGGCGCGGCGCCAAGTGCGAAAGGGTTCTTCTGAGGCTGAAGAGAGCAGGAAAGCCTGCAGCCCCCCAGGTGTGTGGGGCTACGCAAGCGGTTCCCAAAGAGCTTTAGAACAAGGCATAGTTTTCCCTGCTGGCTCTTTGGGCGTGGGACCAATCTCCAGACATATGGCCATTTTTGAGGCTGGCGTGATGCCATGTGGGAAAGGGTGGTTTTGAGGCTGAAGGCAGCAGGAAAGCCTGCAGCCCCCAGGTGTGTGGGGCTACGCAAGCCGTTCCCAAAGAGCTTTAGAACAAGGCATAGTTTTCCCTGCTGGCTCTTTGGGCGTGGGACCAGTCTCCAGCCATATGGCCATTTTTGTGCCTGGCGTGACGCCATGTGGGAAAGGGTGGTTTTGATGCTGAAGGCAGCAGGAAAGCCTGCAGCCCCCAGGTGTGTGGGGCTACGCAAGCGGTTCCCAAAGAGCTTTAGAACAA